>NW_024039585.1:620000-1220000 GCF_016077235.1 Cyprinodon tularosa | reverse complement strand
GAACCGATACAAAGAAATGCATGATTGTGATGTAGAAGGGAAAAGACACATGGGCTGTGAAATGTTTTTAAGGACAAATTTGAAAACCAAGGTTGACATAACCCTAATATTTTGGCCAATGTGGTGGCAAAGTAAGATTAGGTCTGATAACTGTGAAATATTTTAAGTATTTGTCAGACTATTGCTCTGAGTTACAGAGCTAGCAGGGTTTTTACTCAAGAACAGGAGGAAGGCGAAAACTTCTACAGGTTAAAGTCTGAAAACCAGCTTTTCAGTAAGTCATTGTGAGAAATGAGTCATTATTTTCTATTATCTGCAGCGGGTGGCAAAAAAGAGAAACCTATTATAAAAGAAACATTAAAAAGACATGACATATGCCATACGAATAACATAGTCTTAAGACTTTAGAAGGCAAAGCTATGTTTGCAGTAAGCAAGCAGGGACTTTAGTAAGGAACAACATTTTTCATTAAACTTCAATTACAGCTGCAAATCTTTTGGGGGCTATAAATACATTTATTTACTTATTAAAACTTGTTCATAATAACTGAATCTGTGCTCTGTATTGAATATATCCCTTATGTGAACCGCAACTTTGCAGTGTGCCCAAGGAACCTTATTGGGCTAAAGGTCTTGCTCAGGGAGCCTAGGCGACAATGTTTGAGATTTAAACTAGAAAATCTGCAGCTTTATCAGGATGCAAGCACATTGTTCTAACCACTTGTTGTGATATTTTACCAGTATATGAGGAATATATATTATTAACTAGAACTGGAAGTTGTAATTAAATAATAGGTCATTCAAAATCGAGGGTACAACCAAATAATTACTGTTATTTGAATGATTGGATCTGTAACTCACTTACTCATCAGGGTTCTTGGTCTTTGACATCAAAGGTTAGACTTCTGGATCAGCTGTTTAAAATCCAGTTTTCTCCACCAGTTTAGCAAATTAGACTATGGCTATCAGCAGAGTTATTAATCACCAAACAAAGAAAGCTGTCCCCGTTTATTCAAATTTTACTAAAAGAAAGGCGAGTCTGACAGGAGTGATAAATTGTTCGCTGCACAATAAACACAAACCAATACAGGTTAAAATATTGATGTCTTTATTTCTAATAATGCAGGATTACAGCAAATCTAACATCTACGCAAACACATCAGACTACTGGAAATAAAACTCCAGGTAGATAACACAAAAATTTTGGGAAATAGGGAAAAGTGTGTCTAAAAGTCTGTTTAAAGAATTTCCCAGGGAATGTCCAAGTAAAGCCATATACATTACTGCATTCAATGATGTCCAGCTATATGTGAATAACAATTGGTGCAGAGGTCTTAAATGCAATTAACAGTGTTGTTTCATTCAGCTTACAGTGGATAATGATGAATGGTCACAAATGCATTAATCAATACAGCATTGCAGCAATATGGTTAGTTTAAATAATACTTAAGACTCAGAGGATGAAACTTTGCTGAGAAAAATAATAAAAATATAAGGCCACAAAAATGGCCGCCCCTACCATATGGTCAAAGGAGGTGGAGTTAACATCGCTAGAGAGCACAATGGGTCATAAAACTCATAAAATGGCCACTCCTATCATAGAAACAAAGACGTTCTAAAAATCATAAAATTTGTTTTACAACCTACGCCACATGACCACAATGAGGCATCAAAAAGGCTCACAGTGCTATCAGTTCACTTCTAGAACATTAACTTAAGGACAAAAGAGAAAGAGAAGACAAACTAAAGAAAATAACCTAATCGCAGCCAGTCAGACCTTTATTCACTCACACACGTCATGAAACCAGTATGCCTTTAGAAATCTAGAAATCTTAAAGAGAACGTAGCAAGTCTAAACATTTTTGGAATAGTGATGACTTTGCAGCAATCCTTCACTCCAGGCATGCATACAGCAGCAGTGAAGAGGACAAACTTGCCTTTCACAACTGCTGAGGCCAACTGAGGTTTTGAGAAGACACCATTTGTTTTTTTTATTGGGTTTTCTTCAAGGTTCCAGGCCCTTTTTCTTTTTAGCTCTATCAACCTTTGTAACTCTTTCCACTTTCTCTGTGCTGCAGATTGAGGCTGAAATAAAGTTTCATTGTATTTGCAGTATTTTCTGGGTGAGGTGCATTGCTATTTTGCTGTCATAAATTGATTTACATGTATAGCAAAAAAGATTTTAATAAGCTCTTCAATAGACAATAACTTTTTATATATTAACATTGGTCCCTAAATGTTTAACATTACATGTTGGATGGTCTGGGTAGGTTTGTAAATGTGCAATATTTTGGTTTTAGAACAATGATCAATGCACTGTGAAACATCCAAACCTTTTGACTCTTTATTACATGGATTCTTGGATTTAATTTAATTTTTTTTGCAGAAAAGGAGCCAAATACATGTAATATTTGTAGTTGCAATGTATTTTGTTAAGCATACCACTAGCTGCAAATTTGTTTTGCTTGTTTGCCTATAAAGTGACAAAACAAGTGAAAAAATTTTAGGGAAGTAAAAACTTTTGCATTTTACATTCCCCTGAAATTGAACATCAGTACTACTAGGAAATCAGTCTGATACCTCATGCAGTTCGGCATCAAGCTAGTACAGCTCAGTCCATGCATTTAAAGCTTCCTGTTGTTTGTATGTGATTAGATAAGTCCACAATAAAGTGCTTTTTTTTAGAGAGAGAGAGCCCAGGAGGTTCACGGTGCACCCGGGCTTTGGAACATACTGCAGTGCAGTGAAGTGCAAAGCTCTCAGCCAAATCAGGTATCCAAGATCAGGGCATGATTAATGGCAGCAGGGATGAGGGTAGAGTCAAGCAGACGTAGGGACAGATATGAGGAGAGACAGTGGAGAGATAAACATTATAGGCGCTACTTAGGCAAGTTGACTCTTTTGTGCCATTAGCCCTAACATGAGGCTGACTCTAAAGACTATAGTTTTAAGGTCAAAGAGTGAACTGATATTAGATAGATATGAGTATCTACATACTCTTTGGCTTTGCATGTCTCTGCAAACTTTCATTCTGTCTCTTGTTCAACGTTGATCTTCCAATCATACTTAAAACTCACAACATCCAAACCGAACCCAGCCTGATTACATTTGAGGAACTTCCCTCTAATGTCTTTTTTCTTTCAAGGGTGGAATCCCACATTGAAGCGTGTAATGCACCATATTTGTGTCTTATGGGGGCAGACAGCTGATCATGTCCATTTGTCATGCTGTCAAGTTAATTACCAGATTGAAAAGGAGAATGAGATTACCCCTACGCTTCCAACAGACACTTACACCTCCACACTGGGAGCAAACTCACATATAAAAACCTGCATACTGAGGCGCCATAAGATAATGTTTACCGTACCATTATAACAACTAACAGTAGAGGAGTGAACCACAGCAGAGCATTGAAGGGAATGGACGATACAGCCTTTATTGCATGTAGTACAGTATGTGTTTTCTGGCAGGAATGAAATAGAAGATTACATTTGCACATTTCACCTTGCAACCATCAAAGGTAAATAGGACATTTTTTGCCTCAGACGATCTTTTTAAAAAGTTTTCTATCTTTACTCTTGCTCTCTGCTCAACCAGAAAACCCATGTAATTGAAGAGAACATCTCTTTGAGTACTTGATTGTGGACTTAAAAAAAGTGAAAAGATTATTAGTGCATAATGAGCTAAAGCAGTTTGGGAAGTGAGGGGAGTATATTCCCAATTTATGACCGCTTAAGAGGGTTCTGGAGAGTGGAGATTGTATTCTATTCTGTGGCTCTCCTGTCTCTGTACATTAAGGGACTAAAGTGTACTTCACACAAAGGAGTAAAGAGAGGTAATAGTCTTTAGAAGCAATATCCTCTAGTCCTGAAAGTTTTTCTACAGCAGTTGCAAGTGCATGTGTAGAATTTCTGAAAACCCACAAAGCATCACATGGCCGACAGTTTTTTTTTTTTTTTTTTTTTAAAGCAATCAGCACCTTTTTGATTGCGGCTCACAAACAAAAATATCAGTAGTCTTTTATCGGCTTGTTGTGGAACCAAACGGACAGAAACTGTCCTGCTGCAAAGAAGGAAGACAACCTGGGACCCCTGGGACCTGAGGCAAAGAACACATGGGTATCAAAAAGGTTATAAAAGATTTCTTATTCCCCTTTGTGCAGCTGAAACCAGTTATTTTTTTTAGCTTGTAAAAAAATAAAACTTTTTTTCTAATGGTCTTACATTAAATCAAACTACACTTTTTCTGATTCAAGTTAATAACAAACACAAAATAATGTGTATTTCATAATTTCAGAATACAACAGAAATCTTTCTTGTTTTCTTCAAAGTCAGAGGTTTAAAAAAAATTATTTTTTTTTTTATTAAAACAGCATGTATTAAGACATTAAGATCAAAAAAGCACTGCTCTGCAACCGTCTAACAGGTTAAATCACACAAGGTAGACCAAGGAAAAAGTGTAGATGAATTTCTCTGGTCATATCTTAAATAAACTACTTCCTTGTTGTAAATTACATCAAAAAAGTCTCAAAATAAATCATCCAATATATAGAGAATATTGCCCTGCTCCATTCATGGTTCATTCTTGAGTACGCTTTCAAGAAAGACTATTAACACCATGCAAAGGTCCAGATTTTAGAGATGGAGGTGCATTTTGGATTCTCGAGATAAGCAAACTTTTTATGAAAATGTGTGTTTGAACTCCAGAAAAAGAGCAAATGACTGTTGGCTGCATCTGTTCAAATAGTCTTATTATTTTTAGCCTGCAGCAAATTATCATTTTTGCTATACCCACATGGTCTGCTGCAAAGAATGATTGCATTAAGGTAAACAGTTTAAAAGTAAGTTCTACCTAGCTCTAAGGAAATTAATACAACATTTTAATATTAAAAAAAGAGAAAACTTAATAGCAAGATCCTCTTACTTTGATGTCTTGCAATATAAAACTATTCGTGTACTAATAAACCACTTTAACCAGGAACAGTTTAGTCTAAATAAATACCAGAGAGACAAAAAATGTATTTTTATACATTGTCTGTAAATATCTGGTCTTCCCCGTTTTCATTAACAGCTTGCTTAAACACTCTCTGTTTATCTATCTCATTTAAACAGCTACAAGCCAGCAGCTCTAGAATAATTTGTTTATCTGTTTTAGAGCAGCCCTTCTAATGCAACTATTTTCCAATAACCTTGTTTATCATGTAATTATGCTGCTGTATTATCTCTCCCCCCATAAGGTTTTAAAGAGTCATCAGCTGCCTAGTGGAGATGTGACAAGCATCAGTGACGGCACCCAGATGGCCAAAGTCCAGTAAGAGTGGCCTCTGTGACATCACTTTAAGTGCTCCTTGACAAAACGTCAGCACCGCGGTTACGGCTCATAATATAATTTGCAATGGTAGAGAGGACAGTGCCAGCACTGCATCCGCATCTAGCCTTATGGCCTTTTACCCCATTTTATGCCATCACACAGAGCAGGGCGGGCTTTCGGAAAGGTGTCAGGCACGCAGCGTGTATCGCTAAAGGGAAAGCTGCTTCTTGTCAGGTGATGACAAGTAAGTGGCAGGCGAGGAGAAATTAAACACATCACCCTGATGCTCCCCTCCTTCCCACCCTCTTGTGCTGTCAATTAGCCTCAATCAATGCTGTCTACCCATCCATCAACGCATAGTAAATATCATCCAGAATATATGTTATCTCAACATTTCTGTCAGCTGTTTCCAGTGAGGGCCTTTTGTAATTGTGCTGTCTTACTGGACAAAATGAATGCTGCTGCCACTGATCAAAGCAGTTGGCAATGTAAACCAACCGAAACCTCAGACTGGTGCATGGTTAGTCAGGACATGACAGTCCCTCAGGCCTGTCCAAAACCCTGTCGTCTTCTGATGGTAGATGTGAGGCAGAGCTAGAAAGAGAAGGACGAGAAAGCCATCTCCTGGAATGATGAGGCATCATGGTATGCTTCTAACGTCCCTCCTCTCAGCCGTGTTTGACTAAAGCATGGGCTGAAGAGGTGCTTATCAATAAAGTAAGTCTGCTGCTGTGCATTATTAAGAGGTAATGGCGTGTAAGGCTTGCTGGGCTAAAAAGGACTTAAATGATGTGGGAGCGCCACTGTCAATCTCAGCCTTCCTCTGAGAGTCAATTAGGAGATAAACAGAGCTATATGTCTTTGGCAGTGGTGAGAAGGCTGATAGGCTGTCCCACGGATGTCCTGGGGCAAGGTAAACTGACGGCACAGCTTTGCCATCAGGGATAAGGAAAACGGGAACAGTGCACGACTAGCCGACCACTTGAGAGAGTATGTGTTCTTATGTCAGCATGTATGTGAGTGCACATGTGCATGTTTTTGTGTACTTATATGTGTAGGTGTAGGTTTGCCCACTCAGCTGCCTTAGGTGAGGAAATGGTTGTAATGAAGCCTCTGCAGGATGAATCAGTTTGACGGGCAATACTGATGATGGTGAAAATGATACTGAGGGCTGTGGTGATGATGATAACTGGAGCAGTGATGGCTGCAAATTAGTCAGTGCTCTGCCACCATGGAAAACTATGAGTGCTACAAATGTGCAAGAATGGGTTTAAGATGAATAAATAATGTGTCAAGCTGAAACATATTCATATGAATGTGCATGTATGAGCAATGCTTTCACATATTGAGTATAGTAAGAAAGGCAAAACATGCAAATGGAGAATATTCATTACTCACATTATATCCTGTGGGCAATATATGTTTTCCATTGAGTGCACTGTGAGCGCAAAGGCATAATCAGATGTTTGCTTGTACTATTTACTTTCAATAAGTCATAAAGTTAACATGTTCAAAGCATAGCTTAATGTTCATAAAAAATGATGATCATTAGATCAAATTTACCAGTTCTTCACAATGACACAGTGTTTTATACAGTCTGCATCTCTTTCTCTCTCTCTTTTGAACCCTGTTTTTTTTTTCCAATTGTGGAGCAAGTATGTGTTGCGGAAATGTAGCACTGCTCATCATTGTGAACACACCAGAATCATACTGTTCTGTAGTGCTTGGGCAAATGTAGAATATGAATATGTTTTGACCTAAACTGTTTTATTCTAGTGAGGGTCCTGAGGGCGTGTTGGAATCATATACTGTATTTATTTGCAACAGGTTTTGTATTTGCACTGCATTTGCATTTTGCTGCAATCTATTTTTTGTTTGTTTATTTGTTTGTATAACTTTTGGGTTTAAAGTACTTTTTCTCTTGCTGCATGTTAATGTATTGGCAGTGTGTTTGCACCTCTTGGCTAGAATATATATGAATACCTGCCTTATATCATTGCAATATTAATTTAGATGCATTATAAATGTGCAATGCATTTCACTCAAGAGAATAATGAAAAATGTTCATTAAGCATCTAAATACATTTACACTGTGCACCAGCAGGGCCTTACTTCATATAATTAAGTGTGTCAATATAATGAGATAATTTTCTAATATCTTCTGTCTGCATGTCATTTCATTTATGCTCAATACTTAGCTGTGAAAAAAAATCAACAGATGAATTTTAATGAACAGCAGGCCATTATTACCTTCATTATTTTCCAATTAGCACACCATATACCGTATCAGCTTAGAAATAGCAACTACAATGCAGTGCCATAAATGTACCAACTTTACCATCTTTAAATAAGAAGAAACCCAATATAAGCATGTAAAGGTCTGCACAGAATGGTCATCCAGAGTGCACTGTGTGAGAAACAATTCCTGGATAAAATAGTTTAAAATCAATATAGGGTTATGATTAACCGTCATTGGAGGTTAGCAAAAAAGCTAAATGTAAAGCAGAGGCAATTATCATGCATCATGACAGAATGAAAAAACAACAACAACATTGATGCTAGATGTAGAAAACTGAAGCTCCATGATTCTTGTTTCTTGAGTTTGTCAACTGGTTCAAACCATATAGAATAATTTCTGTTGACTTACAGAAGGTATGAACACGTAGGAATTTACTCTAAAATTAAAAAAAATCAATACATCATTTTAGATGTTTATGTGTGCAAAAAAAATTTAATTATTATTTTGCTATTGTAGATTTTCTCACAAACACAAAGGCTGTGCATACATGTTGATTATTTTTTTTTAGCTGGTGTCATTGAAAGTAAAATTATAGTGCCATCTATCTCCTTTCATGATAAGTGCATTTGAAAAAAAAAAAAAAGCCCTTGTTTTCAGTTAAACCACCTCTGAATCTGACCTATATATGGTTAAAATACATTATTTTTATATATATATATATATATATATGCACACACATATATATATATCTAAGGACGCCACCACTGTACTTCAGTTAGCTCAGTTATTTGGGTGTGAAAAAGAGCCGTCATCTTGTGCATATGTAGCGTGAAATGCGAGTGGCGGGCGAGTGACACTGTCAGCTTGTTTTCTCCACCTTGTCTGTTGGTTTTGGAGCATGAGAGCTGGTTGGCTGTATAGGCGGGGGCTACAGGGTCAATGTGTGTGTATGGAGGGATGCGTTGAGTGAATAACCTTTCCTGGTAACAGCTGTCAGATCCACCGGAGCAGAGCAGAGGACAGAATAGCAGGTCTAACTCGGCCCAACCCAGGCACAAGGTTGGAAGGGGTAAGCCGAGTGGGCGGCATTAGAGTGCCTTCCAGGGTTGCATGTTGAGCTCAAGGGTTTTGATGGGTGGCCACCACGGCGCCTTAACGGGGTTCTCAACACCCCTGGCCGCTCATTGTTTAACACATTGCTCATCTCCTTTCTTCCTTCCCCCAAAGCAGATTCTATGCACAGCAGTGTAGAGCACACTGGCCTGACGGAGTCCCGGGACGCCGTCTTTGTCAAGGTGTCATTCGCCAATGTGGCATCTCAGCATGGTCTACCACTATGCGTGACAGGGGATGCAGACCCCATGAAGGGGGATTAGCACCTCACCCATTGTCTGAGTGCAGTATGGTGCTGGATTTGGCTACATGGCTATTCAAGCACTGTATTTCTATTATTTGGCACTTGACAGAGACGCTCAGCGGCCTCGCTTTTGTTCCCCCAGCAGTATCAGAATGTGTTCATGTCATGCCCCTGGCCGAGTAGCTTATTATCTCAGTTGACATGACAAGGAAAGGTGCGATGCTAGATTCTGTTATTGCTGTCTTCAGCCTGACCCGCAGGTTAGGATGTTTTTCTTTTTTTTTAATGGGTTAGATAGAGCTTGCTACTCATGTATAATTTACTGTCGATTCTCTCATTGGTGAAAGGGGAGTATGTTGACCGAGACTTAACCTAAGGTCGGGTTTGATGTTGTGAATGCAAAATTAGGTTGTTGTTTTTTTTTTGTAGGTTTGCCTATTGCTTTTTTTTTATTGAAATCAGAGGTTATTTACAGCAAATCATGTTCGTAAAGGAGTTTATTATAGGTAATGAAAAAACCCTGTGTTCAAAATTGAATATATATATATATATATATATATATATATATATATATATATATATATATATAGCTACATACATACATATATATATATATATATATATATATATATATATATATATATATATATATATATATATATAGAAAATTTCCCTGGAATCTTACAGACACTTCTTGTTTTTGTCAATAAAAGCACTTTGGCACTATTTAGCTGGGTATCCTTATAATGGAGTTTTAATATACCTCTTTGACCAGCACTATAGCACTCTTTTCTATGTTAAGAGACCAGTTTCGGCAGTAAACCACTGTGGAAAATAGTGATGGATGGCTCCTTGTTGACTCAGAATAGAGAGGCTTTCGATTTTCAAGGTTTTCCTTTTTTTTTTTTTTTTGCTTTCTTTTTCTGTTTTAGATTAGTGCAGCAGCTCAAGGAGATACAGGTTTACAGTAACTGAACTATTTTTTTCCTGCTGTGCTCTCTGGAAAAGCTTTTTAACACTGTGAGCTTACTTTATTAACTTCGTTCCTGCAATGTTTTCTTTTTTCAGTTTTAATTTTGCATCTTAGAAAAATCAAACCAAAGGATTGTCTAATATTCACCTCTGTTCTTGTCTCATTATTTTCAGCCTCAAACAGTAAGCGAATGTGAATATTCCCGCCTGCTGAGACTTAGTAAAACACTTTCACATGTTCACAAATTACGTGATTGTTCAGCAACAGTGCAAGCATTTCCACAACAAGCACCGGTGCTGCTGTTAATTATGAAGTAAACATTGGGACTGAAGTGATAGCTAAATTGTAGACATATGTTTTACTGTACACAATCCAGGGCTGAATTTTACTCTGCCAGCAAAAGCTAAGTTTGTGTTGAGATTTTACACATACCTCTTTAGGATTTGTTGAAATAAGAAGCTTAGCTGCTGCTGTACCAAAAGAGCACTCACCAGAAAAAAGGGATACATACTTTAAAAGTAGCCCAAATTCTGAAAGAAATTCTATCAGAATTTATGAAAATAACTAAAGTGATTCACAACTGCTTCTTATATATGGAAAACTTAACATGAACTCTGATGGTAAAATGTGCAGGGAATGTCAACTTTGCATTCATTTCCCTCTACCTTGTCTCCTCTCCCGCTGTAGTGTTGATTTCTCTGGAAGGTGAGCGAAGGTCATGCTTACAGCTGGGAATAAAAGCCATTTTAAAACCTTGATTTCAGCCACTTTCACAAGCTCACAACATGGAGGGCTTTGTTGTCATGTTAGAAAACATCTTACTTTATAATAAGTGAAATTACTTCAACAATGGCAAATCAAATCAGATGAAACTTGAAGATGGAGGAATAATTTGCATTACACTTGTGTCTAGTACCGCCATGTCACTTTTTGCCAGTATGAGTTTCTCACTATAAGAAAATCTTCAGCAAAAATGCCATCATTTCTACATAATTTAAGAAATTATCATAATTATGACATAAATCTCTTTATCTGAAACACGAAAGAGACTATTTATTCCTTTTGTTAGTAAAACAATTTTTAAAAATATACAAACTATATAATTATATATTAATATATTAGATATATTAATATAGGTTAAATATTAATTATTAAAATGTAAATACATTTGATTCTAATACCATCTCAGAATGTCAAATTGTCAAGCTGAAGGAGAAACAGAGACAGTGACCCTTACTTTCCAAAGTAAAAAAAAACAATCAAAGATGTTTTAAATTCTCTGCCCTAATCTTTTGAAACTGCTGCATTCACAATAGATGAATTTAAGTGCAGAACAGTGCTAAGGAGTGTCTTTATTCGACCTTGTTAAGGTGAGGTTGTAGTGATTGCAGGTATGCTGGTTTGGCTTATTATTTATTTATGTGAAGATACTAAAAGAGCTGGGTTAACATATTTTGTCAGAGCTTTGAAAAAGATCTGTACCAGTTTGTTTCAATTTTAAAATGGTAAATGGCCTGTAATTATATAGTAGTTTTTTAAGTCAGGATACTTGACTAAAGCGCTGTACACTACATTCAGTCATTCACCCATTCACAAACACACTGATGGTGGCAAGCTACATTGTAGCCACAGCTGCTCTGGGGCTCACTGACAATAACGAGGCTGTCTTACTGCTGGCTTGAACTGACAGCTCTTCAATTGCAGGTCAAACTCCACTGTCGCCCCATTGGTGTTTCAGCTAAAAATACAACTGATATAAAGTTATTATTATTAGTTACTTTGATATCATTATTATTCTATTACATTACAACAAAAATCATGTAGTGGGAGAAAAATTTGCAGAACTTTGGTGCTCCTACTTATATTTGTATTTAGGCTGTTTGGTGTCTGTGTCTCTAAAATCTTCTTTTTATGTTTGACCATGAGACGGAACAGTTCTGTTAAGGCCCCCTCTGTAACAGCAGGACGTTCTGTCTTCTAAAACAATATCAGCATCGTCTATACAATTGTATGCATTAGAAAATAATTTCATCTATCTTTGGGGGGTTTTCTGTGATGTTTTATGTAAAGCCACGTACTTGCCAAAATGCATACTAATATATATTTAGATTTAAGTGCTAATGAAATATAATGATCCAAATATCCTATTCGGAAATTTACATGATACCAGCACATAATTATATGAAATTTAATAAAAGAAATCTCCATCATTTTGTCTGCCACAGCAAAATATGGGGTTGAGCACCCAGAGACAACAGAAATCTGGAAGAGGTGCCCTCTGTGATTTAGGTTGCTTCCAATCGACTGGATCAACATTTTCATTTACAATCAGCACCATAATTAAAAGGAACCAAACCAGAAATTATCAATCAGTTAATTACTGGGATGCTGTGTAACATATCCAGCTTCTGATTAAATCCCAGTGACTGCCCTCACAAGATTGCCTGTTTGGCTCCCAAACAAACCCAGAACGGGTTGAGAAACCAGAAAAAGAATGTTATCTATCTATCTATCTATCTATCTATCTATCTATCTATCTATCTATCTATCTATCTATCTATCTATCTATCTATCTATCTATCTATCTATCTATCTATCTGTCTATCTGTCTATCTGTCTGTCTGTCTGTCTGTCTGTGTTTGAAAGTTGGATAGACCAAAAAAAAGTAATGTTGTAGAAATAAAGTGTTACAGTTTGGTTAGAAATATCTAGAATATCTGGAATTTTGTTTAGTTTAGTGATGCATGGCAGTGTTAAGACAGAACAGCAGAATAAAAATAAGTGTGTGTAGCATATTATTTCCTTTCTTTTGAATTTTCTTACAGTATTTAACATATTTATGAAATTCTGACTAAATGCGAAATGTGTATTTCATACCTCTGCTCAATGTACTTACAGTAATATCCCCAACACTGTTTTATTTTTGCTTCATTGATTTTATGCTTTGTTATACATCTAATATAACTCTAACTGTGCATGCCACAGCAACATAGTCTCACCCAAAGAGCACAAAGAAGGGCCCCAAAGGAAAACAGTGCAGAGTGATGCACTTCACTTTTTTTTATTTATGGAGAGAAAAAAAAAGCAGAACCTATAAATTGCTTGCCGTAAGAGCTCTTTTTCTGTCAATATATTTTCACTGCCCCCTCAAGGCTATAGAGACACCTGATGGTGTCAGCATCCTGTAGCTCAACATTGTAAATAAATGTTGGTTGTATAGAATTAAAAAATAGTCAGCTATTTTGTTTTCTTTCCTGTATATATTTGTAATTGCTTTCCTTCTCTATCAGTGTAAATAAAGATGAATAAATACTACTTTTAATTCAAAATATAAACTCACAAGTCAAAAAACCTAAAATATAATAGCACGTTTTCATTATTATATTACATATGAACTTTAAATTGTTATTAGCATCTTCATACTTAGAAAAATTAAATCCAGGTCAGCATTGTAGTAGTTTAATTTATTGTACAAAACTATGTCACCCTTCTACTTAAGTAAACAAAACATAAATACTTACTTATTAACTTAAACTATATTTCTAAGGGGAATGCATATTTATGAACATCTGCATCAAATGTAGTCATAAATATGCCAGATTATACCACAACTGCTCATTCCATCTGTAGTCCCCAGATGAATTGCACAAACACAAATAGAAATGAAATATAAAAAATGATTTAAGGTGATTACATACTCATTTTTTTTTTCATGTAGTTTTTGATGAAATTTAAAAGTTGGATAAGTTTGTAAGAATCTAATTTTCAGTGCTGTTTCAGTTCATAGTTTCTTTGACCAACAGAACTCTTTGTCCAAATGTAGAGCATCCGTGTTGAATCTCAAAACTCCTTATGCCATCACCTTGGTACCAATCCTATCTGGAATCTTCATTTTCATAAAATCCTTCAAAGGCAGCAGTGAAAGTCCATGCAAAACTTTAAGACAAGCTGTGAATTTTTGAGGTGAACTACATTTTTAAAGTAAAAAAAAAAAGAAAAATCTATGATGGCATGTGAATGTTTTTTTTCTTCATTATTATGTTGGCTTGGGTGTTGTGCCACGAGCATCAGACCAGGCTATTGTACTTCAATCCATATGTAAAAAATCTAGAGTGCATGAACATCAGAGTAGCATTCAGGGCCATAAAAGGCATTTCCTGTTTAAGATAAAATTATAATCAACTTTTTAAAATTATTTGTTTGGTTTGTTCTTCAAATGTGAATGTAGTGTCCACAGCCTTGGTGTTAAAACTCAACATAACATAAAAATATTATATAGGTTGGTTAACAAGTAAGGCTTTCTGTTAAAGTACATCACAAAATAGAGCATAATTTTAAGGTGAAAGTAAAACCAGTCATGGTTGCAATATATGTATGATTTGTATGACTTACAAATAAAATACAAAGTGTGAAATACACCTCAATTAAACACACAGCTCCACATTTTAGGAGACTGGAAAATGACTGAAGATATTCCAGTATGAATTTGCAATTCTGACGCTATTTTGCGAATTTCTAACTTTTTAATTGAACAATTTAAATCAGCTTTGATGAGTCAAAGTACATAAGATTTAGATTACACACCCGTAGTGAATGTTTTATTTTATTACAGGGTTCACACTGTGTTTCCCATTAAGTCCACAAGCAAAACATTATTAGAGATCTAAGTCAGGGTGCAGCTGGAAAAATATACTACTGCTGCACTTTGGCAGAAACTTGTTCCTGGTTGGTAAGCTACATAACTAATATCAAAATCATCCAATCTATTTTAAAAATGGCTTTACCTACAGAAAGTGACGTTATATTTCTGGGCTCTCAATGAGAGCATTCTAACTAGTAACCTCATGCTTTAAAAAAAGATTATAAAAATCCAAATAATCTAAAACTCTGTAATTGACCCATGCCTTTTATACTTTACAAATAAGGCCTTTCACGCTGTAAAAATTGTTTAAAACCATATTTTGGTATACTGATCTTTGATATAAACATCAGTATTAAAGCCTTATTTTGAAAGAAATGTTTCTCTTTAGCCATGCAATAAAATTGTTTTTGAGCATAACACAGACTGCACCATGACCTCGGCCTGCTCCAACATTTCCGAATGACCCTATCGCTGGCAACTTCAAGATGTTTTCTGGAGGCTGGAATGCAGCAGGGTCCTCTGCTGGCAGCAGGCAAGGAAGAAGGTGTGGGGAATGCAAGCGGTGGTGGTTTGGAATGATGCTTGAGAGGCCAAATCACCGAATCGGGGCCCAGGGTTGTTTGGCAGGCAGCAGAGTATGAAATTTACAGAATTTCTTGTGTTGGTGGTGCAGCTGCTTTTTTGTCCACAGCATTGTGTTGTCAGACATCCGCTTGGAAAATGACTTGAGAGCTAGAACAAGAGAGTGAAAAAATGTAGAAGTGATGTTTTGCCAGTTTTTCTTCAAAATGCCACAATGCAGACAGATGAGAAAATTGGTAGGTGATTGATTTTTCTCTGTGTGTGATATGACTTTACCAACAGTTTCGGTTAGGAATGGCTGAACTGTTTGAGTTTTTCTCCGAATTTCAATTTTTATTCCATTTTGTTGCGGCTGTTTTCTCAACAAAAAAAAAGCAACAACAAAAAGCAAACACAAAAAAAAAACAAGACAATCCAAATCACTAATAGAGTGTGACATAGCTTTGAGATGAAATTGTTGAAACATGAAAGCTAGGTGAACACTTGAGTCCTCTTATTTTCCATCTCCTTTTAAAAACTTGACCCCAATTACATGTACCAGTTCAGCTGCAAGTCTTTGGGAATGCCTGCTAAAATAAATTTCAAAACAGTGTTTTGTGCTTCAAAACTACAATCAAATATAATTAAGCTTATTTTTATTACTCTAATGGAAACCAATCAGAAACCCTAAATTGTTGGGGCCCTGTGCACTGGTCTCTTGCCTGCATTCAGCTCACTTCCCAGCTCAGCTCTCTCAACACCTCTGCAAGATTCTTTGAAACAGATGCCTTTTTATTTCTGACAGCTTTGCCAGTTGTCTAGGTCAGTTGGGTGGCAGGTCACAAAGGCTTGTGTACCCATGAGGAAAGACCCAGAGCACAAACACCCAAGCTGTAATGACTTTAAGGCATGTGTGTTTAAGTTACAACTCGTGTATGTAAGATGAGAGTAATCCCCTCAGGTGAATAGTTCATTTACAGGTGACAGCAGCAGTGTTTAGCACAAACCCATTGCCCCCTGTCTTTCTTGACAGTATTACCCTTTTATTCATCCTCATCCAGCCTCATTCTTTCCTTGACTTATTTTGTTTATTTTTCATTTTACATTTAGGAAGGAGAAGCAAATAGAAACTGAGAAAAAAAAAACTGAGAAACAGAAATGTTAAGCCGACTAGAGTAATAGTACTGCTCTTTGTGCTGCTCTCTTTATTTTCCCTTTGATTACAATCTGGAGGGGCTCAAGTTACCTTAATTCGGTCAGCTGAGGCTCTGACTGAAATTGTGCTATGCTGAGTGATGAAGCTGCTGGTGGTAGGCCTGTTTGGGCATGAAAACCTGGCTTCATTCAGCCGTGAAAAGAAAATAAAATGGATAAAGAACACAAATCGAATAAACAAAATTGCAAAACAAGAGGGAACATCTGGAGTAACCGTGCAACAAATATGCAGCAATGTACAGCAATACACGCAGTAAATTTTAGACGCATCCGGCATGGAGATATAAACGATGAGACCAACCGTGCAATTCCTTCAGGGGAGCTTTGATGCCAACAGGACGTCTTGTTTATACCAGAGTGTCAAAAAAGGGTTTCGGCATTGCACAGCTCTCGGTGGATGGAGGATAAGGAGACATGCTGGGATTCTCTGGCCAGTGACGGAGGTACCAGGAGAGGGGGGTGTGAGTGCTGAGGGCATCTCTGCCTGAGGCCCCAGTAGCTACACAACACTAAGCACTGTTGAGGCCTGGTTCTTATATAGCCCTAATCGAAACCCCCTGCTCTCTCCATCTGGCCTTACATTATCACTTCACTGGTTTACCTTCTTTCCTTCTCTATCAGTATTTTTTAAACTTGTGCAGCTGTAGGTTTCTTTCAGTTTTGATTTTTTATTGTCCTCCTAGTCGTACCATCGGTACATTATAGCTAATGTTGAAGCAGCAACTAGTTAAAAGATAAACACTGTAGGTAAAAAATAAAATCAAATGCTAAGAAGATCAGGAAAACAAAGAAAGTTTACCAAACTCTCTGGAATGTTATATTATGGAGTAACAAAAAGTAAAAACTGTGTAGTGTTTTTTTTTTGTTGTTTTTTACCTCTGCCAAAGAGGTTATGTTTTCATCATCGTTGGTTTCTCTGTCTGCTTTCCGAAAAACCTAAAAAGTCATGGACAGCTTTTGCTGAACATTTCAAATTAGATTTATATTTTGTCTGGCAACAAATTATTATGTTACAGTGATGATCCAGATATCCATCTCGATCCAGGAATTTTTGAAAAGATTCTATGAATACGGGTGTTAACTTGAAGGTGTAGTGGAGGATGTTCTTTTTCCGGGTGGATCATCAAAATAAGTTGTCCACCTAATTGTCAATCATTCTGGTGATATTGTTTACGTACGTGGTAATATGTCCTACATGCTCGTCCCAATTTTTACTTACCGGTGGTTAAGTCTGACATGATGGAAAAATTGCAAATCTTCTGTTTTTTTAATAAAACAGAAAAAAGAGTCCCAAAGACCTAATCATCATGCAAAGGTTAAGGGATTCTAATCAAAAGTGATATTTTTTTTCTTTTTTTTAACCAATATGCAAAAGACATGTGTTGCAGGATATGAAAATTCCACATCTCCCAGAATGCAGTATTCCCACAAGGAGACATCAGCATCATCTGTTTTTGGATGCTCTTCTTCAGCAGGAAAAGGAAACCAGTCAGATTTTTAGATTCACACCTTTAAACTATGTATCATTCTCCTCACATTCCACAATTATTCACTGCTCTGGCAGGTCAAAAAAATGCACTGAAACATGGAATATCAGAAATAGTTAAAAAGTTAAAGGGGAATTAAAATGTTAAAAAGCCAAATAAATTATGTAGAATACGGTACTTTTGATAAGATTCTTTTTATCTAAATAGCCCAATTGCTAAACTATTTTGAAACATAAAACAGCACATTGATCTGGAATACATTTGTTCAACCTGTCATTGCTTTATTTTCCAACTAGTTTAATGTTTCCCATGTAATGTCTCTTCAGCGTCTGGTCACAGCATGTAATCTGATGTAAATGGTAAAAAGTTAATCAGACAGATGCAAGTTTTCTAACTATGATGCTATGTCACTTCGCTTATCAGCCCTGCACACAGTTGTACTATTGCTACACTGAATTTTGCTGCCCTTAATGATCAGATTAGACTTACTAATTAAAAAAGGAGAAAAAAAAACAATATTATGAGCTGCCCTAACGCTTCTCTAGGTGGTGATGAGTGAGGGCAAAGTTATTATTCTTTTGAACTCCTGCGGTGTGGGGGAAAGCCAGCAGACATTTAAAGCAGCATGACGTTTAGTGTTTGTTATTTCTTTTTTACTTTTTTAATTCCTAGCCTGCAGATTTATGGCTTGATAATCCCTTAAACTTTTCTACATTTTTTCTTTCTTTTTTCACTAACAGTTGAATCAGAAGGAATTCTCGTGTATAATCTTTAGATGCAGTCTTTTTTTAAATGTCTTGATGTTTTAATTCAAGAAATGTATCTATATACAGCTTATGATTGTTTTATCCAGTTTATCTAGGTTCACATACATGTAGCATTTAAGAAAATCACTGGAAGCGCCAGGTTATTCATGTGCTCTACCAACTTGCTCTCACATTTATTTTGCCTTCTAAGGTTCTGTGATTGTCATGAAATTATCTAATTAATGTCATCATTTTTGATTTATCAAAATGTATTACTCAAAATGTATACATCTTGGAACTGGCTAAATAAGTATTATTTAGCTAAGTATATTGGTTAAAGACTATTATCTTTATTTTGTCTGTAATGATTCCTTTAAAAAGTCAGTTTGGTGCTTTAGACCCATTTTAAAAACCAAAGATGCATTTCAATATCAATATTCAGTTGTTAGGACACCAAATAACATCCAAAACAGGCCTACTATTGATTCTCAAAATGTGTGTATTTAGGTACTAAATTGAAATGTATGAGCTAAAATTAAAAAATCAATATTTGCTTTTACAAATCATAAATGAATCCTTCACTTTAAAACCATGCATAATAGACTTATATCTGAAAGTCAGATTTGCTCAGATAATAAACTAAGATTAAAACTGACACCATAAGAAGCATTTAGTTGACTTTCTAGGACGTTCTAGGTGGCAGAGGAGAACAGATGTGAGAGGGGTGACAGTGGCATCGGGTGCAGGAGTTTGCCCTGAAATCGAATGGTTGATGGTTCAGGCACCTGCTGCGACTTTCAGTGTCGTGAGCCCCAGGGCAGCTGTGGCTACAATGTAATATGTGAGTGTTTGTGTGTGATTTGGTAAATTTTAGGTGCTTTGGTCAAATATCCTGACTTGAAAAAGTGCTATATAAGTACAAGCCATTTGGCATACAGGGTTTTTACTCTTTTGTCCTTTGACCTGGAAAAAACAGTTACAAACATCTAAACAAAAACAAAAAAAAAACTTTATTCTATGGTAGCATGACTATCAGACCTCTTTTTTTTCTTTTTATTCTCTATGTAGGTCTTGTTCTGGAAAGAAAGAAAGAAAGAAAGAAAGAAAGAAAGAAAGAAAGAAAGAAAGAAAGAAAGAAAGAAAGAAAGAAAGAAAGAAAGAAAGAAAGAAAGAAAGAAAGAAAGAAAGAAAGAAAGAAAGAAAGAAAGAAAGAAAGAAAGAAAGAAAGAAAGAAAGAAAGAAAGAAAGAAAGAAAGAAAGAAAGAAAGAAAGAAAGAAAGAAAGAAAGAAAGAAAGAAAGAAAGAAAGAAAGAAAGAAAGAAAGAAAGAAGAAAGAAAGAAAGAAAGAAAGAAAGAAAGAAAGAAAGAAAGAAAGAAAGAAAGAAAGAAAGAAAGAAAGAAAGAAAGAAAGAAAGAAAGAAAGAAAGAAAGAAAGAAAGAAAGAAAGTTTTGCAAGAAATCTTGAACTGACTGCATTATTTTATATATTTCCATACCCACCAGAACTCTCCTATATATCGTGCCAACCAAGTTATTGGCAAACTTCTCAGTCTGCCATGACTTCATTTGTTTCTGTTTCCCATCAGGAGTGACTGCTCGACAGCCCATCCGTATAATTAAAACGACCTTAAAGCATTTTCTCTGCAGAGTTTCCAATATTTTTAGCCTGGTCATTATTCCCAATACACAGATGTGGATTGTCAAGAAGGGGAACACAGACCTGACAGCATCACACTCCTGTTGTTCATTTTGTATATGTAGTCAGGCTGGTGATGGACCTATTTCCCAATTTATTCATTCAAGTGTCAGTTATACAGACAAATCTGTGTGGTGCCAGGGTGGGGCAGGATTTTGGAGCTGCTACAGGCCGTCAACACTGGGAGAGAGCGATCATTCATCCCCATATATTTGATCAAAATGCAGCAAACCTCTACTGTTTCCTGTGATAGAAGGACAATGGAAGACTGTGTTAGATCTTGTTCCGCTAATTGGGTTAGTCTAGCTAATGGCCATTTAGATGGAGGATAACAGGGAGGCATATTGCTCTATAAATGTGATGATGGATACTAAGCTATCATGTATTTAAAATGTACACAAGATAATGAAAAAAAGTTAATATGTTGTAATATGCTAATGACTGCAACATGTTGAGAGAACACTATATTTTGTGTAGATTAGAGTGATGCAACTGTGTCACAATTGAATATACTAGAACTTTTTATTGAATTTTCCTCATTACTCCTGGTGGTATATCATAGAAAGAGGGTTAAAACAATTAATGGTTGAAATCAAGAGTGGCTTTCTACTTTTAGAAAAAAAAATGTCACAAGAAATCAAATCCACTCTTTCATAATTTCAGTTTTCAATGACATTTCAAATTAGACTCATTTGAGAAGAACAACAGCCCCACTATATAAGGACATGGGAATGTGAAGGGAATTAAAATTACAATACCTGCATGCCCAGCTGCCCGACTCACATTGCTCAGCTGTTATATTCTCTTCTATGCAATATCCTGCCACTGAGCCGTGTGTGAGGCACACTAATAATGGAGCTGTCTCCGGCATACGGATTTGCTTGTGCGAGTCATGAAAATTGGAATAGTCAGAATGGAAATGTGACCCTACCCACTAAAATGGGCTAAGGGGCCTTCAATTCCCAAGTCAAGGACACTGTCACAGTTTTTTTTTTGTGTGTTGTCCAATAAAAATGACTGCCCAGTTGTTAGAGAGCAGTTTGCCAGATAAAGACTACGGAGAGCAACTTCAGAACTAAAATAAGCATGCCTGCATGGCTTTTAAAGTGATGCTAAAAAAGGTAAAATTTAGAAAAACAATAGCTGCCTGGTGTCCTTGGTTGAGTGTGTCTCTTTAGCTCTGGGGTGCAGTTTCTTTTTGGCTGCCAGCACAGTTTCCTGGCTGTTATTTCTTTTCAAATGAGAAGGAAATGTCGTTTCTCTCCACTTTGAGCGAGCGGCCGCTGAGATGAGGAATAGGCCTGCTGCTTCACGCAGACTAAAGTGACAGGCTGCATGATATCAGTTAGCCGAAATGGATTGTCATTTCAAAATGGGACAGTTCAGCCCAGTGTTAGCGGAGCTTTGAATGGAAGAAAATATTAGGCTCTGAAGATTCACGCTATCTATTTTCATTTACTTTTACCTTTGGTTGCCATGTTGTTTCACTAGCTTCAAACAGTTCTTGGCAATTTTCCCTTCACTTTTCTTTTTCTTTTATGAGGAAAAAAAAGGGAATCAGAGACACAAATTAAAGCTGTTTTATTAGCAATCTTAAAAGTATTTCACAGCATCCTGCTGTGTTTAATAACTTACGTTCGGCTGTATTCCCATGTATGAAATTAGCCAGCAAAAATTACCTTAGTGACACTCACAGTCTTCTTGGCACTGAAACAGCTCTAATCAGTCAGAATATAGTGCCTTACAATAGTTTCTTTTTTTTTTCACGTTACAGTCATGAACTTCAATGTACTTTATGGTGATTTTGTTCAATAGACCTAGACAAAGTAGCAGATATTGTAAAGTGGAAGGAATATTATTTTTTTCTTACAAAAAAATAAAAATCGTGATCATGCCTGTGTCAAAACAACCTCCAGCAATAACAACTGCAAGTCTTTTTGGACAGTTAGAATGGATGTAGAGTATCTTTGGAGAGGAGTTAACAAACTTAACATTAGAGTCATAGGGGGGACAAGAGTACGGGGAGGACTGGACACTCTCAGCTGTTTGTTTGTTTGTTTGTTTTATCTATCTGGATATTTTCATTATTAACCATTACATCTAATCTAGTCCTCTACACAAAGTAGAATCATTTAAAGCTTTCCAAAACAAAAATATTTTTATTATGACTAATTATGACTGGTATCGATAAAAAAATAAAAATCTAGAGAGAAAGATAGTTTGATAAAATTTTGACAAAGTGGTTTTAAGACCCATCTTGAGTAACATAACATTATCAGTGGCACACATAGAGCAAAAGAAGATCTATTTGATAATGTTTTCACATTCTGAGACAAGTCTATTGCAGCTTGAGAAGGCATCTGATCTACCATAGAATAGCTTTTACATAAGCTAAATCAGATAGAGGCAAGAAGATGCCTTTTCACAAATACTCTCCATTCTGTCTGTCCTTGAGATATTTTTGCAGAACAGGATCAATTATCTAGAAGGGATTGGAATGAGATTTCTCCACAGAATGGCATGGCAGTCTTTTAGAGATATGATGAGGAGCTGCTTCATGAGGTGTTCCAGGCATGTCCCACTAGGAGGAAGCCCAGGGGATGGCCCAGGACACGCTGGAGGGGCTACTTCTCTACTTCTGGCCCTAGAGACTCCCCAGATAGCTCAGCTGAAGGAGGTGTCTGGGAAGAGAAAAGTGTGAGTCTCTGCTGAGACTGCTGCCCCTGCAATCTAGCCCGGGATAAGAGGAAGATGAAAGACTAAACTAGATGGTAGGGACATCTTCCAAAAGAAACTTGAGACATGGCTCATCCGGGCTGAAAACAAATGCATGCCACACTTTAAAGATTTTTGCTTTGTTTATTTCATTTCGCAACTATGCACTGCTTCATGTTTCTCTGTCAGCTTAAAGATGCCTAAAAACCTTACAGGTTTTGTCTGTAATTATACAGAGAAAGCACATGTGGGGTTTTCCCTGAACATTAGCAGTAAATAGTTTGGCTTCACTGAATGATTGGATCGGTTTTTCAGGGATGTTTGGTGTTTTTCAAAATTTTGAAACTGGGTGAATAGTTCATACTTTACTGCTTCTTATCGTCTTTTAGTCTTTTCTAAGGACAAGGCTCTCTTACTGGAAGCAATTTGAGGTGATACTGTTGGGTAATGCTGTTGCCATGTGCAAGCTCTAATTAGTCATTAAAAGTTTATAGGTAGACAGAAAGTGTCAACTTGAAAACTTTATCAATGCAGGTTTATGCCAGCATTACACAGTTGGACAAAGATGAGGAGTGTTGCAAGCATTTCCTCTCAAACGTGTGAATGCTAGGCAAGTTTGTCTTAATTCATAGATACTGAGTTACCAAGTTTTTTTCCTACCATGTCATTACTTCTATGTTATGTGCTGTGGGTTTTGAAATATATGAAAATCTCATCAACACCCTGTCATTCCTGAAAACATAAGCCAACATGGTGTAGCTGTCATAGATTCATTATGGTAGTTTCCTTTTTTTTTGGCAATATTAATGAAAACTATCATACCAATTATTTTTTCTAAAGATTAACATTATACATCTATATTTAGAAATATCTAGTGCATAAATATTCTTTTGGAAATTAATTACATGTCAGGTTAAACAATTAATGCTTTCCTTTCAACTACAACTAGTGTGTCTACATATGGGCGACCCCCTCTCAAATCAACTTTTACTTTACCTTTTGTGACCTGTACACGGTTTAGGCCCTAAGGGATCAGACACACACAAGTAGGGCTTGATCCATTGCTCCTGGACACATTTGGTTCCAGAGCCTTTGCATGCACACATATTCTAACCGCACAAGCACATCTGGTTTCCAGGATGTCCCTCATGAATGTAGACCTTTTAGCTGCTGTTAAACATGGGCTGCGAGTGTTAATGATTGGAGCACTGCTCAGTTCCCGAGATGAAAATAGAGGAAAGGATGCAAAACAGAGGCAGCTATTGCCTTTAAGAGGTAACCCAATCCATCTAGTAGGAGCTACGTTTGTGTGTGGGTAAATAGCCAAAGGGGCCAGCCAAAGGGGCCAGCCAAAGGTCCTCAAGGTCAGAAGAGGCTTTTACGGTGCCAGTGCATCTATGTGCCAACTCTGGCTTCCTACCAAAATTGCTGAGGTCAGAGCAATTTCCGCCAGTCGGGAGTAGGTCAGGGTCCCACTTCCCTTACATATCAGTCAGTGAAGAATGAAGAACAGAGTGCAAGGCCTGGTCTTTGTAGAATTACCTTCCCTAATCCCCAGAGTGTCAGGACTGCATGGAAAGTATTCTGTTGTTTTGTAGGGCGCAAGGTCACCTGAGGGAAATTTGAACCAGAGACTTCACTTCTTGGTCTGCAACTAGAAATGTAATTATTTCATTCACAAATGTTTTGGAATTTCATCATAGCTGTCCTTATTTTCCTTGTTATCGGTCTAACTCCACATGTTTAGTCTGTTAAGTTGTTTTAAAATGTCTCAACTTCCCTGAAAAGGGAGCAAAATAAAATGAGAAAGATGATTTTCTTATTAAGTGGGAGTTATTATTGATTACTTAACTTACAGTTAAATAGGTTGTTTATCTGATAACACAATCTGCCTTAACACAAACATTTTTGTTTTTTTGTACTTCTTAGCAACCATTATCCAAAATTGAGTCATTTGACAGACAAAAGCAACAAAAGTCAGTTCCCACTGAGGAAAATGTTTAAGATGATTAAGATGAGGAGACAATATGTTTGAAATGTAAAAAAAAAAAACTACTTACATTATCATTAAGTCCAGACAATACTATACCCTTAGTATAAGATGACAATCTATTTTGCAGATGATTTACCCATGGAAGCATACTTTCAGCCTTCATTAAATAAGATAAAGATTATTCATCACATTTGAATTGTAGACCTTAAGTCCAAAACGAGCCTGAAGCATAATTTAACCCGTCAAGCTCTGTTGTGTGTTATTACACACAAGAAAATGGAAACAACTAGACTTTCCATCAGTTTTTCTAAAGACGTTTTCACACCTATCTTTGAGTCTTGTCAGATCTATCAGGTCATATCTGAGCAATCTGTCACTGGAGTGCTCATGTTTTTAAAGGCAAGAAAGAGGATTCTGTGGTGGAAGTTATGTCCAATGGCTGTTTTTCTATTTTTAAATCGTGCCCCCTCTTCCCAAAAGTTCTCTACACTGGAAACACCTTTAGTATTTCACCTAAAGAGGCAGCAAATTGCCAGGGTTACATTTGTTGGTGTGTTCTCGCTGCTGCGCCTATAAATTACTTTGGGATTTATAGAGTGAACAAATAGCCAAAAAAAAAGAGAGCTTCTTTCTTGCTTCAGCGTTTGCTAGCCAAACAGTGTATCAGTTACCAGTGTTGTGCCTGAACGCGTTCATTGAACAAAAGTTCATGAACTCGTTCATATTTTGGGTGAACGTGAACTGAACGTACTGCATTACTGCCTGATGAACGTTATTGTGAACTCGTTCATTCTGGTGTCTGTGAACGGCACGCTCTCTCAGTTCAACTTCGTTCAATAGGTTGCCAGATTTCTATAGAGCCCTCCAGGCGAAACCCCGGCTAAATCACACCGTAAACAGGCCTTAATATGTAGCGGGTGAAAAACACCCAATCTGGCAACACCAGCTACCAGTGTCGTAGCCTACAGCCGCGTGCGTCATCAAAACAAAATGCAGTGTGGAAGCCACAGCAGCATGGAGGCGACCGTGGAGGCGACAAAGCAGCAGTATGATCACTTAAAACAGGTTTATGACCAGGTGGTCGGTGAGGATGATGGAAACAACTTTGCCCGCCGGCTTTCAGTAAAAAAATACGCACTTCAGTAACCTTAAATTCCTACCTCAGCCTGGTCCCTCAGTTTGTGTTAGTAAAATTTTCTTGAGCGGAGGTCTTCAACAGGGGATCCGTGACCCCTAGGGGGTCTACGGAGGTACTGCATGAGGTTCTGCATGGTTAGTTGATATTTTTATATTCCCCCCCCTGCAATTTTTTCCCCCACTATTTGAAATGTCATTAAATACTCATTAACATGAAATCAACACACTGTGGTAAACAGATAAATGGAGGCAGAAGATGTCTTTCAGTCATTAATGCAAACATTCAGCGACACACAGGAGCTCTTTCAAGCTGGGCACCGTTTCATTCACAACAACCAGGAATCAGAATCAGAAAAACTTTAATAATCCCAGGGAGAAATTAATTTCTTTACATTACTCCATCTGTAATAGAGTGACTATAGGACACAATTTCATACAATATATATAGTTAGGGGTCCCCGCTCCATCTCGCCATTAGTTTGGGGGTCCTTGGTCTGGAAAACATAGAAGACCCCTGTTCTGGAGGGTTTTACTATCCATGTAACTT
Organism: Cyprinodon tularosa; assembly: GCF_016077235.1. Taxonomy (NCBI): domain Eukaryota; kingdom Metazoa; phylum Chordata; class Actinopteri; order Cyprinodontiformes; family Cyprinodontidae; genus Cyprinodon; species Cyprinodon tularosa. The sequence goes on along the minus strand of NW_024039585.1, from coordinate 1,193,383 downwards.
GTTTGTTAAACCTGCCTGGTATAATTTTCCAGGATTCCATGATTACTTTTTAGTACGTACTGAAATGGAATTTCAAATGGAAAAAATTATTAAAATAAAAAAAAAACATTTGCACCTTAAAGGCTACTTTCCTATTTTTCTTTTAATAATTCCTCATAAAAAAGACCATTCAAGCAGCACATTTTTCCTGATGTTTTTTGAGAATATAATGTAGGGGTGAAAGCTGCAGCTGCTACTAGTGTGAAGTGAATGGACAGCAACAAAGCGTTAAAGCAACAATGGGGAAATGCTGTCCCCTCAATGCTAATGTAAACCCTGGTTGGATAAGGATTCCAAACTGGATATGAAGATGAAATCTGACCCACAGTTTCAGAGTTACAACTGATAAAATAATTGCTGTCTGTGGTTCTACAGTAGGCTATGGTGTAATTGAGCAATATATGAAAAAAAAAAGAACTATGAACTAGTTCATTTTTTGGAACTGTGAACTTAGTTTAAAATTTTGAATTATGAACTATGAACTGAACTAGTTCATTTTAAAATGTATGAACTGAACTTTGAACTAGTTCACGTAGAAAGAGATCTTTCCCAACACTGTCAGTTACGCTTGGAGCGTAAATAACATCATGGCTGCACAGATGAAAATGTCTGATTGACAGACAAGTAGCCGATCCACTGTCGACAGTAGGCAAAGTAGATTGGTTAATTGTTTATGGCTTTAAATTGTGTTTTTGTTGTTGTTGTTTGTTTTGTTTTTGTTTTTTTTTGGGCGGGGGGGCAGAAATAACAATGCCAGCCATAAATTAATTCATTTTAGATTAATCTGGACACTTAATTTCTGAGAAAAATCCTCTTTGATACATTTATGTAGCATTGAGGTCCATACTGCTAAGAACTTTCCAAGTTATATGCAAATTATATATCCACCCATTGCTCTCATGGGTTTTTTGGAGTCTTTGGTTGTCTATGGGGTATGCGTTAAGTCCTTTGAATCATGATAAGTGTGACTGTGTAATTTATTTGGAGCAAGATTATGTAATATATATAATATGTTATATAAGAACAATCATTGAACTTCAAATGGCCAAACACAGCCCACACAAAACTCCAACCAAAGACTCAAACAACCCCGGAGGATGAAGGGTGGATATTTAATTTGCATCCAACTTAAAATGTGCTTAGGAAGATATCTTGAAGATATCTCAAATCTTACATAGATAGAATTATGACATAATGCCTTTCTTGAATTGCCTTAATTATCAAATAAACATACCCTTTACCAATACAATGGCCAGTTTAAAACGAGATAATAATCAGGACTTTCAAAAACATAACCTTTGGCTACATATATATATTGTTCCCTGCCTAAGAACACCTGCAGCCCATTTAGAACAGGAGATTCTGAAAAATTTTATTCTAACTGGGCATCCAAACTTGGTCCCTACGGATGCCATGATTAAAAATAAATGATTTTGCTTGAAGGGAATTGTAAAAACATTTAAAAGTAGACAAATCCTTTCAGAAAAAGTCTTTAAAAGTAATTAACACTGTGGAAAAAAGGAGAACATAATTATTATACTGCTTTTATATTCCTTCATTGTTCCTGTTGCAATAATACATTTCCTCTGAAAAGCATGTACCAAGAACGGGAGCAAGCAGCCGGCCCCTGGTGTCACTCGAGCTGCTGATAACAAAAGCATTCACCCTGTGCACCGCTAAGCAGTTACCACATGATTTTATGAGAGCTGCGCTCATTTATGAGCGCAATCAGATGCAACCCAGTGCCCCACAGGATGTCAGCGTTAGCGCCCCTCTTTGTCCGATGATGATGGACTGTCAGCTCAATGGCGTTATTGTAGCTGTAGTGGCCATCCAGGGAGTAATACATTGATAACAATATCAGCTCATAAAAACTGGCTGGAGGAGGGAAAGGTCACTCCCTTTTGCTTGCCCACACTGTGCCTCTTCTTCCTCTCCCTCCGTTTCATGATGCCTTCGTGGATTCTTCTGTTATCTCTCGCTTTCTAGTTGCTCTCTGTCGGAGTGACGAAGGCTGCCCATCAGCGTGCAGGGAAGCTGGAATGTCATGTTTAAACTGGAGTTGGAGGTATGATGACAGCCCAGACAGAAGAAACAGATGGCAGAATGACATCCTCAAGGTCATCTGGCACGCCAGTGTCAAGGCACCTGTCTCTTTCTTTCTTTCTTTCTTTCTTTCTTTCTTTCTCTTTCTTTCTTTCTTTCTTTCTAATTCCTCTCCAATTTCATCACTCGTTTCTTTGCCTTTTTGAGTCCATATCCCATTTCCTCTACCCCTTTCTTCTTTCTTATGTTTATCAGTTCTCCCTACCTCAGTGTAGGTCACAAAGCCCCTTATGCAGGCTGCTTCCTATCTTTGCTCAAACACACTACCCCCCTGAACTCACCTCACATTCACATTAGCGCTGTTGAACATTTATATTCCAGTCCCACACTTTTTTTTCTGATCTTGTTTTGCACAACTGTTGATTTGGGGGAAAAAAGTGCCAAGCTACCCTTGTCTCCTGAAGTCTTGCCCGGAACAATTCTACTAGCAGAAATGTAGAAAGAATCCAAAAGAGTTTTAATTACCTGTGCAGCCATGCCTGGAAGGTTGTGCTCTGAAAATCCCAATAGGCACAGGTTATAGTAAGCATGCCATGCCACAGCACATAGCCTCTTTGTCTTAAAGGTAATTTCAAGCAGGAGGTGGTGGCGGGGAAGACAAAAAAACTGTGTAAAAAGAAAGAAAAGTTTCTAGGTAGAGGAGGTAAAATGGAGAGAAAATGTCTGTTTCTACCTACCTATTTTTCCATCTTGACAGAATGTTTTTCATAACATAGCCGAATCCAAAAAAGAGCAACAACACAGCACAGTATCCGCTCCTTTACCAAATCTTGTCAGAAATGTTCGTTTCAGCTCAGCAGGCAGAGCTGTTTGTCCGTCCCAAAAAACTACATTCACTTCTCCTGTGATAAAGAAAACATTTCTGTGTTGATGCAAATAAAAATCAAGTTGGGAGGGTAGAACGTAAAGCAAGCTTTTTTTTTTTTTTTATGAAATTTGCATTTTGAGAATATCCAGCTGCAGACACAGTAAGTGGAGATTTGTTTATCAAGCATGTCAGACAGCACATGCCAATCATTGCCCCAAACTGTTAACTTCGAAAACAAATTTTTAGCCTCCAGTGAGGCATCCTAAACTTTCATATTCTACACAAGTGCCCCATCCTAACTCTAAACAAGGTGACAAGAGCGCCGTCCTGAGGTGACATCTTTCAGATGAGCTGCCTTTACAAAAAAATCCCTTCACATTTGTATTTGTGGGACGCCTTCACCCTCCCCCTCGATCAGTGACTCCAAACAACCTGTGTTGTGTTTATGAGCATTTGTTTACGGCTGGTGTTTTGCAGCCATCGGAGCTGCGTTTCTCGCCCTGTGATTAAGCTTCTTGTTTATTTATTTATTTGGAAAAAAACATAAACAAAAAACCACCAAGGAAACAAGAAACAAGGAAAAGGCTGATTAGACTTGAACACAGAGTAGATGCACAGATATCTGTCTGGGGTGAAACAGAATCAAAATTAGGGTATAAGAGAGGGAAGGAGAGAGAGTTGAAGCAAAGACATTGATTGTAGGGGAGGGGTGGGTGGAGGTGGTGGTGATGTTGGGGGTAAAAACTGTTTCAAATCTTCTCATCTACAAAGGTTATTTTGTGAATCGAAATTCTTCAGCATGAAACCGCATGATTTTCCTTGAATAGGAATATGCACAGCCAGAAATAGAGAGCATATGGATGTATTTATGGCACAACTGTGTTCCTGCTGCCTTGGATGTGTGATGCTAAGCCTCTAATAGAATAATAAGAACAAATCCTGCTTTCACAAGACTTTCAAAGAGTGATTTTACTCTGCAAGAACAGAATCAGAAGGTATATTAAAGGAAAACATTAGCACGGTTTGTCACAATTCCACATGTACCTTTACATGCAGCGTTGTTGCTTGTGCTTGTGAGGCTTCAATTTGAGCTAACTTAGGTCTCCATGTGGGCAAGAAAGAGCTGAAGCTAGTCAGAGTTAAAAAGTTCAGGATTTATGTTTTGATAAAGAATTTGATTTTGTGAGCAGCTCTGTTGTTGTGGCTTTGCCCATTAATCATCCATCTCTGGAGGACGAAGACTTCAGTGCAGCACACGGGCCCTCTCTGTGTTGCCACAACCGAATGAGAGCCAAACCCAGCGTTCTTGAACAATAGATGCCCCAGCGTGACACCATTTTAGTAGAGAGCTACCTCTGTTTTTGTGTGTATGGTTGTGTGTGTGGGGCAAGACATATTCTTGAAAGTACAGTGACACCTAAAGGCCTAATCCTACAGGCCCTCTGCCTCTCTTCCCCCCACTGTCTCTGCTACATTGGAGTCAAGGACACGTTAAAATTTGGAGAAAAACTGATGACTTCTCACTTTTAGCTGCTCTTGATAGTTCTAAGCACACGTACAGGCATACATTTTTTTCTACTAATGACGTGCCTTGGGCTGCCTGCAGGTCGGGAGGCATTTTTATCTGTACACCTGAGCATCGGATTGGACACCAAGCACGAATGTCAAAATGTTTTTTTTTTTAAAGATTCCATTGCATTAATTTGATGCTGGTTTATTACAATGCTGTCTGTGTTTTCTGTGTATCGTCAAACAAATTTTTTATGTTTTAGATAATCAGCTGTCTTATCCAGATTTAGATCTATGTTCAGTTCATATTTAAAACAAATGTTTTCTATTTAGAATATTATCCACTGATTTAACTTATCTAAGTTGTCTTTTCAAGAATTTCCATTTTTTTTCTCTATACGACCAATATACGTACACCAAGTGTCATGATGGCATTTTATATAAGAAAGGGTCAGAAATCATAGGCAAAAATAAAGCGATGTTGATTAAGTCAGTTCAATGATATTCTTTTATAGAAAACTGTTAAATAGAAACACATACATTTAAATTGAAGGTAAAATATTGTTGAATGCTTTTGTTTTTTAAGATTATAATGAACATTTTTAAAGTTATTCATTTTAGGAGGTTTGGCTGATTATATCATGCTTTTTACGTATCATTATTTGTCCTCCAGAGCAAGTAGGAAGTGACAGTGGACCTTTCTTTGAGTGAGTTTAATTTCTGAACAAAGTATCATTGTAAATATTTTACTTTTCATATTTTAGAATTTACTGAAATCTAAAATTGTTACATAAAATCAAGCTATGTATTATATTAATGTATCTAAAGTCCTTTTCTTTCCGTCTCTAAAGGCACACACTCGTAGAAACACACATTCCTCCATCTGAACGGTATCTAAGTAGAGAGGAGAAACTCGCCGGGGCAGCCCTTTGATCTCTCCACGTTCCCTGCATCTGCTTTCACGGCCAGCTCTGCAAGCACGGCCCGTTTTTAATACGGCAGCACAGCCTGGGTCTTCAAGGAACAATAAACTTTACCTTCAACTGTCAGCAAGTCCCAATCACTGGGGTTACCGGAACACTAAATGTTGGATTCCCGTTAATAATTCTGGCAATGAGGGGAAAAAAAGGGGGTGCAAACAGATTCACAGAGATACATATCTCAACCTCTCTACAACAGAAAAATCCTTTTGACTCCAAAATCTCATTTTCATCACTTGCAAATATGACGAAGTAGACAAGAAAGAAAGAGCCTTTAGTTGTAGCAAATGTTGACAATCACAGAGGTATTCTTTCTTTCCCACTAAGCTGCGGGCCTTTTCCCACAAATGTACGATCGGTCACTCTCAAAGAGCCTTCAGCAGAGCTGTTATTTGTTGTCCCGTGAGGTATCAGAGCTGAAGCTCACCAAACCAACTAATGGAGCTTCAGAGGGCTGCAAATGGCAGACAACATGAACACGGCAGTCTCTGTGGGCTAAATAGATGGAGATATCACTTTAGGTTAGTTTCCCTGCAGAAGTAAGAGACACATAGACATTAAAACTACTGTTTTATATGCGTATTTATTTTATTTCAAATGCTTGTATTTCAAATATACATATATATATATATATATATATATATATATATATATATATATATATATATATATATATATATATATATATATATATATATTTATATATAAAACATGACATGTAATCGCGTTTTAAAATACAAGTATTTAAAATAAAATAAATATGCACTTTTTTTGGGGGGCCAAATTTTGACTGGAGCTAACAATAGCATTTTAGAGTTGCCAAGACAGATTATTAACTTGAATCTGATGAAAAATCTGCAAAGGGAGCTAAAGATAAGGGTGATGGCAAAGTGGCCTTGCAATCTCAAACACTTGGCGCTCATCACTAGAGATAATTAGAAATAATAATGAAACAAATTGTAAGCAATTATATAACGGTTCTTATTGTGGTTATAAGAGCATTTATTTTATTATTAGCCCCAATAGGAAATGTTTGACATTTAACATCCTTCATAAAATATGAAAGAAAGATAAATATATTTTATTGATTTTTATTCTAATGGGTTTTTTGTTATTGTCTTTAGACAGCTAACGTACTTATCGGAAAAAAACTAAAACTTTGCAACTATCACCCTAAGTGATTTAGTAGTTAAGTATACGGAACATATAATCTTTTATGGCTAATTTCTTTTCAATATTTCAAATTAAATATTGCACGGTCTCAGTTTAATTACTGTTCTTTTTAACTATTGTACATTTTTATTGTATGCTTATAGAAATTAGTTTAAACCCAATTGTGTAATTTTAGGTGTCTTATATTCTAATACTCCCTCAGCCCCCAAAAAAGATGGCACCAAATGGATTGGAGCGTATAGTTTTTAGAGGCGAAATCCCGCTCTGTCGGGGCCAAATATTTTACCATAGCTTAGCTGCTCCACTAAAATCTGCACTTGCCTTGCACTCCATTGCCCCCTCATCTTGCTTTGAAAAAGCACCAGTGGATTAGAGGCCGTTGTCTCAGGACTCAAGCGGCTTGACTCCACCGCGACACGGGGTCTCATGCCCGAGTCATGTTGTGAGAAACAGATGATGGGAGAGAGAGAGAGTGAGCGGTTTTAAACAATTCAAGAGTAAAGTCTCTTTGGGGAGAAAGCCGCAGCCACCTCTGAGAGGTTGGGCCTGTGAACGAGTGTATTCATGCATTTTCATCAGCAGTGATATCATTCACAGGGAATGCAATTCAGGTTGGTTTAAGGGAATACATTATAGTAACAAGGGGCCGTGGTTTCCCGGAGTTGTGCTGTACAGCTCATGTTTTAGGTTGCACATGGCTGCACTCTGGTGACATATGCAAAGTGGCTTTGTGTACATTTGATTTTTTTAACACTGGTTTATCCTCGTTGCTCTATTGCGCTACAACAGATTTCAATGTATGAACCTCAAGCTATACCATTGGAGAAAAAAGCTGTTATAAGTCAAGTTTATTTTGCTTTAAAGGGCGACTTTGGTGAAATGCTTCCTCTATTTTCAAGTTAAGCAATTATTAAATACTTGGACTTTCTAATTTTAATCTTCGTTAGCATCCTGCTATCACCATGAAGGAACATGGAAACAATGGTGCTTTTTTACTGAAATTAATTCCATGGGTCTTTGTCTCCCTTTTGGTTCAGTGTTAGGGTTTTATGAGGAGAGATTCGTGTAAGTGGCAGAGGAAAGACAAGGTTGGGGGGGTTGTGCTGTATGTGGGAATCGGAGAATATGAAATTGATTAGTGAGCTGGGATGGAAAATAAAGACTTCATCAGGATCATCGTGGAGTCCTCACAATCAGCTGTGAGACAATGCAGGCTTCCTAATGAGGACAGAGAGGCAGAGAACTGTGTGTGCAGATGTGAACCTGCGTGTTGTTCATGTGTGACAACAGAAGGATGAGCTCAAAGGTTTCTGCCACTGTTCATCCCAATCTTAAATTCATCTCATTAAAAAAAAGAAATCAGCATTGTTTCTCAGTTGCTTACCCTGAAAAGAAGAAAATTCTTTTGAAATTGTGCTTAAAAGCTGCAGAATTAAAAATTTCAAGGCTAATCAGAGATTACAAAATGAATTAGTTGGTACAACTGTGCTGCATGGCAGGGGAGTTAAAACTGTTGTGATTCAGAGACTGTCAAAAAATCTGATATATTAGAGGAAACAAGAGAAAAAGGCTAATTTTATTTTTTAGTAAATGAATGTGTTTAAGTAGAGAACTGTATTAGTTTTGTTGATATACTTTAAATAGAGAAAGAATTGCAGAATAATTTAGCATTTTTTTCCCAAGCTTTTTTTGTACTCGTTATAAACTATGATTAAACATAACCTGGAAAAACAAATAATTTGAATTTTATATCAGTTCTCATGGGCAATAAATACATTAATTCAAACAAATGTAGGCAATACTTTTTCCAAAAAAAAGGCTGTTTTTTTTTCTTGTTTTTTTTTTTCATTTTGCTAAAATAAATAGAGCCATACCGTTAATTAGTAAAAGTAAACTTTTTATACTTATTTGGTTGGGTTACTTTTATTTAAACCATTTTGAATAATTAATCACATCAGGAAATAAATCATCCACTGTTTCATCTTTATCACTGGTGAAACAGTCACGGTCGGTTATTCATGCTCACTCTATCAATCATCACACCTTTGCATTATGTATTCAGCCGTGAAGGCACTTGCAAAGCAACATTAAAAATCTGACTTTGTCCCTAAGCCTGAAATTTACAGAAATATCGTCAGGAAAATATCAAGTGAAAGTACAACAGTTATATATTTTTAAAGATTAAAAAAGACTAAATAGTATATTACAATTTGATCACACAATGTACTTAAATATACATTATATGCATATTTGCATATGAAAAAAAAACATTGTTTCAAAGCAAAACCACAAAGTTACATGAAATAGAATTAAAGATATTTTATCTATTGTTTTTTTTTCTTTTTTTGAGTTAATATGTTTCCATGTTTGAAACCCAATAACTTTACTAGCCAGTGATGTTTCAATACCCAGATGGTATTTAAAGGTTAATTGTAAACTTATTATTAAAACAATGGATGGTTGTGAAATTCATTAAACTCAAATCTCTAACCACAAGAGAAAAATACGCATCAACATGGGGCATGTTGCCTGAACCAATCACCACCAAGCACCGTCAAGCAGCAGCCCAATCAGGATAATGCTCCAGATGGTGCTGACGAATCATTCAAAACTTTTTTTCTGATGCTCTTCTTCCCTTATTTCTATGCTGATAGAATATTCTTGCCAAGTGTGAGAATGGCTGAATCGCCTTAGTGTTGCTCTCCCACTGTGCCCCCCCCTCCCCTGGTTATTTTGGTATATTGGAGAAAGTGTGGTTGACTCCTGGAAGAAACCCTCTGGCAACTGCTATTTATAGGGAAGACACAGTCACATTTGCATCTGGAGCTTATGAGAAAAAGAGAGAAAAGACAGATGGGGGGAGAATGTAAGAGAAGCATAAAGGATTCAGTCAATTTTGGAAATAATCTATGCCAAGGTTGCATTCCTTTTTTAGCAGGACAAATACGGGAAGAAAAGGTAAAGAAGGAGGAAAACAGGCCAGAGAGTAAAAACAACTTTTTCCATTTTTTTTCTCCCTATAAGTAAAAAAAAAAAACACCTTGAAGTAAGACAGACTGACCCAAATTGAATTAAATCGATTTAGATTCTCCTGAGCCTGCTTTTTTTCCACAGTGTACACAGTATTATCCTCCATTTCCTGTGACAGTGTCCTGAGCACCACGCATTACTCAGCTTCTTATAAAAATACTCTAGAGCTACGCCATCGATTCCTGCGCTTCAATTGAGGTGCCGAAGCAGAACAATGAAGTTCCCATTGTTCCCTGTTTGGGCCGTTGAATGTATGTCTCCCTTAAGGCCATGGGATAAAAAGCCTTTCTTTATGTGACAACAGAGCATATGAGTTCAGTGTTAGATCAGCGAAAAAATATGAATGGATTTTGAGTCAGATACATAGGAACAATCCCAGGGTCTGCCTCTGCTAACCACAAGGTCTGAATGCTAAATATATGTGATATCTGGAAATATTTAGGCTACAGGTTTCTACAAAAGAGTGAAAGAAGAAAAAAGAGTGCATTGATGGCTTAAGCAGGTTTTCCAGCGGTGTTGCTTTTCTCTATTTGAAGTCGGTGCTTAGATGAGATCTCGAAAAGACTCAGAACTGAGAGGGGTACGGCAGCCCCTCGCTACGTCACAGAGAGCATCATGGAAAGAGGGCTCTCCCTGACAAATCACAGCACCAACGTAAATCTCCTTCCACATACACTACGATAGACCTAGCAACAGCAGGAGTGTTTTTGTGCAAACCCTTCGGTGGGAAAAAACCACACTTATTCCTGGTGGATACATGAGGCTCATCAACACATTAGGACTGAACAATTTAAGGTCAGAATCAATCCGGGATAGAAGAGATTCTCAAGGCTTCAAAACTTCTTCCATAATGTCTTTTCTTTCCCTTTTGGAAATGGGGCCTTAAGGAATAAATATGTTAATGCATGTTTAGCCTTATTCCCCAGAAGGGCACAGCACATTGAGTGTAGTGAAGCACGTGGTTGCAGAAGAGGGGTGAATGGGGAGAGTGTTATGGAAGAGAGACAAGGGAGAGGGAAAGAAAAGAGGGAAAGATAGAGGGGCGGGAGGGGAGGTGTATACATTATTAACTACGACTTCATCACATGTTTCCAGTTTCTTAGGGACTTATTATTCTGAGGCGCTTTAATGAATAACAAGAAGAGAAGGCAGAGGGAGAGAGTAAAGAGAGTGATTGATGGAGCAAGTGCTGACACCGCCCCCAGCTGGCTCACTCCAGTACTGCTACCCAAAAAGGAAGACTGGGGGAGGGGGCAGTAGAAAAAAAATGTAACTACAGAGGGCAACAACCTCTAAAGTGTCCCTGGCATTAGCATTTCACAAGGTCCCCGTCTGCCAAGCTGCATATAGATTGGGATTTGCTTTGTCAAGGATACTTGTCAAACGGAGGCATGACAGCCTGATTTCATGAGCCCTGCGCAACAGTGAGGTTGGACATCGAAGCGGGAGCTCAGCAAAGCCTCTCTCTGGTGTTTTTGTGTGTGTGTGAGTGTGTGTATGTGTGTATGTGTGTGTGTACAGAAGAGAGGGGAGGAAAATGCGTGAGTTGAAGTCTTTATGCTTTCGTGCAATGTGTGTTTGCAGGTGTGTGTCTGTGTATGTTCAAATGTGCTTGTGTGATGGCAGACCAAATTGGATTGTGAAGATTCACTGTATCCAAGGTGACCGCTGCCTTTTTTTTTTCTTCTCAGAGAAGGTGGAGCATTTCTGATCACAGTTGTCCTACTTTCCATAAGTTTATTCACACATTTATAGTAGATAAAGTGACATTTCTGTTATTCCCTGGCATATTACTCACTGTCCTGATGGTCATTAGAAAATGCAAAGAAAGCAGTAGAAGGAAATAGACAAAAGTACTGAAGATCTTTGCCTCTAAGTTCTATTTAGATGTTTCCAGAAACTTTCTGCTTAACAGATTCAGTAATGTGTGCTTCTTTTGCACACAGTATGTTCCTGCTGCAGTCGGTGTGTATTTGCAGATATAATACTGTAGTTGCTGCCACACTGCTTCAGGAAAAAGACAAATAGACAAAAAGGAAACACAACAACGAACAGTAAACAGACCGGTAGGGAAGTCTCGACCTTTAACAAAAAAAAGAAAAAGAGAATGCAATATCAGAGGATGTCAGGTCCATTTAGAGCGCTATGATTCAGTTCCCTGTGCTCCCCACTGCCACCTTTCGTTCTGACTCACAGGAAAAAATACAGCATGTGTAGAGCAAAAAAACAGCTTTTACTCTTTAGCCGATATCTTGCACTGCCCTGTCTAAATGTATATTTTTTCTCTATCTCTATGTTGGCACTTGTAATTAAACTATGGGGCAGTTTGGTAAAATAACAACCCAATTAGAATCATTAATGGCAATTATTGTGCAAATATAAGCACACTCATATGCTCTTTTACAATGATTAATAGTACTTGTTCTACATTTTATAATTTTTTTAGAGGGTTTATTCAACGTTCAGTCTGTCATGTTTGGCTGTGGTTTAATTTTTTATCAATTTACATTCATTGTAATGTTGAGGCATTTTACAAGACAAAAGTTAATATGTGTTATTTCAGGTACTGCTCATAGTGCCTGTGTAACCAGTCCATGGCAGGCTAAGCACTGAATACACAGGAGTTTTAAACGCAGTAGTATATTCTGATAGGTTTCGTTTACATGCAGAAGTTCTTTTAAAATAATTACTGTTAAAACAAAGACCTAAAGGTGTCATGTTTAAGTTATCCAAAAAAAATAACATTTTAATGCCAATTAACATCTTGCTAAAAGCAAGTTGTAGAGTCGTAATTGCAAACTGATTGTCTACACTTTTGAGTCTCTCGAAGATAACACTACACCACAGGAAAAGTGCAGAACAATTATTAACAATGCTTCAAGTAACTATAGAAATCTTGCAGAATTTTACAAGATTGGCAAAAGCACTGCAAAATTCAAAATTATTTCAGGTGTTTGCACTAAACAAAACTACACAATAACTGCTAAGAATGTTTAATTAATCACTTAATCCCATATAATGATAGTGGAGAACTCTAGAGAAGTTCTCTGATTTTACAGATCTGGAAAACTAGTCCACCAGGTGCACCCTATTGAGACATTCCTTGTTGTATCATGTGAGCTTGAGAACAGTTCAAATACATGGGCAATTTGACAATGACAATTCGTTGCATGTTGGAAACGTGGCTAAGTCAATGCAATTGTCCAATAAGTTCAGAGAAGAGATCATTACTTTCATTAAACAAGGAGAAGGATATAAAAAGAGAGCAAAAGATCCCAAGTGGTGTGTTTTTAAAAGATAGTTTGAAGTTCAAGAATAAAAACAAAACAAAAACTATGTCACCTGGAAAAGTGACATGCCTTGGAAAGAGGAGATTATCAATAACTGTAATCAAATTCCTGAAGAGACAGGTGATAAAAAGCCTCAGCTAACTGAAACAGACCTGCAGCAAGACTTTTATGCCAGTAAGGTTTTTTTATTTTTTTGCTAAGTGCCTAAGGGCTCTATGCCTGAAGTCCAAGAAGTACAGCACTACTGACCCACATTTCCAAGAAAGTCAGCTACAGCTTGCTCACATCTATATAAATGAACTAAAGAGGTTTGGGGATTTTGTTCTCTGAAGCGATGAATCAAAATCTGAACTTTTCAGTCATGTAGATGAGCATTATGTCTAAAGGAGAGAGAAAGAATAGTTGAAAAATAAAACTTCATGTCTACAGGGAACGATAGTTGTGGCACAGTAATGCTCTAATACTGCTTTGCTCTCCTTATCACCGGAAACCTGCGGTATGACGAGGGCAGGATGTGTTCAATAAGACGGTGTTTGGAAATCCTGGGAGAAAACGTGAATTGGCTGTGAGGAAGATTAAGCTTTTGTACTGATGGACCTTGAAAAAGGACAATGATCATATGCTTGTCTCAAAGTCCACCAAGGCTTGGTTTCAGAAGCTTTTTAGTTGCCAGACTTGAACCCTATTGAATTCTGCTAGGTGGGAAGAACTGACTGTAGTCTTTCTGCATAAAAAGTGAATTAAAACTCCTCAGGAGCATCACCTGAATTGCTGCCTAGGTAAGAATCACATTTGGAGCAATTAGTAATAGAAAAAGGCTGCATTTGGGATATTGCCTGGGGATGTGGGCACAGTTATTAATCGTTTTGCAAATCCTTTTTAACAAACTACTATATCAGGCATCCCCAAAGTCGGTCCTCGAGAGCCGCTGTCCTGCAGTTTTTAGAGGTTTCTCTGCTTTAGCACGGCTGATTCTGATGATTGCATTTCAGCAAAAGCCTATTAATCAACTATCAATGTAAATCAGCTGTGCTTGAGCAGGGAAACCTGTAAAACCTGCAGGACAGCTGCCCTCAAGGACCGACTTTGGGGATGCCTGCGACTGTATCAACAAGCACAATGGCAGCCCACTGCTCCCCAAAGGGATTGGTTAAATGTAGAGAGTTCATTTTCATTGCTTTGTACTATGATAATGTAATGACGATACATCTATTCTATTCTAACAATTGTTTATGTTTTGTAAATTATACTGGAAAAAAGAACAAATTTAGCTCGGCACTTAAATATAGTTTTCAAATTTGTTCATGATATGATCTGCTATAATTCTTCCAAAAACAAAACTTCTGGTAAAAGAAAGACCCGGCCCAACATGGTTGCCTTTTTAATTCCACGGAAATTGTACCATTTTTAAAGAGGCTGTAAAAAAGTTTGTTTTTTGTTTTGACTAACTGTGATTGATTGTGTGAAAGATCGGGGTGTTGATTGAAACCAGATGATGTCAAATTTTATGATGCAACTAGATTAATAACAGATGGTGAACCTACATCAAAGGAGAGGTTTAAGTCAATGATTCATTTATTTCCTAGAGGAAATACTGGAAAAGATGACATAATCTGGTAAACACAATCCTATTGGTTTCATAAAAGTAAACTAATCTTTAAAAAAAAAAGATAGTTACATTTTTTATTCTACTTAGCGTCTTTTAGTGCACAGTAAGTGGCCAACCAATTAACCCAGAAGACTGACTGAAGAAATACTACAGTCATTGACAAAAGAAGAAACTAAACCAGCCAGAATGTTTATATAAGGAAACTGCTGTGAAAAGACAGGGGACATTAATTACTACTTCAGTGTGTTCTCAGTCATCTCCTATATATCCAAGAGTCTGCAGATCAGACAAAGCGTCAATGGGAAAAGTCAGCAAAAGTTGATGTCTTGTCAAAACCAGCATACCAGCAGCTCCATAATGGCTTTAAAAAGTGGACTTTTCGTCTCCTACAAATGGCCTCAGTCAGCTCTGTTCCTCATCATCTTTATTTTGTAACCCTAACCTCGTCTGCAGCTGTTTTCTTGCAGCCCTTTGAATTCACCCCCCCAACAATTGGACCAACTGGTACAGAGTTGCACCAAAGGCTGCTACTTGTCGTCTCTGATGTGTGGCAGCTTAACTGTTTCTCTGCTTGGCAAAGACAGAGTGTCTCAAACAAGCAGCAAAGTCCCAGGGTTTCAGTCGGTGACTACCAAAAGCCAGTCTTCATAGAAGTGGATAATCGTGTTTATTACACGAGGTCAAGGGTCACACATCGCCTAATAACCTCAGACAGAGCATTTTGTCATGGCTCGACAGAAAGGAAAGCCAGTTTGGCGCACATCATCGGCTGTCACACATGTTTTCACAGAAGCAGAACGGAAAGGAGTGACTGTAAGGGTTTAAGAGTTTTGGGAATTGTGGAGAGTTTACACCTGTAACCTGTCACTCAAAGCCTGTCATCACTGTTCTCAGCCATTCATCATGTTTCTAAAATCATTAATCTCTTTTTCTCCCTGGCAGCAACTGGTTGAATTTGTGTCTTGTTCCGCAAAGTGATACCTTCATCTGTTGGGTCTTGTACCCGGGCTGCTCACATCTTTGCTGACATGTTATCATCTGAAATTAATGCTTGTACTCCCTCTTGTAAAAAGAAAAACACAAATCTGGCACACACTCAAAAAGAGTATTGACATATGAATGTATTAGTTATTTTTCCAGGTGATGAAAACCAGGATGAGTTCACATAGAGCCTGAAGATAAAATCATCTATCATTTTGTTGTACAAGAGAGGGCAAAAAAGATCACACGTGTGAGACAGAACAGCAAAGGGTTTGTATGCTGGCTTCAGCTGCAGTAATCTCCAAAGACTTGGCTTTATTGCCTCTCTCAGCCTTATAATGATGTTAAGACTCGAGGCTGCTTTGGTTTGTCGTGCTTGGGCTCCCTAGCCAGCCTCCATTTGGCTTTGGGGAAAGAGCTGATATTGGCCAGACAGCAGTGAAATTTCCCCAAATAGGTTAAGTCTCAGTTTAAACTGAAAACACAAAATAAAAAATATGCATGGATACAGGTATTCTGAAGGCTGTGTATGCACCAAAAGCAATCCAAACCTTTATAAAAAAAAAAAAAAAGATTTGATTTGAGACTTAGTGCCGTAATGGTGGAATGCTTCTTTATAATTCTCCTTTTTAATCAAATCTTTTTTCATGTTGAAGTACTTGAAGACAGGCAAAAAACAGTTTCTAAGGTGGGGGTTAACCCTGGTTGTAAAAAATTTACGTTGTATAACCATAATAAATTTTTCATTGTAACATATTATACCAAGGCAGTACCAAAGAGACTGGGATTTTCTTGAAGCATTCGCTGCTCAGTGCTTTCCAATATGTTACCAGACAGCGCTGGTCAGTTTGCAGAGACGGGGCTCATAACATGTCCCTTGTATATAAATAAGCTAGTTTCAAGACAAAGACTGATAACACTCCCAGTAATAATAAAAAAATAAATAAAAAACAAATATTGACTTTCATTGTCTGGAAGCTAAAAATGTGCCATCCATCACTCTTTTATGGCATGTATTGGAAACTGCTCATGACAAACAATGAGAGGAAAATGTGTCAAGCAATCCATTGCAATCTGGCTATCTGAGCAGATTGCCTGACTAAAAAGAAGAACACTTTTAGCTTTTGCACTTATGTTGTTATTATGTTCTATATGCAAGAGACACATTTCCTTGAAAATGGCTCATTAACGCATGTGTATCTGTTGTTCTTGAGTCTATGTTTAAAAATAACAATACATTGAAAGATATATCAGTTTATAATTATGGATTCTATAATTTAAGCAACAGTGGGAAATGTGTTGCTTCTCTGTTTAAAATTTGTTTGACCTTTTTGGGAAATACAAGGATCCTTTTTAACTGCGATGCTTTTAGTCATGTTTTTCAAACCACCGTGCAGAGCACCATACTCATATAATTATTTACTTTTTTTTCCCCATTCTTCAGGCAAAAAAAAAAGACAGAAGATCCCTCCTGGTCTGGTTTGATGACTTTTTTCCTAGGCTAACGTGGGCTCTTTTCATATTATTTTACTTAATAATCAACCTAAACTTAAAAAAATTCAGATCTAAGACCATAAAAAGTCATCAATATGATATTTAGGTAATGTCACAATGGGGATGGAGGTTTGACAGCACCCAAATGCAGACACAAAAGTTTAAGATTGTTACTCGAAAGTTTAATTCCCCAAAAGTTCAACAGAAGCAAAAATCTAAAACATAAATCCACAAAAATCCAAAAATGCTGAAAACCAGGAATACTCACAACAAGAAGGGGATAAAGTAATGACGACAAACCAGCAAAGAGTGACTGAACAGGAGGAGAATAAATGGCAGAGAGAAACTAAGGCCCCGTCCACACGAAGACGAACCCTGGCCTAAACGCACAAATTTTTCACCAAACCAGCCTCTCATCCACACGAAGCCGGCGTTTCGGGGGTCTGTAAACGATCATTTTTTTATTCACCCTTCAGAGTGGGAAGATTCTGAAACGCCGTTTTCGCGTTTCCATGTTTACACCCTAACCGCATTTTTTTTTTTACACGCATGCGTCATAGCGTCGCCACTAAACACGCAAGCGCGACACATCACAACAACAATGGTGCCGTTGCTGCTAACGCTACTCACCCTGCTGTCGGGCTGGTCGGGCTTACAACAGAATCTTCTTCTTCTGGAATATCTCCAGGAAGAACAGAGCAATATCGACCACATAGTTCAGCACCTGAATTTGACTTAACCACGAAAATAGACCCGCAGGGCAACCATGTATAAATATTAGTGCGCATGCCCTACATTTCGTCGCTTATTTTTGCTTTGGCACCACAGCGCCACTTACAGGCCTGGCATACATTTTGCAGCGTTTTCATGCATTCGTGTGGACGCTCACATTTATTTTACGTCTCCGTCTTTACGGCAAACGTTTTGGAAAATATCAGCGTTTCGTGTTCGTTTTGACTTCGTGTGGACGGGGCCTAAGACCAGGCTAATTAGCAGATTGGGAGCAGCTGTGAACAGAGGCAAGAAGGGAGCTAGGCTAACAAGAAATATCTAAGAACTCAAATACAATCGAAGATAACTACAACACAAAAAATGGAAATAAGACAGATGAAAACACAGAGATAAAAGTTAAACAAAACCAACACCACGACAGGTAAGGGGCAAGAAACATGGAAAATTAACACTACATGGAAATGTTAAGGCTTTGCTTGAACTTGCCTTCTTTTCTGTAGAGCATTTTACAATAAAAAAATAACTTGTTCTGGTAACGATGAAATTTCAAAACAACAGAAAATGTTACAGTTATAACCTTAAACCTCAACAGTCAGTCAGTGAAGTGCACATACATTTTAGGGGCAGGTGCTCAGGTTGGAAAAAGGGCACCTCGTATGTCACATAGAGCCGCTGACAGCCAAACACTGTCTGATGCTGACGTTTAACAATCTTCTGCAGTCTATAGGTAGAAATGCCACATTGGTGTTGATTAAAAAAATTATAATTTCAAATCTACTAATAAATATAGACAAACCTGGAAAAACAATAGACTAGA
The DNA here is from genome assembly GCF_016077235.1 of Cyprinodon tularosa. Classification (NCBI taxonomy): domain Eukaryota; kingdom Metazoa; phylum Chordata; class Actinopteri; order Cyprinodontiformes; family Cyprinodontidae; genus Cyprinodon; species Cyprinodon tularosa. Next base: position 1,174,815 of record NW_024039585.1, on the reverse strand, counting down.
TTTTTTTACATTATTTTTCATTTATTTGAAAATAAGAACACAACTGAAGGCTAGAGCACAAAAAAAGATAGAAAGAAACATAATTTACATGTTCTTACTGCCCTGAGTTATCAGGTACAGGGAACAGAATACACAGTACAACCCAGTTGCTTCTACTGTATTTTAAAGGTAGTTGTTATCAGAAGTCTTTAAATATGTGATGGTCCCATTTCTTCAACAGTCTTTCTTTTTCTGGAAGTGTACTGAGATTGTGATGTCTCCATCCCCTGGATTGAGTTCATATGATTAACTAATAGCCTCAGGGTGGATGGCCTTGGTCATAATTGCTTTATTGCTTGCACTCATAAATATCTTCCATAAATATGTGTCCCTTGCTCAAAGTTCGTCATGCAGTTTTCCAAGGTAAACAGACATTGAGGGGAAGTCTAATGCAAAGCCAAGGATTCCAGAATATACTTAGGTTTATTTTCTATTGATTTGAATTTTTATATATGATAAATTGCAGATAAACTAAGATAGACATTTAGAATTTGGGAAAAAAAAGGACTCTATTATCTTATTTCAAGTGCATAATATGTAATAATCTTATTTTAAGGTTAAAAACTATTTATTAAAATTATATTTGTGAACTGTGATAATTTGGCCTGATGTTTGGTCTTACGTTTGCTTTTATATGAAATGCTTAACAGAAAAAAGGTAACATGTGTTGTGTATTTGTAATAAAAGGACATGAGTCAAAAAGAAGTCATGGTGACATCTATTTGAATCATGTCTTTTTAGATTTGCTGTAAAAACAGCAAATCAATGATTACATCTATGAAATGCTTTGAATTACATCTGTTTTTTTAATTTAATTAAAGACATTTTAAACTTTTCCTTGGCACCTGGTCGAGGCCATTAAATAGGTTATGCTATCAACTAAGCATTTGGTGAAGGAGGTAAATACGCTTGTTTGGTTACATGTACGGTTAGCTGGCCCTTCATCAGGGCAAGGCTCTATTGAGGTGGTGCTACATGTCTCGAAGAGTAAAATTACAAAAATCCAGACTAGCTTTGATAGGCTTTTAAATTCATAAATAGTATTTGGGTCAAAGGAGTAGAAATTTTGGCACTTTTTTGTCCAGAGGGGAAAAGGTCAGGTGCTCTAGCACCACCTAGTGTCTATCTGTGCAAGTCCCTGTCAGCGGTAATAAGATAATTGGAAAAATGGTTTGTTGTTGGGGAGGATTTAACATATTTAATTGTTCCATGATAAGTTTTAAGCATAATAATTTAGAAAGAAACATCCAGACATGGCTAAATCTTTTCCCCTAGAGAAAAGTCATGCTTGGAATGTTTTTTCAACTAAGAATAACAGAAAAAGAAAAATCTTAAGGGTTACCAATAACACATCTTGACTTGGTAATGTCAAGATGTGTGATTGATTCCAACCAATGAAGACTAGGTACACTGATTAAAATAATGTTTACATAAAGTATGTTTTAATAATATGCACCAAAATTTTTTGCAGTATCTTTTTATGCTTGTTTTCCACAAACAAGTTTTTTTTCTAAATTATTGTTTTAATTGCAATGAATATATAATAATTGCCATTTCTAAATCTCTTGATACAAACAAGAAATATTAAAAACGTTTAAATTGTGTCGTTATTTCACTCTGTGGTTGGGTAAAACAGAAATTTTAATACGTGCCATTTCGTAAACCACATAAAATAAATGATGCAATTACCTAAAAGGCAGACGTTTTCCCTTGACCAAGCAGCATAATGTTTGTGAGCGGCTGCTTACTCATGTGCAATTTTCTGAATTTATTATGTCATATAAACTTTTAGTTGTTTAAACTCTACAGGGGGCTTTTTGAGAATACTCTCAGAGACTCACATCCCCCCCAACCTGCTTTGCAGTTTACCAGTTCACATGGTAACCTTGTGAACTATTCTTCAATCCATGCTAGCTACCAATGGTTCCTTTACTCTCTGGACTAAAGAAAGGGCTTAAATGAAATAATAAATATCCGCGGTATGGCTTCTACTCACACACCAGGCCACTCTGACCCCTCTCAGGACCTTTGAAATCAGGCAGGAAGAGGCAGTCAAGGGATGGGATTGTGAGAATGTTTGGGAGGGAAGGGCAATACACTGCTCAGGTGACCCGGGAAATGCCTTGGAGGCCCTGGAGTCCATGTGATTATAAAGGAGAGGCCAGACAGTTCAGCATGTATCATCAGAAGAAAAAAAAGAAGAAGACAGAGCCTTAGCTGGGTTGGATTGAGCCAAGCTAAGTCAGGCAGCTGGCAGACATCACAGAAAATATGTTTGTGTGCTCTGGACAAAGCAGGTCAGAAGAGCTGTGATCCAGAAGGGAGACAAAAAGAGATAGGAAAGGGACTAAAACAAGGAGATGAAGAAGCTGACAGGAAAGGCTACAGGAACAGGAAACAGCGGTTTAAATGAGGCACATGTTAATAAGATTGACAAGATTTTTCAACAAGAATGTTTTTTGTTGTCATCTAAAACTGTAAAATTTGACCTGATGACATACAACACAGAAAGCAAACAAGTATAAACTTTGGTGTAAATGGTTTATTCATTTAAACCACAATCATCTTTCTCATCTAAAGTACCTTATCTTGAGAAAGGGACATATGGTGATCCTTATTTGGTCCTCTGTCATGTCCTTGACCTCCAAATATCGCACTGTAGGAGTGACGTCGACCGGTCCAGATGCTGCAGCCTGTGAAAACAACAATGTGGGCGAGTTCCCCTCTTTGGAGGGCCTGGTTCAGAGCTGTTATAACACTAGAGGACAGCGGGATTAGGTGAAAGCATACAGCTGCAGCTTCAGCCTGTGTTGGTGTGTGGGAGAAAAGGGTGGATAGAGGAGATTAAAGGATGGGTGGCAGATTGAAGGATGGAAAGGTTGTGTTTGACACTTGTGTGCAAAGAGGTGATTGTGCATACTGCATGTGTAGAAGGGTGGCAGGTTATGGAAAGGCGGAAAGAAGATGACTGTAATTATGCTGGGCTGGCGTTAGACAGGGAATATGTAGACAACATGTACATCTGGCTGACAATGAGCAGGCTCAAGTGTCCTTGACTGAATGAATACAAATATTTGCAAACATGTGAATCCAGACAGAAAATGTGTGGAAAGATTAACTAACAAAGAGAACATTATACTGGTCCCTGAATCACAAAGAAGCGCAGTTCCCCATGGTTTCATGATATGGCACATAAAGCAGAAACGTTTCCTGTTTTCTTACCTAATAAAAAACAATATTTCAAAGAGCTCTTCTTTTTTGAAAATAATAAAACATTTTAAAAAAGCACAATACACAACAAAGAAAAAACTAAATATTAAACACCTGCATACAAAGGTTTCTACTGAAATGACTGGTAATGTTATGCACTGGTGGATACATTTTCAATAGGACTGCTCTGGAGGCTGCACAGAAGACATAAAAAGTAATACATCAAGTTTCTGATACATGGTTACAGAACATGTCATTTTCAGTACTGGACTTTATTTCCTTGGCAGAATTATTAACAGGATCCACAATTATTTAAACATGTTGGACTAAATATGTTGTAATTTTCAAATTAACATAAAATATATATAATAATGTATGCATAGGATATGTAATAATGCATATGTAACAATAACGTAATGCATAGTGGGTTGATGACACAGTTAGGTCTTACTGGGCGCTACTGTGTTTTACTAATGTAAATTTAGACAATGCTCCTAGTTTTCCTGAGATTTACCACATAAGATATCTCTTAAAAAATAATGTGATTGGTTTGTGATCTACTGTTTACCATATTGGCTGGAGCTACCAACATTAGCAGATGCTAACACGTAATTAAAATCCAGTCATAAGATAAAGAATGAATGAAGGTAATTGATTTAAGCATTATTTTTAAGCTATTGTAACACATTGTTCTAATGAATGTGAGAAAAATGTTTCATCCAGCCAACCCCGTAAACAACTTGCATGAGAAACTGGAGTTATTTGTAGGATAGCTCCGCATCTGTGTTAGCATCTCTAAGCAATAGCCTCACAAACACTACCTTCCTGGGCGAACTTTTCAATCCTCCTCCTTGTCTTTAACTCTCATTATTTCTACATCCTACATCTGAGCAATTTTAAGGTGCTCCTGTCTATGGAGTAATGACACAAAAATAGGCCCGTAAGCAAGATTATCTGCGTGGGCCCCATATGAAATACAACACGTGATAAAGGTTCAGGATGCAGCGACAGTTCCATAAATCGGCCAAGAAGATACAATTATGAAATTCCCAGTAGTGCATGATCACACTTCACACACAGAAAAATAGTCACTGCGCACCTTTAATGGAACCATTGGTGACAGCGCACCACATGTTACAGACATCCCGAGTTCCAATAAACTCATTTCAGAGAGATACTTATCGAAAGCCCCCCGGCTTTCAGCACCCCCATCGGCCATTATGAGTACTTGGTCATGCCTTTTGGGCTGACCAATGCCCCAGCAGTGTTTCAAGCCTTGATTAATGATGTCCTGTGGGACACGGTGGGACTTTTTGTTTTTGTATATCTATATGATATCTTGATATACTCCCAAGATCTTGAGACCCACAAAAAGCATTTTCGGTCAGTCCTCATCCTCCTACTCCTGAACCACATTTTCGTCAAGGCGCAGAAGTGTGTGTTTCATACCACCACCACTTCCTGCCTTGGTTTCATCATCTCTCCCAATAAGGTTATGGTGGATCCCTGTAAGATTACACCAGTCCTACATTGGCCCAAGCCTACTGATCATAGGCAACCACAGAGGTTCCTGGGGTTTGCTAATTTTTACCGCTATTTTGTCTGCAACTACAGTCAGGTTGCTGCCCCTCTTCATGCCATAACCTCATCCTAGGTTAAATGTGTTTGGAGTACTCAAGCGGACGAGGCTTTCACCAACCTCAAGACCCTGTTCACCACTGCCCCAGTTCTCTGGTCCCCTGATACAGAGAGACAATTCATTGTGAAGGTTGATGCCTCTAGAACTGGGGTAGGTACAGTCCTGAGCCAAAGGGCTCAGGGGGTACTGTTATGATTCTGGCCTGTCTACCTGCTCTGCTTTCCCTTTGAGCAATCAACTCCAGCTGCTGCCTGCTGCACTGCAGTGCAGTGCAATCAGGAGCATGTATCTCAGCTGTGCTTTAGCAGTTATAAGTCAGCCTGTGGCTGGCAGACAGGGCCAGATAATTACAAGCCAATAAGCAAGCAGTATCCAGCATTTCACGTTACCTGATCAAGCTCTTGACCACATCTTAGCTTCAAGGATTTTCCCTCTTGCCTAGCCCTTGTCAGATTCCTCGTCCTTCTGGACAATTGCCCTGTTTCTGCCTCTTGACTTCTGTCCCCTGCAAAGCCCCATGATCACTAGGGCTGGCTTCCAGGACCTTGATCCTGCCTCTGTGCTCCAAGCCACCCAACTGTTGGCCACCCCAACAACTGATAAAGGAGCAGTCCACTCTGTTAAAGCTGCTGATCTCCGCTGAAGTGAGGACTCTGATAAGTAATCAATGGTACACGGTGCATGCGCTCCTGAAGTCCTGAGTTCTGAATAAACTGTTTAAGTTCTACTCCTGTGTTTCTTGCTGAACATTTGGGTCTTTTGTCTTGATCATTATAGCAGGATAATTTAGAGGGCAAAGCCAAAGTCGATGTCGGTGACATGCTCGGTTATCAGAGCCAGGAGGTCAGAAACACAGTGAGGTGCAGAGGGAGAATCTAGGACGGGGTCAGGTCACAGTTCCAGGCGCAGTACACAAACAAGCAGAGATCTGACCGGAGTCAGAACACAGATAAGGCAAGCAGATCAGATGGGAACAGGCAGTGTCAGAGGTTGAGAGGCTGAAGAGATCAAGTAATCAGAACACGGAAACGCTCGAATAAGACTCACCAATCAGCTCGAAATAATCTGAGACTGATGACTGGTCTGAAGGCTGGTTAAATAGAGATTAAAGCACGTGGATCAGATGAGCAGTAATGAGAACTGGACGGATGTAATCAGGGGAGTGAAATGAGAAATAAGTCCAGAATGGAGGTAGATCGATCTCTCACTTTTCACAAATACACATATGTGATTCATACATGCACAGGACAAGATCTACACATGCACAGAACGATTCATACAAGCACACAAGATCCACACATGTACAGGACGATTCATGCAATCACACAAGATCCACAAATGCACAGAACAAGATTCACCAAAGTATTTCTGGTCCATAAACAATTATAAATTTAATTACAAAATACCAGGGGTCTTTAAACTTCACTGCATTTGTGTGTGGATTTTTGAGACTACCCTTAAGTGTCTTGATAGACATATGCATCTTTTTTCAGCAGGGCTGGTTTGCCACCAATCACAAAGCTTCTTTGTATAAGCCAATCACAAAAAAAAGTACTCCACGTGTCCACGTGGTCAACCAATTGAAGGCACTACAATTTTATTTCTGTAAATAAAATTGTAATTTCAAACTTTGAACCTGTGTAGTAAAACAGTCTTATTTATTTTACTGATTTATTTTTAATACACATTTAGACCACAAATGATAATAGCATACAATACAGCTATTAGAAAATATATGTTGGGCCTGTTTTAAGGTTTAAATGTCCAAAATGGGTTTCTATATGGGTTTAATCTACCCAGCCAATTAACCAGGTGAGTCCAATCTGCACAGGTTAATTCCGGTGAAGATTGGACTCACCTGCTTCAGTGGCTTGGTAGAACAAATACATGACATGGAGATGACTTGTTGAGTCCACATTGCCCATGTCTGATATAAACAAAAACTAGAGTTGGTGGTTCCTTCATCTTAAGCTCAGGTCCTCTACCAGAGACCTGGTAGCTTCAGAGTTCTATGTAGTATCTTAGCTGTGCCTAGAACTGCTCATTTCTGAACTGAGATCTCTGATGTTTCTCCAGATATCTTTTGGAGCCAGTTTTCCAGTGTGGGGGTTACTGTCCCCAGTGCTCCAATAACCACAGGCACAATCGTTGCCTTCACCTTTCAGATTCTCTCTAGTGTTGTGGTTAAGCCAAGCAACTTCTCTGAAGTTGATGTTGCTGGCTTCTTTAAGTGATTACTGATCTAGGCAAAAAGACAGTGTGAGACTGGACAATGATCGTAGGCTTAAAGCACAGACCAAATCCATAAGTTTTATTTTTATTTATTTTTTTATCATCTGAGATGTTTCGCCAAAGTTCAACTTTTGTCTTTCATGGCGTCATGAGAATTGCATTTAATTCATTATTTATTTCAACTTGTTTAGATGACCATAAGGGAATTTTTTTGGTGAGTCAGTATTTAATTAATCGAGTTTACATGATTCAGAAGACTGCCTGAACTTTAGAGCGAACACCTGATCATATCACTGTATTAGCATCTCTGTGATGGCTTCCTTTTATTTCCAAAAGGATTTTAAAACTCCTTTTTTTTTTTTTTTTTTTTTTTACATGAACTTGCCCCTCAGTATCTGCTGGCATGTTTTAAATGTATGCTCCCTCACACTCACTAAGGTCAGTGGCAGTGGCGGCTGGTGAAAAATATTTTTGGTGGGGCTGATATAGCCTAGTGTATGTCTCCAACTAACCCGGAATAAGAATTCAAATAAACAATTGGACAATACATACAATTTAACAGTAATGATTTAATTTACTATATAATAACAGTAACAGTGATGATTTGGGTCACTGTGACGGGGTTCTTTGGCCTCCAAGAATCCAGTCTCAGTCGGGTTACCGGTGTTGGTGATTTATTGAGCTCAAAAACTCAAAACAGGGTGCAAAAGAAACTAAACATATACAAGATACTCTGGGCCTCAGCCTCCCTCCAGTTACCAGCAATGTAACAAAGAAACAGAAAACAAAAATTGCCGCTTTTCTTCCCACAGCCCTCATTAAATAGTTTAAGCCCCTCTACTCAGGCTCTCTTATTTCTGATTTCTTCTCATTAATCAGTTTTGTCCATATATTACCTCCACAAACAATTGATGTACACAAACAAATAATTTTTACAACTTAATTCTTTTACACAGATTCATTGACTTATTCAATTACACCAAACTGGGTTTGAACCCAGCAAAGACGCAGCCAGACTGAAGATGACAAGTCCCTGCATAAACACGTACACACCCACACCCCCCACATACACACACACACACACACACACACACACACACACACACGGCTAACCCCACTGAAATATTAAGTGTGCACCCTCAATACGCAGCAGGTAACCAGGACAGCTTGTGTGTTTTAAGTTAATAGAGCTACTGATCTCAGCGCGAGTGTATTGGTCCTCACAAACACAGTATAACAGGAATGTGTGTGTGGCGCGCAAAGTTAGAGAGGTTGTTTTAAGCGACGAGGTGGATTCGTCACTGTCACAATAACCATGAAATGAAATGTTCATATCATACAACAGGGATGTTCTTCTGGCAAACGGGTAGATAAATAAGGATCTCACCGAATTTGGTGGAAGCTGCATCTCGCTCGTTACATTCGCCATCTTCCCTCTAATTGTCTGCACCTGCGCTTGGGTTCAGAAGAGAAGCCTGTAAAAGCGCAGTATTTTCAGCGCCCCAATACCATAAAGTTCCGAGACGCTGATTGGCCATTAAATTCACCTAGCAATAGTACATGATTGACAGATTCTCTGCAAATGTGGGTCAGTCTGATCACAGCCCCCAGAACAGAGACGGTAGGAGTCTGTCTGTGGAAATCCACAAATTAATGACAGTAGATAGGGAAATGTAGTTTATATAATTTGTTTTGCTTATAGTTACACAGTCTAGAGAGTAAAACAGACATTTATGAGTTAATTTCTAAAAATATATTTTACGTTTCTCTCTTCTTATCAGGGAGGGCGGTGCCCCAGCGCCCCCTATGGGCCGGCCGCCACTGGTCAGTGGATAAGTTACTGTGTTGAATAAGCTACCTTTGCAATTCAAACAGGCTGACTCACTTGCTATTTATAAATACTCTCTTTTTAACACGTTAAATTTAATTGGCTTTTTACTCAGTTTGAACATTTTGTTTTTATTTCCTTTTACTTTATTTTATCTTTTTAGTTTTAGTTTTATTTAACTGCATTTTAATCAACTGTATTGGTGTACAGCACTTTGCTCAACCATGCTGTTGCTGTTGTGCAATATAAATAATGTATTGTTTTGTAATGTATTGTACTGTATTGTAACGTGTCGAGTACCAATAGAGTAGGATTCTTACAATACTTTGCTTTAATTCATTAAAAAAAACTTGAAGTGGTCGACCCTATGAAATCCCAACAGCCATTAAAAATCCAATAACCTCCAATTTCCTCCTTCAGACCTTAAATACAATATCACTTGCCAACTTGGCTTTAAAGGAAAACTGAATTGCAATCGTACATTTGAACTTATCAAGATTATCGAGTAGTATTTTTTCTCGCACTCTAGATGTGACACATGAAAGGCTTCTCGCCTGCAGTTATCTAGACTTCTAACCATGCCAGTTTTTTCCTTAATTATAGGCACAAGAGATATTAGGATAATAAGGCCCCAGGTAGCTGCTTATTGCCATAAATGTAGATACATATGGCACACAGTACAGCAATCTTTATAGTAGCATACTGAACATGTTGATCTGAATCTCCTGCCCTCTTCCCAGACAATATGTTTTTAGCTTGGTTTATCACTTAGCAATACTTTCCGATTTATAGGGGGTACTTTAGACAAAAAATATATAGGGCAAAGTAGTGTTGTTTCCAAAGGTCTATTATATGATGAATCTCAGATACAGGGCACCCTCAATGACCCTGGGAGTAATGTGGCAGACCTTTTTGGAACTCTCCTCTCATTTTAAAAGCCAATACAAGTGTTTTATTTTGGCCACTGAGTCTACTTTCATGTTCTCTTCTCATATATTTATATTTTGCACTGCTTAGCTTTCATAGTCCAGATCAGACATACCTTTGCTTCTATCTGCTTTTACCTACATTTTAAATGCCTGTGTAGCCATATGCTTGTTCTAGTCTAACCTTTTGTGTTTAGCCTTTGCAAATATGAGGCATGATCTAGTGCCTTCACGCAAATTATCCACAGTACTATCATACACAGCAGAAACAGATTTAGTGTAAGAGGTGTGAGAATCATTGCAAAAAAATCTGAACAAATAACAGCTTGAATGTATCTTTAAAAAAAACCTACAAGTCAGTTTAGCTTAGGGGCTATTTTTTATTTTATATGTCAACTTTAATAACTGGCATCTTTGAGACTGTTACTTGATCTGAAGCAGAACACTCATTCAATATTTCTATTGATTTTACAGCATGGGCAGCACATACATCAGTAGTGCAATGTCTCAGGCAGGACTTTGGGTGCCATATTTCATTTATGTAGGTATGGATGTCACCAAGAAAGAGCATCTGACTGGAAAACGTTTAACTATTAGCTGTACAGACTAAAACATGTTGAGCAAACAGACACTGTCTGTCAAACATGCCTGGGTTCATACTTAAAATATAAAAAGAGGTAAAGTGATGTCTCTTTATCAACGAGTTTATGCAAACAGTTATATTCAGATAATTTTTTTCATTTTGAGAATATACTACTATGGTATTGAAACATGCTATTAATGACTGCATGACTTACTACAGCTGCTATATGTCCTTCCACTATACTCCTAGTAAGATCTGCATTGGATTCCCAAGCTCCAGAGAAACAGTTAATACAAGAGTTCAGTTTTCCATGTCCTGTTAGAACATTTGAGATTTTTGTAGATGAATATCGTATTTCTTACAATAAGTGTTGCACAACCAGGGGTCATGCTTTGAAACCTTTTTCATTTCCCACATGCAGGCTAAGACAGTTGTTGAACAAAACACACATATAATTAGTTAACAAACAATCCACTGAAGCCAATATTACTAGAATTGGTCACCCCAGGCCATTTGCCTTTAGGTCTACTCTGTTGCACAAAGTATTGCTGAACAACAAAGCCCTCTGGCCACAGCTCCAGGTTATATACCTCACACACCACACTGACTTTAAAAGAGCTACATTTGATGTAGCCTGTACTTCACTTTCAAATATTTTATCTTTGATGTTCAAGAAATGTTGCTTAGCCTGAACTTGGAATAAAAAAAACATGGATGGTACAAAAAAAAAAAAAAAAAAAAAAAAAAAAAAATATATATATATATATATATATATATATATATATATATATATATATATATATATATATATATATATATATATATATATATATATATATATATATATTTATATATATATATATATATATTATATATATATATATATTTATATATAATAAATATATATATATTTATTTAGTAATTCATATTCATGTATTTAGTTATTCAAATACCACGAAATTTAAAAAAAGCAATAATAAATACAAGTTTACTGAATGATAATATAGTATAATGAAATAATCCAGTTTCAATTCAATTTATTTATAAAACGCCAATTCACAACACTTGTCATCTCAAGGCCCTTTACAGTCCAACAAATCATACAGTGAAATTTAATCAAAGTTTTATATCTAAGGAAAACCAGTTGATTGCATCGACTCATTGACTCGAATGCAATCCCTCACACTAAGCACGCTTGTGGCGACAGTGGAGAGGAAAAACTCCCATTTAACAGGAAGAAACCTCCAGCAGAACCAGGCTCAGTGTGAGCGGCCATCTGCCGAAGCCGACTGGGGTTCAAGGAGACTGAAGCAGAGATACAAAAAGAAGCTGTAAAAGACGTCCCCCGATCAAATACTGATTTAATTTTTTTTTTTTTAAGATAATTCCGAGAAAGAAAAAAAGTCCCAGACAAATGAAAATACCTTGCTCATAATCAGTGAACAAACATACCTGTTAACGATGCTGAAGTCTTACACCTGATGTCAGCAAAATGTTGCTCAACACAATTTGTGTTCAGGAGCTCCATCAGGCTTGTTTCCTTTTTTTAATTTTTTTTTTTATTAATATATACATATCTATATGCATATACACTACTCTAACTATCTACTTAGGGATTAACAATAATTGACTATCAATTTCACATGCTGTTCTTCAAATGGAATAGACCATCCCTTCTCAACCTTGGGGTCCCGACCCCAACTGAGTTAGTGAGATGATGTTTGGGGGTCGCCAAATCATTTGATACACAGATTTATATGCAGACTGTTTATATTTATCTATATAATTGTGTGTATATATTTGTGTGTGTGTGTGTGGGGGGGGGGGGGTATGTGTGTGTGTGTGTACGGTAATATTGGATAAAAAACAGAAGTTTAACAGGAAGGTTACTTAAATTTAAGGGCAATTGGAGGGAGAGAGGTAGGAAAGATAAGTTTTACTTCTTCATGCCCCCTTTTCAGACAATTTCCATTAATCGAAGTCAGTTCTCTGGCTGTATATACCGACAGATTTATTTGGTAGTGGTTTTTGTTTCTATTTATGTTCAGGTGAATTTGAATTTCAGGTGAGTTTGGTTTTGTTTGATTTTAACTTGTTTCTTTTTGTGTGTATTTGGTTGATTTATTTATTGTTGTTTGTCAAACTTTTCTGAAATTGTCTAAAATAAATTCCTTTCTTTTAATTTCATTTCTGATTTAATGTATCTTCTGCCCAGGGACTAGAAGATCTGTCCAGGAAAAACAGATGAAAAATAGCCTTTTGGCTAATTCTGGTGCATTTGCAGGAATGCTTTTTAATGTGCATTGTCCCTGTCCAATAAATAAATAAATAAATTCAAAATTAGAAGGACAGAGAGCGGTTGGCATCAAACAGCCTTTTTATTACTCAAAACAATTTACTGTCGGCCTTAACTAGGCTTCTCCTATCTCTTTCAGGAGGGGGCAAGAAAAGGTTTGAGGGCCTGCTCTTTGGAAGTAGCCCCCCATGTGAAGTTTCTGCATTGTATGATTCACAGGGAAGCTGGGAGGTGTTTTGAGCCAGAGCTTGTTGATATTCTTCAAACATCTGTTAGGATTGTTAATTTCTTTAATTCCCGGCCACTGCAAAACTCTGTCATGAAATGGGGTCAGACCATGAAGCCCTTCTCTTTCAAACTGAGGTCATGGCAAAGTTTTTCCTAATTAATGGATATACAGCTTACACTGTACTGTACATATATGAGAGTACAACTTACAGCAGCCCACATTATTGATGAAATTTGATGTCGCTAATATAAGCTGTCACTGATTGATAATGAAATAATAATAATCTATACATCTAAGAATAATATCTCTTGTTACATACCATAATTTGCAAATTTTAGACTTATGCCAAAAGTATTGGTGAAATTACCTTGGTAATTTCATGGTAGTAAAGACCAGGTTTGTTTCAATGCATAAAATAAGATCCCTGGAATAAATGTGCAGTAGTTAAATTGAAGTAACCAAAAATTTTATAATTTATTTGATTTACTCTGTCAGACCCAAATCTTTTTAAACATCTGTATCCAGAAGCTGCAACTGCTTCTGCCATTTTTTTCATAAACCTCAGTTCCTGATTTACAGTAAAACTTTGCAGCTATGACATTTCTAAATTCACCTTCAATCCTAATGCTTGTTAGATGCTAATCTAACCATTTTTGCATATGTGTCAAATAAAACACTTTAGAACAGGGTTTGTTGTCAGATTTAGCTCTCCAAACTAATTTAGATTTCCAATCCCACCTTTATCAAAGGGTTGTGTGACTTAAAAAAGATATTCCTCAAAGAAAAGTATCAGCTAAATTACCAATAAATCTTTACAGTAAGATCAAGCCTTGTGCTGAGCTGCTAATAAATCCTTAATCAATGATGAAATATGAGCTAAATACCTGGTAATTCTTTAAATAAAATTGTAGTACTTTAATAACTAAAGAAAAGCATTGTTTGAAACCACAGGTTGTGCATCTCATGTTTTTATTCCTTGCACCTTGCTAGCATATCATCCAGTGTAGAGTGGATTACAAATGTATTCAGACCATGGTTTAATAGACAAAACCAAACACTTTAGTGTAGTCTATTTATGTGTCATGTAATGGAATCACACAATATACCTGAATGCTGTACAGAATTGAAATAATTCATGATTTTTTTTATTTTATATAACTTAAAGTAAGGGGAATAGTGGTACTGTCACTTCCTTGATCTTATTTAACCTAAAAACCCTAAATAAAATTGTCTACAGGATTGCCTTATTGTTGACATCAATATTGATGTCAATATGTTGACATCAATGGTTGGGGAAGGTGGAAATGAGGGCAAGGGCTGGGGAGTGTTAACATGGGTGGGGAGGAAGGGTGTTCTACTTCTGATGACACAAATCTGTATACATTGTACAAAATTTTGACTTCCTGTGGTTGGTGCACATGTTCCTCCTCTAATGTACAAAATGTGAAAAACAATAAAAAATTGATCACAAATTGTCCTATTGTTGAAGTTCATCTGCATGCAATTTAATCTCAATAAAAGTACATCTGTTAAGTACTTAACATTTTGACATTTTTGACATTTTGATGTGTTGCACTGGTATTTCATTTATGCCTCAGAGGTTTGTTAGTTTGTGGAAAAAAAATATGATATGGTCCTAAAAGTACAGCAGAAATAGCAGGGATTAAGTTGTAGTAAAGCTGATGAGGCTAAAATTAATGTTTACAATAAATCTAAGTATCTAAATACCTAAATATACCTAAAAGCACCTAAATAGGCTAGACATATAGAAGGGACACTTCATTCTGTAGTGCACTTTACAAACCTGCATTAAACGACCGCTGTTAGTAGAAAGCTGTAAAAAGTTATATTTAGGGTTTGACATAAACTAAGTTTGGGACACAACAAACAGGTGGAAAACAGTGTTCTTGTCTGATGATTATAGAATTTAACCTTTTTTCCTACTTTTAAAACCAATGTGTAAATGGAAGGTTACCCTGCATGATCTTTAACACAATGTGGTGTACTTTCTTCAGCAAAAAATGATAAGTCAGCTGCCCCTAAGTAGCTTTTTAGATATAAAAGATTTAATGTTTTGTGAGAGTGGCTACAGCTTATATGAAACCAGATGAAAGAAAATCCAAAGCACAAGACACACTGGATCTGATCTGGTTTCAGATGGTGAAGTGAACTGAGCTGGGCAGACAACTATGTCTGTATATATGGACCAAGGTGGAATGCTGGTCTTTTTTGATTGGACCTATGCAGGACTTTAGCAAGTATGTCAGCTAGTAAAACCTACAAAAAGAGAGACTCAATGACAAGGTAAGAAATATGCTTTAGGGAAAAAGTAAAATCTTATATGAGCTTTTCAAGGAGCAAGTGTTTCGCATTTACTGCCTGCCTCCTCTATGCTGGGGGTATTTCTGGTACATACGCTCGTTTGAAAAATTCCAGAGCCCAGCAGTTAGTAGAAAGACCCTATATGCAGCCTGTGTCAGAAAAAAAAAATTATGGATAAGAACATGCAGGATTGGACACAAACTGTGTCTTTGCGTTTAAAGTGAAAAAGACCTACACTTCAGCTTGAGGTTGGTCTCTAAGAATGATAATATCCATAAAAATATAGTCTCAGTTAAATATAATAATTTATTTTAACCATATTCACTGTGAGAATAGACCAGACTTTTTGCAAAGACTTTCCTTCCACTTCACAATTGATCATTAAATTCTAATAGAGTATGTTCTACTTTGTAAAAGGTAAAAGGCTCAAGGGTTTATATGCATTTGCCAGGTACTGAATCTAGAAAATCCATAAGAAAAGGCAGATCACAACAATACCTTAAAACATGACAGTTTTATTAGACCTTAACAGATAAAGTTATTCACAAAAGTTTAAGCCACGTCCCAAAATGTGCACCGATTTAGTTTATGTTGCTTCTCAAATCTGATGTTTCAGCTATTTTTTTCCCCGTTTTCTCATCGTATTTACCTTTTCCTCCATCTCCACTCCCAATAAGCATCCAGGGACATCCACTGCGCATTTCTAAACAGCCAGTCTGTGGGGGGATAGTTTGTTTTACCATCCCAGCAGGAGGGCTGATGAGAGTCAAACAGGGTCAAGGCAGGCTGAGACTTCATTGCAATACTTTGACAGAGGGGCGTAGCCTTTTCAGACCCCACAGATTGCTGGTTCAATAACAGCACAGAGCACCACTCTCTGGGAGTTCCTGTACCCTTTATAGAGGACAGCTTTAATCAACCATGGTTGAGTTGTTTGTACAGTGGTCTTAAAGGAGTAGTAAGTCATTTCTTGTCTCTAGACGGAAGTTTTTCATTTAGTTGCGTGGGGATTGCAGAAGGCCATAAAAGTTTCTCACAGCGACCAGAAGAAGGCAAGCTGCACCTGAAAATTCATCAATGTTACTTTTAATTTTGAGTTGTAAGTAAAACTTCCTGGTTTCATATAGAGAATAACAGCAGTCAAAGTGGGAGCTTATTAAAAATTCAGGCAGCACAAAACTTTAGCATCACTGTAGTTACTTTTCTTTGTGTTGGAATGTATTGAGGCCAGAATTTTTAACCATTTTGGTCGTCATCTTATGCAGTGATGGCCCGCCTCTAGAGGATGCAAGTAGTTCTTAGCAGATGTGAGCAGCTGGGCTCTGTAGAAGGACTACTTAAAGAGGCCTTACAGGTGCAGTAATGAGCAGGTTTTTAAAATCCCCCTGCCGCCTCTCTTCTAATCAGCCTCGGGGCTATTTTTACCAACCCCTGCGGGCCCCTCTGTCTCATCCACTTTCAGTTGCTCATGGAGGGCACATTGTTTCCATAGAACCACACACTTTTAGTGTCACAGAACACACATTCAGTACATGCAAATTCAGTGAAAACACTTACAATCAAGCATTAAAAATCAAAGGTAAGTGAGTAGTGTTTCTGTACTTTCTTAATTTAGATGTAATCTTTCCAGTTTTATGTGTGAGAAAGGCAGATACAGCAACCATGACTTTAAAATATGTCCTTGTATTAAATTGAGCAGAGTGTGTTACAAGAGGCTCTTTCCTTTTTTGGAAATAAAACAATAGTATACAATATTTTACACAGAGGATTAAAAAAGTACTGTAAGCCTACAATTGTTATTGAAATTAGGACTCTTTTATCATATTCTATCTATAGGTGTAAAAGTTAATATACAAAATTAAAAAATAATCAAAGTTCAGTTTTGATTTTTTTTTATAAAAATGATTTAATATGAATATTGTTAGGTATAAATTATGAGGCCATGTGATCCTAGGACCATATCCCAATTAATACAATGAGGAAAAACTGGGCTGACATTAGTGAACATGTTTATTTCTATTTGTTGCCTTTGCTGTGTTAGTTTTAGAAGAGATAGGCAAGGAGTTTGCCATGCAGTTGTTTGGACATTCTGACATGATATGCAGCACAGTATTTTTCTCTCCGTAACTGAAGTAGACACAATGTCAGCTCTGATAATTTGTACGTACAGTATACAGTATATACTAAAAATATATGTATATCGTTTACTATCAGTCAATTCCCATAACAGCAATGACAAAATAAATTCCATTCAATTCAGTTTATTCACCAATTCACAACACATGTGATCTCAAGGCACTTTACAATTCAACCAGATCATACAGTAAAATGATTCAAAGTTTTCTATCTAAGGAAAACCAGTTGATTGCATCAAATCATTGACTTGAATGCAATCCCTCACACCAGGCATGCTTGTAGCGACAGTGGAGAGGAAAACCTCACTTTTAACAGGAAGCGAACCTCCAGCACAACCAGACTCAGTGTGAGCGGCCATCTGTCGAGTTCAAGGAGACAGAAACAGACATAGCAAAAAGAAGCAGGGATACAAAAGGCAACTGTAAACCAGCTCCACAGGCGGCACCATCCAGTAAACGCACAACCAGGCAGATGAGCTCTGAGCCAGCTCTCATGTCAGAGGATGAAGAGAGCACATCCAGCCTGTCACAATCAGAGAAACAGGACACTGGAAAAACAGGCCAATCTCCAAACGTCTATAAACAAAGGTGTTAATGGCAGCAGCTCAGCTGATATTTCTCTCCAGCCAAACAGAAACTATCAGATGTCATTATTGGCGCAAATTTTTACATCAGTTCATTATAATATGTTATCATCATCTGAAATTAACTGTGGAGCTGCCCAGCATATAAACCTGAGAATTCCCAATGAAGAAAATCTAAACAAAAACATGACAATGTTAAATATAAGACACATGTGTCAAGGCTCAGAACAGAAGCCAGTATTCAAGACAGACAGACAGTTAGATCAAAAATAGGTTTATTTAGAGTAATGGATCTTCAGTGAACAGCAAGGGTGTCTAAGGCAGGCAGGCTGGTCTTATAGTTCAATCCGTGCCTAGAGGACGAGGTTGGTTCTAGCCAGTCGGCTGCCGACAAGACGCTCAGGTGCTCAGGAGTCCGGGCCAAGAGATCAGAGATCCGAAGAAGTACCGAAGGGAAATCCAGGACTGTGTCAGAAATCCGTTCCAGGTTCAGTAAGCAAGCAGAATCCTGCAGGAGTCCAAAGACAGGTCAGGGAAACAGATCAGAACAGGGACAGACAGACTCAGAGGTCCGAAGGCAGCACGGTTCAGGATCAGGTAATTAGAAACATTCAGGAACACTAGAGAACTCTTACCAAAGGCTTAAATTATCTGGCACTGATGACTGGAAGAAGGCAGGTTAAATAGAGGCTGAAGAAGCTGATACACATGCTGTCAATGACAGTCTATATTTTCAGTTTTGAGTGTTTTGAGCGATGAGATTGTGATGTGTTGCACTGGTATTCAAAATTTTTATTTATTAGTTATTTTTCAGTGACTTTTAAGTGTTTTAATATTTTAATTATTTAGGTTAAAACAATTGTTAGTGACTTTAAAAACAATAAACTAACTGGCAAAACTTCATCATATCAAATATGTATTTACTGTTCTTTATTTAATATGGTTTGTTCCAAATTCTGGGACTGGAAGATTGCTTTGAAAATACAATCCACCAGCATCACAGAAAGAAAAATACAAAAGTAAAAGCAATTGTTACAAAGGCTTCTACAACACTGACCTCAGCTATCTCTAAATGTGTCCTTCTCCATCTCTTCCTCCCACTTCTTCTGTGTTTTTCAGTTAGATTGACAGTGTGCAAGTTCAGCAACATGTTTAGTACATAAAGTAACATATAAATTGTCTTGTGGCTGTTGCTCTCCAGCTGAAGTCTCAGAAAAATAACCCCCCTGTCAGCTCAGGGAAAGTGGATTCAGGATTTTTGGAAACAGCAGCAAACTCTGGTTTGTCATGAGGTCGTTAAAAGTTTCCCCGTACCCAGCTAACAGTTGTTTCTCTCAGGCTCTGAACTTGAAGACGGATGCAGAGGCAGGCTTCTGATTGATGATTTGATTTTAAAACATGACACTTCAAAGTGTTTTTTTTTTTTTTACTGCTCTCAGTCTTGCACATGCATCATCACTGGCGGTAGAAGGCGTGCTTATTACTCGGGTATTGGCATGTTTACTTCCTGAAAAAAAAAAAGTCTATTGCTCCCCATCTGTCTCTCCCTCTGTCTGACAGATAAAGCCAAACATTTGTGTCTGTGTCTTTCTACGAGTCTTTTCTTTTCTTGTTATATTACTAAGCTCTCCAGTACATTTGATCAAAGCGATTAAAAGGAGCAGAAGCCTGGGATTAATTATCGGTTATTGCATGCATTTAAGGAGAGTTCAGTTCCTGGTTAGATTTAACCCTCTTAAAATGAGCTATGACCTGATATTTTAGGTATACATTCCTTCTTAAATTGTTTTTAAATCGATTTTGATCATTCAGGAGAAAGAAACAAAATAAATACGACAAATTTTGATTTCAGACCCACTTCTTTTCTCAGACTATGCATGAGAGGTGGACTTATGGGTATGCAAATTCATGTAGATGTCACTGTAGCAACATTAACAGTTTGTCATGGTTTATTTACCATCTTTTCACGCTCTCTTACGCAATAGGTAAGAAGTTTCAGAAGCAGCAACACTTGCCGACTGCCTGCAGGTGAGTCCCTGATTGCTAGAATAGCCCCTTTGGTGGAATAGTGACAGTAGTGATGAAAGAGAGTCAGGCTAATGTTAGCAACCTCTTCCAGCATGTTTTGCAGCATCCAGTATAATCCAGGAGGAGGCCCAAAACACTTGCGGGCTTTTCTGGTTTGAACGAAGAGCCCACACATACAAAAAACAAAAAAGAAAAACAAAGCTCTCCTTTAGACTTGGAATTTTCCAGCAGATTTTAACTAAAGCTCAACACCAATTCAATTCAATTCAAAAATACTTAATCAATCCCAAAGGGAAATTACATGTTGCAGCAACTCATGGGCAACAAGTTGTTATGGGTATTGATAGCTGTAGGCTGGAAGGATTTGTTTTGCACCGGATCTGGAGGAACCTCTTACTGAACAGATACTCTTACTGTTTAACAATATTCTGAAGAGGATGCTCACTGTCGTCTATACTGTCCTTCACTTAATAAAATCATCTTTATTGTTTCTAGATCAGTTCCTAGAACAGAGTCAGTCTTCTTTATCAGCTTCTTGAGCTTTTTAAGTAATTTGATTTAATACTGTTATCCCTGCAGATGGTGGAGGTAGAGATCACACTAAACAACAGATTTATAGAAGGATATTGCTGCAAATACTGAAGGACCTAAGGTTCAGATGGCTCTGTCCCTTCTTGTAGACAGTTGTGTCTCCAGTCTAGTTTGTTGTCATGGTGAACACCAAGGTATTTATACTCCTCAACCACCTATACTGACGTTAATAGGATTCAGCTTGTTCCTGTTTCTTCTGAAATCTAAAAGCACCTTTCTTATTTTATTCACATTCATGATTAGAGATTTGTTTGCTGAGCTGAACCACACGAGTCTCTCCAGGATCTTCATGATGTGGCATGTCAGGGAAACAAGTCATCTAGTCACTATAGAGTGTTTTGTTTTTTTATTTGAACAAGGCTTCAACATCACTGGAATCTCTCCTTGGTCAGGCTAAGGTTGAAGAATTGTAGAATTCGATAGAGTTGCTCAACAAATCCTTTAGGACTCTGGGGCTGACACCACCAGGACCTGGTAAATTATTACAATTTAGTCTCTCCAGCTGCCTCTTTGCTTGAAGTCTAGAGACAGTCAGACAGGTGAAAAGTGGAGGGCGCAGTACCATCTCGATTGGCTAATAACAAACTCATAGAAGCAGGAGTGTTATTGGCAGTAGTGGAAGATTAAACATCTGAGGTTTAAAATAAAAGCTAATAAAAGGTAAAAGTGAGATGTCCATTTGACTGGGTAAAAGAGAAGAATGCTAAGCTTGTTCCTGAACTGAACCCATTGAATAATCTATTCAGTCCATTGACTGCCCAGACTTCCATCTGTCCTATCATCCTTCTGCTTTAAGCCTGTGATCTTGTTCATCCTTGACCACAAAACTCGGATATTATTCTGCTGGAGCTTGCTTTCTAGCCTCTTCCTGTATTCCTCCTTACTTTTTCTTATCTTGACCTCAAGTTGCTTCTGTATCGTCAATATTTACCTGTCTCCATTCTTAAAGGCAAATTTTTTTTTGTTAAACAGTTCCTTCATATAACTTACGATCCAGGTTATGACTCGTGTAATAATTTTACTTACCATTTTGGAGTTGGGCAGGTTATGCAGACAAAAATATGGACATTTTTTATTTTTGTATTATTAAAATTGATATATGTATCAGCTATGGGCAGTTTCTTTGATTGACCTAGATATGTTTGATCAAAAAAACTGCCCATACTTTCCATTGATTTCGCTCAAAACCATAATGTTTAGTTCTATACTGCAACACCCAGAAATAGACCAGGTTTGGTCCAGTTATAGGAAGGACATGAACTGAATTGCATCTAGAAAACAAAATAGACTAGATAAGAACTCTAATTTCTAGAAGCAGAATATTAATCCATTATCATATCAGTTTTCTGGAAGGAGGATGGTGTTGAAGTAGATTGTTTGGAAATGCAATGGCAAAGACAACAGCGATGACTGGGATGAAAGTTTTATATCTTGCACTTTCTGGGATAGGAAAAAAAACATTAGAATTTTTTTTCAGGCGAGATAACAGCTAAATAAAACTAAAACATCTGCTCAAATATCGACTCACCAAGATTCGCAATACTGATCTGCAGTGTTGGGCAAGTTACTTTGAAAAAGTAATTAGTTATATTACTAGTTACTTCTACCAAAAAGTAACTGAGTTAGTAACTGAGTTACTCCACGATAAAAGTAACTAGTTACTAGTAAAAGTAACTATTGCGTTACTTTTGCGTTTCTCGTCCTGTAACCCTCACCACCCGGCCCCCACCTTCTCGGCGTGTGTTTCAAAAGCCAGCTGAATAGAGTGGATGACAAAGACAAGTACCTGCAGAGAGTTTTGCATTTATTGCAACTCAATGTAAATTAAATCAGGGGGAACGCTATCTGACGGGCCTATAAACCCTGTCAGATAGCGTTCCCCCTGCTTAACATGGGGGTAATGGTATCTGATGCGGTGTAAATATAATCAGGCTGCATTACCTCTACTCATGGGTGTGAAGTTTTTTAACAGGGCGTTCAGATCTGGTGAGTGTATGAAATTAATAACTGGGGATGTTTAATTCTGAAATCGTGTGTGTTTGGGTTGTTATAGATACTGCAACATCTATCCATCCGCGTTTCCTGTCGCTTGTACGGTGAATCGTGCCGCCTGCGCTGTGTGGAGATGCAGGGGAAACCATATCTGTTGGGGAAATGCAGCTCAACGTAACACCGGTATTTCCATCTGGAAAACGCTGTTTTGCCACTGGAGTCCTCCTCACTCTCCATCCTCCCCTCTCTCATGACAAGGCAAGCATGAGTCCTATCATGAAAAAAGGTTAATTGTGCGACCTGAGTAATGTACAGTAACGGGGTGTCAGCGATGGTAACTGCGTTATAGTTACAGTCAAAGCAATTAGTTAGATTACTCGTTACTAAAAAAAGGTAACGGCGTTAGTAACGCTGTTACTCCCATCACTGCTGATCTGGCATTTTCATGTTTGCTGAACTTAAAGTGAACTCACTCCACCAGTTGTTACTGTAAATAAATCAATTCAAGCTAAAATGTAAGAGCCTGATCTCTTTGTATCAGAGATTTTCTTACCTTTTAGAAAAATGTCACTTGGAGTAAAACCCCCCCTGCAACCCTGATTTGCATTTGTATAGCTCACAGCATGTTCATTTACATGTTAAAGCCTCCCCTAGAATTCCATGGGGGGGAGGCATGGGGGGAACACTGCCTAAGAAAGTCCAGTAAATTTCTGACAATTTACGGGAGTTTTCGGCAAAGCCTGCAAATTGCCGTAAACTGCCGCTAACCTGAAGTTCCATGACAATCTACAGTGCCACATATTGACGAAAATCCCACTTTTCATGCAGTGCCATTTAAGGCTTTATATGTGAGAAGGAGGATTTTCAATTCTATTCTTGATTTAACAGGAAGCCAATGAAGAGAAGCCAGGATAGGAGAGATATGATCTCTCTTTTTAATTTTCATCAGAACTCTGGCTGCAGCATTTTGGATCAGCTGAAGGCTTTTAACTACAGTTTGTGGACTTGCTGTTTGGAATAACTGAGTGTGGAGCTGTTGAAGCTGGCCAGAGGAACTCCATCTGAAGTTAAGTTATTTTCTCTGTGATATCTCTGTATCTGAGTAACTCTAACTGACTACTTTAAAACATAGCACCTTCTGCTGCACTTTTCTACTGAGCACTTGTCAGTTTCACACGGTTTTATTTCTGATAGCAAGGAGTAGCTAGCCTAGGCTAGCGCTAGCTTAGCATTGCTATGGCTTCTCTCTCTCCCTCCCTTGACTCTTTTCCAACTCTTCCTTCTTCCTCTCCTCTCTCCTGCTCTCTGTGTCAGATGTTCAGTTATTCCTCTGCCTCCTTTAGTGATAATGGGATGTGTAATAAGTGTAGTATTTTTGTAGCTTTGGAGGCGAGGGTGTCAGAGTTAGAATCCAGGCTTCAGGCTGTTGAACATCCAGGAGTTAAAGTAGGCCCCCCACGTAGCTGTCCTCCAAAAGTGCCTGAGCAGCCAGGCGATTGGGTAACTGTACGCAGAAAGCGTAGTCGTGGATCTCTGCCCACTGGTCACCACCAACCCGTTCACGTTTCTAACCGGTTTTCCCCACTCAGTGACACACCCACTGAGAAGCCCACTCTGGTGATTGGCAGCTCCATAGTCAGAAACGTGGCATTAGAGACACCAGGGACCATAGTCAAATGTTTGCCGGGGGCCAGAACGGGCGACATCAAATCCTACCTGAAACTACTGGCTAAGGATAAGGTTAAATACAGTAAGATTGTTATTCACGCTGGTGGTAATGACACCCGGTTACGCCGATCGGAGGTCACTAAAATTAGTGTTGCTTCGGTGTGTAAGTTTGCCAAAAAAATGTCGGACTCCGTAATTTTCTCTGGTCCCCTCCCTGATCTGACCAGTGATGACATGTTTAGCCGCATGTCGTCATTCAACCGCTGGTTGTCTAGGTGGTGTCCTGAAAACAACGTGGGCTACATTAATAATTGGCAATCCTTTTGGGGAAAGCCTGGTCTGATTCGGAGAGACGGCATCCATCCCACTTTGGATGGTGCAGCTCTTCTTTCTAGGAATCTGGCCACATTTATTAGTCCTCCAAAACCCTGACCACCCAGGGTGCAGACCAGGAAGCAGAGTTGTAGTTTACCACAATCTCTGCAGCTTCTCTAAAACAATTAAATGCGGTCTGTTTAACATAAGATCGCTTTCCTCTAAAAGTCTGCTAGTTAATGACTTGATTTGTGATAATCACATTGACTTGTTTTGCCTTACAGAAACATGGCTGCAGCAAGAGGATTATGTGAGCATAAATGAGGCAACTCCTTCAAGCTATTTAAATTTTCACATACCCAGAAGTTCTGGGCGAGGAGGAGGAGTAGCAACAATCTTCCAGTCTGACTTACTGATTACTCCCAAAACAGTTAATACCTACAACTCTTTTGAACATTTAACCCTTAATTTCCCTGATCCAAATTTCAAGGCAAGAAAACCTCTTCTTTTTGTAACTTTGTATCGTCCACCAGGTCCTTACTCTGAATTTTTAGATGAGTTTTCAGAGTTCCTTTCTGATTTGGTATTAAATACTGACAGGGTCATCATAGTGGGACATTTTAACATCCATGCTGACATTGAAGGCGATAGCTTAAGAGCAGCCTTTAATGCTATCTTAGACACTATTGGCTTTGTTCAAAATGTGAATAGTCCCACACATTCTCATCTTCATACTTTGGATCTTGTGCTGACATACGGCATAGAATGTGAAGAAATAACAGTATTTCCTCACAACCCTGTCCTCTCTGACCACTTTCTAGTAACCTTCAGGATTACTTTAACAGAGTTCTCCTCCCCCAAAAGAAGGTTCCATTTTAGTAGATCTTTATCAGATAGTGCAGTTATAAATTTTAAAGAATCTGCTTCACTTTCTCTCTCCTCTGTGTCGCTGAGCAGTGCTGCAGAGTGCAAAAGCATAGCTTATTCCCCTTCACAGGTTGATGATTTTGTTGATGGGGTTGCTAGTTCTCTGCGTACTGCCTTAGACAACACAGCTCCTTTGAAAATGAAAACCGTTAAAAATAGAAAGCTTGCTCCTTGGTTTAATGCAGAGCTGCGTACTTTGAAGCAAAATGCTAGGAAACTGGAGAGAAAATATCACTCCACAGGCCTGCGGGAGTCCTTCCTAGTCTGGAAAAATTGTTTACTGCTGTATAAGAGGACCCTTTGTAAAGCAAGAGCAGCATACTTCTCCTCATTAATAGAGGAGAATAAGAATAATCCTAGATTTCTTTTTAATACAGTTGCCAAACTCACCCAGAGCCATAGCTCTGTTGAACCGTCCATTCCACCTGCTCTTAGCAGCAATGATTTTATGGGATGCTTTATAAATAAGATTGATCTTATTAAAAATAAGATCATAAGCACTCCTCTATCCGCGATTGTACCTGAGGTAGTCATGGAATCTGAACCGGGTTTAGACTGCTTTGATCCAGTTAAACTTTCTGAATTAGCAAAATTATTGTCTTCATCTAAGCCTTCAACTTGTATGTTAGATCCAGTTCCAACCAGGTTATTTAAG
This sequence comes from Cyprinodon tularosa, assembly GCF_016077235.1. Lineage (NCBI taxonomy): Eukaryota > Metazoa > Chordata > Actinopteri > Cyprinodontiformes > Cyprinodontidae > Cyprinodon > Cyprinodon tularosa. The sequence goes on along the minus strand of NW_024039585.1, from coordinate 1,148,616 downwards.
GAGGTATTCCCTGTGATCTCCTCCTCCATTTTAGATGTGATTAATCTATCTCTGTTGCAGGGATTATGTACCTAAAGCTTTTAAGGTTGCTGTAATTAAACCTCTGCTTAAGAAACCGTCTCTTGACCCAGATGACTTGGTTAATTATAGACCTATATCCAATCTTCCTTTCTTATCCAAAATTCTTGAGAAAGTAGTTGCCAAACAAGTTTGCGATCACTTACACCATAATGAACTTTTTAAAGAGTTTTAGACTGGCTTTAGAGCTCATCATAGCACTGAAACAGCTCTGGTGAAAGTCACTAATGATATTCTCATGGCCTCAGATAATGGACTTGTATCTGTGCTCGTCTTGTTGGATCTTAGTGCTGCATTTGATACAGTTGACCATAATATTCTTTTAGAAAGACTTGAATATTTTGTTGGAATTAAAGGAACAGCACTGGACTGGTTTAAATCTTATCTATCTGATCGAATTCAGTTTGTTCATGTTAATGATAGATCTTCAACACGCTCAAAGGTTACCTGTGGAGTACCACAGGGATCAGTGCTAGGACCAATTCTCTTTACTTTATACATGCTCCCAATTGGTAGAGTTATTAGACAGCATGGGATTAATTTCCACTGTTATGCTGATGATACCCAGCTATATCTGTCTATAAATCCAGATGAAGCTAATCCATTACATAGATTACAGGCATGTCTTGAAGATATAAAAACCTGGATGACTCTTAACTTTCTGCTTCTGAATGCAGACAAAACAGAAGTTATAGTCTTTGGACCAGAGTCTCTGAAAAAGAAGCTGATTAGCCAGTCACTTCATTTGGATGGGATTAAACTGATTTCAGATAATAAAGTAAAAAATCTTGTTGTTATTTTTGATCAGGACCTGTCATTTAAATCCCATATCAAAGAGGTTTCTAGAATTTCCTTCTTTCATCTGAGGAACATTGCAAAAATTAAAGAAATCTCGCAGCTGCCTTATGCATTGATATTATCTATGTACCTACTCACTTATTTGTGCACACGGGAAGATGGGCGAAGCATATTATATTCTCATGCTTTTCTCTTATCTTCAATGTCTTCATTTATTGCCTCCATGTTAAAAATCACTAGAAAAAACAGCAACTTTGTCACACATTTACCATATGCAAAGGGAGCAGGAGATAATCATACATGTTTTGTCTGCCCCAGTTGAAAAAACTGAATAACCTTTGCAAAGCTGAATTACAGTAAAACAAAGCAATGAAATATCAAACATCTGTGTTCAATAAAGTAATAAACATATTTTTCTGAAACTATCAATTCTTAATATAATTTGTTTACACATTATATATGAATTTGACACAAGGAGGGGATCATTTTTTCTTTTTTTTATTATTATTGTGTTTTTTTTTGTCTTTTTTTAATGTGCAATTAAAAAGCTTGTTTCCTTTATTTAGGCCAGATAAACATTTTCAAGCTGGAGGCCTGTGTTTGTCTAATAGCCTCTGTAGGGAGGAAATCTTCTGTTTGCCTGCAGGCCTCTGGTTGGATGGTGGTTTCCATGTGTGAGGGGGCCTTGGTTCATGTACAGTCCTGCCTCTCGATGGTGGCTTGTATGCAGATGATGGCCGGCATTTATGTAGACGCTTGGGTTTGTGTTGAAGCCTCCGTTTGGATCCTGTCTCCTGTTTTCATGGTGGGGGCCTCTAACTGTGGAACCACGTCTGTTTCTTTGGGGCCTGTTTTGAATGGGTGCCTCTTTTTGACTGGAAGCTTCAGTTTTCATGGACTCCTCTGTTTGTGAGGAAGCTTCATGATGTTCTTTTTTCAAAGGAAGTTTCAACTCTGCTGTCAATTGTGAGACTTGACTCTTCAGAGATTTGATCAATTCCTCCTGTTCCTTGAGTCTGGAGTCATGTTCAGTTTTAGTCTTCAGCTGTTCCTCATATTTGAGCCTCATCTCTCGTTCTTCAACAAAAGCCTCTGCCATCCTCCCTTCTCTGCTGGCGTTTTTCTCAGCCTGCCTCTTAAGGAAGGCAAGCTCATGCAGGACACTGACGCACACTGTAACTGTGGGAATCTGTGGTAACTTTGACGCAGGTTTAGGCTGGGTTACAGTGAATGTTTCCTGCTTCTCCTCTTTCTCTTCACTTTTGAGTCTCATGCGACGTTCACTTTCTAAACTTTTTTCCAGTTCTGCGATTTGTTTCATCTGAGTTTTGCAGTCAACCTGAAACTTGATTCTTTGTTCTCTTTCCTCATGCAGATCACAAGTCCTCTCATGCAGCTCTGTTTTTAGAGCAGTAACCTGCTGAGTGAGGTCGTTGATTTGTTTGATAGCCTCTTCAATGCACATCGAGCGAGGTATCATCGTAACAGCTGATGCATGGCGCGGCATCCTGTTGCTTTGATGGAACTTGGAGCGGTCAACATCAGTTTTTCTGTTGGTCCCTGTGTGCCATGGCTTTCTCTTGTTTTCATCTGGTTTGAAAGACACGCAATGAACTGGGTTATCAAAATGTGGCCAAACTGCATGTTTGTATTGAGCAAAAAAACGCTTACCATGATGGTGTGAGTACGGTGCCTCAGAAGAAAGACCCGCACTGGGGCGAGTCTTTGGTTCTTCTAACCGCGGAGATGGCTGACATGCTTGCTGGACCTTGTCTGAATCGAGAGACGTAGAGTCAGCAGCGATAGATGATTTCAGCTGAACCTCCGCTAAGGGGGGAGCCTCAATGGTAGCAGAAGAAACCGCTTCCCCTTGGATCTCTGGACCATCTTCTGCTTTGCTGAGATGCAGCTCGCTGGTGACAGAGCTGTCATCTTCAGCTGGGAAAATAATGGCATCATAGTCGACCTGGATGGGGAGGTCAACCATGTCTTCCCATGAAAGTTTAGCTGGAGAGGTTTCGTTTCCAAAAACAAACTGTTTTTGCTCCATGGCTAACTTTCTATCAATCAGAATATCTACCTAAAAGTCGTGTGATATCTGAGAACGATGTCTGGCTTGTTTTGCTAAGATTCGAACGTGCTTCTCAAAAGGGATCTGTCTCGATGAAGGTCCAGAACAGATAAGAACACTGGGTGGGTTTATGCTCAGATCCCTTCCAAAGTCTGTGATGTCATCAGCAGTCTCTTTGTGACATCACATGCCAGGTGTTCGAACATTCTAATCCCAACTGCTGAACACGGAATGCATTTTTTAAAATAGATTAGCTGTTTTTTAAACAATAACTTTCTTCTTTGTTCAATTTGGGTTATTTTCGGTTTTCTTTTACTGATCAGATAAAAATTATTCAAAGAAAAATATATGCTTTGAAATGTAAATGTCCTTGAATATTGTTTAATATTTCTCATAGTTTTGTATTTCAGTTTTACAATCAAATACAGACATTTATAAACAGTATTTAACTAAAGTATTACAGTCTTCAAAGACCTCATTACCACCCAAGAAGATTCAACACTTTCTGGTAGCGATGTTGCTAGGCAACATTAGGGGGAACCGGTATAGTTTCCATTCTACATTTACTGCAACAGTAGCTTGCTAAGCCCAAAACTTCTGAGCTTTTTGAATTTGGGTGAGACTGAGGCCAGTTTGTAATGATTCCTGAAGCAACCTGCAACAGAGTCCAATAGGAAGTGGATCAAGACCATTTCAGCAAGTAAGACTCGATCCAGTTATTTGGTCTGGACCAGATTTTGCTGGGCTTAAATCAGACCTGGACAAAAGATCGGAACCAAGAGGGGGAAACAAACTCTGATTGATTTAGCTTAATAGGGCTTATTAGTGCTTTTTATAAAGCTATGCGCCATAGAAAGTGCTTTAGAAGAAATCAGCTGATTATAACAGACTCTTTTCCTTCCTACCCACCAATAAAGAACATAGTCAACAACAACAAAAAACAGACCGTAGATAGATTTATGGCTTCTCACCAAACTGTGATAACTGTGATTAAATTCAGTTTAAACAAATGCCATATGTTGCCAGCCCTCAAAAATTCCTGCCCCCCTCTCGCCACCCCATAAATATTTTTCTAGATCCGCCCCTGTATGCAATTTATAGTTTATGGCTATATACTATAAATACTATATACACAGAGGGTTCTTAAGATGCAATGCTGTTGTAGTTTCTAGTCCCTGAGCGAAGGAGAGAGAGAGGCAGTGACAATGTCCTGGGGTCTCTGAGCCTTGTTGACAAGGCTGGTAGCGGTTGGGAAGAAACCTGATGGAGCGCAGGAGTCCCGGATTCCTGGAGGCATACAGATCCTAGAGAGAAGGAAGATGGCTGCCAATCACCTTCTTTGCAGACCGGATGACACGCACAATGATGATGGAGGACGGGACGAGGGAGCAGAAGTGCACCATCACTGTCCTTGGCAGGTTGAATTTTTTCTGCTGCAGCAGGAAGAACTAACCTGACAACAGCCAGATACATGTCTAGCTCTGCCTAGCTCCACTCACATACATCTGGGACATCGCTCATTGAAAGTGATTTCCCCAACCAAATTTATGGTCTGGCCAATCAGGATGCAGGGGGGTGTTTCCTGGATGTGACGTAGTGGAGAAGCGACCGTGAGATTTCAACAACAATGGCGGCTCGCATCGAGGAAGCAAGCGTTAGCATTGATGCTGCTATTTCTTCTGTGTTGTCCAATCTATCTGATATTGTTTCATTAAAAGAACATCAGAGAACGGCTTTGAAGGCTTTTGTTGGTGGAAACGATGTTTTCGCCCTTCTCCCGACTGACGCTCTCACAGCGTCACGGGTTAGCTTCGGTGTGAGTGGTTGAAATAGCACGTCGATAAAGATGACAGACAAGTGGCTTCTGCAATCATATGCAAGGAGTTTTGATAAGGCCCAGCCTTCAGTAAAGGCAATTCCTATGGCGGTGTCCCAGATGTATGTGAGTGGAGCTAGGCGGAGCTAGACATGCATCTGGCTGTTGTCAGGTTAAGGAAGAACACCCTCTGTTGGGCTTTCTTGGCGAGGGAGTTAAAGTTCAGCTCCAACTTTAGGTCCTCCTCAAAATGTCATAATCGGTTCATTGGGACATAAAACATTTGTCATGAATTGCTAAAGGAATTAACCCACATGCAGAACACCAGACTGGAGACAGAAGAAATGTTAACAATGTTTATTAACGGGAGATACACAGAGAAACATGGACTGGTTCTGGTACAGGTCCGGGTCTGGGATTACTGATATCTGGAGAGATGGAGAGTTTGGTTAGCCTATACTCTCTATATAGAGTATAGAGAAGAGGTCCTAGCACTGATCCCTTTGGTACTCCACAGGTGACCCTGGAGCATAAGGGAGTTTGTCATAAACATGAACAAACAAACCTCATCTAGTTCAGACTACAACTCTTACTGTGGGAAAATGTGCTAAACTCTATTTTTTCTGATTTTTCATCGTTATTATAAGCATTTAAAAGCCAATAATTACTTACTACTTAGATTTATTTTGTCATTTTGTATACACAAGTATAAACAAAAAGAAATTTCATTTAGATCAGCTCTAGAGAATTTCATATTTTAAAGTGCAGCTTTGAAAACAGTAATACATAAAAAAAATAGTAATATAAACATATGACTGTATATTTACAGTTCTAACACTCTTTTTTATTTTTCTTACTTTGGGAAGATAGGCCAAACTGTATTTTTGGAGAGTTATTCATTGTTATTATAAGCATATAATAGCCAATAATTACACTATAGATCATTGTAGTGCCACAAAACGTATAGCACACATAGATAACCTCATCTAGTTCAGACTACAACTCTTACTTTTGGAATATGTGCTAAACTCTATTTTTTGAGATTTCTTAATTGTTTTTATAAGTAAGCCAGGTGCGCAATCTCTGCAACAGGAAGGACTCACCTTGGGTTTGTGAAAACTGCTAAATTGTAGCTTCATATGTAGAGCTTTTCCTTGGGTGAAATGAATGTTACTGCTATACTGAAAACATACTGTTTGTCATTTTCTAAGCTGAAATATTGAATGATGTGAAAAGGCGAGACAAGATAAAAAATACAATTATTTTCTAAGTTGTTCTTTCTTTCACATAGTGAGCTTTGCAATATAAATGAGTCTGTTGGTGAATGGACAATATAAATAGGCTCTGCCTTGCCCTGTTGGAAAAGCATGGTTATGACCTGTTCTCAGCTCAGGAACTAGGACCCGTATGATATCTGGTTGTCAATAGGTTTGCCTAAATAAAAGATTTAGATATGACTTATCAAGTTATTACTGCAAAAAGGGCTGATGTTGCAGGAGCAGGTAATGAAAAGTGTTTAGAGCATGCTCTTGTTCTGATGCCAGTTTGTTTCAGCCTTTATCCAGTCTCATGTAGAAGGGCTGGTCATATCACAGGTTATTTGCATTACAACAAGGACAGTTAGCAAGGTAGAGTGAATACACAAGCTTGTAGAGGGGAGGGGGGCTTGCAGGAAAACGGGAATTCTCCAGGATTTCTAGTGCTAATGCACTTTGCTCATGGCAAGAGAAACAGACAGTAAAAACCTGACGTTATTCTTCCCCATAACACGCTTTGCATGTGTAGTCAACCTGCTAGCGGCAGGGATGCGACAACTGTAATATAAATGATTTTACTGCGATTGGATCTGCGCTCTCTCCAGTTCAGCCAGGCCGACGTATTATAGCGCATACCCACTTTGGCGCCGCTGACAAGCTGCTATAACTTGAGAGAGGTGGTGTGTGCAAATTTGGAAAGCACAGAGGATGCTCATTGCTCACTTTACTTGGTCAGTCTACTCTACTCATCTTGCAACAATACACCGAGCACAAACTAACACCGCCGCAGAAGGTAGTTACCGGACCAGATGTTTACTTTTCTGGAATCGGGAGTCGTAGTGTTTTTCTGAAGCAGCGCTTGGTTATTTGCAGAAGGGCACATCAGTGCAGTGAAGGCAGAGTGAGGGAGGGCACGTTAAGTTAATCATGTGATCAGCAGCGGTTACCGTGGCACGGTAGATCTACTGTACATGACAAGGCATTCTTGTGGTGCTTTGCTCTTAGGGAATGCCTGATAACTGTCTGATTGTTTGGCTTTCATCGGTTACTGAAAGTTAAATGGAGATAGAAAACAGTTAGATAATACCTTGTCTAATTGTTTATGTTAGAATTATTTCAGTATTTTATTTGTCAGTGCAGCAATCATGATGAGTGTTTGGCCAGAAATTTAGCAGGTATCATATTTAAGAGTGGTTAAGGTGAATACAGGCAGCACTTTCAATGTCTCTTGTTAGATTTTTGCTAGACCATCTCCATGGCCTCTCTCATGTGGTTGGGAGATGTAAACAAAGCCATTTGGAGTTGAGTCATTGAAATGAGTAAAGTTATTAAGATGTTGCCAAGATTCCGTCGAGCAGAGAGAGTCAAACTGATGTTCAATGAGAAGATCCTGGAAGAAATCCCCTAATTGTAAGAGAACAGAGGTTGAGAAGTCCAAAGTTATAAGTGGTGTCGGCTTACTTGATCAGAGGATTAGCTGGCTATGAAGGCATTGAGAGAAGGAGCAGAAGGATTTGATGGTCTTGAGTAGTTGAAATGGAAATGTTTGCAATCCCTACGATGAATGTATCCACAGCGGGGTAGGTGGCTGATTTGCGGGTGGACCTGTTGGCAGTGGCTTAGACAACTGGTAATGGATCTGGTGGAGTTCAGCTGATGTATACAGTAGAAGACCCGATACAGGTTTGAAAAAAAAAACATTCTGGAAAAAAAAATGCGGACCAGATGTATAGCTGGATAGCGAACATGTTGATAACGCAGCAGGATGGAGATAGAAAACGGAGGGAAAAAAGAAACAGACAGCTTGAAGCAGCCATGCATATCTCCACTCATGTGCCGTTTACCAAGGTGACCAAGCAGACTTACTGCAGGTAACCTCCCTACCCCTTCTGTCTGAGGTAAAGGCAAGAACAGCTAGCGATGCTTTTGTTTTTTATTACTTCACAGGGGATAAGGTTGTTAAATGGCAAACATGGCGAAAAAAAACAACAAATCATATGTATTTGGGAAGTTTTAAAGCATAATTACAGTGCCTCAACCAGCCTTTTTTCATTTAAACATTCACTGTATATAGACATATATACTATTTCATCCATACTTTGCATTTCCTCTAGAGCCTATATTTTCTAAATGTATGTCTTTATACTGTGATCATGTGAAACGGAGGTCAAATCCCTCATATGTGCCGGCAGTGTTTACAGATAAAGCTTATTCTGATTCTGAAGGACATCTTTGTGTAGTTATGCCACCAAGTAATCTATACTAAGCTTTCTCTCTATCAGGAACTAAAGAAAGTTAATTGAGTCATACCAGCAGTCACAGTTGTTGTTTAGTCTGAATTTAAGGCACATAGCCATAAAGATGTGCATTTTTGGGGGCAAATAGCAGGTTTCCGCATGAACACAATGGAATGGTGCAATATTTCCCTTGAAAATGTTGAGTGGATGCCTTATGTGCCTCAAAATTGATTTTCTGAGTAAAGCATAAGAACCTAAAATGTTACATTATGTAGTAATACATTTCCAGTAAATTTAGCGACCATCAAGTATAGATCAAAACAGTTGAAGCAATAGTCTTGCAGGATATGTCTTGAACTGAATGTGTTTGCTATTAAGTTTTCACAGATACAACTTCATTCTTAAATCAAAGAAAATACTCTGGAAATCGAAGAACTCGTACTGTACAGTTCTTTCTGGTGTTATGGTATTGATCCATTTCACAAAACTGAAAAACATAATATATCTACCTCTATAAAAATAACATATGTGTATTTTGCCTGTGTGTGAGGTAAACTCTGAGGGAATAACGGCATATGTTGAACACCTGTAGTAACATATCAACACAGTGATGCTTTATAAAAATAGTGGACTTTGAATAAGATAAGTTGGAAAAATGTTCACTTTACTTTACATACTTTTTAATCTCCCCTGGTTAACATATGGAGGATATTTTTAAGGTTCTACACATAGTATGCTGCTCTATACTGGTAATGTCACTTAGCGTTGGTGTAATGCTGCATGCACGTCGTATCAAGTATGAAGTTGTAGGGACTGAGAGATGCAGATACACCGGCAGTTTGAGAAGCCAATTATTTTTCAGTTGCAAAGGCTGTGAGAAAGCTTGTCTAATTATCTAAAACTGAACTCGCTGAAAGTCTGTGAAAAGCTGCAGACACTCCAGAACAATTTGCTCCCATTGAGCACCTAGGGTAATTAACGTCACTCTTACATGTGAGAGTAAGTCATACTTTTGCGTAAGACACTTTGATGTACCACCGTTTGGCTCTGCTGAAAGAAGTATGAAGAACTTTGAGAGGTGCCTGTCATCCTGCAGGTACATATACTTAAGATGTCGCTTTCTAAAGACTGGCTGTCTGAAATGAAATGGCACAGAGATAACAGCTCTATTTACTAAAGTGATTTCATCGAAAATTACCATGCTGTCAATGAAACACAAACACTGATTGTCTAGAGACACAATGCAAAGACAAACCTTTCACACAATTCATCTCAAAATGATTTTCACCAGATTTATAAAATACATATAAATACAAGTTTGAATGATCACAAAAAATTGACCAAGATTCCAATATTTTCATAGTACAATGGGTTATGTCAGTAGATTAAGGTACTGTAGAATCATAAAGTCAATTTTTGGGTGATTTAAATCTAACTATAAAGAGTAATTGCAAACAGAGTGATGTTTTTGACATTCAATTGGATTTATTTTGATAATAATAAGCAATTAATTATGCCTTAGTAAATAGAAATTAAGAATCATGTCTTCTAATTGTTCGAACATTGTTAAAATTTATTTCAAAATAGAGATATGTTATGTGATGACTAAATATTTAAGGATTAGACTGTAAGAGTTGCCACTAAGGAGAGTAAATCATCATCGGCAAGTAAGCTGTCAGTAGAGTGCAACCTTTAAATTAAAAGAAAAAAAATAGGTGGAAGGAAAATGTGTGGTAATAAATGTGATCAAATAATAATGGTAACCACAGTCTTGAAGCACCAGTGTGTGGGATATACTCCCATGTAGTGCAAAAAAGCCAAAAAGTACGCTCTGGTGCTTAGCTGTTAATGACTATTAAAGAAGTCATGGAGTGTCATAAATATGACAATGTAAACATCCTACATGAGTTGAAGTGTTTCACTACAATGTCTTACAAAAAAAAAACACATACTTCTGTCTTGTTTGTGGGTTTTTTAGGGTTGGAATGTTTGATTAAATCATGTTGAGAAACTGGTATTACTTTGGTCTAACCTTCACTTTAGTTTAATCATTTTGACAAGAAGGAAGACATCAAACCCAATTACTCTTGACAAATCAGCTAAAATAAATGATGAAACATATGGAAAGTCTCTTGGGAAATTTGTCTGAAAGAAGTACAAGGTCTTCTCCACATTCAGGATCAGGCTGTTGCAGAGACAAAAGCTTGATCATGAATGTGGTGAAGTCGAAGTAGACTTCAGAAAGAACCAGCCTAACTACGCTCATCAACAGCTCAGCTGTAGAGGAGGTCAGCAGCACCAAATTCCTGAGGGTGCACATCACAGACACCCTCACCTGGACTGCAAATACCACCTCGCTGGTCAAAAGGGCCCAGAAGCGTGTGTAGTTTCTGTGGAGGATGAGGAGAGCCCACCTGCCCCAACCCATCCTCACCACCTTCTACAGAAGCACCATAGAGCGTTCTGACCAGTTGTCTCACTGTGTGGTGTGGAGGCTGCAGTGCCTCAGACTGTGAGAAGGTGAGTGAGTGGTAAGAACAGCAGAGTGGATCATCGGGGCTCCTCTTCCCTCCATAAAAGACATTTTATCCCAGTGCTGCATGTTCCGAGCCCATAAGATTATAAATAAGCCCTCACACTCCCACCATGGACTGTTCTCCCAGCTGCCCTCTTGGAAGAGGCCTTGCAGTTTGATGCGGGTTCAACAGATTCTGCACCAGCTTCTTTCCCACTGCCATCAGATGATTGAACTGTTGAAAAAAGCTCTAAATCAAGTCACTGACTCGGCATCACAGAGTTGGGTTATATTTGTGGTTTGATTGTATTTTTGATTATTGTTGTCTTATGATTCCTTAGTTTCTATTTTTGATTAGTTTGGTCTTTTCTAGTAATTCTAGTTTATATATTCCTTTTCTCTAGTTTGTTCTCTGTTAATTGAAGACATTTTTTTCTAGTTTCTGTTTGCTCTACCCCTGCTGGCATTCTCTCTCTTCAGTCTCCTTTCTGCTCTTTCCTCTCACACCTGCAGAATATCACTGCTCACTGGTGCCTCTTGTTGTCTACCCAGAATTCCTTTCTGCTCCTGCTACTATTCGATTACTGTTTTTGTTAATCTTTTACTCCCTATGTTTCTTGTGATTTTTAAAAATTTTGTAGATCTAGATCTTTTCCTTAAATATCTAAAAACTAACTGCTACTGCACAGTAAATTCCACAGTGTTAAATATGCAGTATCAATGTAAACTGACTCTTTTAGGGTTATTATAACAACAAATCTAGAGTAAAATCTACACTATGTAGAGTTCTAATTTAACACTAATTCCAAGCAGGACCAAATGCACTCTTAAAGTGTTGCTTCAACAGTTCAAAATTTACTGTGTGCCTCTCTGCATTTTTCATACCAAAGTACTGCATGACAAGGACAATTGTCAATTCATAATGTAGTGTCTCTAGGAGGAAGACGAAGTAGTTGCTGGACTATGCTGCTCTGTTTTTTAACATAATAAAATAAACATGACTCTTATGTTGCATTTAGTTACCTGTCCAGCAGAAAGCCTGTAAGCCTCCTGCTCCCTCATGAATTAAATTGTCTTCACTGGGTAAAAGCTACGTCAATATAGCCTCTGGCTTTCTCCCAGTTATTACATTTTTCTCTTTTTTTGGTTACTCTTCCTTCCTTCCAGGAAAGAAGGGAGAGAAACATTTATCACACACTGTCCCTTTAAAAATATGATAAGGAAGAGCCCATTTTCAACTTGGAGAAGAATTACAAGGCATGGACTGCAACAAGAGTCTTTACCAAAATTTGTAAAGAGAGCAGAGATAACTAAAATCCAAGTTACTTAAGGTCAAAGGTCGAAGTGTGCACTGCTTTATAGGATGCTGATTTCTTCTGCTAAAAGAACTGGCTCCCAAGCAGACTGGTCTCTGCAGCATAACACCTCCACCTCTCTTGTCACCTCCACCCTGACCATCATCTCTGATTATGTCAGGAGACAGCTAAGCAGACTCCTCTCAGGAAAATCTGCAGGGCCAGATGGTGCGAACCCCCTTTGTGTTCAAAGTCTTTGCCCCCCAGCTATCTGGAGTCTTCCACAGCATCTTCAGCCTGAGCCTGAGTCTTCACAAAGTCCCTATGATGTGGAAAACATCATTCATTAGTCCTGTACCCAAGACGCAATGCCCCAGTTGCTCCAAATACTACAGACCCATAGCATTGACATCACAGGTCATGAAGACCCTGGAGAGATTCATCTTAAAGCAGCTCCTTCCCATGTTCAGACCACTTCTGTACCCCCTCCAGTTCGCTTACCAGCCCTGACCAGGAGTTGAGGATGCCATCATCTACCTGCTCAACTATGTCTACGCCCACCTGGACAGGCCAGAGAGCACTGTGAGAGTCACCTTCTTTGACTTCTCCAGTGCATTTCAACACCATTAGGCCAGTTCTACCGGGTGAGAAACTGACAGTGATTCAGGTGGATGCCCCCATTGTGTTCTGGATTGTGGATTACCTGACTGGCAGACTAGAGTACATGCGCCTGCAGCACTGCAAGTTGGAAAATGGGATCAGGAGCACCGGAGTCCCGCAGGGGTCTGTCCTCTCTCTCCCTTCCTCTTCACCCGGTACACCACAGACTTCAGCTACTGCACAGAGACCTACCACTTTGAGCAGTTTTCAGATGACTCTGTAGTAGATCAATGTATCAAACAAGGTGAGGGGACGAAGTACGGGGGTGTGGTGGACAATTTTGTCACCTGGTGTGAGCATAACGATCTACAGCTCAGAGTGGAAAAGACCAAGGAACTGGTGGCAGATCTGAGATGGAGTGAGGCCACAGTGACCCCTGGTTCTATCTGTGAGCTCTTGGAGGTGTGGTGAAATATAAATGTTATTTTGCTCTACTGTACTTCTCTAACGGTTTCTGATAACATGAAAAATCTAGTCTGATTTTCTCAATGCATTGCCAAGCTAGCATTTCACTGTAAACCATATCATCTCAATTTATCTAATACAAATCTTTATGAGATATTTCTAGTCACTTTTTCAATTGAATTGAACAGTTCTAAGAGTCTCAGTCATGGAGATTGACACATGAAATGATGACACTATTTCACATACAGCAGTAGACTTATTTTTTTAAAGAACTGACTGGAGAAGCTATTCGATTTTATATAACTACATTTGACTTATAGCTGCAGCATAATGTCCTTACAAAAAATTATACTGGGGACATATAGCAAAGTTGGCCAAGCACATGAAGTTATAACAGACAGATGAAACATAGGAATTGGACAAAAAGTTTCTGGATTTCAGAGGCTTGTAATCAACATTTTTGAACAGTTTTTAAAGTTGGAGTTGTTCTATTCGAAAAAGATGAGGTCACAACTCTGCTTAAGCTATTTGACAAAGATCCAGAGCTGTTGGCTCCACAGACCCAGCTGTGGTTTCTGTTGATGGTTTCTCCAGTTTCCTCTTTGTGAGAGCTACAGTAAGATGTGCCAGAGATATGCCCCTGCAAATCATCAGAGGTGAACTGCAAATTGGGAATGATTTGACTTTTTACTACCTGGCACCAGCAAGAAAAGTACTCATCCATAATAAAACAAAAATGACCAAAGGTAGAACGTTGGATCACGTCTTTGGTGAAAGATACATCTATTAATTTCAGGGTTTGACTCCTGCCAAGAAACCCTAAGTTGTGATCATTTACATTTTGTCTCTCTGATTTATATTGGATTTAGAGGAGTACATTAACAGTGAGAGTATTTTGGAGGCAAGAAAAAAATCACAGCCAACTGATTCACACTGAAACCTCCTGTTGTTCTGTGGCGTTTATTCAACACTTGGATGGTTTAAACAATTTCCATATTTTTCACAAGAGCCAATACAAGGTCAGCCTCCTCATTGCACAAATTGAATATAAAGCAACTCTAACAAAGCATAGAGGAAGATATGAAAAAAAAGACATGGGTGATGCTGACATGAGAGCAGATAAAAACGAAAGACAAAAAGAAGTATTGAAGTATTCCTGATGAAACAAAGCTCTTAAAGAAGGGAGGTCAGGCATAATTAGAGGAGTGGGCGGTACATCTAAGTGTAGATGTACCTTGGCTCTGTCAAAGGCAGTAGTGTGAACAAGAAAAGATTGTAATAATGGTTTAAGAAGTGTTGGAGAAGGAGCAAGGCCAGTGGTGGGGTAGTAAATTGTCAAGAGCAAAAGAACACGAAATACAAAGTAAGGCTGAGCTGGCATCTGGAAAAGACTTTAAGGAAGTATGGATGAGGACAAGATTGAGAAATAGTTGGCAGAAGCTCCGCTGAAACCAGCTGTTCCCAATACACTGATGCTCAGCAGTAGACTAATAGGCAGAGGGAGTCGGTTGCTCCGTCTCCTGTCTCCCAGGCTGCCTGGAGGGGCTGTATTGATAATATTCCATCCTGCAAGGCTCAATCCATCCCCCGGGGCGCTCAGCCGCAAGTGGATGAAGAGTCCCTGGATGGTCTTTTTCCCTTCCACAACTAGACACTGCAATGAGAGGAAGAGATGTGAACACCCTTGAAGGCAGATACACGCAAGCAGGGAGGCACAAACAGGCACACTGCCCAGGCACCTTCCCCACACCTCATTTATTCTCATTCCGAGTTTTTCCTCTCACACGAGCGCCAATGCAAGGGCCAGAGAGCAATGATCACACAGGAGGCGAGGAGATGTATGAGGTAGGAGAAAAGAGAGACAGGAGGGAAAAGGAGAGAAGAATGACAGCCGGCGTAGAGTATCATCCTCCACTCTCCTCTCCCATCAGAAGTGCTAATCCAGCCGGCGGAGGTGCAGACCACGGCTCGCACCTGCTTGCTCCTCTCCATCTTGTTAGGGGCCATATGGGAGGGGAAAGTGACTTCTTGCTGTACTTTCACTACAGGGCTTGTTCCCTCACATTAATACCTCTACTGCTTGGCTCCATTTGTTACAAACGCTCAAGACACCCACTCCAGGGGAGCCTGGGGCTGTGAATGATGGCCATATGCAGAATCATGCTCATCTATAACCCCCTGTGGCTGAAGTAAAGTACAGTATGCTCCTTCAGTATTGCAACCAAGGTTATCATTCGGAGGTGGTGCAGTACAGTGCAATTCAGCGTATCTGCAAAAGTGTGCACAGTGGAGGGTTGATTGGTCCATAAAGTTTAGCAAAGCTAGTTCATAGGTAGAGGGGCACTAATTTAAATTTAAAGATAAGTCAGTTGATCAGTTAGAGTAAAAACAAAAGCAGGAACGTTAAAAGGAGTTCTTGACTTGCACACAAGAAGTAATGTGACTCCTCTGAGTTTTTGCTCAGTGTTCTAATATGGGATTTTGAACAAAGTAAAATTTAAAAGAAACATGCTTGAAGCCCAGTACAGGCCCTCTCCTGATGTATATAAAAGAAAAAAAAAATGTTGAAGGGTGGATCAAAAGAGAAAACATTTCAGGCCTCGCACCAAAACAACCTGCTCACCATTAAAATTCAAACAGGACAAACCAAGGGTATGGTGATTAACATGCAGTGAGTGATGCAGCTGAAATTGTATGTTTTTTGGCTACTTCACATAGCAGATCTCTTTCCTCTGTGTTTTTCAAGGTTGCCCTCAGGATTAGAAGAACATAGAATAAAACATGAAAAAAATAATACAGTGTGGAAAAAAATCTCCAGGATTTAGGAGAAATGAAAGTAGATATGAGGTCTACTTTCATTTTTCTTAACCTATATGGGAGGGTTTAAATAAGAAATTACATTTTGTGCCAGAAGTAATTAGTACAATAGTAATGTATCCTTTGAAAATATACTTACATTAAATGTAAACTTCAGAATGTCTTTTTTGTTGCGCTTTCTATTTTGCTGTTGTTGAATCAGTTTGCTTACCATCTGTTTTTAGATTATGTTTAACAGGATGATTCCCCTGCGTGGGTTTTCTATGTAAATGTGAAAAATCAAAGGAGATGCAAAGGAAGGAGCATAGAATTGTACTTAATGTATGCCCTCTTTACCAGCTCCATTGCTGCTGAGAGGTTCTTATAGTTGTTTTATTTTGTTTTGCGGTTTATTTTGCACAAGTGAAGGTGTACAGGTACAATAAACATCAGGGATCTAAAGTATTTTAATAGCAGTCAACATTTGTATTGCATTTAGAATTTGAACTATATTAGCAAAGAATATAATAGTGATGCCAATATTAATTATTAATTTATTTTTTTTAAACTTGAAATTCATTTAAGCAAAAAAATATAATATTATGTTGTTGTTTTTTAATGGCTTCTACTGAATCTACCTCTGCAAAATGCTCCTCTAAGTCTTCCTTCCAGTCTTGATGCTAAACAAGAGCAATGATGAAAATGTATGGCTATTTAATGATACAAACACAATGATATAACATGTTATGCATATGTTTTGAACAAATAAATGAAGTTATTCAACCTTTCGACCCATTATCACTAGCCACCACTAGCACAAATAGCACATGTTTGATTATCATATGTTTATATGTTCCATAAGTCCTGTATTGCATAACATAAAAGATGAATACATTTTCAAACTGTCCATTTGTGTTTTTTTCTGTTTTTTGTCTGAGAACTATTGTATAGTCTGAGATAAAATTAAGTTTGAGTTTTATTTCAGAAATGAAGAAACAGGTTACAAAAAAAAAAAAAACAACAGATTAGAAGTCTACTTGGAGGAGCTTAGTCACATGCAATGACTCTGAAAATAATTAATGGCTAATGCGGGTGTGGTTTCTTGCCCAAGGACACAACGAAAAAAAAAAAAAAAGCCAGAGATGGTAACAAACTCCAGTTTCCTATGTTGTTATATCAGGGAGGGACGAATTATGAGCTATTATGTTAGATAGCTTTAATTGACAATATATAATATATATACTATATATATATATATATATATATATATATATATATATATATATATATATATATATATATATGTGAGAAATTAAACCTTTTTTTCCTGATTTTGATACAAAAAAGAGCAGACGTTACAATTGAGCAAAAATGTATGAATAGATAATAGTTAAATTGTCAAAATGTGATGCAAGCCAAATAATATAATTAACTAATACTTGCATTAACAGGGTCACTCTCCAGAGAAACAGAGAAAGCTGACATCAAGGATAAATTGTGATTAATCCATAAATTGGGATTAAGCTTATATCCATCTATACAGTAACAATTTAATGCTATATTCCTGGCAGTTTGCATGCAGTAACACATAAAGTGCAGCACAAAGAAGTTGTTAGTTGTTCTCATTGTGTCATATGAGCAATCTGCAGCCAACATTTTATTGATATAAGTCTTTGACTCTGTGATGCTTATATTTATATGAATCTGGACTTCAAAATACATCCAATTGTGTGGTGCATACGGAGTATTTGGTCTCTAACATCTGCTGGCTTCTCCAGTAGGACACCCCATCATGTCATTTCTCAGCTCATATGTGCAGCAAACTCAGGGGGAGTTTAACACATCCTGCAACCAGAGTAACATACGGCAGTAACTACACTCAGGATAACAGCTATTTGGCTTACTGAGACTGAAACTCCAGGATATCCAGATATTTAGCCGAAAACTTATTTTGAGTTCTCACATTTTTCCACTCTCTGAAATAGGGGCCTAGTAAACAGTTTTTAATAGTTAAAACCAGTCAGTTGTCTTTTAAACTGATCCCTTAGGTCCTAAGAATGGCATTATTACTAGTATCAGTTTTAGTAAGATGCACTAAGGCATTTAACTTGACAGCTGTATCTGACCGCTTCTGCAGCTTTAACTCCTGTTTCAGTGAACACCAATCTTCCTATTGTATTTAGATAATCATTAATGCCTGATCCCTTTTATGAAGTAATGTTTTTGCCTTTCTACATTTAATTGAAACCTTTTCTCCTTTTTTGGAACATCTGCTCATTATTGATGACTTTTTTACTCATTGCACACATGCACATTTTAAAAAAGTGATCATGTGTTAGTGTGTTATAATAAATATACACAAAGCACTGTATTTACTGACAAAGAGAGAAAAAAAAAACAAAGTAAAAAACAGAAATAAAATGTAATTAGCCAACAGGGCGCCTTTGTCTGATCAAAAGACCTTTGCAAGTAACCAGCGTATTTTCTTTGTTTGTCTAGTAGATTTTAAATGCTCACTCAATGAAAATAATTCAGAGTGGCATCTTTAAATTGCTTTTGTTACTGATCTGTTTTTATTATCTGTAATTGCTTTTTGTTTCATCTCTTCAAATGTTTTTTTTTTTTTTTTTTTTTTTATCAATTCAAACAGCTCCTAAAAAACAGAAACGACTTTGGATTACTTGAAATCTTACTTGGGAAGAGACCAAACTATTTATTTGCCTAAACAACTTGCAAAAATGTAAACAAAACAGTCCCTTTGTTGCAGACAAATGCGTTGTACATAACCCAAAACCAAGGGGACATACTAAGCAAAGACCACCCCGGCTTCACTGTGTATGGGCTTATATGTTGGTGTATGTGTCAGTTACTTGTAGGACCCCTGCTGAGTGCAAAGATGTTGTAAACTAGACACCACACATGATGCACTGCAGTGGACATCAGTAAATGTGTTTCCTCTGAGAATACTCAACACCCCGAACATGCAGATTTCAACACAATGAGGCAGACACCAGGCCTGCAAAACTAACAAAACGAAGGTAACCATATGTGAACATGCCATGCACACAATTGGCAATAAAAGAGCAAAGTAAAACTGTCAAAGGTAAGGGAACAATCCGTTTTATTTACAGGATGGATGAGGAATCAGTAGAGAGGAATTAGGACCAGCAGGGTGGATTTCAGAAGCTTGTAAAGCTTTATGGGGTTCATCTGATGCGCAGCTTTGAATCTAAACTAACAGATCCCAGAAGACATCTTGGTCATCGATCCTCTTTGTTGTATTATTAAATCAGACTTAAATGTAATTCATTGGTTTTTAAATAAAAATATATTTTTCACTTATAAAAGGCTTTAATCAGAGATTTCATTCTTATATAACCATCTACCACTACAATGTAAGCTGCAATTCTCTGGCATATGGCTCTATAGGTCTGTGGTTCATCAGGACCAAAACCCTACAAGATACCCATCTGCTACCAGCCTTATCAACAAGGCCCAGAGACCCCCATGACACTGACACTGCCTCTCTCCCTCCCCCGTTCAGGACCTAGTAGCTACACCATTGTAGCATCTCTAGACCTCCTGCGTTACAATAACGGACAGTCTACTGTGTAGATAGTATATGGCTATATACTATATATTGTATATAGTATATTGTTTGTTTTATATTTTAAATAGCTACAGATTCTGTATTCTGTATATATCGAATTTGTCTGCATCATCAAGTCAAATTCCTTGTAAGTGCAAATCTACTTAGCAATAAATCTGCTTCGCATTCTGATTATTCTGATATCGCACAACAATAGACTAAAATGTGTCTTTTCTCTTTATATAGCCAGACTGAATAACAAACATCTGTCAACATTACTTTCAAGTGTTGCCATAAACTCTGAATTATATTCAGGTTTCTAATCTGATTTGTTTTTTAAAACATAAGAATGTGCTTTTATCTGAACTATTACATTTTAGCTCTTGCTGTAGGTTTAGGTTTGTTGCCCTGCTGGATTGTAAACCTCCAGCTCAATCTGAAGTATATTGCAGCCTCTAACAGGCTTTTCTTTGCTAATGTATGCTTTACTGAGCTCAACTCCACCAGCTTTGCTGTTCCTACTGATAAAAAGCTTCCCCACAGTATGATGCTGACAATCCCTATTTTCATTTTAGGAACAGCTTTTTTGTTGTTCCATCGATGACTTCAGGTAAATGAAAATTCTTGCTGTGGATCTCTGTACTTTTATTTAGCAATTACTTCTGATAATTAATGGATAAGCATCAGAGTACAATGGGAATCAATTCAGATGTTTTTGTTCATGCATAAACAAAAATTCATCATGTATTATCTATCTCTTCCATTCTATAATTATGCACTTCCACATACAGTTCCAGTAGAGTATACTCATTTTTGCAGTTGGCCAATAATAAAATGAAAAAAAAAAAATGTTTAGCAGCATAAATACTTTTGCAAGACAACTAGCCATAAAGTTACATCATAGGGATCTGTCTGAGAAGACCTACTGTGGGTAGAACAAACACATACACACACAGTTATTGTCAAATAAAAGTCTAACACAAGCTACATTTGTCTGATAAGAAAGGTCACTTCTGCCACCTGAAAGCAAACAGACCACCACCAGATCCCCTTTTAAAGCTTCACGGGAATGGATAAGGAAGGCAGTTTGGACACCTCACTTTACACTGTCATAATTGCAGAATAAACCACACTGCTCTTTTTTCCCCCCATGTCATTTGAAATAGTGGATTAAGAGCAGATATGAAGCCTGGCCATCTGCGTTTTGAACCAGAGTGTGCTTCCTTATCTCATCTCAACAAACCACCTCTCACACAGCTCCCAGTGGCCTTTTTTACTTTCCAAGCCTAAGAGGTTGCTCGGCTTAGGGCCCTGAAACTGGGTCATTTGGGTGTTGCTGGACACTGTGAGCAAAGCTGCCCAGACCACACACAAGTAAGGAAGAGAGGCTTGGAGCAATTGGTTGGATAGGCAGTGTGACAAGTAGGAAGGGTAGAATTCAACAGTGCACTCCTGTCGACGGCGGAGATACTTTTGGACAGTATAACAGAATTGCGGCACCAAACGGTCACCGTCTGGGCTCTCATCTGGTTTCAGGAGCCAAGGCAAAGGCCAGAGGGCTCAGAGGTCAGGCCCAGCAGCTCCTCTGCTGACGGAAAAGTGGTCGAAACTGTACAGGATGCTGCAGTTGTAGGTCTAAATAAAACAGACATTGCTTTTCTTCACAAATACACACGTAGTCAAGCACAGGGGCCACGGTTGGGGTCAAAATGAAACGAGAAAGACTGTCTGGGTACACACTCTCATTACAGTGGCGAGTGACAGGTCAGGAGTATCGCCTGTCCGCAGGGGCTTTCACCATGAAATGTGATAGAGCTCTGAAGCTAAACCAAAAAGCCTCAAAGCAGCTCAAGTAATGGAAATCGGGTGGACAGGAAGTTTTTTAAAATATCATTGTTCTGCAGGACATATGTGTTATAATTAGCGCTACTTGACACTCCCTGTTAAAGTAAAAAAATCTTACCATGCATTAAATGCAGCATTAAATGTTAAAGAAAAAGCTATACACATGCCCCCAGTTAAGGGGTTTCTCGGTGATTTAAAAGCATTTGAACGAGTTTAAGATGCCAGAAAAGAAAAGAAAAAAAAAAAAAACAAAGACAGAAATATATAAATAAAAAAAATGTTGAGAACTGTAAATCAAACCAATTTCCTCTTATAATTAATTATATCTTTCTGTCTAAAATCATAGGTTTTGTCAGTTTTCATGTAAGGGAGAGAAACAAAAAAAAACAATCTGTCTTTTTCTTTTCTTCTGGAAATACAGTAGGGGTGTGTCAGCGTCTGTTTGATGGCTGGCATCTGGACGCCAGAGTGTCAGTTCTTTACTGCAGGGAATGAGGGTCAGAGTAAGAAAGTCAGCGCTGTAAACCTCATGTCACAGCCAGACAGCATGTTGTTGTAGAGGGGAGGACCACACCAGTGTCCAGGAAAATTCTAAATGATTGTAGAGTTCTACTTGAGGTAGATTTATACCACATTTGAAAATGTCGCAGCTCAGCAACTCATTATCTGTTTAGCTGGCAAATCCAAGGCGGTTGTGTAGTATTGCATAGACATGGAAAATTGCTCAAATCTTGAGGGCCATGAAAATATATGCCCTCCTCTTGGATAAGATACCATGTTTAGGCAGGGGGGGATTTACTATTAGGCAATACTAGGCAGATACCTAGGGCCCCAAGTTCCTAGGGGCCCCATAATACTCTGTTTACATGTATGGTTAATACAACTATTCCTTATTTGTGCACATTAATAATGTTTTTGATAAAAAATCCTTTCACTAAAATGCGATCAGGATGTCTTTGGCATTTTAGTGAAAAAAAATCCATCAGAACGGGGCTGTGCAGTGACTCAGTGGGTAGCACTGCTGCCTTGCAGCTAGAAGGTTTCAGGTGCGATTCCTGGTCGGGGGTCTTTCTGCATGGAATTTGCATGTTCTCCCTCAGCATGCATGGGTTCTCTCTGGGTACTCCAGCTTCCTCCCACAGTCCAAAAAAAATACTGTGCGGTTAATTGGTTTCTCAAAATTCTCCTTAAAAGGAAAATAGAAAGAGAAAAAGAAGAGAGGGACAAACATAGAGCAAATAATTTATGTTTATTCTATTAAAATGTCTGTATAGTGGGTCGATTTTAATGTGTTCTCATTTCAGAGGGCCCTCTGCCTGTCTTTGCCTTGGGCCCCAGATTTCCTAACTCCGCCCCTGGCTGCAGCTTTGGGTTACACAGATAGAGTGAAGATATAGTTAAATATGCACTAATCTAATGGTACACTGGCATTCTACTTACCTTGCACTTCACACTTATTGAAGGATGTGTAAAAAAGAAAAAAGATAAATATTTACCGGATTACCAGACTAATACAGAACATTTATAGAGTAATTAGCATTATTGTTTTTTTGTTTTTTTTTTAATAAATCATTTTTTAGTAATCCATGATTTTTCCAATATTTCTTCAATATGAATATTAAATCTGACATAGGTCAGTTTTTTTGCTTTTTTTAAGACCAGTGAACATGTAATTTGAATATTTGTTAAATTGTTATTCAGATATATTTACCTCTGCTGTTTTTTATTTCTTGAAGTTTTAATAAAGATACAATTGTACTCATCTCTATTCAGATGTTTTTTGTGACCATGACTAAACGAAAAATACTCAACATTAGCAAAAACCTGGTTGTATAAGTGTGCATCCCTTTAAATTAAGGTTTTGTTTAACATTAAGAGTCAGTCTTTATGTATCAAAGGTTGTCAGCATTCAAAAATCTAATGTTCACAATCTTTGTTTACGTATATATATATATATATACATGTATTACTTTAAACTAAAGCATTTCATTATTTATTTATCCAAGACATTCTTGTGTCTGTAATTGATGCTAGTATTGATCCATCAATTCCTCTTTAATGAGAGTGTAAATACATCAAAACACAGAACTCACTTTCTCTTAGACAAGCTTCAAAATCAGTGACCACAGCAAAACATTCTATAAGGCTGATGTGGTGTCACTATATTTCAAGCTTTTGGGTAAAAACAAGTGTGGAGGTCACAGTAATTAGTTCAAAGACTGAATATCAATAATATTTTAAAAACTAAAAGAGATTAATTAGTTTTAATCAACATCTACTAACATCTACTGTAAAATCTTTGTATTATTAAGGCTTGTATTCTTATATTCCACAGGTAATTGGGTTCCTGTGACTTCCTTTTTTAAACAAACATCGGGCCATATGCTGTTAAATTCTGTTTATCATCTTTATTCAGTACCGTACTTTACATACTTTCTTAAGCTCCATTCTGGTTAATTTGTCCTGTCCTCTGTCTAAGCTGTACGACATAATTATTTGACTCACCTTTGTCTAATGTCACCTCCACTATTTCCTGTGTATTCAAGCTCACTGGCTTTAACATTTCTTTTGGGGATTCTGCAATGTAACTCGTTGCCTCATTCTCTGCTCAAATTCCTACCTTATTTCTCAGCATGATCCTCCTGCGTTTTACTTGTAATTTCTCTTTCTTTTTGTCAGGTTTATTCAATGATGATTATAAAATGAATGCATGTGCATATAGAACATTAAAGAAATGAGATGCTTAACTTTGTTTACTGCAAACTGTCATGCAACTTTGGTAGAAAACTGCTCATGTTTGTGCAAGGATAATCAGTTATCAGGAGACCGCTCTATTCTGTGATTCAATCAAGAGGAGCATTTTGTCCTATGACCTGATCAATTGCCTTGTCAGAAGAACACTGTTCTGTAGCCCACCACATGTGTTATGATCTGCTAATAAAAGGCTTCTGCTGAGGACACCCACCAGAGAGCTGATGTGGCTGAACATGGCTCTCTCCTCCTGCAGGAGCCAAAAAACCCTATTCTGTGCGGACTCAGTTTATTTATTATGAACCTACAATTTTGAACGTAACACTTTTTTTTAGTTATCACTCTCCAAAAAATCAGCAGAAGTCACATTTAAATGCAAAATTCCTATTTTAAAAAAGCAGTATACCAGAGCATGAACTTCATTAAACATTTTATTGCTATGTAAAAATAAAACATAAATAATCCCGGTACATCCAATGAAAACATTCTTCTTAAAGAAAAAAAAAAAAAAAAGCTAAATAAATTTTGCAAAATAAAGAAAAAAAGTTAACATCATGGGGGAAAAAATAGGGACACTGAATGTTTTTTTAGTTTTAGCACAGCATTGCTGCTACATTACAGACAGGTTGAAATAGTAAAAAATATGTATACTGCACTGTTTTGTAAAGACTATTGTTTTCTTAACTCATGTTGACGTTAGAATCCTATTTAAACGTATCTATCTATCAAAATAAAAGCATAGCTATGAGATGCTGCACTGGGCAAAGTCATTAGCTTAAAATAAAATCCAACATACTGTCCTAACAATCCATAAAATATCTGGTGTATATCTACAGTGCATTGTTGACCATGGCAGCAGCTTCTTCCAGGATAAATCCCTGCTGTTATAATGCAGTAAGTGGGAGCTGATGAGCCGACTCACTCAGCAGGCTGAGCAATCTTGTGATGCACATCCTTCTCCTCCTTAAAACATCAGCAAATGTGAAAGTGAAGTGTCCTCCCCATGACAGCACAATAATTAATGACAAAAACTTTTCATATTCCAAACGCAGCTCTTCTATGGTTTTAAAGAGACTAAAGTCTAAGCATGCATTCTCTACAAGTGTGAAGTTGCTTTCGTTTTCTGTGACAAATTGCAAAGTGCATATCAGAGCTAGTTGGTGCTCTTGGAGAGGTTTGGCTCTTCAAGCTGTGACTTTAAAGCCAGCTTGTGTTCCAGGAGGCAAACAAGGCTTGGCTCACTACACTCACATTCAGAACGCTTAAATTGGGCTGCACTTAATAGAGACACAAATAGAAACAAAACATGTTAGCATTCAAAACACTTAAAAGTTATCTGTGCATCACCTCGTACCCATATTTCGTAAATTGAGTTGCATGATAAAGAAAATATAGTGACTTTACTTAAACCATTAGCTGTAAGTTCTAAAATAAATTATAATCTAAACACAAAAATAACAGTACTAATTAGGGATAGCTAAGCTTTTTACTCCCATATTCAAATGAAGCAAAGCTTTGTTAATGTTATTCCCAGGCTGCAATCTGCAGCAGCGCTCACTGCAATTGTGAAATAACTTAAAATTAAATAGTTACATAAATAAATAAACAAAACTTGCATTGTTTTGTCGTTAATTCCTTCTTTTACAGTACCATGACTTGAAACTGTACAGTGAAATATAATACAGCAGTTACAATGAAGACAGAGAAGTGAAGCCACTCTCTGGTGTTACTGGTGTTGAAAGGAGGGATGGAGGGAATGGTTAGCTGGTTTCAACAAGACAGACTACATAAAACGCTCTACAGTAATCCCAGTCGTTCAGCCTTTCTATATTCCTTTTCCACAAGGCGATTTGGATGAGTTGAGGCCCCACCCAGTGTCCAAAGCTGCCTTGATTTCACATCTATACTGGGGTTACTAAGATCTGAGTTTGGCTTGGGTGGGAGTCATCAAAGAAGTGTGAGGTGAGGAGGAAGTTGAGGTTAAAAGGCGAGGTTTCTGCAGCCAGGCTTGCCATGATGACCTCAGAAGTGGTCCATTCTGGCGGTGAAAAGGCTGCGGGAGCGTGGCATGGCCGAGGAGACGCGGCCAAAGCTGGACGAAGGCCACTTCATGATGAACTGGGAGGTCACTGGCAGCAGGTACCTGGACAGACGGACACGAACGAGGGATGGAGGGATTAGGGGGGAAAGGATGAACATAATGAGAGGATTAGTCCTGCAAAGGTCACAATTTAGAGGTTGGGGCGCTTTGGTAGGCATAGAGAAGGCATATTGCCCACTTCATATATTGATTCAACCATTTATAGCCATCTTCATTTGCTCAGGTTGATTTTAATAATGGTTGGGTGATGTCAGGATATAATGGCACCCTTCAACTTTGAAGAAGAGAAATGGAAAATCTGGAACTTAAAGACTGAAGTCTATATTATTAAAGGCATTTCTTGAAGAAAAACTAGGAAAATATACCATTGCCAAGGTATTTGGTTTGTCTTCAAAAATACCCAGTGGAGATGAATTACATTTTCATTTACAGTGCAGTGAAACTGTATATGTAAATAAAGAGATCATATCTCTCCTATCATAGCTTCTCTTCATTGGCTTCCTGTTAAATCCATTAAATGGCCAAGCTCCATCGAGAGCAGGTAATTTCAGATGATGATAATATATTATAATGAAATAATGTAAAAATTTGGGCCAATATTGACTGATAGCTCCTGTTTGGCTGTGACACCATCCTGGAGAGAAATATCAGCTGTGCTGCTGTCATCAACACCTTTGTTTATAGATGTTGGAGATCGGCCTGTTTTTCAGTGTAGTCCTGTTTCTCTGACTGGCTGGATGCGCTCTCTTCATCCTCTGACATGGTATCTGGCTCGGAGCTTGTCCGCCATGCTGTGTGTTTCCTGAACGGGGCTGCCTTTTACAGTTGCCTTTTGTATCTCTGCTTCTGTCTCCTTGAAACCCAGTTGGCATCGGCAGATGGCCGCTCACACTGAGCCTGGTTCTGCTGGAGGTTTCTTCCTGTTAAAAGGGAGTTTTTCCTCTCCACTGTCGCTACAAGCATGCTTAGTGTGAGGGAATGCATTTGAGTCAATGAGTCGATGCAATCAACTGGTTTTCCTTAAATAGAAAACTTTGAATCAATTTGACTGTATGATCTGGTGAACTGTAAAGTGCTTTGAGATGTGTTGTAAATTGGCATTGTATAAATAAACTGAATTGAAATAAATATCGATTTCCTTATCAAGGAAAATGAATATATCCAAACCAAATCAACCCTATACAAAAAGGCTATTTGTCTGGTAATAATATAACTGGTTTCAAAAAAAGCAATCAAGCATTTACAAAGACTAAAAGGCATTTCTCTTAAATCCTTTTAGTTGAATTATGGCAATACATTTTTTTTTACAGAGATACTCTTACAGATTTATTTATTTTTTCTAATAAAGGGACTGTCTGAAAGTTCAAGATCTTACTACAGAATTTGATTTAATTCATGTTACCTCTGACCCAAGTGTGCTTGGATAAGTGTTTTGAGGGTCATACAGATAGAGCACTGGTGTGTTTTTTATTTTTTATTTTGTTAAGCAGTGGTTTTAGAGTTCAAGCTCTTAAATTGATGCAGTTTTTTCTCAGTGTTATTTTCATTGTTCAAACATAAACACTGATTGTAACTGAGGTGTCTGGTTTGTTTGTGTCTTACTGGGAAAATCCTTGATGCACATATGGATTAGTTCTTTCAGCAGGCCAGAAATTTTCTGGATAATTTCACTGCTGCTCCAGTATCTCACCATTTATTAACAAAAGCTCTTCCTATGTTCAAAGCAAAGCCTTAGAAATCCTCTTGTAACCTTTTCCAGACTGATAAATGTCAAAGGCTTTGTTTCTCATCTGTGCTTGAATTTCTTTAGATGTTTTGCTTTTGGATCTGGTTAATATCAGCTTATTTCATTTACAAAAAAAGTAATCATCACTTGATATAGGTTATCTGATATAAAAACAAATGCTGCCGAAACATGAAACATATGGAAGAAATCTTTAAGGAACAAATTATATTTTACAGTTGTGTACTGCAAGGTTTTGCTTTTGGTGTTAAAAAATTTTCAGTATCTTAAATAAAAAAAAAAAAATCCTACATATAGACTATGTCATGGTAAGAGAGCACACTTCTGCAGCGAGATCAAAACAGCTGTTTTGATTATGCATGTAGGAGTATTAAACTGAGATCCTATGCTGTCTTTCAGTGCAGTCTATTTTCTATTTTTTCCATAATTTGACCCTTAAAGTTTCTAGTATCAAGAGCAGAAAAATCCTCACCTATCGTTCCGAGGCACAGACGTCAGTACCTTTCTAAGACTTTTCTATGACACCTTCCACCGAGACAGAGCAGTGAGGCAGCTCCTGCTAACAGCGTTCCAGTACCTGAGAATGAGACCAGTGTCAGGTTGAGATAGAGCCAAGGAGTTCTGGGGGCGGGGAGGAGGGGGCGCAGGTTATGGAACCTTCTACCATCTGACTTTGTTACTTTAAATGAGTCTCCTGCGGCAGTCAGATCAATGTCAAATAAGGTGATCAGATCCTGAGCAAGGTTAACTGAAGCTTAAGCAAATATTGCCGTAACTTGCTTAAAACACTTGAGATGGGAAGTTTTAAAAAATTCTTTCCCTCCGTTCAGTATTAGCAGTGATTTAAATTTACGAGCCTCTCCAGAAGACTTATATCAATAAATTATACATTCAGTGACCCTATTTTTTACATCTTCAGAGAGGATCTTTATTTAATAAAAAATACATTTAATGCTCATTTAGTTAAACAAGTACAATGGTCACAAGAAGAGTTCCCTGTGGAAGTGTTTAAGAAGTGACAATCTAATCAAAAGGAACCCACTGGGGCTGAGGATTAAAGCAGAGGAATAATATCTTCTTTAAAGCATGTGTAGCGATAGCACATTTTTCTCTGACAGCTCTCGGTTCTTGTGAAATAGCTCTTGGACAAATTAACTGAGCAGCTTCTCCCAAAGTCGACTGGATAGAATAAGAATAAGAGGAAGAAGAGGAGGGGGGAAAAAAAAGAAAAATGTCGCTGAGGGCATTCATTTCAACACAGCCTCAAACCCAAGAGAGTTAGAAGAGGATTCATATTAAATTGATTTAGTCCAATGAGAGTGTCCTTGAAATAGCTTCAAGTGGCTTGTGTGGATTCCTCAAGCACATGGTCTTCGTCAATGCCCAGACCTGGTGAACAATTGCTCAGTGTGACACTTGTTCTTAAAGTTCTCCACTCAAGCCCCGGAGAGGTGGGCAAGCTCTGCTTTTAGCCTTTCATATATCTATTTAGTATGTGTCCTAAGCTGCATTTTTAACCTGTGATAAATTATTTCATACCGAGATTTAAATGTCAATGGAATTTTTGAATCTTTGGTTTTTATCTTCCCTCAGCTCCACATATTCTGTCGCGTTACTCACTTCAGGAAGGAAGGAAGGAAGGAAGGAAGGAAGGAAAGAAGGAAAGAAGGAAAGAAAGAAAGAAAGAAAGAAAGAATATTGAAGATCTATGTGAGGCTGAGTGTGTGTTCAATGCAGATCCTCTGGAATTCACTTTGAGAATATTCAGCTTATAAAAAGAATCATTCTGTCTGTGCTGAGATGTAGGGAAGGCAGGCGGGCGGGGTGCTTCTCACGTCCGCACTGCTGTCTCTGCAGGCTACATTTAATTGGACCCTCATTCAGCATCTTCCAGGTCTGTCCTCGTTTTGATCAGGAAGAGGGTCTTGGCTACTACATATGCACTCAAAAAACAGTTGGGGAGGCTTGTCCATGCACTTGTGCCTATGTTTGAATCCATCACGGAGACAGATGAGCATGATCGGTTGATGCAAGATACCACATCTCCTGACAGGCCAGTCTAGTCATCTGCTGAGAGGTAACTGCCACAGTGAATTAGGAGAAGACCAGCGAAAACAAAATACTGTGACTAAGGATAGAGGAGGCGACTCCAACGATAGCTGATGTAATCATAAACCAAGAGGCATAAAGAGGCTTGAAGGTTATCGCTGCCTACTTTGAGCTTGACACCTCAATTAGCTCCAATTACTGTCACACTGTTCAGACAAATGAAAGTTAATAGAATTTGAGAACTTTTGTCATGATGAGAAAATTGTCTTTTGGTATTGGCAGCAATTCAAGGCTTAACAAGAAAGTCGTTAGTAAGGCTATTTGGCTACTTCCTCTCATCAGCCCACACAGGCCCACTGAGGGTCCTCCAGCTCATGAGGCTTTTGACACACTTGATCAGAGCTCTTCACAGAAAAGGGGTCTGTTTGAATTGAGAAAAGCAGGTGTGGCCATTGATGGAAACCCGAGGACCCCAACTAATAGACAAACCTTGACCCACACCGGATGCTGAAAACGGGAGAGCTTATCTGTTTGCCGCAGATTGGATACATGTGAGGAAGGACAGAAGTAATCCCAGAGTCTACTACACCCAGGAAAAGTTTAAATTCCATTTGGACTAACAGCCAAACGGTTTGGTCATACTGTAAAGCAACAGTAAAAATCTATATTCAAGTTTAGCTCAGGTTGTGTGATCAGGTCACCGTCTAGGAGGAACGTGAACCCCAACATCCCGGTCTCCGACATTAGCTTGTTTCTTCTAATCGACTCAGACTAGCTTCACTGTCTCCTCTGACAAAAAGCAGACCTACACCATGACGCTGCGTCCACCATCTATTGTATCTGGGAGTTCAGATTAATGTTGCAGCTTCACATTATAACACCTGGCCAGAGGTCTGTTTTTTAATGTAAGTAAAATAAGGCATCACATTTCATCATTCTAAGTCGCAGTTTATGCTGCTTTCCATTGGCCTTGGATCTGGCAAGTCAGAGTGAAGAAATCCCCAAGTTGAAAGGGTCCCAGTCACTCATGCTCCACATTGTTTGTATAAAGTCAGTGTTACAACCATAACAATGGCAAAAGCAGTGTTCTATGTGGTATTTTGTGCCTATAAACAATTAAAGTAATGTTGATTGAACATTAGCAGCTGTCATAAGAACTCTGATGTTCTGATCTTTGCATTTTGAGAGGAATCTCAACCTTTACTAGAGAGCAGTAATAGTTGCTCCCCATCATCCAAACTATTTTCATTGATGCATAACTTTGCTATGGTTTGGTTTAAACTTTTAAGTTATTGAATAAAAGAAAATGATACAAATGCTGCCCTTGGAATGAATGTGACTGTTTACCTCAGAGATTTAAATCCCTGCTTCCTGTTGCTGAAAGTTAGGCATGAAAAAAGGGCCTCTAAGAAGACCAACTAACTAACAAGGTTAATGCCTTGCAAGGTAAATTACTGCTTTATTTGTGTATTATCATGTTTTAGCAGGAAAAGATGAAAGACGATTCATGTTGATATAAAAAAAGCACTGTTGTCCCTTTTCTATCTT
Organism: Cyprinodon tularosa; assembly: GCF_016077235.1. Classification (NCBI taxonomy): domain Eukaryota; kingdom Metazoa; phylum Chordata; class Actinopteri; order Cyprinodontiformes; family Cyprinodontidae; genus Cyprinodon; species Cyprinodon tularosa. The sequence goes on along the minus strand of NW_024039585.1, from coordinate 1,117,062 downwards.
CTCCAGAACAACCTTTTAGAAGGTTCAGAACCCCAACTCAGATTAACATGATGTGATTAGTGCTTGGTTATTTATGTCTGTGGCTTAATTTGTGTAAATTTCAATGTAAAAGCAGCGTGAGCCCTTATAATCCATACTTTCTACAGAAGAACATGAGGGAAAATATGGTTTCAGAGCTCTTATATGGACACCACTTGATCTTTTGGACGTAAAACAGCTCAAGAGGTCTATTTGAGTTTCTAGAGAGAAGAATCACTGTTGGCTCATGGCAAAGGACATCAAGCATGCACACCAATACACTCTCACATCCACATAGTTAAGCCTGTCATGTTATGCATATGCATAGATGAGAAAATAAAATCCTTATTGCTTCTCAGCCATTTCAAGTGGTGGCAGTGACTTGTGTGCGGCCCTTTGCATGCCTGATGGAGAGATGGAAACCACTTGTGCTGTAGAACTCCAAACCACACGGTGTAAACCAAACTTTTTTTTCCCCTGTCATCCTGTGACAAGAAGAAAGTGGTGCTCGGGTTGATCATGGCATGAATGCTTTGCAGGTGAAGCTCTCAGTTCCCACTGAGGCACTTATCCATACTCAGGCTACAGTAGAATGCTCGTGATTAAAGCATTGTGTGAAAGAGGAGGCGGCACTTCAGTGATATGCTGCAAACGGGCAGAATGTTTGCAGTGTTGACCAAAAGTGCTCCAAACAGTCTGAATGTGATTTCTTCTCCTTTTTAATCCTTTGGAATACTTTCTAAAGTTTTAAGTAATGAGAGCAATAATAATCATGCTGTTATAATCTCAATATGGCCGTTTTTATGCTAGTAAAAGAAGAAGGACATCATGCCAGACCGTTGGTTCTGCAGCCAAAGCAACCATCTTCGGGCAAGTTGGATCAGGCCTTTAATTCAACTGGTGAGGTGGTGGCACCAAAAGAAAGCAGTGAGAGAAGACATTGTTACACGATGGAGGGGGGGAACTAAAACAAGCAGAGACCTGAGTTGAGGGGCGAAGAGACGGAAGAAGAGGAGGTAGAGGAAGCGGCAGCAACAGCAGCAGGAGGGGAGCCATGGGTGGAGGTTGGTCCAGTAGCGAATGGAAAGCTTTTTTATACAGAGATATATAGACAGAGGAAATAAGGAGAGACAGACATATGCAAGCTTAAAGCTATCCGAAAGGATACCTTCAGCAAACTTGTGGTTCTGAGCATGATCAGATTAAATTGCAAACATCTTTGCATTCACATACTCGAAAAACTGTAGAGCAAACTGCAAAACGTCACAAGAGATAAAGCATAAAAACACCACATGCCGTTTAACAGCTACGATTTTTTTTAACAGTAGAAGCAATGTGATAGCTTGTTAAAATATGTGCAGGGCTTATGAATCATGTAAAGAGAGGCCGCAGGAAAAAAAAAAAAAAAGCTCTCTTTCGTAAGGTCATTTGCTGCTCAGACTCATCTGGGCTCTAATTGAATTAAGAAGGCCTCCAGGGGCCGCGGGCTAACCTGAGCGCTAATCTGTGGGCCATTATTTGCTGTTAACGGCACGCTCCCTCTCTCTCGCTGCTCCCAACTCGGCTGACGGGGCCCGTCACACAGCATGTGTGATTTAAAAGTTCACTCATTTCAAACCTGAGCTGCTGTCCCCTGTGGCGATCCGTGTTAAAAATAGAAGGAGGCTGATTTTTGCTTGTTTGTTTTATCGGGGGCTGCATGAAGAAGATGATGGCTGCGAGGCTTCGGAGAGGGGGGTGGGGGAAGTGGAAATGTTGCCTGAAAGAGGTTTAATGATGATAGCTGTATCGCAGTGCTGTGTTTGTCAGTGCTTTCTAAAGGGAATTTATTACTTGGCAGTTGTGGAGTTTTCGACCGCTTTAATTAACACTCCACTTTGACCTAAATATCAGATTAAAATACCAAAATAAATATTCATCAAGGTTGTTGTCTTTACACATGTTTAGCACTGTGGCGTTCTCCCTTCATTGCCTCTGTGTTGTGTTTATTATGTGATTTATTTTTTACATGCTTTTCAGCCAAAGTATTAAAACCACCTGCAAGATTCAGGCTAATGAGCAGGGTATCTGTGAATTGTCTTGTGATGTCATGTTTTGGATTGTGCAGTGGGGCTAAATACACGGAACTAACATCACTTTGTTGTACAATCACTGCTGTTAACATGAACTGTCTTTTTGATTTGTGATAGCTTCCCAATGTGCTAAGTATAGTTTCATTAATTTTGCATGTACTTATTTCATGTTCAGCCTCAGCATTGCACTTCATTCACCTGCAAACTGAACACATTGATCTTTAAAAGATAGAGTTCAGTATGTTGAACCAATCTGACTGTATGATGTATGTAAAGTGCCTGATAAGAGCATCTTATTACAAGGTTTCAATTTCTGCTACATGGATTGTTTTTATGGGAGGTTTTAACAAAAGCTTTCTGCCAGATTTAAGAGCCTGATTAACAGTTATCTTACCAACAGATTTTTCCAACAGACTCTATAAACTGGGCAACAAAGATAAACCTGGTTGGCTTTAAAACAGTGAATACTAATTTCAACCCTACATGTGTTGCACAGACATGGGGGACTGAATGACTCATATTGTTTCCTGGGATGTTTTCCAAATCTTCATGGCAGCAGAAACATCCACAATGACTTTGAAAAGTACAAATGAGAGATAAAAACATTTGAAAGCCCTATTTACCTTGTGTCGTCCCATTCAGGACTGAGTCCCGTCAAAGAGCCACGTGACTCTGAGACAAACTTGTAAACGACCAACAGGCAGTCTCGGCACAGCTGGACGAGTCGGCGGCAGCACTGCAGCTCCTGGGGTGAAACCAACTCACTGCTTTTACTAAAGATGGCCTCCCACGATGAGCTGGAGAGGAAAACTCAGAGTTAGGACACAAGAAACAAACATCACGCTTATAAGTCATTGTTGTATGTTATATGATTTCACATATTCGTGTTCTTGCTGTAGATGAGTACAAACGCATCTGCATAAACTCTAAAAATCAACAAAAACGTGTAAAAACCCGGAGGAGAAATGAAACAAATCCAAGTACAGTTAACCCTGCTAACAATCCGGGACATACCCCTGACTGTGAGAGACTTTCAGCAACTGAGACAGACAACCCCAGGGGGCAGTTTTCATGTCTTCTCTTTTAGCTCCTTGGGAGGTGGGACGTGCTTCCTCTGAAAGGCCTCAAAACTGTGTGCATTTCCATTCTCCTCCTCCTAAGTCCTTCTTAAAAGCCTGTTGAATTCATTTCCCACAATAGCTGCTGGGTCGTTTGATTTTTGTTAAGTCCCTCAGATAAAATATCAAACAAGAGACAGAGAGGAGCAAGGAGGAGGTCTTCACCCTGGATTTAAGAGGGGTGCTTTTGGAGCGGTAACCGCCTCACTGTCTCTGCATGATACGGAGCCCCCTGTTGGGTTTATCCATGTTAGGGCGTGCCTGGATGAAGGTAGGGGGGCAGGCAATAGGCTAGAGAGCTGCCTGGATCACCAGGGCCATGCTGTGATCAGACAAAGACAAAACTGGGGGAGATTCAGCCTTGGATAAGCTAATCTCTGCAGGCTAATATCCCTCCACCCAATCCCTGCCATTGCAAACAAAGTCTCCTTTTAATCACTTTCCAAATTCTCCCAGTCACTAAGTCAGTCTTTTTCTCCATCTTCACTTATCCACCACTCCATCTTTGTCACCTGCTTGCTCCCCTCCACCCTCACCCTCAATTAGTACTCTGAAGGAAGCAGGAGAGCAGAGTGGAGAGCTGTGAAAGGCAACTCGAGTTACCCCCCTGAGCCCTCTGTGCCAGGGGGAACACGCCACCGAACAACTGAATTGTAAAGAATATGAGGAGGAGGAGACATGAGAAGGTCACACCTTTATCCCAAAGGAGACGAAAAGCCAGCAGTTGGGCAGCTGTCTATATATCAGGGAGGCATTTTTGAGTCTGGGTTCAAGATGATTAAAACTGCTCTAAAGCCTCTTTGTTAAGAAAAAAAAAGTTAGTTAGCGTAAAGTTAGTGTTGAGAAAACAACAACTGGAAGATAAAACGTGTTAAAAAGGGGAAGCACTATTTTAATTTATGTAAATACTGTTTTAATAAAATAAACTACAAGAAAACTTCAAAGTTTATGATGACAGTTGAACCTAAGAGGCCTTTTTTTTATTCATAGCCAATTCCATCCCTCCTCTTCTCTCTCTTCCTGCTCTCACCTGTGAATAAGCCCTGATTAGGTGGGGAAAGTGCAGCGGGGTCTGCTCAATCTGTCACTCACTCTACATCTCCATCTTTCAGCCAGCATTTTCTTTCTTAAGTCACACTGACTGGAAATGCCAAATTGTCCCTGCTGTCAGTATAAACTAGTTTATTGATGAATGGAGGGCATGGGGAACATTTGTGGCGTATGAGCCTCTAGACATGGAGATGAAGGAGAGGTGCAATGAATAAAGTGGTAATTGCTAGGAGTGCAGACACTTGTTCTGTTGACTGCAAGGGATTAGAATCCACTCATGGGTTTTGATATTTGCTCTCTTTTTCTTTTTGTTGCATCTTCAAACTAAATAACAGAGTATACACCCTTTCGGGATAATATCACAAACAGTTTATATCATATCTACAAAAAAATGAAACAGGCGCTTTTTGTAATGCATAGGTTAAAGTTTAATTTTTTAAGCACTTCAGGATTCTCTGTTTTCTTTTAATATTAATAGAATGTGACACAGGAAATCTTTTCTCTCATTCACTATAAAATTGGGTAAATCAAGAGAATGTGCAGTTTGGGTTATGAGGGATCTTCAGACTTTTAAGAGGCAATTTGTAAATAAAGAACAAGAAAATACATAGTCGTCTAAATGAACTCAGATCTGCTTATCTGAAGCCAGAGTGTGTTTTAAAAGTTTTGAAAAACCTGAGATGTAAAAAGGTATCCAAAACTCACTGCAAAACTGGAATTTTAAGGACTACTGTAAATCTCCATAACAACTATTCCTCACCATTTGCATGCCAAGAAAAAGCTTTTTCTGTCTTACCATGCCAAATGTGCTGAGTTTTTAAAATGCAACTTTAATTCCAATTCAAACTGTTTGCTTTAAAAGGTGAGTGTAGAGTGAAACAAAGGATGGATGTATATTAAAGGGCCACTGTTAAGTATGTTGGAGGATCCTCCCTTTTGCTGTATTAAAATGGATATTAAATAAAAACAGAAGTGGTTCACTAGAATCAAAATCAACAGTCCCCAGGCTTTAATCATAGAAAAAAAACTTGTAAAGTGAGCAAAAAGATGAGTAACAAAAATATTCTATTCCCTATATTGTATTCTCTATTTGACAGAGATTGGTAATCTGAGAAAACTAACAGATGAACATTTGACTTCTAAAAGAGAATTTCCCCCTTGAATTGAAAAATAATACTGAAATTAAAAGAATATTTTTCCTGTGTGATAAAGTAAGAGGAAAATGATTTAAAGCTTTTAACCAGAAAGGCCAATAACTTCGAATGGTGGCGTATTTGAAATATTGTTTTTCTCAGTATCATTTTAAGACTTTGCCTCTCTGTCAATTTGAGTGAAGCTCGTTAAAAGACACAGCTCAGACCGGCCTACCCGGTGTTGGAGAAGCAGTTCCAAAGTCCCTGGCCGTGACTCCACAACAATCGGTTGAAGATGCGGTTAAAAAGCCGATAGAGGTGCAGGCTCTCTACATCGGGCTCCCTCCAGATCCGCTGCAGCGCTGAGCGGACATTTGTGCGAACGATGTCCAACACCTGAGGCAGCCAGGAAGTGAATGTGAAATGAAGAAAAAATGTCACTTTAAGTTCAGAGTTGTACTAACAAGAGAGTTGTTTTTTTTTGTAAAGTAGATGAAGGTGTTTCTTATTTATATGCAGAACTTGGCATTTCTTCCTATTCTAATTTCTCCTGGTTTTTCTTCCCCGTTGATCACACCATAATTTTACCAATCACGGCTCTCAAATTTGCTCACCAACAAAGAGCAAGCTTGCATTTATGAATAACTTCAGTGAAAAATACAAATTCAAAAACACAAACAGGAGCAAAGCTTTAACAAAAATTTACACTCTCTAATGACTATGTGAGCAGTTTTGTCACTGCTTTCATAGAAGTGTTCATGCAAAGATATGAAGCCAATGTCTCCTTTTTGTGTATGCGGCTGAGCTACAGGCAGGACAAAAAAACCATTGGGGCATATAGTGGAGAGCCTGGGAGAGGACTAATTGCTGCACCGATGTCAGTCTTGGAGATAAGGTGTCAGAAGTTCCTGGGCGGTCTGCAGACACCTGCGCCAGGCTTCCATCTTCCCCTCTTCCTTTTTCCTATTCCTTCCCACCTCACAACATTCTCTTTTTCCCTTTTCCTCCCCTTTTCATCCCAGCTCAGAGCAGTGCTGAGGCTCTTTTGACTTTGATTCCTTGCTCCTCATTACTGAAGTGCTTGTCCGTCTGTGCATCCGCACGATGTGTGTTTGTTTTCGATGCAAAAGTAGTGAGATTTCCCCACAGCAGCATGAGGCGAGCAGGGCATGCATGCGCTCTCAGACAAACTGATAGATGAGTAAACACACAGATATGTTTTGGTATGGTAATCAGACGGCAGAGCAGTGGGTGCCACGTTCCTGACCTCTGCCTGCTGCTCATTAGGCTGCTTCACTCCAAATAAACATGAGCTCACGCCACCGAGGCCCACAGCTGAGCACAGTGGATCACAAAGCAAAGGCTGAGAGATCACATCATTATTGACACGCCTACCGGATGCCATTTCACGGCTTGTCCCCTCTTCTGTTTTGTTTACATCTTTTTTGGGGTGAATCTACCTCCCGTGGTCTGACATGGTAATGATGTTCATGCTTGTCATGTTTCTTTTTTCTTCCCTTTTCTCTAAAGTTTGATTTGGGGATTATGTTTTGTGGTTTTTAAAAGTTGTTGAAAAGCTTTCAAAGAAATAGGTAGGCGCCATGACATTTTGTCATGTTGGGTGGTTTTAACAACGTCCATTCTGCACAGGGCGACAGTATAGGAGTCCTGACAGCAAAGGCCATTTATACAGATGTCAAAAGATAAATGGGCCCCATTTTTAACACTTTTAGACCTAACATAAAAAAGGCATTATCTTGGTGAATTGTGGCTGAAAGATAAATGTGTCCCATGTTTAACTCTTTCAGACCTAACATAAAAAAATGAAGCATTATTTCAGAGAAATGTTTCTGAGACAGGGTTCAAAATAAACCTCTTCCTTTCATCCTCCAACACAAAACTGAAAGTTTTTCCCCGAAAAACATTTTCACACATGTATTCACCAAAAGTAAAAATTGAAACTTGCTCAAAACTCTACTAATCTTTGAAATAATTTTCCAGGACACATGTAAAGAGATTATAAAATATTCATTTTATTCAAATTTTTACTTTTTTCATAAAATCATAATATAATTTTATATCCTACTAATTCAGATTTGTAAACAATGACAGTCATATTGGTTTTATTAAGTGATGTACATAAACAACACAAGGGTTAATTAGGACGTTTTTACTGCCCAAATGGATGGAGACACCAAATTATTGCTCTAAAAAATGCAAATAAAAAAAATTACTAAAAGCATGTTTCTAATGATTTTCTTTAACCTTTAAAGAAAAGGTAAAGACATTCAATGTCTGTAAAAATGTTGGCGGGCAACCTGTTTTTGAAATGTTTTACTATATTCAGTATTATATTTTCAAAAGTAGTTCCTTCCTTTTGTTTCCCATGTTTCTTCTAACTTTTGCTACATTTCCAAAGCAGTTTAGTTGATCAAATCCAGGACCTGTTATAAATTATCCTTTGGATTTATTTCTTGTGCTAAATTACTTCAGATTTTAATTGAATTGTTCGCTGTCTTGATTAAAAGCGAACTTTAACAAGATTTTAAAAGTCTCTAGGAGATTGCCCTCCATGTGAGATCTGTCCGCTTGTAAAGCAGACAGCATGAACTATGGTTCTATTTACTTTAGATTAGGGACACTCTGCCTAAAGAAGAGCAGTAAAATATCTTGATGTCATGTTCATGAGTTGTGGAGAGATGGGCAGGCAGATTGGGGCCTCCTAAGCAGTAATACACCATCTTTCCAGTCTGTGTCCCAACCCTGATTAATGGTCTCTAGATAGAGGTTCTGAGCAAGAAATAATAATCTGGAAACAAGTGACTATACATAAACTTTCCTCTAAGGTGGACTGTACTCAGCTTTATAGATAGGACAGAAAGCTCTGTCTTCTGAAGAAAGATCCGAGTAGAGTTGCTGCACCTTTGCATCAAAGGGTTCAATTGAGGTGTTTTGAACATGTGATCAGGATCCCTCCTGGGTGTCTAGGTGTTTTCCAGTCATGTCCCAGTGGGATAAGGCCCTGAAGCAGACCCGAGTTTTGCTGGAGGGACTGTATCCCTTCTGGCCTAGGAATGACTTGTGATCACTTATAATGAGCTGCAGAAGGTCACCAGGGAGAGGAATGACTGGGTTCCTATACCAAAACCAGTATTTGCCAACTTGCCCATTGCTCTCAGAAAAAAACTGAAGAAACTGGATGCATAGGTGGAGTTTTAACTGGGGGCTCTAATGGTTTTCTTTTAAAACTACCATCCTATCATCAGCATTTTAGGACTACAAACCTAGTAGATGTCCTGCAAATTCATTCTCCAATGTTCAATTGATAATCTCAGTTGTTTGACCCTAAAGACTTTGGTGACTACAGCCCGAGTTTATCAATCCATGGTCAGTCAAGTGGGCTCCTTCAGGTTTCTCAGACAACATGGGTTTTAGAATAAACACTTTGACATTCTGGTTTCTACATTTCAGTGGCGGATGTACTTCCTCAGATGACTCAGACTCCAATGGACTAGTAAAAAAAAAAATAGTCTCTTCTACCAGAAACCTGTCCATGCAAATAAACCATTAGCCCTCCTAAAAACTGCATGTAAAATCCTTCCTTATCCATCCCATGTTCAGCAGTATTGGCGTGAGCATCTTCTTTTATGAAAGTTACATTAACTGTCCCGGAGTGATACTTTTGCAAGGCACTGTATGTATATACGAAATAAATGAATTGAAATGTACTGTATCTAACTCAAGCGGAGGTATACTGAAGCTTGGATTGCGCTTTGAAGACTCACCTTCCTCTGTTTGGTTGAGTCCAACTTCACCAGCCAATAAGATGCCACTTTTGATTTATGGTACTTCCAGTTGTCAAGAATCTGTGTAGGGAGTATGAGTGTTAGAGCGTTTTAAATGTCTGCGGCAAAAAAGGAGATATTTTATCAAAGACCATTTTATGAGATGTAAATACATAGTTGGTAGAGACTTATGGTTACATGTCAGAAGAGAAAGTAGAGAAAAATGAGGAGAAACTAATTTAACATATTAGGTTAAAGAAAGCTAAACATCAACAACAAAATAAAAAACATTCACCTTTTTAGAAAAATGATAGTCATCCATTTATTGATGGACTCATTCCAAAAAACCTATCACGTCCTGAAATCTGCAGTGTCGCTAGGTTAGTATCTCCCTGAAGAAGTCATTGACTGCATAATGTTGCAGAACAGCAGTCCTTTATGTACAGTATGCAGGACCCCTCCGTGGATTGCCTCTTATTTTGAAATTGATCAGAATCGCTTTACTCTCCCCATGTCTGACTTCCTGTGAAGCTCATCTGGTTTTCAGAGATTGGTGCATTATTTTGTCATCCGTCAAAACAAGACTCATTCCATATATCTTATGGATGACAGAGGGGAGCTTTGCATCAAGCTGCAGTGCAACAGAGTTGGTAAAGATTAACCTCACTGAGTGGAAAAGCTTCTATTTGTGATGGATTGGAGGATGCATGGACTAAGGAGTCTATATGAATGAATAATCTAATCGTTTCACCCATCCCTCAAATTGGTCCTCATTATGATAGAGTTCCATCTTTACAACAGACTGTTTAATGCTGCATATTACAATGTGTAGTGTTATCTTGCTGTTAGGGCTCTCAGGGTCCTGTCCTCTTGCGCCTAATTAAAGACAGCATTGAACCTTTATTGATATATACTTGTCTAATTCTCTCCTGGCATCAGAGTTCAATTTTTTTTCACATTAGTATTTGTGAATCTCATAACAAAAGTTCTTTGAAATGCTGAAAGCTCAGAAAATAAATCCTATTTATAAGAGCTATACTAAAAGAAGCATGTTTTGTTTTTATGTTGGATTATTCTAATTTGCTTCCTTGCAGCACCAGAATGACTCTGTTCTTTCACCCAATGCTGCTGTTATTGAGTTGATGGTACAAGATTCTCTGTAAAGATAGCTCACAGTGGAAAGCAATCTACCTTTAGGTTCTCATACACAAGTATGATTGGGTTTCAAATATCTGAAAATTCTGTAGGTACAGACTGTAGTACAAAAACAAGTGTGAAACTTCTCTCTGTTTCCATGTGTGCAACAAAAGACGAAGGTATTAAGCAAAAGATTAAGGCAATTTACTCAGATACAAACATGTATTAAGCCCAATTAAAACTTGAACTTTTAACTACCGTATTTACCGGACTATAAGCTGCTCCTTTTATGCCGGGCTTTGAACCATGCCGCTTATAAGAAGGTGCAGCTTTTCTGGGGATTTTTCCTAACCACCAGAGGGGGCTAATTTTCATTTAGCACAAGAACAAGCTAGCACCAGGCACAGTGGAGAACAAATGTCCCAAATTCATATATTTTGACATTTATTTGCCTCATTAAAGCTGCCGAACCAATTAAGAGACTGGGCTCAACTCCTGTAGAGCTGAAATAAAGATCTGACGAAGCCTCATATTTCTGTAAAAGCTCTTATTGCTGCGAGCCAGCAAGCTAACAGGAGCTAGCATTCTTCTTCTTCCCTACTCTAGTGGTGACATGTAGAGCTCCCCCTACAGGTTTGATATCTACAGTTCAGTAGATATCAATGGCTTACAGTCCAGGGCTGTTTATTTATGTAAGTTTCCAGTTTAAAAAAAAAAAAATCGGTGGGTGAGGCTTAAAGTGAGGTGCGCTCTATAGTTTGGAAAATACGATATGACAAAAAGAAAGCTAGGTGAACACATCGGTTTCCATGGTGCTTAACGCCGGAAATCCCAACTCGTTGAAGTCAGTGTTAAGCCAAGGAAAACATTATTTGATTAATCTGATACAATACATTTCTCTGCTTTTTGTTTTACGAAATAAGAAAATATGCATACAGTGCAGAGAAAGCGTTCAGAATTCATATTCAAGACAAAGTGATATTTTATCTCAGTAAGAAAGATCATAAAAATACTTTTTGTTTACTTAATATCTGAATCAGAATGTGAAACAATTTTTTTCAAAGAGCAATCTATATCAAGCTTCATTTCCATTAAGTTTGATTTTAATGGCTTACATGCATTGAAAACAAAAAATGTATTTCCTTTTTAACCAAGGCATGCAGAAATGTCATAGACTGCAGAATCATTAGGACTGCTGACTTAACAGGTGTCCTGTAGACTTTCATTAGTACCCTTCACAGGGAAGATGAGTCCCAAAAAATGTTGTTAATGAAGCTGACTACAGACATATTAAGTGGCAGTTAAAAGAAAGAAGACGGTGTGCAGAAAAAGATGCATATGCATCAGAAAAACCCTTAAATAAGCTTTGAGCTGTAACACTGAGTTCTGCTCACCTAATGCAAGAGTTTTTTATTTTTTGCCGTTACTAAACACATAGTTAACCAATTTAAAGGACATAAGAAAAAGTCAGTCCTTAATAGTAAACTTATAAGTAACAGTCTTCTAGTTCACTCTAAAATGCTTATGCTCTAAAGATTCATGCCTGTTCTGTGTCACTGCAACATCTAGCCTTCTATCTTTGAATAAGATTTTTTTTTAGCCAAGTGGAGAGGATGTAACACATCTGTTTGAATGTGACACCGAGGAATAATTGAACCAGCCCAGGTGTGCTTTTTTGCAAATATTTCAAATGCATCCTTAAAGGACAAAGCAGCTCAGCTTCCTGGTGGTATTTTTGACACTTATCCTTGTCAAGAAAGTGTGTCTGGTTTCTGTCCATTCTGCCCTTTGGAAAGGTGGCACAGACACAAGAGACTGAGAAGGGCAATGGCAGTTAATAGAGAGCACAATAGACTAGTTCACACTGCCTTTACATTATGGATGTGCCTTTTCTGTCACAAATTTAAGAGGAGCTGATTAGTTTCCTTGGTAGCCTTATTGTATGGGATTTCAACAAAGCATAGCATTTTTTATAGGCTGATTTAAACAACGTTGAGCAGATTAAATAATAATAATGATTAAAACTTCCACCAAAATCAAAGAATAACCTCAATATTTCCTTTAATTATAAGTGATGGGATTAATAACCAAAACTGGAAACCTGATGTTTTATCACATACAAAAATTATCTTTGCAAACATCAAATCTGCAGTCAGTTTCATTCATATCCACAGTAGATATGTAATAGCTTCTCTGTTGATTTCTTGCAGATATAAATGAATTGTGTGATGGGGAATAGTAGTATTGGATTGCCAGCCCAAAGAAAGGCTGTTGCTGGGGTCATTTCAGTGGAGGAGAAGAACAGCTGACAGGCTATTGTAAAGTGCAGTGAGGAGGTGAACTCACTACTCAATATTGATACCAAAATATGATTTTTTTTTTTTTTCATAAAATAACACATAAATGAACAACCTAGCTATAGTAAAGCTTATACCCACCTCATCTAGCACTGCCTCAGCCTCCTCCTCAGTTTTCCCAGGAAACCTGATCCGCATTGCGGTAAGTGCCGACAGGGTCTGGCGCACCAATTCAGCCTCCTGCTCCTTCGTCCTCAGATTAATGAGGGGATCACCCTAAAAGTCAACAAACAAGTTAAAAAGACTAATAGGATACAATCAGATTATTGACATAAATGTTGTGTATGTAGGCTCAAACAGACACCACCTAGTTAATGTTGGGTTCGTTGGTATTTAGTAAGGTTAACAGAAACAACAAGGTTTTTTTTTTGCCGTTAACAAGATCACTGATCTCCGGGAGCTTATCTAAAATTGGTCGACCCAGGCCGAATCAAATCTTCAGTAGAAATTACGCTGATGCCATTCCAGAGGTGTTAAACATTAAGTGGATAAATCCAAACATTACAACTACAAAATATGCATAAAGCCCACTTTGGGCTCTGAATCAACACTGCTACTACATACAGGTCAAGGCAAAATGTTATCTCACTTCATGAAATACATTAAGAATGAATACAATCATACAGGAGTTAGAGAAGTCCTTAACATAATGTAAAGCAATATTAAGTTTCAATATTTCAAACCATAATTATAGGAAAAAATAGAGGAGCTGGGCCTCTATTCAATTCAAATGTGCTCTGCATTAGTTTTTCAAATAATAATTGGCATTTTTAATAGTTTATTAGGTTCCTTAAAAACAAAAAATTGTTCAAATGCAATTTAAAAGCCAAAACCTAACCGAAAAATCTAACATTCATGCCCACAATGTGTATGCTGTATGTAAGCTTCTGACCAGTACTATCAATTTATTAGCGTTTGTTCAGCCCGGTTTCGATTTATTCAACAGTATCCAGAGAATCAGGGGATAACACGGGAAACCTTCACATATAAAATAGGAGCACATATAAAGGTCACTATGTTGGGCTACACCAACCTTGCTTGTCTATTTAAGTCAGTCAGCATATTTTATAATCAAACAGATATTAAGTTTGTATGAAGGAATGTTGCAAATCCTACTAAATTAGAGTGGATGGTGCCCAGGCTGCTGCTGTGAGGCACACGTTGGGTGGAGCCACTGCGGCTCAGCGAATGTGAGCGAAGCGTGGCGGAGCTTGGCCTGGCGAGAGGCATTGCCAGCGGAGACGGCCTAATGGACAATACTCGCATCTCACTGGGTGACGGAAGGGATGCAATGGACCGAGGGCAAGAGATAGAACGTCTGATTGGACCCGAAAGAGTTGGGGACACAGAGGGTGCAATGCGGGTTCTGATAGGCTTGATTGGAGGTTTCCAGTGCATTCGACCTATAAAAAAACAGAAGAAAAAGAGAAGATTGTCCTGAGAAAATTCCCTTTCATTCTCTGGGTTTTTCATGATATCTCTGTCAAGCTTTTAAGCTCTCTTGTTTGCTATGGATCAGTTGGTGCATACATCATGAGATGAAGTGTGACACACTGACCCAGCAGTCGGGCTTTTGTGTTAGAAGCAATTCTGTTTCTTGTATGGAATCCCAGAAACTTAGCTGAAATCTGGCTCTTGTCTGGTCTGGGGATAGATTAAGGAGCAGAAGCAGAAACATAGGATACAGGTGTAAGCTTGCTAAAAGCTTAAAGTCAAAGCCTCTGAGTCTTTTCATAAACCGGGACACTATTCTAGCTTGTCTATAGGCCAGTGTAATGGTGTGCGTCCATTGTAAAGAAATCTTACAAGGATTTCTCTGTGTGTGTTTGTATGACTGTTGACTGTCTCCCAAGGTTTAGTCAGTGCCAACTGTGAGTATTATGGGGCTTAGTTGTAGCAGTCCTTTGGTCGCTCGGTATAGAGAGGGACTTGGCAAGATTGCAGTCTCTCTCTGCACAGTGAATTAATTTTTCATGATTTCACTTCTTATTCTGTGACAAATTAAATGGGTTAATCCAAGACTCATCCCACTTAGTGCCATAACTTAGCCCACAATGCAACCAGAGAATTTCTCAGCCAAGGTCAATGCAGTGCCTTCTATGCAAGGTACTCTCTTTTCTCGCTTTGTTTCTTAGTTGACACATGTGATTTTGCTATCTGAAGGGAAAGTATTAGGCTTATCATTATTGCTATAAAACAGTATGATTCAACAACAACTCTTGTGAAATTGTCAAGGTGTTTTACAAAGGTTCTCTGCTTCTTTTTCAGTAAAATCACTCCTATTCATGCCTGAGTAAATTCTTTGTCATCCAGGTCAAGCCGAACACAAGCAGTCTGCTCTATGATGTACTGGTCACATGTCCAGGGTGTACCTACACCCTGCCCAATTACAGATCATGATAAGCTACAGCATCCCAGAGAGCCTGACAAAAATGCAGGTGTATATAATGAGTTGACGGAGGAAAGCAGTAGTTCTCAAAGAGAGAATCAAAGTGAGTTAATTGGGTAACAGTATCAGTCATGGGAAGATTAGAGAAAAGCCCACAGCATTATGTAAAAACAATGTCACATAAGATAAGTAATCAATAGCAAGACACTGGCATTCAGAAAAAAACTAAACCTAAACCTAAAAAACATGGCAAAATTATAACTGTTGAATGAGGCTCCCCAAAAGTGATAGAAACACTGGATGAGCTGCAGTATTTTATTTTTTTTTTTTTTTTTAACAAATATAGGTTGTTTTCAAACTGGACTGATAACCATCCTCTCTGTTTACCATATGTCTGAACTATGAAGCAAGGTGATAAGGTCACAGATCTTTCTTCTAAAGTTCACATCAAAACCTGACTAAAGTCACTCTAATGTCTGTTAGTGAACTCAAAAAGAAATCTTGGTGTTATTATTATTTTTTTATTAGGACCTGTCATTTAAATCTCTTGTCAAAGAGGTTTCTAAAATTTCCATCTTTCATCTGCGGAAATTTTTGAAATATCCTGTCCAGGGTTGATTCTAAGAAACTAGTCCATTTGTTACTTCAAGGCTGGACTATTGTAGTTCTTTACTATCAAGAACTCAACAAACAGAAGTTAAAAGCCTTCAGCTGATCCAAAATGCTGCAGCCAGAGTTGTGATGGAAATTAAAGAGAGATCATATCTCTCCCATCCTAGCTTTTCTTCATTGGCTTCCTATTGAAACCAAAATATAATTTAAAATCCACTTTCTCATATATAAAGCCTTAAATGGCCAAGCTCCATCTTATATTAGATATATGATTGTTCCTCTTTCTTCCTAACATAGCACTTTGCTCTCAATCTGCAGGTTTACTAGTGGTTCTTAGAATTTCTAAAAGTAGAATGGCAGATCTTTTAGTTATCAGGTTCTTCTCCTGTGGAATCAACTACCAGTTTTAGTCCGTGAGGAAGACACCCTGTCTACTTTTATGGGTAGGTTTAAAACTTTCCTTTTTGATAAAGCTTATAGTTAGAGTGGCTCAGGTTATCCTGAGCGATCTCTAGAGTTATGCTTCTATAGGCTTAGACTGCTGGAGGACACAGGGACCCCTTTTTCATCATTCTGCTTCAATCTATCTCTATTCTCCCATTCTGCAGAATCTGTTAGTTCAATCTCTAATGCTATGCTTTCTATGCTTTTTCTCATAATAGCTTTACCTCGTCTGTTCCTGTTCGGCTGTGTTTAAGGTGAGTCGGACAATGGGAAGTTTCAAAATGTTTAATAACAAAAAAAATAAAGAGTAAAAATACTCCTTCCACTGGCAAATCATCTTACTTACCTTCTAAAATTAAGGGTAAATAAACTTGATTTAAGACATTTTTACTCAGTTCTAGATCGTTTTTGCAGCATGTTAATCATTGTTGCTTTTATTGTTATTGGTAGACAAGAGGTTCAGTGATAGTTATAGTCATGGAGATGATGCAGAGGGATAGCATAATACTAGTGGTAGGAGGAGAAGGTGTTGAAAAAAAATAAGATAGAAAAGTAAGACAGTAACTAAGAAACCATGCTTAAAAAACATAGTGACACATAGAAATCACGTTGGCAGGGCTAAGGTGCAACTGCCAACATAGAATTATATTAATCTCCAGGATTGTAATTCAAACATTGGCTCGTTGACAACTAAAAACAGGCCTGAGAAAAACGTTTATTGCACATATATCTTGAATTTCCAAATATAGCTTCTTTTTAAAATAACCTGCTCATTTAGTAAACCTTTATCAACAGAAGATAGTTTAATTAAATTGGTACACAAAAATGTAACTGTTGGAATTAATGTTTTTTCTACAGCAAATAAAGTATTTGTGTTAAAATAGGATTATATCCATACTGTGATTGTTTAAAAGGCCTCTTCAAACCAAGCTTCCATGTTAGTTTGAAATGCTAAGTCAGACAAAAGCAGTTCTGAAAAACACTGGAGAGGTGAGAAAATAATGAAAAGAGAGAGACAGATAAAGAAATATAGTGAGAGAGATATAAATACATTAAAAAACAGTCAAGGTAGATAGAAACTGTGAACTGTTGCAGATAATTCATTCTTGACCCAAACCTTAAGAAAAATCTTTCTTTAAAAGTTAGACATGTTAGCAGTCCTTTGTGTAAAGTAGTCAATGTGAGATCAACAGAGGGAGGATCTAAGCAATGATCTTTGTAAAGTAAGTTTCTGTCAGTCAGTCAAGAAAAAGCCATAAGGTTACTTCCAAACAGTTTGGAGCTGATCAATCCAAAAACAGAAGAAAAAAAAAATTCTCACATCAATAAAATATCAGAGAGAACTGCCAATCTTTAAAAACAACCTTCGGTAGTAACATCTAAACCCTCACAGCTCCCTGTTTAATGTTAAGATGTGGCAATGATATAATTTAAAAAAGAGTAGCTAAGCATTGCGTGATAGGATAGATGTACAGTCAGATCTTAAAGTCGTAGGGAAATGGCTGTTTCAACGGTTGCAGTTCCGAATTCTCCCAAAAGGTGCCCAAATTCCCACAGGGGAATAAAGTGATTGTGATTGGTCGATTATCAAGGGGGCAGGATTGTTGTGGCGGAAGGTTTGCAAGCATGTTTGGTTGTGACCAAGCAGCCCTTAGCACCAACACTGTCAAGGAACGCTATGGACAGCGGAAACATGCAAGAGGAGGAGAGTTTTGTGTCTGAGGTTTTGGATGAGTTTCCTCCGTTATACAATTTTATTTAGAGGAGGAAAGCGGGGACAAAGATGTTGTGAAAGAAGACCAGGGCAGCAGAAGCTCCGTATGGTGTAGAACGCTTACAGTCGTACATGTTTGAGCCCTTGCCTCGCAATGCTGCCAGTTCTGTAGCTCTACGCCTGCCGAAGACACAGATGTCCATCCCCTTGAACACTGGGACGTAACTCAATGGTAAAGTAAATAATTTTTATTTCAACCTTTGCTTCTATTAGCTGTGACATATGAATCAGGATGCAATGACCGAAAAAATTTGATTGACAGATGGCCGTGGATATATGATTGGCCAAATTTAGGTGTACAAGCCGCCGTATTACTAACTGGCCTGCATAAAATAACGGAAAAAAACACAGATTTTAAGACAGGATTAAAAAAAAAATAGAAATTTTCTAACTTTTGGAACAATATGGTCTGATAAAGAATACAATTATATATACATGTTTAAGCCAGAATGATTTGAAATTTAAATATGACTTCCCTACGACTTTAAGTACTGGCATGCAACAAAAACTGTCGGAACCTTCCGCTTATTGTGGCAGAGATGGCAAAAAAATTTTCCAATTGTATAACAAAACGCTGTATGAGATTTGTTTGACTAGATTAGTCAGATTTTGGTTCTAATTAAGCCTTGGAGAACGACGTTAAAGTTTTTCAGAAAAGAAATATAAGCATAACTTGGGGTAGCAAAGTTGCAGCTGATCAGCTTGTAGGACTTCTGGTATGATGGTCCACAATGAAAAACAGTGCACGCTTAAAACTATAAAAAAGTGTTATTTTTTTTATCTTTTCACCTTATTTTAAGACCAGGAGATAATTTTTTTAATATAAATAATAAATAAATAATTTATTTTCAGGTTGTAAATTAGTGATTATATGAACTTAGCTTTATTCATTGCAACATAATACGGCCATGTCAGACCCTGATTGTCCTTACAGTAGATGTACTGTAGGTTCAATACAGTGTCAAAAGGACAGAGATTTAGGTCATAATAGCTTCAACTTGTTTGGGCAGTTACATTTAGTTGGTAGTAAAAGTTTTTTTCAGTTTTATTTCTGGAGGTTTTACTTATAAATTTCATGTTTCTGGGTCTTTTAATTCAATAACTCATATCAGTGCTACAGAGAGGTCAGCTCATACATCTGCAGATATGTTTTATTTTTGATGATGTTATGGGATATAGCAAAACAGATAAGCTGTACCGTCAGAATTGGTCATGTTGGAAAAACTGTAGGAAATGAACTTTAACACTTAGCTGCAGTGAGGTCTATCTGCTAATTCATACTGTGTGCTTTTTCATGTAATTACTGTCCTATTTACTGCCAACTGTTTATTTGATTGTGCACCAGTAGATTTAGTTTTTGACTTCATCAGCCTAAAATTCATAAACTTTTTATTTCAAACAAAGCAGCTTGCAGCTTAATCTAGAACAGCAGTGCCCTTTTGTAACAGTGATCTTAGTTCACTCTAAGGGTTTTGATTTTCCTCCTGAAATCTTTTACTTCTTCTTTTACTAATATTTTTTTCATGTCTCTCGGGGTCTTTATGGTACCTGGTAACTGCTTTTTTGTCACATGTTATAAACGGACGAGTTAGCAAACACAAAACAGAAAACAAGAACCTTGTCAGAGGACACACATTCCTCTCCTAATAAGGTTGTGCCAAACACCTTTGCCCTACCTGAACGCTCAGCCACATTCCTCTCCTTGCTCTCACTGAGGTCATAGGAAACCTTCTTTTCGCTTCTCTTTTCTCTGCTTCTCCCTGCTCCTCCTTTCCTCCTCTCATCTTCCTCTTCATCGGAAGACAGGCAGGAATTATCAGCACTGCTGCCATTGGTGAAGTCACCTAGGTAGTCTGGTCGTTGGCGTCTTGGTGTCTGTCTGTATTCTGGCATGGCGGTCAAGGGCTGGCAGGAGCAAAAAGCAGACAATCAGCACACATAGTAAACATAGGAAAACAACATAGAAAATACACTGACTGACCCTTAAATGTTTGACTGGATTACAATAAAACTGAAACTATTTCTATGGTATATTATGCACTGGTGGGTGGTCAGGGCCTTTATGGCCTTCACTGCTGGCCTAAAATCTATCAGGAACACTAACCTACATTCACAACCTAACTGTATTAATTTATCCCAAACAATCCAAGTTCTCTTAATTTTGCAGTATTTCTATGGGCTGTGCTTCTTCTAATAAATTTATGTGGTTGCAATATTTTTTGTCAAATCAGATTTCCGCCTCTTTATGTGGCTATGCCAATCAAATCTGCTCAGGGCCTTTGGCATGACCAGTGCTGGCTGATCTTACCTTAACAATATTCGTGAGGAAGGTTTTCTTCAACCAATCAGATTTCAGATTTGCCCTACTGGACCAGCTGGAGGGCCCACTTAAATGTCATCATTCTCTGTCCTCTGATTGGTCTGTTATTTATTTTTTATATATATATTTATGATTACTGTACAATATCAAGCATTTACAAGCACTAGACTCAAAATTCAAGCATTTTTTTTACCTTAAAAACATAACAGTAAAATTCAAGCATTTTAAGCACCTGTTTAAGCACCCTTTGCACAAACCTTCTGAAGATCAAACCCTCAGTGCTATAAATTACAGTTTGCAATGTTTTAAAACTGCAAACTTTATGTTAACACAGCCATCCCGCATCTCCATATCAAGGTGGAAACCGGCAGTTTATTGATATTATTGTTTTGTGCAGCTCCATTCAGGCATCTGTTATGTCAGCCAATAAACTATGCGCTTGAAGTAGACACTTGGCTACTTATTCATATAGCTCGCTGCAACAGGGCTAATAGTGTAACGGAGGGCTGTAACGGAGATGTGAAAAGTTTATGTTGTTTCGCACCATTGCGTTTTGCAATCCATGCAAGCTCTGCACAAACAATTCACACCAAAGTGAAATAGTCTATGGTTAAGGCAAAGACTCAGATCACAAACCTAATATTGTGAATATTGAAGCTAAAGGTTGCTCACTATAGAAGAGCAATACAATTTAAATAAATTGATACAAATTATTTGCTGGAAGAATACGCATAATGACGTAACACTAAACCACTCAGATGAAAATAAACTCCTTTTGCAGCTTGATATAACCCATCTGTAGGGAATCCTCTAGAAGTCGCCCACGTCTAGAAACATTTCTATTAATTTAAGGATGTTCACCAAAACAGTAATTTTCCAACTTCCACAAGTTTGACATCATTGGAAAGCCTGGACTCCTCTCTTTCAGGATCTTTGAATATCTCAAAACAACCCCAGGTAGACCTAATGCTGGTTTTGCCGTGTACTTTCACATATGTCATAATGAATTTACTTTCTTAGAAGAAAAAGAAGCTACAAAAAATTGTTTGCCCTGCACTTCATAATTACTTTATGCTGCTTTGTCACATAAAATCCAACAATAATACACTGATTTTTCAAGGTACTGTTACGTCCACCAGGCTTGTTTGGTGGGGTAATATTAAAGGAGACCACACAAGGATTTTCTTAAATGATATAAATTATGTATTAAATGATATTAAAGAAATAAAACCTGAAAAGAGAATACCTGAAATAAGAAACCAAAATAGAATAATGAAAAACCCACAACTAACCAGAAGTAAGCAAAACAAACCTAACAAAACCAAACCATAAAATACAAACCAAATGGGGTTTTGAGGAGGGAAAGGAAAAAGCCTCCTCTCTGCTGCATGAATAGCAGCCTTAAAGAAGCAGAGAGCCAATCAGGGTAAAACAGAACACCTGCAGAGGGACTGTCTCCTGAACCCTACAAGGAAAAATGGCAAAGACCCACTGCAGCCGTAACAGTACCATATGCAAAAATAAAATTAAAAAGAAAATAAAAATTAGCAAAATGTGAACTAAGTGATAGCTTGAGTCCAAAACCCTATCTCATGCTCACAAGGACATTGGTGTAATATCTAGTTAGACAATTAGTACCTCTCTTTGGACTCTGCCATCATATCATTATATCTGCCATTATATATATATATTTTAACATTGAACATCAATTATCAAAATTAATATGAAAGAGTATAGTAAGGAAGAAAGATTTACTTATTCAACAGATGCTGATTGGCACCCATTCTTTTTGGAAAAACAATATGTAAAAGCCTGGGTAGAATAAAGCTATTGAGAAAACTAGGTTTCTATGACAGCATGTAGGTCCTATTAGACATGAATGGGAAAACGTGCTTATTTTTAAGTTTAAATGTAATGCATAACAGAAAATATTTATTTTATTTTAACATTTATATACTAGATGCCATTAAAAGGGGTCACTGTGATTACAATGATTAAGATTTTCTACATCCTGTATTCAGTTCTTCACTATGAGTCCATCTGAATTAATAAGCAGGAGGTGATCATAGGTCTAAAAGAGTCACCTCTGGGTAGTCATGTGGGTGAGTGATGGAGGAGGGTACAGACAGAACAGGGTACAAAAAATAGATTAAATACAGGAGAATATAGTAAGGGAGAGAGATTGGAACATCAGGTCTAGGGAATAAGACATACAGAGGGATAAGAAGAATCTCAACAGAAGAAAAAGTAGCACAGAGGTTGCAGACATAAAAATGAACAAGTTAGGATACATTTTCATGTAAAGGAGGAATGAAAAGGGTGCATGATAAGACAGTACAGGGGTTGACATTAAAGATTTTTACCACTTGCCTTTCTGGCAAGTGACTTTCACATTTCATTTGCCCAGAAACAATTTTTAATTGCCCAGTATAATGTTTGATAAATATAGTTCCTAATATTCATTTTTGTATATATATATATCAATGAAACATGTTTGTTTTTTAAATGTTTTTTGTAATTCAGTATTTTTTAAGTTTACAGGTTCCTGGTGTGTATATGCATGCGTCAGATGATGAACTCAAGCCTACATTAAAGTGTTAACATGCTTTTCAATCCTTCCTGCACATTCTTTTTTTAAACTAAACTTTGCCTTAAACTGTTGTGTGCTTGGAAAAATAAAAATTGTAATGTTAAAAATCTATAAAAAAAAAACTTGACAGGTTAAAAACGTAAGATAAATCACAAGACAGAAGTCAATGTCACAAATAAATAACTTTTATTTTAGAGTCACAGTATGTTTATACAGGATAATACTATTAATATAATGTGACTTTTCTAGAGAATCATTATACAGTTATTTTATACAGGGTTTCCACAGTCTTACATCATTTCAGAATTCCCTGACTTTTAACTGACTCAGGATTAGTTTTCCCTGACAAAATAAATGCATCCGTTTGTTGTTTTGGTAACTACATCAAAAGTACCGCTAGGTGGACAAAAATCATGCCATCTGGCGGAAAATCACCTGGCTTTTTCAAATCACGCGAGAATGTGTACAAAACAACAAAAATGGCGCCGACAACGCTTCTGGGTCATTTTCACTGAATGTCGGTGATTTTAATGTAATTTTGAGTTTTGTTTGAAAACCAAAAATCGAAGGACAAGAGAATATCAGCCACAAGTGTAAGAACAGTAAATCTAATTTAGCATTTGGAGAGGAAACAAAATACAATTACGAAGGCATATAAGAACCCCTTGCCATAATTCTTCTAAACTTTATCTCCCTTCTGCCTTAACTTTCTTCATTGACAGAAACATCGGTGCCATGTTTTTCCTTTGAATTCTGTCTGTACCTCCTCTAGTCGCACTGTTTCACATTCTGCTTGGTTCAGCTCCACCAGATGGCTTGTAAGCAGCTAACCCTGGAGAGGGAATCTTTCCGTCACAGCACTTTATTTCCCCCTGTTATCGATGTCTTTCTCCATACATTCTACATCGAAGCTGATGGGCCCCAAATTAATTTGGACAACAGTGATAGTGTCTGATCATTTTGACACGGGCCTTACAAACATTGCGCTAAACTTCAACGTCTGCTCCCTAACACACTCCTCAAGTGTTCCAGTCAATTTAGCCCTCGAGAGAGCATTGATGTACACATCCGGAAAAAAAGAGGGATGGGGAAGTAAATGTGATGAGAGTGGAGAAATTTGATAGAGGGAGGAATGGGGGGAAATTGAAGGGTCTTACAGGTGGATATGACAGTGTAGAAGAAGAAGATGATGATGGACAGAAAGAGAGAAGGAAAGGGGGTGCAGGTAGGGGAGCGTAGGTGAAGGATGCTGACAGCTGTATCCCTAGGGATTTGGTCCCCTTTTTGGGCCTCGTTCTGATTCTTTCTTTTCTTCCAAAAGTTGATAAAAAACTACCCCACACCGAATTCCACCTCCTTTTATTTCTCTGAACCACGTCCGATGTGCTTCCTCAGAGTGTTAGCTCCAGGCGTGTGAGAACATCTCTCCATTTCACTGTGGCACTCTTCTACTTTTTGAGCTCCCATGAGGCATCTGTACCCTGTTCACTCTCTACTTGGTTTCTCCCAACATTTCTCCCGTTCACCCACCTTTGGGCCTCTTTGCCTGGAGGATTTACCCATCAGCTTCTCGTCATCCAGCTCACATTGCTCCAGCAGATCCAGTATATCTTCTTCCTGCAGGTTAAATTATCCAGACACAAGTTAGATAAGAAGATGCTAATAGTAAACACAAAAAATGAATATTTTATCAGTGTTTACCCTTGGGATATTCTTATGGAGTACCAATTAAAATGCTTTGATACAAATTTTAAATGTTTGTGTTATGTCAAATGAGGTTCCATAGGATAAAAAATAAAGAGAAAGCTTAATTTCAAAGATGTGCACCTTGTTTGTGGAGAATGGAGAAGACAAACTGGCCTGTGATTTTTTGTTGAGCAGAGTTCATCGAGGCTGAATTGAAAAAAAAAAAAAAAAACTAGATTTATGGTCTCTGCCAACAGGCACAAGCTTTGTCCAATTGGCAGCTGTTGAAATGCAGGTGGAAATTATTAATGTTGAGAAATGAGAAACTTACACTCACTGCTTAAATCCTAGGTGATTGTTGGTTGGCTGGTGGCTGGGCTGATTTTATTATACAATAAATGTCTGGGAGTGCATGAAGCCCGGATGGTGGAACATGCCATCCTGGACACAGATGAGTTAAGTTGATTGACCTCCTATCTTTCAGTTTTTCAGTATGCTTAGATTGTGTTGACTATTTGTTCCGTAGAGTTCCTTGAAACCTTTTTATTTGTGATATAAAAATATATAAAAAAACTTCATGGAACTGGATTAATTGAAGGAGGTTAGAACACAATTAGAGAAAAGCAAAATCTGATGTTTTTGAACATCCTTTAATAATACCTGCAACACCTTTTACCAATAGGGTTATAGCTGAGGTGTTCTGCTACCCTTTTTCTAAGCATAAAATAACAGTGGTCTCTGGCCATTTTTGTAGACATTCAGGGCCGGATCTATCAAAGGTTTGCGTGTATAAAAACGTGAGCTATTTCACCGCGAAAGCTAAAAAAATGTACAAACTGATCTATCAACAGCGTGCTAAAAGGATTTGGTCTTTAAAACGTGCTAAATAGCGCCTCTTATCCATTTAGTACTTTTTCTGCAATGAATATGCAATATGGGGCGTTTACACGCAAAAGTGCGTCTTGTGGGAGGAGATCATGTAAATATATTAATTTAGCACTCGCAAAGTGATTTATTAAACCTGAAAGCAATTTTGCTAACGGTATCTGACTCTATATTTAACACGTTTCAAAAGAAGGTGCAAATGGTCTGTATGCGTAATTGCGCACACATGGCAGCGGTTATTGTCGCAAGAAGGAGACATGGAAATGAAGCAAGGAGACGCAGAGAACGCATTTTTTCACTCCGACTGAATATTTTTGGAATGAACGAGGAAACGATCATCAAAACATATCGTTAATCCAGCTTTGCCATTTTGGGGCTGTTGGGGGAACTCCGAATGGATTTGGAGCCAGCCACAAGGAGGACCCACGCAATACCAGATATCACAAAACTCCTTGCAACATTGCACTTTTTTGCATCTGGGATCTCCCAATCTTGTTTTTCAGAAGTGCTGTCCGAACGTTCTAAATGCCATGTCGCCCTGACGCCCTACCGGAGAACCCCAACCTCTGCGCCTGTGGAGCAACATGCCAATGCTGCGGGGATGCGTATGCGCAATAATCTCATCCACAGTCACTTCTTGTGAGCCATTTGGTATGTGCATTTTTTTACAGGCCAATACAAAACACCTGTTTTTTTTTTGTTTGTTTTTTTACTGCAGTGAAGTAGGAATTCAGCCACATACCACCTTAGGGAATAAAGGTTGCCAAAGTTTATATATATATATATATATATATATATATATATATATATATATATATATATATATATATATATATATATATATATATATATATATAATTTTTTGGAGGGGGTGGGGGTGTCACTGTAAGATTAAAATTTCTTAATGCACTAGTTTGCACAAACTACTTTGCCGCAAACCACAAAACGCACAAAACCATCATTTAAATAGGGCGTCTCCAACAGTTTTGCACCTGCCACCAGTTACGCAATCGCTCTTGTTAAAGCTACAGTGTGTAATAATTACAGGCATATAAATTCAGAAATTTAATATATTATACATAACTATGTTATTTATCATCACCTATGAGCTCAGCCTTTTAACCATAACATTTGCGTTGCCTTAGAATTCGTTATTTATAATTACATAGGAGCGGGTCTCGCAGCCATGGAGGCTGACATCTTTGCGCTACGGCAGCGCAGAGGCAACAAACTAGCGATTGCGAGATCTCCCATGACGCTCGAAAATAACTACGGCAAGTTGAGAGAGATGAACTGAGACGGTACTGAACAGTAGATGGCAGTATTATGCCTGAGAAGCGTTTAGTCTGCCTGAAACCAAAGAAGAAGAAGAAGCAGGTATACTGCGCCTCGGTAACAAGAAAGGTAAACAAGGCGGCAGGCGTGAGTGACTTTGCAAACTGTTTGGCACTGTGTGGCCAAACATCAGACGAATGGAGGATCATGCCTACTCTGTATCACAACGAAAAGCGGCGGACACCGAACCCCCGTCATCTAAGAAGCGGAAACACGACGAGAATAAACGCAAGAGTGACAAGAAACGACAAAAAACACGGATCAACATTGGCACGGCATTTACACGATGGAAGTCACTGATGGAGGAAAAAGGTTTTCAAAGTGACGCTCAAGTTGCCAGTTTTCTCTTGGACAGGTAATTAATCCTATACACACAATTGTCTAATATCACTGCAGTTTTTGGAGTACAGGATGCTCAGACCTGTCTAAAACAATAACATGCTGCGTGATGATGCTGTTACTCTCCAGTATACTTATTCAGCAACGTCCCTGACGTTTCACAGGTAATGATTCAGTAATTTTCTGTAAAATAATTTTCTGGATATATACCTCGGTTACTTCTCTCCGGCTCCTTTGGAGATCTTCAAGCCTTTCCTCCTCTGCTCTCACCCCGCTGGCTCCCCTCTCTCGCCTGGCCCCAGCTGCACGCTCACCCCGGCCTCTCTGCCCTCTTCCTTTCCCTCTTCCTTGCCTTGTAACCCCCGTGCCACAAACAAGACTTGGACTCTGTAAACGGGGAATATATATTCTTCCAGCGAACACAATCTCGCTGTTAAACTAATGACTACAATTACTTCGTCTGTTTATATCACCATGCAAAGCAGCTCACCAAAACGTCACAACGACGTAGAAAAAATAACGGGTATATTTATTATCTTAAGTCTACATGAAATCTATACCCTACACAGACTAATGAAATACTATCTGTAAAATTATCTATGTAAACAAACCTCATCACTTGAGAAGGTAGGTGATGCGGACGTCGTGGAAGACATTTTGTCCCGTAACGCTCGCCGTACTGTTGGGGGGGAGAAGCGGTGGGGGGGAGACGTTCATGTTGCTGCAGTCTGCAGTCTGACCGCTAGATGTCGCTGAAAATTACACACTGTAGCTTTAAATCACCCGCAAACCATGGTTCAGCCCCTCGCGCAAAATTCCAGTTTGCGAGCGCAAATTACTGCACACAAAATTGGATCTTGATAAATCCGGCCCTCAGAGTCCTGGGCCCATTTACTTTTCCAAAAAAAGTAAAAAAAAAAAAAAAAAACAGTCCACTGGACTTTGTTTTTAAGTTTGAAGACATTTGCTTCCCATCCAGGACGCTTTTTCAGCAAAATGTCAGAAATAGCATCAGAAAACATGCAAACTCAACCCTATTTCTGAGATCTTGCATTGAAAAAGCTTCCCGGATGGGAAGCGAAACGTCTTCAAAATTGGAAACAAAGTCCAGAATATTGTTTTATTTTTATCTTTTTTGGAATGACTATGACCTGGATGACAGAGAATCTTCATCAGCATATTGCAGTCCTTTTACTTTTTCCTCTTTGTAGGTTATCTATATGATTAAGCTCTGTTGTACAAATAGCTATGGTTGCTGCATAAACAGGGTGCTCTGATTGTTTAGATTTTAGTGCGTAAATGCCACAGATATACATATATATATATATATATATATATATATATATATATATATATATATATATATATATATATATATATATATATATATATATATATATATATTTCCAAAAAGGAGGACACTTTGCCCAGCCTCAAGGAAAATTCAGACAGTCTTCTCAGAGGTTAATGAACATGCTTTATTATACCTAAATGTCACAAAAATAACTTCTGTAGTGAAGCACAATCTGTAATAATCAGTAGCAAAATTATAGCTCTCTCTTAAAATACATAAAATCAATGTTGGTTTCCCTGTCTCTAGATGTTTCTAGATAAATGGTACAGTAGACTGAGAGGACTCTTCAGCCATTGGTGACTTCAAACGCACCTGGAGCATGCAACACAGGGGACCCTAAGTACCAGAATTGAAGGTCTCTTATCTAGTCAGATTGCAGAAGCCAAAATACGTTTACCTTATATTTCTTTCCCCTAAAGTAAATAAATGTTCTCAAATCAAATTAGTTATCTGCAAAAGATTAGGATTCAGGGATTTATCTGTTTAAGGTACATCTCTAGCAGAAGTGCCACTAACTTTACAAAGGTAAAAACTAAACTCTACAAATGTCTCTAAATAGTTCCATGAGCAAAATACAAAATTTTTAAAAAGTTATTTTAAACCCTGCTGTCTTTAATAATACCTTAGGATTACATAGTATGATGTACACCAAGTACTGATTATCAATAGTAACTGGCTCAAAACAGACCTGCAATGTAACAAAATGTAATAAGACTTTTGCATTGTCGAATCTCATTCAGAAAATTAAGCAGACTTCTGAAGCCTTTTCAGCACTAAATGGTTTTAAAGTAGCCAAGAATAGCCAGGAACCAAAAGTTTTAACTTTTTACGATGTAGTTTTATTATAGGGAAATTTGTACTTTGTGAAATTTGTCAAATTACAGGCAATAAAAGTCTGCTGCCAACTCAATAAGCTTTTATGGGGTGAGAGCTTTCCCACCACACTGTGGCTTCAAAAAAATCAATGGAGGCTCTTAACTACCAGCAAAAAAGATTACATCCATGTTTTGGCAAGTGTTTAAAGCACAGTCAAAAAAACAATTGACATAAATGTAGAAATTATACATAAAAATACGTTTTATATTTATTCTTAAGCTATTTTAATCAATAATGCCATTTATGAATTTTCCAAAATTGTTAAAATGTCTGTGTATTTTTTCATCCAATAAAATGTTATTTTAATCTGTATGCATAAAAAATTCCCATGTTAAACTTTACTCAAAGAAGTTTTGCTCTATTTACTAGTCTCTGTATGAATCATGAGGTGCTCACTGCTTTAATATTCTATCATACTTTGGGCATCGAAAAAGTCTAAAACTCGAAAATCAGGTAAGTAAGGAAACCTGGAGAACTGCAGAGACCCATGGTGTACTGCTGAAACACTGGAAGACATAAATGCTCCAGCTAGGAACCAGTGAGTCTGTTTCACTAAGGACAAGGAAGGAAGGAAGGAAGGAAGGAAGGAAGGAAGGAAGGAAGGAAGGAAGGAAGGAAGGAAGGAAGGAAGGAAGGAAGGAAGGAAGGAAGGAAGGAAGGAAGGAAGGAAGGAAGGAAGGAAGGAAGGAAGGAAGGAAAGAGAGTCTTGAAACATCAGTATAAAAGATGTGAACACTTCATACAGTATGTGCTTTTTTTAAAAACCTGCATCACACATAATGTTCTCAACAGTTGATTCATGTTTTCTTCTTTTTTTCCCCCCCATATTCATGAACTGAAAAAAATTTAAGTAACCTTCAACTGCAAGCAGCGTCATCTCACACCAGCGGGTTATTTGTGAGAGCAACCTTTCTAAGAGAAAATCCATTTAAATTGAGAGTGAACATTCATTTCAGCAGGCTCCCAGCTGCACTTGCCTCTTTGGAAACATTTGCACTTATTCAAGTTTCCTAAGAATGTGTACTTACATGCTTTTTTTATATTACTGACAGAACACCACGGGCTGGTTTGATAACATCCTGTTTTTCATTTTCATTATTACAAAAAGTGAAGGAATAGCAAGACATCATCTAAGGGATGGCAAAAATATCACCAACAACAGAGCTAACAATCTGATGCATACCTTTCAACCTAATTGTAATGGAAGTGTGGAGAAGGGTGATGCAAACTCTCTGGAAAACAGTGAAACTCATTGCTGAAGCATCTCTAGCACAGCGAGCTGACAGCAAGAGGGTGCTCTGCAGTCAATCAATGTTTTTCTCTAGGAATAAAACACAGGCTATGCTTTCTTTGATAGTGTGACAGTCTGTGACTTTTTTCAATTCATGGCCAAGAGAAAAGAAGCCAGCAAACAAAAGTGTTGTAGGTGCAAAAACTGTCAGACAAAAATGTTGCTCTCCCACCAAAAAAAATACCCAAGACAGGACAGAAGAAGATTTTGAAGGGAAACCATAACATGTTGTGTATAACTATCAAAGTCAATCTATCTCCAATCTCTTGTGCCTGCGCCGCTTAAGAATCTTCTAAGACTATTCTAAGACTAATCCATGAAGCATTATACAAGATGGAACTAATAATCTTTTGCACAAAGATAATTTGATGAGCTTATATTGTACAATCTCCATTTACTAAATCATTTATGACGTCCCACAGCAACCAACTTCATAAAGAGATATGTAGTGAGATACTCATTCTAACTATCGGACAAATTAAGATCATTTTTGGTTCCCAAAGGCTAAAAAATCTCCATCCTATAACCGGCCTCAAATTGCAACGTAAGACCACAGATATAGAGCCACACCCAAAAATTACTCTGTAACATCCCAACAAATCTAAACTTTCACAACAGATAATACGTAGCTGTTATGGTTCTCCCCATTTGGGACTCAGATTTTTTAGCTTTCAGTTATCAGTTCTTCTGTTTTGTTTAGCTTTGGTTTATTTTACATTATATTCAAGCAGACTTTAGTTAATCTCTGTTCCCCCCTTGTGCTTGTTTCCTTTCCCCTTGGCTTCCTTCTAGTTAGTTCCACTCACACCTGCTCCATATTCAGCTCGTTAGTCCATCCTTTGTTCTGTTCCCCTTATATACTCCACCTCTGCAGTCACTCAGTGCTGCTTCCTTCTTGCTGTTTGTTGCTTCCTCATCTCTGGCTCCCCACATTAGTTTCCCCTTGATGTTTTCTGGTCATTTGCTTCATTGGATTTTTTAGATTTTGCCTCAGTCATTTATTAAAACTACAAGTTTCACCTCAGCCTCCTGATCTCTGCATTTGGGTCCTCAAAAACCTCAACCAAACCCTGACAGTAGCACATTGTGTACTCTGTGATAAGGCTGAATAGTTTCACCAAAACTCCAAATTGCAAATCTTTTTTGATTTTTCTTTGCACCAACAATGTATATGTTTCCTTACACGGCTTCATTATTTTAATGACCTAGACCCTTAGATTGTCCAGAGTTCATCGTCTCAAGACTGATACTCTTAAGTCGAAAACTTCTAATTTCTGATCGAATGCATGGGTCTGCGTAACAGCTGAAACACTCCAAACTAAAGGGTTGGGGTGAGAAAATCTTGTTAAGGTTAATGTGACTATAATTAAGTGCCCCTTCTAATTGAAAATTGTGTTTTGATCAAATGTGATTATAATGAAAACACAATTATTTGCCCAACCCAATACCTGCCAGAAGTGCAGGTTTTCTACATGTTTAACCTACATGTTTTAGATCTTTAACCTTATATTTTTGTATCGCACAAAAAGTATCGCTTGATCAGTGCTTCTGTGTTCCCTTTCTAGCCACTGTCCCAACAAGCCATATTGATAATATTTAGCACTCAAGTTTAGCTTTACACATTATCAATCTGGGATCCCTCAGACTCCTGTTTGGGAAAAGGAGGAACATGAAGAAAAAGCTTCTTACACGAGAGAAAGAACAACAACTTATGCTTTTAAGCTCCTGCTGTTCTCCTCTTAAAGATAAAATTGGGGAAGCCAACAAAAGAAAGATGATAGCAGAAGCCATGCAGGCATCCTACTGCTAGCTGGTGGCCTATCTGTACTGTGTAAAATGGGTGAAGCAGGATTCTCGTGTGTTTGTGAACTCACAAATACTGAGAGAATTCAACCGGTACTCAAGGCTAGTTGTGTTATTTGCAAAATAGCTTTTACCCAGATCTGACTTTGAAAGGGTCTCACCCTAACATCTTATGGGCAGTAAGTTGCTTGGAAGAAAACATAATGAAGCTGTGAGCAAGTTTACATACAGGGTCAGCGGTAGAGGCTTTAGCCATAATGTAGCAGTGACCGTAGAAGAGAGCAGAACCTAACACTGACGCTTACTGATCTTTACAAAGTATAAAAACACACAAACATTTATATTCACTTTTGGAACCTAAATTAGACTAAATATCTAATTGAGGTCTGTTCAGGGGATTTTTAAAAATTCCAAATGTCAGGATAATAAGAAGTTAAAATGTATGCTGTGTATGGGGGATTGCTGCAGTGTAGACGACACCATGAAAACGACCGCTCGCTGCAAGATCCAGGAGGAATGAATGCTGCAAGTCAATGACTTGATGCAATCACCTAGGTTTCTATGGAAACCCGGGTGATTGCAAAAAAAAAAGAAAATAAATTACCTACTTTGTCTCATGGATCTCATGGAGTTGGCTTTGAAAAGTGCCTTGAGAGGCGTTTTGATTAGCACAATGTAAATAAACTAAATTTAAATGAATCTAACTTAAAATATAAATGTTTTGATGTATAGAATAATAACTAAATGTATTTTTTTCTGTCAAATGTTATGTTAAAGTAATTATAGTTTGAAGTAATATGGCTTTATAAGCCATTTCCTGTGGACAGTAACTGTAATATAGCTCTGAGTTTTCAGGGCAATTCAACAACCAGTGATTGAGAGGGACACTGCTGTTACTGTAGCTCTGCTAAATGGGTGGTTATGGTTGTTTTTAGACAAATGTTTAAACTTGGCACCATTAAGTGCATTGGCTTACACAAGCCCTCAAAATTAACCATACGTTTAATTTATTTTACTGTCATGTTACAAATATCTTAGGTAATGCCCTTTGCTTTTTTGTCATCAAATCTTCACTTTTCTAGCACATGTCATTTTTGGCTAAGAAGTTGATGCGGCTCCGACATGCAAAAAAGCTGAATGGACTCTATTTAGGTCATGGCTTAAGGTGCTTAAATGGTGTATTATATTTGCAAACAGAACCACAAAAAGTGCATATTGGGTTCTTGTCACAGTTAAATAGTGAACAGAGTTCTGACTCCTTTTGAATGGTTTCATGTTTCCGTTCTGACTTGCTCTACATAATGAACAGCTGCTGCCTCTTCTATGGACAATATCAGTTAATCAGACAGAACAAACGTTTACAGGCTATTAATTAGCATTTAATCTTAGGTCATTTATTTGTTCACAGCCCTACTAACAATGGAATTTTTTATGAGTGCGGTTATCCAGTAATTATTTAATTTCAAAGTTTTTAGCTGAACTAAGGTTATTGTGATTAGCCTTAAACCTAAAAAAAAATAACTGGGATTTATGCCACCATAGGGTAGCATAAACTTAACTGATTCTCTTTTAAATAAAGTCTGTATGAAGAGAGATCTACCGGAAAAAGGAAGCTAAAATATAAATGTAAAAAAAAAAAAATCACACTTATCAGTATCTGAAAAATACTAGAAACAGATGTGTTTCTGTGCTTTGAAAGACACTTTAGGAAGCAAATTAACTAAGGTTCTCACGGTATGTAAGAAAAAAAGTGCTGACCTGGGGTAATTACTTTGTAAACCAAATTTTTATCTTGTTATTACAACACACCATCTCATCCTTTTTCTTTTCAGAGGTCAGTTAGTGTCATGACATCTGCACTCTAATTATAATGAACTTAAGAATATTTGTTATTAAATGTGATGACTGACATCAGGCTAAAAATTATACAAAAAAATAAAAACACATCAGCATAAAATATGTTATGTTTAGAAAGATCATTAAGCTGAACTTCAGAAACCTTCCTTCTTTTTGAAAAATAGCCCAGATTAGTTTTTCACACTGTGTCCCTTAATGAGGATAGTTCAGTTCTTAGTCACAACTGTGGCGGCAGATAGAAATCTCAGCTGCAAAGTGACCCTCTATATTTTTTTTGTATGAACAGAATCCCTTTCTCTTTTCAAACAAATTAAAATGCGTATTTTTCCAGTGTAGCGTGAACTTTTACATATACCTTTATAAAGTTCCTAGACAGGGAAACCATACATGGAAAAAAGAACACAATTACCTTTAGAGAAGCAGCCTTTTTTGGGGTAAGACAGCTCTCAATAAAAACATATGTGTAGGTACTTTTGTAAATGTAAGTAAATAAAGAATAAAGTAAAGATTTGCATTTATTCCTTGTTGTAGACTCATAGATACAGGTGGGATCCGATTTATATACACGTTTAGAAATTATGAATACAAGTAACAACTTTGCAACAACACCAAATAAAGGAGTGTAACAGCTTCATCAAGGGTTTACGACTTGCCCTTTGCCTAAAATTTGTGATTTGTACTTGAAGACACCATAAGGAATTAGGCCGAAAATGATTGCTGCATTATTGCTACAGTCTTTGTTATATTAGGAAGATCTAATCCAGTTTTTATGGGTGCTACTGTAACTGTAGCACCCTTTAACAAAACGCCATGCAGGGGGGGGGGGGGGGGGGGGGGACTTTTAAGTTATTCAGATTTGAGCGAGTTGACCCAGCCTAGTTAAGTCGGCAAGGTAACAAGTCGACTTTTTGGTGAATGCCCTACTTGTATTGTTGCAAAGTTGCATATTGTATCACATCAATGTTTGGGTTGATCTATAACAAAACACGTAACCCCATATAACTCCAAAAAGATCTGAAACAGTTGCAGGAGTTCTGCTGATGTTGTAATATGTGCTTATCATTTATGAGGGGCGTTCAATAAGTAATGCCCCGACCCACTTCTAGTTCTTTCATCTAAATGAAATTTTGCATCTACAATTACTTATATCTCTATAGATTAAATGGCAAATTGCAGCTCTGAACTGATTGTGGCTTCTCATTTATAGGTGTTTGAACTGAGTCAGGTTTGAAATGGAGCCTGTTGAGGATCGAGCAGTGATTTGGTTTTTTGTATGTGAAAAGGACACACACCACGGGAGACTTTTGATTGAATAAAAGTAATTTACGGTGATGATGCCCAATCATATGGCCTTTAAAAACTTTTTACAAGGCCATATGATGGGGCATGAAACCAAAAGTCTCCTGGGGTGTGTATCCTTTGAAATGCAAAAAACCGGATTATTGCTGGACACTCAACAAGTTCCATTTCAGACTTTACTCAGTTCAAACACCTGCAAATCAGAAACCACAACATGGTGGTTCCAATGCCTTAACCTAGTGGTTAGGGCATTGGAGTAACGCTTCGAATTGGCTTGGAATCTCAGAATTCAGAGGTTCCGAGTTCAGGCCCCACTCCCACAGAATGCTCCTCTGGATACCTGAGCAAAAGACCCTTAAACCCACACTGCTCCCCAGGTGCCACACAATGGCAACCCACTGCTCCCAAAGGAGATGAGTTAAATGCAGACAGTTAATTTCGTTGCTCTGTACTTGTGACAGTGTAATGACAATAAAAAAAGCTAGAAAAACAAAACAAACAATAGGTTCAGAGCTGTAATTTGCCACATAATCTATAGAGATATACATATTTGCACATGCAAAATTTCAGCTAAATTAAACAACCAAAAGTAGGTCAGGGGCATGTACTTATTGATCCCGCATTTGAAATTTCAAAAGTGTCAGTAAATTCATCAATAACAATGACTTTACTGTCTCTTAATGCCTCTATTCCCTCGTTCCTCTCTGTGTTTGATTCTTGCTAAATGCTCGGTGCCTGTGTCTTTTAGCTTCATTGTTTTTATCCATCAATTGCATAAATTGATATGATGAGAAAAAAATGCTCTTAAATTCTCCTTTAAAGTCTCTCTTTTTTTTTAAACATAAATATGACAAAGATAATATTTCTATTTGCAACTTATCATCTATGTGCTCTGCTACCCTCTTTCTTATCCTCCTGTATGTTAATCTTTGTATCTCTCAGTTTATTTCAATGTTGATTTTATCTTTAAAACACTTTCACAGTTAAATAAAAGAAGCATTTTGCCAACCAATGAAGAGCTTTTGACATTTACAACTCATGAACACATTACCTCCTAATTCTGTAAAATTGTCAGGTTCAAGTTCAAGACACTGTAAAAGTAATTTGATTTTTATCGCGTCAAATGTCTCTTTGTACAATGTATTCTTTTTCTTAGCCTTTGAAATAAAGGAAATGTTCAGATATGAGTGGGAAGCAGCTGCTACTCACTCAGTACTGATGGAGGACACAAAGAAAGAAAGATATCCAGAAAGAGGACAGACGAAAGAGTGAAGAGAGATGAAGTGAATAAAGAAACAAAAATAACATTGTTCTGTGGGACTTGATTTTCCTTTTTAACAACACCCTGACCAACCAACAAATATTTGTGAAGAGACAGTCTGAATGACAGTAAACTCATATTATGCTCTGCCTTCCTACATATTGTCAAACTTTCTAACAAAAACCAGCACACTCCACATTATTTGCACATCCCTATTTGTCTCTGTGGACAGAATCTTAACAAAAATGTGCCTGTGTGTTCCTCTGCCTCTAGTCCACAGATGCCTGAGTGATGTGTGTGTGTGTTCAGGTGTGGATCTCTGCAGGTTTTCTCAGTGTGTGTTTGCGTGAGTGCGTGTGTGTGTCCGTGACAGTCTGTCACTGATGTACGTGCCTTCATTCGTTTCAGAGGATTATTCATTTCCTTTTGAAGTGAGGCAGCTCGCCCGGCAAGGAAGGTCTGAAAGGCGGCCGAGAGCAGGCTTTCATACTTTTCCAACAGCAGCTTGTCGTCTGGGGGGTAAATACGTCTGCAGGCCACAGAGACAGGGAGAGAGAGGGGCAAGGAGAGCGAGAAAGGTACAAAAATAAATAAAAAATAGATGGAAAATGGAAGGTAACAAAAAATGGGGTATCATTGAGGCAAGACGATGTGAAATGTGAGAGGGGAAATAAAGTGTGGAGAGGAGGAAGAACAGATGGAGAGAGAGTGGGGTTAAGCAAAAGGAAGCATCAAGGTTAAAGGGCAAGTTATATCATTTGCATAAGTTTAGAAAAGTTAAAGTAAAATTAAAATTAAAAGAATGAACAGAAGTTGGACAATGTTAGGAGATACAGAGGGAATAAGAGTTAAGTTAAATTAAGTAAATGGATAAAATGAGAAAAAGATAATTGGGAGAAACGGATTACAGCATGTCAAGAAAACGCCAAGTGAAAATATGCATTCATGCGTCTGTTCGCACATTTTAAAAACTACCATCAAGACTAAACTAACCATAGTGTTTATCTTGGATCTGAAGAGATTAGAATAATGCAACCTCTGGCTGGTTATCCTCAAAATACATCTCTAAAAACACCCTCATCATCGCATTGGCCATCAAATCCAAACAATGTCAGCTCTCTAAGCAAAATAATCATCATGCAGTTTAAGTGCAAAAGCAGCTGAATGTTCTGGCATGTGAGCGGGACTATTGGGAGCCAATTCCCAGTCTGTTAGAGGGCCCTCCTGATTCAGACATAGCTGTAATGTCTAAAGCAGAACACATTGTTATATAACTATATAAATACTGGTTTCTAAAGATGTGCTTGTGACATGCTCTTATATCTCAGCCTGTGAGTTCAGTGCATTTTAGAGCAATGAAAATACCAAGTAAAGGTTAACTGTTTCACCATTAAAACTTTAACTGCTTCCCATCTGCAACTTATAAATTTATGCACTGTGGCGGTTCTGGGTTCATGATTTCCATATTGTTGAAAAGTCGATACAGTTCTACATAAATGCAGATATAGAGGCTGCAAAATACCTGATCCATGGAGGGAAGTTCACATTCTGGCTTACAGAGAACTTCGACAGACAGCCAGAGCAACAATAGGATCATTTTGGTGAAACCATATTTTAGTCAGGATTCAGAACAAAATTAAATTCTATTTAGAGAAATTCTTAGTCTAATCTGACCACTTTGCTAGTAAAACTGTCAGGGGAAAAGACATTTTATATAGTAGTTATATAAAGCTGGTAGAGA
Organism: Cyprinodon tularosa; assembly: GCF_016077235.1. NCBI lineage: Eukaryota > Metazoa > Chordata > Actinopteri > Cyprinodontiformes > Cyprinodontidae > Cyprinodon > Cyprinodon tularosa. The sequence goes on along the minus strand of NW_024039585.1, from coordinate 1,078,536 downwards.
CAAATCACATAAGACTTGATTTTAATTACAGGAAAGGTTGCTTCTACCATGAAAGGAGAAAGCTTTATACTTATTTTTATTTGCAGAATATAAAGAAAAACCTGCAACTTCACAGATATGCAGTACTTTGTGTCAGTCTGTTGCACAAAAGATGCATAGCAGTCGGTGGTTGTTATGTGAGCAGGTATGAAAAAGTTCAAGGTATATGAATCCTTCTGTGAGGTACTGCTTTGAGTCATATCACTTTAAAGGAGTATGGACCTGATTTCATCTCTTTTCAAAGACACACTTGATTAAAAAAAAAAACACATTTAAAAAGTTCTCATGGTATAAATATCATCAAAAGAAATAATAAGTGCTAGAGCTTGCCAGTAGTTAAGTGGGCTGATCTTAACCACAGAGATCATGGTCAATTCCTCAGCAGGACAAGTAAAGCCCTCACTTTTTGATATGGATGCTTCAATTGGTTTGATGATTTGATTTTTGTACATGTGATCCAACTTAAGTGAAATGTAGAACTCTAACTACTCATTTAAGATGAAAGAAAAATCTCCCTTTGTTTTTGTTTTTTTACTTGACAGCCCCTTTAAAGCCTCATGGCTTCTGCCGTGTGAAATGATAGCGAATGAGCAACAAGCAGCTGGGTCTCCCTTGGATGTAACACGGGCTGTACCTGAAACAGATTTCATTTAATAGCCAAATGTAAGTGAGTTCATTACCCAAACCCATCTAATGAGGAGCAGTGTGTTAATCAGAGTTCAGCACGGCGCTGGGGCACCATTTGAATGCTAAGAGGTCTTTATTAGGGCTGCTCCAGACAGACCTCAGCCTGCCTGATTGACTGTCTGGCAGCCTGTCGAGGAAAAGGAAGGAGGAAGCAGCACTTCATGCAGGCTTTGAGAAGCATTTTAAGCAAAGAATCAGTCATGAAATGAGTCAAGAATATGCTTTGTCTTTTAGAGAGAGAAAGACACGAAAGAGTGTCTGTTTTTGTTTAGAGAATTAAGAGAAAGACAATAGAGAAATAAAATGATTTGGATGCCAACGTGCTGTATAAAGAAAATTATGTATAAAACGAAGTAAAGAGAGTGAGCAGTTTAAACGGTAGAAATGGTACGTTTTAGCTTGCTAAGTTATGCTTTAGGGTGAAAATTTAAATGCTCTGTGTCTTCCAGAGACCCAGCTGGGGGTATTAAGGAGAAGGGGGAGAAAAGGTTTTTCAGGGAGGGATGAAATGGCTCGCAGCCAGCAATCAAAGTTTAACTGCTAATCTTTGTTTCTAAAATGTGGCAAATGGGTAAAAACTTGCAGAAAAGAAGCCATTTCAGCCTCCTTTCTTTTGCTTTTCCATCTTTAACGTGTTTATTCCTTTTCTCTGCAACATGCAAAAGGACTGCTTTTTTGTTTTATTTTGTCAGCAGCAATATTTATTCAACCAAGAGTTTGACATTTTGCAGATTACCTTGTAAATGTGAAAAACCTGGCACAGAAACAGTGGGTGAAGTTCCTGGAGGGAGAGCCCAATTTTCCCAGCTGTTTGCCTCGTCCTTACCTGTAATTCCCCAGATGTTGATTTTCATATTCTTCCCTGGAAACCTGCTTGCGAACCTGTGCAAGTCGCTCTTTCTAGAAACAAAAGGAAAATATTTCAATTAAACTCACTAAAAGATAAACTAAATGTATTCTTTCAGAATACAAGGCGAAAAAGAAGGAAGTCACTGCCACCGATGAATAATATGTTCTCCCTTTCCATCTCTCATTAGTTTTTTTTTACAGGTCTAATTGAGTGCCTAAGCTTGTCAGATTGATTAAAAGCAAAGATATGGGGATCACTTTGCCACTAGCTCCGATGTATCATTAAATGGTGAGTGATGTAAGCCTTCAGCACACCTGAAACGGAGCTCACACTTCAGCCAAAACAGCACTCAAAAATGAGGTGGTGCCCTTTTTCCAAGAGCGGCTCTGATCCTTTGCTCCTTATTCCCACTGATTACAGCTGTGGCTATCAAAAGGCTAATCAAAGAGGGTGGGAGGCATTAAAGCCTTAGTGGCTGCCACTTTCCCCCATCTAGATGAGAAAAGCTCCTCACATCCTCCATTTAAAGAAAAAATAATTAGATGGTGCATATGCCGCAGAAAACTTACACTTTTGTGACATGTGCTTAGAAATAAGTGAAACTGATTTTCTTCTTACATTTTTGTTCCCATTTGAACCTAACAGTTCGTTTCTTAATCTGCAGCATATCAGCACGCTGTTCATATCTTGCACAATAAATACGTCTTTATTTAACAGTACTACATCCTAAAATACTTCGATGCAATCCAAAAATACCCCAAATTCAATAACTATGAAAGTACAAAGAAAACTAAATGTGCTGTCAGATTTAACTTTCTTATCTTTTAATTTGGTTTTTGCAACAGATGAGATGGAAAAGCAGCATGTTCCACTCAGCATCACTACATGGTTACCTCTAAATAAAATATGATACCTATAAACACGGGAGAGCTGAGCCTACCACTGTGTCTCATGGTCAGGTAAAAATTATGAGAGTAAAGTCTTCTCTTCCTCTTCTTAACAATTTGAGGCATCCATGCTGAGTGAACTGTCCTCTAAAATGAAACCCAGCCCAGATTGTCCATCTCCACTTCAGCCAAAATTTAGGCAATATATGAACTTTTTGAACAGAGTTTGAAATAGTAACAAATTGTTTTTCACTCTCAGAATATCGCACATAAGTAAGGACACCAAAGGCACAGTGGAGGTCAGCAGGAAGGAGCTAGGACCAGCAAGCAGTTTCCTATTAAAAATGCAGTTAGCATAGGGACCTCCTGGCATCCCTACCCACTGCTAGCAGGTCGCCGACAATCCTTTGCATGACAGACCGTATAGGCATAGCTATCTTCATGGAGATAACCATGAATGCATTATTTCATGTCATGTACTCTCTCTCACACATGCTAGACTTAGACAACTTTTATTTTAATTTTTGTATACACAGGGTGTATATAAAAAGAAATTTCGCTTAGTACAGCTTTTCAGACAGTAAATGAACATTTCCATTCCATAAAGTGCAGCAGTGATCAAATGTGAACAGTGCGGTAGGAAAAAAATAATGGTGCAAAAAAGGCAATGATATGGAAGTTCAGAGCATTAATATATATATGGTGCAAATATGCAGTATTTTTGGTTTGGTGTTATCAGTTTGATGCAGAGTCTGTGACATGATTTTGAGTTTTTTTTTTTTCTCAACAGTTCAGCTGTCTGATGGCAGTGAGGAAGAAGCTGTTGCAGAATCTGTTTGACCTGCATTGAATTCTGTGAAGCCTCTTCCCAGAGGGCAGCCGGGAAGACCATGGTGGGGGTGTGAGGGGTCATTTATGATGTTACAGGCTCCCGACACACAGCGGTGGTATAAAATGTCTTTTATTAAGGGAAGAGGAGCTCAGATGATCCTCTCTGCCAGGCATCCCCAAAGTCGGTCCTCGAGGGCCACTGTCCTGCAGGTTTTAGAGGTTTAATTGCTCCAGGACAGCTGGTTTTAAATGAGAGCTGATTAACAGGCTTTTGTGCAACTGCAGTCATCATATTTAGCTATGCTAAAGCAAGGAAATATCTAAAACCTGCTGGACAGCGGCCCTTGAGGACCGACTTTGGGGAAGCATGCTCTCTGCTGTTCTAACCACTCTTCTCAAGTTCTTCCAGTCTGAGGCACTGAAGCCTCCACACCAGACAGTGAGGCAGCTGCTTAGAACGCTCTTTAAGGTGCTTCTGTGGAAGGTTGTGAGGATGGGTCGGGGTGGGTCCCCCATCATCCTCTGCAGGAAGTGCAAGTGCTTTTGTGCCCTTTTTACCAGTGAGGTGGTGTTTACAATCCAGGTGAGGTTGTCTATGATGTGCACCCCCAGAAATTTAGTAATGCCGACAACCTCTACATCTGAGCTGTGGATGAGCAGTGGAGCGTGGTTAGGCCGATTCCTTCTGAAGTCGACAATGATCTCCTTTGTCTTCTCCACATTCAGGATCAGGGTGTTATCTTTGCACCAGCCCACCAGCTGCTTCACCTTCATGCTAATGTACACATCTTCATACATTTTAGGTTTTATAATGAAGAGCTTAATCAGTTTGCTTTGTTTCTGTGAATATTGTTCTCTGTAGTTCTTTTCCAATAGGCTGTGGTCCCAATTTGATCACGGTGGTTCATGTTTGTGTGTCCGTGTCCGCCACATAAGGTAGTCTGTTAGCATTAAGGCTATCCAGATACAGCACAGCTGTCCGGAGTTCCTTTCCTACTTTGGATAGTGTTCTAACTGTTGACCCAGTAAATGGCTATGGGATAGGAGTGAGGAATAGGAGGAAGGAGCTACAATGAGAGGAATGATCATCACTGAGTTATAAAATCTGCTTTAACAAATCCAAGAACACAGAGGCTAATATGGGTCTTGTCTAATGTAATGTGACTGATGAAATTACTATGAAACCATTGGTTTCTAACATTATTAGACATGAAGCTAACAGCTCAAGCTAGTTTTGACATCAGATTGTATGGCATATATTTTATTAAAACTGTGCTACCAATCTAAGTATTCCAACACCTAACATAACGGATCTTTGCAGCCATTTAAAAGGAATTTATCCCATACTAATGTATGTTTGCAAAATTAGGACCAAAGGAAAAAGGGGGATTCTCAAAGAACAGTGCTGATGACACTGCACAGAATGCATGAAATATTTAATGCCATTTGACAGTAATGAGTAATTTATATGAAGTGAAAGAAACAGGAAAATATAGCTCATATGTCAGAATGGATGTACAAAGTATAATCAATTTTGATACAGTGGGTGAACTATGTTTTCATTTATCCAATATGTTCTAAAAATGAAAGCAGAGTAATTCTCTCCTTTGACCACAGTTAGAAATCATTACCTTATGCAGGATATGACCTCAACAGAGGCTATGTTTCCACTGGTCTAGGGTCAGCAACTAATAGAGCTATCATTTACCAAAGAAATTGCATTAGGGATGGCGCAAGACTGAAAAAAAAGAAAGAAAAAAAGAACATGCAAATATAAATTAACTGAACGTGTGATATCCAATTTGTGCCATACCAGCTCCTCTTTTCTTCTTTCCAGAGTGTGACGTTGTTTCTCCCAGTCCGAGGAAGTTGCTGCAAGTTTTTTCATGGAGCCATGTCCATAAAGCCGTCTCTGAGCCTCCGCCTTCTCCTGAGCCAGGTTTCGTTTCTTATCACTTGCCCTGTACCACAATTAAACAAGTAATAAAAAGCCCATTAAATGCTTAGATTTGAGGAAGTCTCTGAGGAAAAGCTACTGATATTTTTCTTTTTTGCAATGCTGTATGGTTGTTTACTCTTCTAATGTTTGCCACATATGAAGCTGTTTGATAGTTATTTTATAAACATTAAAAAACAACTTTGTAGGATAGATGTATTGAGGATGTTTGACAGCTTGTTTCCACGTAAGAATTTACTAATTAATAAGATGAAAATGGCTCTTTTCAAAAGACTCAGACAATATATTGAGAAAAACAGAATCTAGAGTCCAGATATCAGTTAGATTGGCAAGATCAGTCAGATTTTCCTAAACCAGTTGGTTGCTAAATGTTAGGGAGAGGAACATTTTGTTTAATTTAGTTGGTGGCACTTTTAACTGAATACTAAGTGCTGTCGGTGCTTTTAAACTGATGCCAGTTTAATGCCGTTTGTATTATGAGCAGACCTATAAAGCAATCAAAGACCTTAAACACAAATGACGACTTCATCTGGGTAGGGAGAGTTAATAATATTAAGGAGTTCAACAGGGCTGCCTTAGATTCTATAAACTTAAGCTTTTTATTCTGAATATTTCTATTGCCTTCAAAACATGTTTTTACCGCTAAAATAAAACCTAATTTTGTCGTGGTCGTGAGAGGCTGATTGCCCCTCTGTATACTAAATGAGCAGGACGCACAATGAAGCTGAAACCTGGCCCGATGGAAAAAATTCTCGCATGACTGGAAGATCAGCCTGAAAAGGGCAACAGAATTGTACAGTGTGTGTTCGGCTTTAATAACAATATTGCTCTTTTTTGGGAGGTTTATGTTTATTTAGCAGCTGTAGAGCAAGGCTGTGGTAATGTTATTTTTTGAAATCTTTGGGTTCAGCCCTCTGCCAACAGGAAGGTTCTTTATCAAAAATGTTAATGACTTCAGCTTGGTTTATTCTTGACCCGTACATGTTCCTCGGGAAAATGATACGCACTGAATCAGGCTGATACAACCTTTGGGTACATTTTGACACCATGTGGCTTTTCTGCCCTCTACCCGATATGGTAGATTCAAATGGGCAGAGTAGGAACAGACTGCAGACTACAGCACCACACTACAGGTAGGGATGTCATGATCCAATATTAAAATCAGATAACTGTCCGACATACGCCAAAAAATTGTTATCGAATTTTATTAGCCAGCGTCTATAATCTCGGATATTTTCATGGTGATAGAGACACTCTGCTTCTGTTAAACGTTTTTGTAACTCATTGGTTAGTTTTACATTGGTCAGTTCTTTATCCTTTAGGAATATAACCTGATCAAGGATTTTCATTCTACAGTCCAAAATATGTAATAAAAGCTGGTATGATTCGTGCCAATATCCTGTCTGGTTAATATTTGTATCAGCTAACTCTCAAAGCTGCAATATCAGCATCGAATCAGAAATGAACATTCCCTAACTACAAGTCAACACTAGAAAACATGGTGCTTTCAACATTTCTAATTATTCCTTATCTAGCCAAACAACCACGATAAATGATTTTTAACAGCTGTCTACAATCAGTTTATCGTCTTGGTATAGATTTTTATATTTGCAAATACCCGCCAGGAGTAGCTTTCACTTCTCTGCAATGGGACTGCCCATGAAGTTAATATAATTAGGTGTGCCTAGTAGAAAATTTGGGCTGCTTGAGAGTTTTAAATTGATCACCTGGTATTGTGTAGAATGCAAGGATGCTTCAAGCATGAACCAATTTTAATGGCCATGTTGAGAATATCTTTAACGGTCTGCTAGACAACTGTAAAGTCAAAATCATTCTCAATGACTCTATGAGCTGTAAAATTTCCTGAGAAACAGATTATAGGGTATTCATCAGCTTAAAGTGGTAATCTAAAATTAAAATACTAGAAATGTATCACTTTGTTTGTGATAACTCATTCTTAAACTCTTAATTCAATTACTGAAATGGATGATTTTGTTATTTACTTAGGTGCTCCTAACATATATGTTTTCTTTGTCTGTGTTGCATTATGTTTCTGTATTTTCATGACTACTGAGAGGAGACTAAATTTAGAGTAGCTAGAAGAGGACATACGAATGAAAACCACAAAGGGAGCAGAGATCCAGAGGTCTTGTGTATAGTGATCAATCAGAGGACCAAGTCACTGTAGCCAGGGGACAGAAAAGCTTGCCCACGATTACACACACACAGCAGTGCACAACAAAAAATAGTACGTTTACAAAAATATACCAAGAAAAAAGAGTCTATGTAAGCAGAACGGAGAAACAAAGCAAGCAAAAAGTACTACACAGGAAGCTAAATGTATGATCAAAGAACAGTAAAATGTGGATTTAAAATCACAGACAGCGTAAAAGTAATGCTAACGCTGACCTAACTCACATCGGCAACATGTGTAACACATAACAGAAGCCTTTTTCTCCAGCTCTATGTCTTACGTTCAGGCGTTAAGAAAATAAGGAAACCTTCCAACAGCTTGTGTGATTATCTAAGACATTTGGACAAACAGTAATGGCAATTTTAACATTGTACAGTCTTCCTTTCACATTGTTGTGAGAGTTTACCAGAAGATAATGAATATATTATATAACAAGAACTGGAAGTGATAGTTAATTAATAGGTCATTCAAATCAAGGGTAAAACATATTAATTATCATCAGTTGAATGATTATAACTGTAATTTGCTTTTAGCCTCTTCCCTAAAAGGTTGGACTCCTGAATCTGGCTGTTAAAAATTCAGTTGTCCTTCGCCAATTTAGTAATTTAGGCTATGGCTCTTAGCAATGTTAATCATCACCAACCAACTAAATGTGTCTCTGTTCAGTCGGATACTACTGAAAAATGAGTGAATCCAGCCTGAGTGATAAATCATTCACTGTGTAAAATAAACACAAAAGAGTGCAAGTTGAAATACAATGGTACCTTTATCAGCTACAGTCACACAGTATTTTATCTAATAACTAAGCAGACACTAAACACGACTGAAAATAAGCAAAAATAAAGAAATTAAAGAGGAACAGGCGTTTAAAAGTCGATTCACAGTCTGAGGAATGTTCAAAGTTTTATGGGCTGGTTATACTCACGCAGCAGTGTGTCACAGTGAGCTTGTCCAAGATATTTTTGATTGCCCAATTTTGAAGAGTGGTCTGCACTATGCTATTCCATGCCACAACACAAGACGGACAATCACGAACTAGCTGTGGTCTAGATACGGCCGAGGCGGCGAGGAAGTGGAAAAAATGCAAGGGGCAAGTTTGTGCAACAACAGAGGGACATTAGGGGGGAAAAAGAGCGGGAGCCAGGTGGAAAAGGGGTCCCAGCACATCTCAGGCTCATTTAATTGGTCAAATGCCAAAAGAAGACGTACAGCCATGTAACAGTATCTATTCTGAATGCCTGGATATAGATCTATAGATGAATAAAACCCTGACACAGATATGTTAACCACAGTCAAAACAGTGACGTTTCATTCAGTTTTATGGTGAAGAATGAATAATGACTCATGAATGCACTAAACAGCAATGAGGCTGAAAGACCCGTTAGCTTAGCTGGCCCAAGGGGATCGGGTTCTGGTCTGGTCGGGTGCAACTGAAACAAAGAGAGGGTTAGCTCATGATGTAGCCTCTATAACTTGTTCAGCACGAGGTAGGGGGGGGGGGGGGGGTGATGGTGTTACTGTTTTGGTTCGGTGTAGTGAAGGCCTTCGGCTCAGTCCAGTTTTCTGCAGAACCAGTTTTCTGCAGAACCAGTTTTCTGCCCAGCCCATTCGTCCAACAGCAGCTCAAAAACATTTGGACCAATTTAATGCAATATTAAGAGGCAATTTTGCAAGGGGGTTAATTTTATAACTCACGGTAGCATGAGACGTCACCCTTTTACTACCGTGGTTAGCTTGTAGCCGCAGCCTCCAGCAGCACCTCCTCGATGCTGCTCCGTCTCAGGCTGTCATGGGTCTGGTGGCTTCTAACGGCTCCTTCAGCAAACAGAGATTGGGGGCCCCATTCAAGCTAGCAGAGCTGGATTAGCTCTTCTCTGTTTCTGCTTCAGCAGGCTTCAGGTAACACTGCGTCCAACTCCTTCTGAATCGCAGGAAAAGGGCAGTCTGACTCAGTCCAGCGAGTGCAAACTTCTCCGGAGGGATTTGGTTGCTACATAGCATAGCTTTCAGCTGGGAAGCGCTCAGACTAGCCTTTAGCGGCACAGAGCCCCCCGGCAAAATAGAAAGTAACAGGAAGTTACTTCTTTTAAAACCTCTGCCAGAGGGGTGTGTCTTCAGGGGGGAGTAGTTCCGGTTACATCAGGGGCATTTGATCCCAACGACACCTTCTTCTTCTTTTTGACTATTTGAGCCGAAAACAGTAAATTTCTCCACTGTGAGATCAATAAAGTCAATCAAACATCCATCAATCAATCAATCAATCAATCAGGAAAAAAAGCAATAAAATTAAGCATAAAAGCAAAAGACAACACATTTTAAGATTTTCCACAAAATGTGATGTGTCATTAGTAATTTAGGAACAAGTGGGCAGAATGAAAAGGTAGGCATGAGACAAAGTGTAAGTCTTGTAAAATATCTTACATAGAAAATAGTGCTGTTGGCTAATGAGATTGCTGTCAGTTGCTTTTGTAGCCTCTGTTGAAAAATATTGTTGGGGGTAGTTGTTGAAGCAAGCTGCACAATATACAAAGTTGTTCAGATGGAAAGCTTTGGTCACTGCCCTGGCAAAATCTAAGGCCCTGTCCAGATTAAGCTGATTGTGAGTGTATAGAACAAGCCCCTTTGTTGGTTAGGGCTCCCATTACGACAGCGCTGCCACAAAACTGATTGCATTTAAAACCAGTTCCAAGCGTGTTTGAAGGCGCCCCCAATGCATCTCTGTCATTATATCCCTACACACATAACTGGCAACACAGCAGAGTGATTATACATGTGAGCCAACACAGCCTCCGTCATCCTTTATGCTAATGCGCTGACACCAACCAACAACATCAGCAGAATTTTGTGTTTCGGTTCTCTTCTATAATCTATGTTTTAGAAGTTGATGATTTTGTGTCTTCATCCGACACAAATGCATTTTTTCTCTTTTCTAAGTTCTTTTTTTACATTCTACCCCTTTCTTCTTCTACCATTTTATCTTTATCACTAGCACCCCAACCACTGGCATAATATTAGCATTACAATGCTCATTACAGGTTGGTCAGCTTTGAGCTGTTTACAGTTAAGTTCTTTCTGAGCAGATGCCTAATTTGACTTCATGTGGATGTAGCCTATACAAGTTTAAAGAGAGAATTCTGAAAGTACTGAGGTGATTGTTTAAAATTAAAATTTCTAAATCTTCTCCAATTATTTTTAGATATCCAAGGGTTTGACATCATTGGAAATTTAGGCCTCCACTCTTTTTGTTCCTGCTTTATTAGTTTGTTGAGTATTTTAAGTCATTTTCGCCGACAAGGATATTAGACTCTCTACTAAAGACTCATAGAAGATATGCAGCAACACTCTGCAAGCACTGAAGGACCTTAGCTTTCTGAAGAAGTACAATCTGCTCTTTCCCTTCTTGTAGAGGTTACATCTCCAGTCAAGTATGTTGTCCAGGTGAACACCAATCTATGTATACTTCTCGACCACCTCCCCTTCATCTACCATGATGGTAATAGAATTCAGCTTGTTCCTGTTGCTTCTACATTGTTCTGTTCAAATTCAGGATCAAATGGTTGTTTCCAAACCATTTCACAAAGTGGTTAATAAGTTCCCTGCACTAAGCTTTTTTTCCATCTTTGATGTATGCAATAATACAGAGTCATCAGAGTGTTTCTGCACATGACAATACTGTCTTGTACTAGAAGTCAGAGGTGTACAGAGTAAAAATGATTGGTAAGAGTACCCTGTGGTGCTCCTGTGCTGCTAACTACTTGATTAGACAGTTGACACAAACTTTGGGCTGTTTTTCAGGTAGCATTTGATCCAGGCCATCATTGATGCTTCCACCTTAATCTTTTGGGGTTTCTAATAAAGTAAGTAAGGCCGAAGTTTGTTAAATGCACAGGAGAAATCAAAGAACATGATCTCGACTCTGAAACACTCTGAATTGACAGTGGGTTTGTTGAAGCAGGTGTATTATGGTATGTTCAACTCCCAGTCTATGGTGATAAGCAAATTGCTTGTTTGCTTGCTCAGGTGAAACAAAAAGGACTATCTCCAAGACCTTCATGATTTGGTATGTCAAGGAGAACAGGTCTATAATCTTTGGAGTCTGTTGGCTGATTTTTCTTTGGTTCTGGAACAAGTCCGGAGGTTTTTCCACATCACTAGACAGTCTCTTGGGTCAGGCCAAGATTGAAGAGTTGCTGTAGAATCCCACAGAGCTGCTCTGCACAAGCCATGGGGACTCTGGGGCTGACACAGAACCTAGTGAATTATTATGATTCAGTCTCTTTAGTTAGCTCTTAACTTGACTCCTTGAGACAGACAGGTGAAAGGCAGAGGGAGTAGCACCATCTTCAGACGGAATGGAAGATATCCATTTGACTGTAGACAGGAGAGAAGAGTGCCAAGTTTGTTCCTGAACTGAACCTATTGGAGAAAGTATTCAGTCCATTGGCCCTGCCCAGACTTCCAACTTTCTGATTATCCTTCTGCTTGAAGCACATGATCTTCATCCGTCCTGCTGGGGCTTGTTTTCCAGCTTTTTCCTGTATTCCTCATTGCTTTCTTTTTCCTCCTTTCTTTCTATCTTGTCCTAAAGTTGCTTCTGTATATTCCTCAATAATTTCCTGTCTCTGTTCCTCAAGGCTCTTTTTTTCTTGTTAAGCTGTTCCTCCAGATACCTTGTGATCCATGTCCATTATTTGGCAAGTATCTCACTTTTCTGGTGGGGATGGTGTTTAAAAAGAAGTTTCTGTAGTTAGTCACACACTCAGTCTTTGCATTGATGTCCTCTTGATGTGGCTCACACAGTGCATCCCAGGCTGTAGCCTCAACAGATATCGGCTTAAAAACCCCAATGTCGGTATTGGCCCTTAAAATCCCATATCAGCTCTAGGACATCTGAGATACTTCTCAGCCATACCACAGCTGAATATGAGGTGTGGGCAAACTTTCAGTTCAATATCAGAGATTGTTATATGACAACAAGAAGGGTCTCATTGACCTTATTTTATCCAAGTCAGTTAGACTAGTTATATGTGGAATGGATGTCCTAACTTTTGTCCCAGCAATAAAATGCTAACTTATTATCTTTTGTTTACTGAGAAGGAGAATGTTAGTTTTATTGTTTATCTGAATATAAACCATTTTCTTATTCAGAGAGAAAATAGGTTAGACCTTTGAGTACTTCTTGATAAGAAATCAAATATTGAATTGGGGTCCAAATGTTTACATCTCATTGTATGTATCACCAAGACAATGCACACACTTATTCACAACTATAGTTTATGTGTTCAAAAGCTATCCTATCAAAACTAACCTCCTGTTACTCTTCACATTCTTACAGTGTGACATAGTGACATCTAAAGAGAAGACAAAGGCACTAAATCTGAGGGGGAGACGACTCAAACTGTTGGGATCCTCAGGCTTGCCCACCAGAGGGCGCCGAGGATCCTCTTCTGCCTTTTGTTGTTTTCTCTTAGGGCTGGAGTTACTGTTGGGATCTGGAGATTACCCTCTGCCTCCAGCAGAGTGCGCCGTGGGTCTCCTAGGGCTGGAGTCTTCCAGCACACCTGTTATGCATCTACTCATCAGGAGACCTCCCCTTTATAAGCTCCTGCCAGACCTTGCTTCCATGCCGCAGTGTTGATCTTAGTTTGGTTAGCAACCTGAGCCTCTGTTACTGAAAGAATCTTAGCTTGTCTCTAGTGAGAGATCTGATTCTATCTCTCCTTTGTTTGTGCCTCACAGGAAACCTGTCGCTAGTCTGGAGCTCTGGGTGAGCTGCCTCACTGGAAACCTGTCTCTGGCCTGAAGCTCTGGGAGAGCTGCCTCACAGGAAACCAGTCTCTAGCCTGAAGCTCTGGGTGAGCTTAACCTGCTAATCAGCCCTGGTGAGCCAACCTGAAGATTCCTATGTGGAATTAGCCTGAAGATTCCTATGTGGAGTTTACCTGAAGATGCCTAAGTGGAGTCAACCTGAAGATTTCCTATGTGGATATCCCCTGCTCTTCTCTGTGAAGAGCTGGAAGCTCAGATCAAGGTCAGCCATGCTAAGTTAAAGCTAGACGCTTTAGCTCCTTCTGAACTCTGCTAATCAACAGTCTCTGGCCCCAGTCAAGACTTCAGTGATCCAGCCCAAACCAGTTTCAGAACCTGTTCATATTTTGTGTTTCAGAACTTTGAATAAACCTTTGAACTTTTTCCCTGCCTCCTCCGTGAGTGTTCTGCATATGGGCTTGCCTCTTTGACCCATCATGACACAAACAAGTTGAGTTATCTATTATGTAAGATCATTTCTTAAGATTTTTTTTAAGATTATGAGGTAAAAAAGGCTAAAAAACAAGATAAATTATCTAAAAAGTGTATAGTTTTTTTATCTTGATGAAAAAAAGAACAAAACATTTGCTAATATCACAATAGTCTTAAAATCAGATGTCTGATACAGTCTGAACTCCAACATATGTCAAAGAAAGGATTGATTGAGCTCTTTAAACATTTAAGACCCCTATAAAACAGCCTTTACCCAAGCTTTAAAGGTCCCTTGATACAATGTTTTGCATATCTGCATGCATATCAATATACTGCACCAGAAAGCAATACCTGATGTTCAGTAGTTTGAGAGCATTGAGCAACACCCCTTTCTTCACATCGTAATCGATCTTCTGATCAGTCCCAAAGCTTGGAGCTCGATTGATCTATCAAACAAAGCAGAAAACAGACATTTAAAAATTTCATTCTGTCATGTTCTGCAGAATGAGATTGCATGCAATTATAGGAGCAGATTGTGGGCTTGTTTGGAGAGAAAAAAAAAACAAGCAAAGGAAAGAGGAATGAAGCAAGCATGCAGACAGAGATCGAGGATTTTTTCTTTTTTTTTCTCTTTCCTTTTGAGAGACACTTTAAAGCTGGTTTGGCCTTTTCCTGCATAAATCTTGTCTGGGAATGAAGTGTGTAAACATGTGCCTGAAGTAGAATCTGCTTGTGTGTTAGCACACAACAGTTTGTATACGTGACCCGGAACTTTAAAGCCTAAATATGTTTAAGGCAGACTCTATAACACAGCCACCACTAACATTTATGTCAGCAACAAAGAATTACTCAGCTTGGCTCTATTATTTACACTCAAAAGCAATCAGCGAGATTCATCCGATCAAGGAAGGAGTAAGCCACATGGGATTGTAGGTACAAAAGCTGGCATCATCCACAAAATAATTCCAAGAACAGCTTACCTTTCTCAACAGAACAATTCCAAGCATCAGCATGAAGTATTCAAATATCAGTTATTATACTTGACACAACAAATCAATTCTTTTTCTCTTTGTAATTTTCCTTTATGTCTTCCTCCCATGGTGAGAAATCGCTTATGTGAGACAACAAAAGGAGCAACAAAGAAAGAACTGGCAACTGCAATTGGAACAGTGTCTTCCTATGAGGTGACTTCAAATGACAATGCAACAGATGCCCATCGAAAGGCTGGCGAACGTTGATAAACCATGATTGTTCTGATAAGTCAGGTCTCTGTCTGGCTTCATCTGTAAACGCAAGAACCCCCCTTTTGTGTTTTGCTTTGCCTCAAAACAATAATTTGGGTTGGTAGGCAGTTATTATTATGATTTTAATGGCCCTAACAGATGATTTGCTTTGGGGAGGGGGGTTGTAAGCATGTGTCAGAATTGTTAATGGATATCTTTATGCCAAAAAAGACCCATAAAGGTGTATGCAGGAGCTTTTACCCACTGGGACTTAGATACCCGTATAGAACAGATGGTATATCTAGATGGCATATCATCCAGCTGCTGTAACCCAAACCAATAAAACATAGAGTTGGTCTGGTTTTAACCGTTTTCTGTCTGCCTCTTTATTATGTCACCAACCTTAATAAAGGTATAACAATTTATTATCTCCTTATCATTAGTATTGGTTTTAATTTATACAGACAAATGTTTAATTTACCTCTAACTCATAGATCTGTAAGTCCATCATAAGTGTTACCATTCCGGTATTTCTAGCAAATAAATATTTTTGTTAAAAGCAAGTTTTTATCAACTCTACTTAATCTTATGAAAAGCATTTTGCATAAGACAGAAATCACGACAAACAAAGAATAATCATCTCTTATTACCACAACAATAAGGCTTATATTGTTCATCAAGATTCATTCATTGTATATAATTACATTAGGTATGGTGAATAAAAAACAGATTTGTGGGAGACATTATATCACTCCTTTCTAGATGTTTTCACTTAAATCGTTTGAATTATTTTTTAATTTCTTCTAACTAACAGGCTGCATTATGATACTATGAAAAATGATTTGCCCCCTTTAAGGTTTGAGCTTTTGTCTTTTTTGTCGTTCTTACTTGTTTCATTGTCGAACAAATGTTATTGTTAGACAAACATAGCCTGAAAAGAAGGAAAAATACATTTAAAAAGAATAAGAGGCAAATTGCACGGGTATTTAAAACCCAGAACTGCAATCAATAACCTTCATGTCTTTTTAATTTCTTAATACGCTAATGTGCTTGTTTGTTTTTGATCATTGCCTGGTGCCTAACTTTAATAGCCTCAGGTCATTATCTGATGACCAGTCATTCTCCTTCAGTATTTCCGGCTAGACAGCACTATTCAAAGTTTCATCAATATGGCAAGACATCAAAGACCTGAGGAAGCAAAGTATTCTTAGACAAAATAGACCAACATCACCATGCTTGATTGTCTGTAGGATATTTTTTCTCATGAAATGTTGTGCTGCCTTAGGCTGGTTAATGAGAGACACAAGACTCAAAAAGGTGTCCATTGAATATTTGTTCAAAAGTGTTGGTGATCATCCAAAAAGTTTTAATTGCCGATGTAACTCCTTTGCAGTTATGTTTCCTCCCTCTAGCGTTGCCATAAAACATATTTGGTTTCTCCTCACAGCAGGGCTGGGAACAAAGTTTAAGGATAATATTTAGATCACAACCAGACTCTCAGGAACCGAGGGAGCAGGGGTGTTTAGTTTACTGCCAACTGTAGGCCAAAATAAAGAGGTAAAGATTAAAAGACTGTACATTAGGTTTACAAGAAAACTGTAAAATAAGGAGACATTACTAAGGGACCTGTTCACTTCCTGTTTGGATTAACTGAGTGTGCAACTGAGTGCGCAGCTGTTCAGAGGATCTCCATCTGAAGGTAAGTTATTTTCTCTGTGATATCTCTGTATCTAAGTAACTCTAACTGACTACTTTAAAACATAGCACCTTCTGCTGCACTTTTCTACTGAGCACTTGTCAGTTTCACACGGTTTTATTTCTGATAGCAAGAAGTAGCTAGCCTAGGCTAGCGCTAGCTTAGCATTGCTATGGCTTCTCTCTCTCCCTCCCTTGACTCTTTTCCAACTCTTCCTTCTTCCTCTCCTCTCTCCTGCTCTCTGTGTCAGATGTTCAGTTATTCCTCTGCCTCCTTTAGTGATAATGGGATGTGTAATAAGTGTAGTATTTTTGTAGCTTTGGAGGCGAGGGTGTCAGAGTTAGAATCCAGGCTTCAGGCTGTTGAAGTAGGCCCCCCACGTAGCTGTCCTCCAAAAGTGCCTGAGCAGCCAGGCGATTGGGTAACTGTACGCAGAAAGCGTAGTCGTGGATCTCTGCCCACTGGTCACCACCAACCCGTTCACGTTTCTAACCGGTTTTCCCCACTCAGTGACACACCCACTGAGAAGCCCACTCTGGTGATTGGCAGCTCCATAGTCAGAAACGTGGCATTAGAGACACCAGGGACCATAGTCAAATGTTTGCCGGGGGCCAGAACGGGCGACATCAAATCCTACCTGAAACTACTGGCTAAGGATAAGGTTAAATACAGTAAGATTGTTATTCACGCTGGTGGTAATGACACCCGGTTACGCCGATCGGAGGTCACTAAAATTAGTGTTGCTTCGGTGTGTAAGTTTGCCAAAAAAATGTCGGACTCCGTAATTTTCTCTGGTCCCCTCCCTGATCTGACCAGTGATGACATGTTTAGCCGCATGTCGTCATTCAATCGCTGGTTGTCTAGGTGGTGCCCTGAAAACAACGTGGGCTACATTAATAATTGGCAATCCTTTTGGGGAAAGCCTGGTCTGATTCGGAGAGACGGCATCCATCCCACTTTGGATGGTGCAGCTCTTCTTTCTAGGAATCTGGCCACATTTATTAGTCCTCCAAAACCCTGACCACCCAGGGTGCAGACCAGGAAGCAGAGTTGTAGTTTAACACACATCTCTGCAGCTTCTCTACTGTTACCCACTCTTTACTCCATCCAGACAGTGTCTTGCCCACGACCAAAATCTAATAAATTAGCAAAGATTCCCAAAGGAGTAAATCATGATAATCTAATTAAAATCAAAATAACTCCAATTGGGGAAAAAGTTAAAACAATTAAATGCGGTCTGTTTAACATAAGATCGCTTTCCTCTAAAAGTCTACTAGTTAATGACTTGATTTGTGATAATCACATTGACTTGTTTTGCCTTACAGAAACCTGGCTGCAGCAAGAGGATTATGTGAGCATAAATGAGGCAACTCCTTCAAGCTATTTAAATTTTCACATCCCCAGAAGTTCTGGGCGAGGAGGAGGAGTAGCAACAATCTTCGAGTCTGACTTACTGATTACTCCCAAAACAATTAATTCCTACAACTCTTTTGAACATTTAACCCTTAATTTCCCTGATCCAAATTTCAAGGCAAGAAAACCTCTTCTTTTTGTAACTTTGTATCGTCCACCAGGTCCTTACTCTGAATTTTTAGATGAGTTTTCAGAGTTCCTTTCTGATTTGGTATTAAATACTGACAGGGTCATCATAGTGGGAGATTTTAACATCCATGCTGACATTGAAGGCGATAGCTTAAGAGCAGCCTTTAATGCTATCTTAGACACTATTGGCTTTGTTCAAAATGTGAATAGTCCCACGCATTCTCATCTTCATACTTTGGATCTTGTGCTGACATACGGCATAGAATGTGAAGAAATAACAGTATTTCCTCACAACCCTGTCCTCTCTGACCACTTTCTAATAACCTTCAGGATTACTTTAACAGAGTTCTCCTCCCCCAAAAGAAGGTTCAATTTTAGTAGATCTTTATCAGATAGTGCAGTTATAAATTTTAAAGAATCTGCTTCACTTTCTCTCTGCTCTGTGTCACTGAGCAGTGCTGCAGAGTGCAAAAGCTTAGCTTATTCCCCTTCACAGGTTGATGATTTTGTTGAGGGGGTTGCTAGTTCTCTGCGTATTGCCTTAGACAACGCAGCTCCTTTGAAAATGAAAACCGTTAAAAATAGAAAGCTTGCTCCTTGGTTTAATGCAGAGCTGCGTACTTTGAAGCAAAATGCTAGGAAACTGGAGAGAAAATATCGCTCCACAGGCCTGCGAGAGTCCTTCCTAGTCTGGAAAAATGGTTTACTGCTGTATAAGAGGACCCTTTGTAAAGCAAGAGCAGCATACTTCTCCTCATTAATAGAGGAGAATAAGAATAATCCTAGATTTCTTTTTAATACAGTTGCCAAACTCACCCAGAGCCATAGCTCTGTTGAACCGTCCATTCCACCTGCTCTTAGCAGCAATGATTTTATGGGATTCTTTATAAATAAGATTGATCTTATTAAAAATAAGATCATAAGCACTCCTCTATCCGCGATTATACCTGAGGTAGTCATGGAATCTGAACCGGGTTTAGACTGCTTTGATCCAGTTGAACTCTCTGAATTAGCAAAATTATTGTCTTCATCTAAGCCTTCAACTTGTATGTTAGATCCAGTTCCAACCAGGTTATTTAAGGAGGTATTCCCTTTGATCTCCTCCTCTATTTTAGATGTGATTAATCTATCTCTGTTACAGGGATATGTACCTAAAGCTTTTAAGATTGCTGTAATTAAACCTCTGCTTAAGAAACCGTCTCTTGACCCAGATGACTTGGTCAATTATAGACCTATATCCAATCTTCCTTTCTTATCCAAAATTCTTGAGAAAGTAGTTGCCAAACAAGTTTGCGATCACTTCCACCATAATGAACTTTTTGAAGAGTTTCAGTCTGGCTTTAGAGCTCATCATAGCACTGAAACAGCTCTGGTGAAAGTCACTAATGATATTCTCATGGCCTCAGATAATGGACTTGTATCTGTGCTCGTCCTGTTGGATCTTAGTGCTGCATTTGATACAGTTGACCATAATATTCTTTTAGAAAGACTTGAATATTTTGTTGGAATTAAAGGAACAGCACTAGACTAGTTTAAATCTTATCTATCTGATCGAATTCAGTTCGTTCATGTTAATGATAGATCTTCAACACGCTCAAAGGTTACCTGTGGAGTGCCACAGGGATCAGTGCTAGGACCAATTCTCTTTACTTTATACATGCTCCCAATTGGTAGAATTATTAGACAGCATGGGATTAATTTCCACTGTTATGCTGATGATACCCAGCTATATCTGTCTATAAATCCAGATGAAGCTAACCCATTACATAGATTACAGGCATGTCTTGAAGACATAAAAACCTGGATGACTCTTAATTTTCTGCTTCTGAATGCAGACAAAACAGAAGTTATAGTCTTTGGACCAGAGTCTCTGAAAAAGAAACTGATTAGCCAGTCACTTCATTTGGATGGGATTAAACTGATTTCAGATAATAAAGTAAAAAATCTTGGTGTTATTTTTGATCAGGACCTGTCATTTAAATCCCATATCAAAGAGGTTTCTAGAATTTCCTTCTTTCATCTGAGGAACATTGCAAAAATTAGAAATATCCTGTCCAGGGGTGATGCTGAGAAACTAGTCCATGCATTTGTTACTTCAAGGCTGGACTATTGTAATTCTTTACTATCAGGAAGTCCACAAACTGTAGTTAA
Organism: Cyprinodon tularosa; assembly: GCF_016077235.1. NCBI lineage: Eukaryota > Metazoa > Chordata > Actinopteri > Cyprinodontiformes > Cyprinodontidae > Cyprinodon > Cyprinodon tularosa. The sequence continues at coordinate 1,058,239 of NW_024039585.1, read as the reverse complement.
AAGCCTTCAGCTGATCCAAAATGCTGCAGCCAGAGTTCTAATGAAAATGAAAAAGAGAGATCATATCTCTCCTATCCTGGCTTCTCTTCATTGGCTTCCTGCTAAATCAAGAATAGAATTTAAAATCCTCCTTCTCACATATAAAGCCTTAAATGGCCAAGCTCCATCTTATATCAGAGATCTGATTGTTCCTTATGTTCCTAACAGAGCACTTCGCTCTCAATCTGCAGGTTTACTAGTGGTTCCTAGAATTTCTAAAAGTAGAATGGGAGGCAGATCTTTTAGTTATCAGGCTCCTCTCCTGTGGAACCAACTACCAGTTTTAGTCCGTGAGGCAGACACCCTGTCTACTTTTAAGGCTAGGCTTAAAACTTTCATTTTTGATAAAGCTTATAGTTAGGGTGGCTCAGGTTATCCTGAGCTATCTCTATAGTTATGCTGCTATAGGCTTAGACTTTTGGAGGACATAGGGACCCCCATTTCATCATTCTGCTTCATTCTCTCTCTGTTCTCCTATTCTGCAGAATCTGTTAGTTCAATCTCTAACCTTCTGCTCTCTCTGCTTTTCCTCAGAGTAGCTTTGCCTCGTCTGTTCCTGTTTGGCTGTGACGTCATCCTGGAAAAAAACATCAGCTGTGCTGCTTCTATCAACACCCTTGTTAATAGATGTTGGAGATCGGCCTGTTTTCCAGTGTGGTCCTGTTTCTCTGACCGTGACTGAGTGGATGTGCTCTCTTCGTCCTCTGGCATGGGAGCTGCCTTGGAGCTCGTCTGCCTGGCTGTGTGTTTCCTGGACGGGGCCGCCTTTTACAGCTGCTTTTTGTATCTCTGCTTCTGTCTCCTTGAACCCCAGTCGGCCTCGGCAGATGGCCGCTCACACTGAGCCTGGTTCTGCTGGAGGTTTCTTCCTGTTAAAAGGGAGTTTTTCCTCTCCACTGTCGCTACAAGCATGCTTAGTGTGGGGGATTGTATTTGAGTCAATGAGTCAATGCAATCAACTGGTTTTCCTTAGATAGAAAACTTTGTATCAATTTGACTGTATGATCTGGTTGAACTGTAAAGTGCCTTGAGATGACATGTGTTGTGAATTTGGCGCTATATAAATAAACTGAATTGAATTGAATTAAGCCTCATGTGGATATAAGCAAAATGTTAAAAGTATTTACAAAAGATAGGGATATAGAGTAGGTATGTAGGGGAATAGACGCTTAGTTTTCTGAGAATTCTTTTAAATAGAATCTGTTCTCTGGTATCACAGCCACAGGTGAGGCACTAAATTCCCAACACTATGAACAGGGCCTGTATGGAGGAGGCTTTGTGAAGCTATGTGTGCACTGACGTGTGTTTTTGTGTGAACAACAACCATTTATCAGAAGGTGGGTGATGAATGCTTTCCAGTGCAAAGAGGGAAAAGGGAACAGAGACACTATACAACTCTTTCACTCAATGGAAATAAAGTATACAATGCATCCCTCTGTGTGTTGAGGACGGAGCTCCACTTCGACCTACCGTACCTCACCTCTGCTACATAAGAAAAATAAGGAAGAGGTCTGTTTTCATTTAGAGTTCTCCACAGCTTGACAGCCACAATGAAAAGAGTGCTGCTTTCGAGTGCCGCAGCCAATAGGTAACAGGCGTACTGGCAGTGATCCTGGTGACGGTTGTCTCGTTACTTGTCTTCATTTCTTGGTTTGATTTGTGGTGTCAAGCTGTCATGGAATAAAACTGGCACAGCAGTGTTTGCTATCTCTTTTTGCTCTTCTTCGTGTCTTTTTATTTTTTTCTGTGTCTCTCTCTTCTGCTTCCTGGCTACTGCGCTCTGCCTCTTCTCACACTCAGTTTCAATTCACACTCTATTTTTTGCTGTCTTTGACAGGGCTTTCCGACTGGCCGCCGCTTAGCCTCCACTCTCCATTTACTAGCCCTGATTCTCTGGTTGTTACCTCTCCTCATTCCTCTCCCCATATTTCTGCGCTTTCCTTTTCCTCCCTGGCAGAGAGAGTTGGGACCAGTCTGTTCCTAATGAACCCCTGCAGGCTCCAAAACCCCCCGCTCTGATTTCCTTAAGTGACTCTGGCAGGGTTTTAAAAGAGCCTTTGGTTGCTTTAAGACACATTCAATAAAAATGTCAGATGAACAGATGAGAACATTCTTTTTATTCATTTTTTAATTTGGTTCAGTATCATATCAGCAAGGCCAGAATGGTGAGGTTCAGTCAGACAAATGGCGGAATGTGAAAAAGTGAATGTAATTTTGAAAGTGTACAGGTAAAATAACTTCTTTTATACATTCACTTTCAACTATGGGCTGGAGCAGGATTTTTTAAACCATTTTCATAATATATATGAGCTTACATATTGTGTAAGGTAAACCGGGATTAATTTAGTCAGATTGCTTATTATTTTCACACTATAGGGCAACGTAAAATTCTGTTAGTCCCTCTTTGAACTGACAGTCTTTTGGTTTTTTGCAGTGGTACACAGCTTGGGGGTGAGGAGATGATGATTTATTTTCATGGATCATAGGAATTCTTTCGACTTTGTTTTGTATTAAAAAATATTCAACTTTGGATGGTTATTGTATGTGTGCACAAGTCAAAAATTTATTATACTAGGGCGGCAACTAACGATTATTTTGCTAATTGATTAATCTGTTGATTATTTTTTCAAATACTCTATTCATTATCGGATAGCAAAAAGTTCCTTAAAGATTATTATTTTCGGATGGATCATATTGAAAAAAGAAAAAGTATTTTTTATCTTAAAGGCAAAATGTGTATATACAACCTTGGTATAATTCGTGGTCTAAGTGGGTGGCTCCATCAGCTAAAGGCATGTTTTAGAGTCTCTATACTTCAGTTAATGATTAATCGATTACTAAATGAGGTGACAATTATTTCAATAATCAATTCATCTGATTAATTGTTTCAGCTCTAAATCATACACTAGGAAGGTTTGGGTTTCATAATGTCTTTTTTATCACTGCTGCTTACCTTATCAAGGCTGTACTTCAAAAAAATGAAATTGTCTATAGAGCTGTTCTTACAGAAACTTCTTTTTGTTTACACTTGTGTATACACGATGACAAAATAAATCAAAATAAATCAGTCTAAGTCTAAAGTTTATAGTATTCTTTAAGTTTAACCAACCTGCTTCTTTTAAATTGAAATAATGGTGAAGTAGATGCTAGTTGCACTGCTCAACATGATGATCGTGGGTTTGATTCCTAGGTACTGAGGGATGTTTTAATGATGGAGAGTAAGTACAAGTGACACCCAACCTGTTTATGCTAATACTGCCAAACTGGGATATGAACTGAACGCAAAAACAAAAAGTCATGGAACAAAATCATCACATAGACACATAGTACAAAGCACTTACGATCATATAATAGCATTAAATACATCATCCTGAGCTGCAATTACATTTAATGCCCTGCAGTGACTAAATTCAGCTGCTTTGCTGAAATACGTCTCCAGCTATGTCTCTATATGTGGGTTGATCTCCTACTGATTACTGAATTGTAAATGTTTACATGAAAAAGATCCATAATGTAAATTAACACTGTGAAAAAATAGCTTTGATGGTACTAATTTAGTGCTCATTTTATGGCTGACAAAAACACGGAGTTTAGACTTTAAATTCCACATTTATCCTGATATCTTGTGATCTAAAACAAAATCTCTATGGGCAGAAACCTTTGTAAAGGAAACTGAAATAAAACTTATCAAAGGGGAGCCTCATTATTTTTATTTCAACTGTCTGTTTGGTTAAATGATCAACAGGCTGAAACTCTGTCCACAGATCATTACAGAAAGTAAAGAGTAAAAGAAAACATGCCATTTTATTACTGACTCAATTTAATGTAGTCGACTAATTTCCAAAGCAAAAACTCCTCTGGTTTGGATGCAGAGTTTGTTCTAATGATCTCTGACCCCTCGGTGTGCCTGAGATCTGAGTGATGCGCCTCAGGATAGTATGCAAGTAAATAATGGTCAAAAAGCAAATTCAGATATCCAACAAGACTAACAAGTACAGTATAATTATTATATTATTATTTACTTGTTTAATCTATTTTACACTGTTTGCCTAGTTATATAGAAAGTAAGTATTTTGACCAAGACATGGTTAAACTATATGAATCTTTAAGCTTATAGGATTTGAGCATATTGGGAGACATGTAATTGTGTCTGGTTATTGCATGGTTATTATGCACCCTCCTTATCTCAGTTAAAATGGGCCAAAACCCTAAAGTATTATAGAATAGAATAGAAAATGCCTTGTTTGCGGTGTTTACGACTTAAAAAAAATGGGAAAAATGTGACCATTTAATTCTCAGCCCAGAATTAGTCAAAACCTTTGAGATAAGTTATTTCAGTTATTCACTAAACACACTTCTAGTTCTTAAAGGTACTTCCACTGAGTAGCAGTAGAGGAAAAACTGAGAATCCATAAAGGAAAATATGATTTTTATGCAGTACAATGCTCTACAGAGTATTGGGAGAATCATACTGAATGTGATTAGCAATCACACATCCCCACTTCTTCATCTTGGCTAAATCTCATTGAGATTTTGTGGGCCTTGTTTAAATGAGAGAATTACAGTGAGAATAAACAGTACATGCCTCTGACCAATGTCTGAGAGGCTCAGAAATTGGTCAATGGTCAATGGCTTAATAAACCAACTCCATGAAGGGCGGGCTGTTGTGAAAGTTATTAAAAGGAAAGGTTACATTTTTGCTCAGATTTGAATATTTTAAATATTATTTAAAAAAATGTATTAGTAATTTATTTGGGGGGTAGCATATTTGCAGGATAGGAATGAGGGAAACAATTTGAAAAAATAAACTCATTTTGAGATGTATTGATTTAAAAAAATATTGATAATGCTTAATTCATTAAAACTACACAGTTAAAGAGACATTTTTTTTTGTTTTTACTGAAAAATATCTTTAAAATTGCCTTCTTATTTAACCCTACTTTTGATGTACACAGAACATAATTTGATGTACAGACTGACCCCTCACTAGTCAATTCCTGATGCATCTATTAGCCTGTACCCTATTTTCCTTAATTTACTTCAGGTCGGAGGTTCCGTGCTGTTCAGCGGATGTGATGTCAAACACGTCCTTGTTAAATGGGTCCAATCTAGCAAAAACTCCATAATGCCTCTTCAATAAAGCAATTACCCCCAAGTAGCCGCGGGTTGCAGGGATTTTACAATGGCTGGGCACCCCATGATTCAGGAACCTTATTGCTTTTATAAAATGGGTACCCTACATATTGTCCATAAAATAAAGAAAAATAAACATACATTAGTAATAATTAAACAATACAACTGAGAATTATTTTTCCAACCACTGAGTGAACAGCATGGTTACCAAGCAACTACGGTTCTCAGCTCTCCCGCTGCGGCAGGATGCCCCACGACCTCCTGTCATCCCAGTTTAAACCCCACTACGACTGGAGGGAAGCCGCACATTCCTGTCACTTCACAGACATAACATACCATACCTCCAGACCAGCGTTGGGAGGTTTTTTTTGTTCTGTGTTGCTCAGCTGCAATTACTGGAGATGATATTGGTGCCTGAGTTTCGACTGGATACTTTACAAATGCTACGTCCGTTGACACCAGCGCAGGGATATTATGTGCTGTGGGTTACACTGTATTTTACAACAGAATGGAACTCGGCTTAGCAAATCACATTTAAGAATGGGAAACAACCATTTTATAAACTAGAATAATGGCACTTAAAGTGGGTTTTGAGATTTAAAGGAGATATTTACTATTTACTGCAGTTAACATTGCAAGTAACATAAAAAGTTGACTAGGGGTGGGGTGTAAAAACTAAAGGGGGGCCCAGCATGATGGCAACTTTTGGACTAAACCAACCTGTGAATTAGTAAATTTACAAGTTGGTCAATTTGTAAATTAATTGAGAATAAACATACTTTCTGCTAAACTGATTTCAAATTAGACCACTAAACCTAGGCCTGATGTAAGTTAGAACAAGCAAATAGAGCCTGTAAAGTTGGCTTAAATATCTCAAAAAGCAACAAATAAAATGAGGTTATGGATGGGCCTTTTCAAAGTTTGGACTTTATTGAGATCCTTGTGGCACAGTTCATGCTCATAAAGCATCTTATGTGAATTACAGTGATTCTGCAGAGAGTGGGCTTGAAGCCTGACTGCTAGCATTACAACGGCCTCAGAGCAGTTGTTACAGAGGGTGGCACAAGCAGTTATTAGATTTAGGAGGCAATTACTGTAATAATCAAAAAGGTTGGTTTAGTTAGCCTGTTTTTTCCTCTGTCAGTGAAACCATGATGTTTTATTTACACAGATCATAATTTAAAAAATGTTAAAACATTTTTTTCACTGACATCTATAATTGTTCCATTCACAATGGACACTAATAAAAAAAAGAAAACAATTAGTTGACCTAAAAGCGTTGGTGTACCTGGGGTTTGTCTAGAACCACAAAAAACAAAACAAAAAAATAATAAAACCTTTTCTGATATAGCAACAATCACCAACCCAATTTCCCCAACAAATTGCTTCCCCACATTGACATTAATTCTGGACTGGAATAGTGACTAAAACAAGCGTAAGGTCTGCCGGTGATTAATCGCAACAGAAAAAAAAAACAAAAAAAAAACACACCAATCTCCCCCACACACCTTATTATTCCTGGCAGAGGGTAAACAACTACTGTTTTGGCAAGCCTCCCATTTTGGCCCCGCATACTCAAGAGTATCGGCACAGTTCAGCCGCTGTCAGAAAGGAGTGTTTGTTGCCACACAATGGTGAAATAAGAAAGGTTGGTAGAGAGAGGAAGGGAAACAGAGAGGAAGATAGAGAGAGAGAGAGAGAGAGAGAGAGAAATCAAGCGTGTGTGGCAGAGCGACAAAAAGACAGACAGCTAGACGCCCTGTTTAGTCGCTCTCTTGTTTCAGCCGTCTTATCAATCACTGTTCTGTTCTTTTCGTTTCTAGTGGTTCGCTCGGACACAGGGAAACTCTAGCTGAGTGTGGCGGGCTGCTGCCGGCTGTGGAGAGCAATGGGGCCGATGGTGCACCTCACAGGCAGGAGATAGGGAGAGAGGGCTACTTTTTTAACAACAGACGGAGACACTATCAAGCACAGGCAATAAAAGCGCAAATGGAATATGAAGCTTAGAAACACAAGTGGGACCATTTCTTCTCATGCACATTTGATTTTTTTACTCTATAATTCAGCACACTGGGATGTACTGTAAAAATGGCCTTGCTTGTTTGCCTACCAAATCTCCAAAATACATAACTAGAGCAAGAAACAGTTCCGCATGCCACTCAGTAAACATGCCATTTATACCTTCCCTCTCAATCACATATGCATAGAAATACACAGCCACCAACTGCTGTGTGTGTGATGATGAATGGATAAATGTTGGGGTATGTTTTCAACTGCCCCACATACAAAGCCTGCGCTCGCCTAATTTGATACTTATTCCATGAAATAGTCATGTTGGGGGAGAATGGATGTGGATAGAGACAGGCAGTCCCATACATCATTCTAATTTTTCTTTAATAAAGCTCACATAAGCCAAAAACAGGGATAACAGGTCAATACTGCCACCTAGGGTTCATACATGAAAGGGCATGTCATTCGAGGTAGGAAAAATAAAGGATAAACCCTGTAAATGTGTAAAGAGCAGTTAAAGGTGAGGAGAAGACTGCAAGGAGGATGAAATATTTATTACAATATCATACTGTATTTATTCTTTATGCTTATTGTTTTCAGCCCGTATAATTCATGTGGGGTTGAAACCTATTTGCACAGATCTAGTAATTTCTCACAAAATTGAATATCCGGTAATGTTTAACTGGGCTTTTCCAGGGGTTAGGGAATTCTTCTCAAGTTTCCTGTGGACATACATGAAAGGCAGGCTAATCTACATATTCCTTCTCTAAAAGCCCTCGGAAAATAGTTAAGAGGCTTTAAATGGCTACTCTTTAGTCTTGCGTGAAAAATGCAGACATAAAATTTTTATCTCAGCTTCTAAAGGTGAAATTGTGTTTAGAGAACAAAAAGCCAGGGGAAGCTACTATGTGTTTTCGTCAGACATCTGTTTACAGCTGCCAAAGTAGATTGCATTCAAACAAATACTTTTCCCCTACCACAAACACACACACCTCCCCACACAAACACTATTTTACTCCCGCTCAAAAGGAAAGGAAGTCTGGGTTATGTTGGCTGTGAGGGACGGACAGGGAAAACCAAACTCATCTTGAAACGATTGGTTGCAGACCACAGAGAGGGAAAAGTTGCAGGAAGGGGCAAAGAACTGCTGCCCTTAGGCTAAGAGTTCTGTTCTTGTCTGATGCCATGATGCCTGGTCTATCTCTCTCTCTCTCTCCCTCCTTTTAACACACACGCAGAAGCTCAGAGACACAAACAAATCCCTGCCTCAGTTGACCCAAACCATGCTCGCCTCATTAGCTGCCAATCACTTTGAACAGACGCGCTAAAAGGGAGGAAGGACCGGAGGTAGAAACACAGGAGATGAAGGAAGAGATACAGGTTTAGTTGTCATCAATAATCAAGCTGCTCTTGTGCCGCTGTCTGATGGTGTCTCAGCCCCAAACAATGACTCCTAAATAACCATAAAAGTGGATAAAATAGATTTCTTCCTTTTCTCCCCAATCCCCTGCTTCCTGAATTGGACTGTCTGTGTGTTTTAAGCCGAATCCCTTATTGGCTTTTTGAAAGGATAAAACGAATGGTTGTGGGATGGAGGATGGCCAACCACACACACATTTTACAGAAGGCTATTCCAAGATGGACCAGGACCAGACATCTCCACTCACACATACAGGCTGTTGACACTCTGACACACAAACACAGGCACATACTCAGTTGCAAGACTTGTGATGTATGTTTATCGTAGAGCGTTTAAAGCAAACGTGACAAGAACACACATAGAAATTAGATTCACAGATGCGGCACACATGCACACTCGTCGCATCTTCAACAAGCAGGCAAACCAGCCTTTTAAGGTGCTAAGAACCCACCACTAAAAAAGAAATAAATAAATGAATAATCTGCCTTGGGACCGAGTAAAAAAAAATTTTTTTAGGCTCATTAAAGACACTTTCTTTTTGTTTAGAGCTGAGCAGCTGGAGTTTTATGGTTGATGAGGGGAAACAATGCACAACAAAAAGAAAGAAAGAAGTAGTGAGCCAGAGCTTATAAGCTTATAATGAGGGTAGCCTTCAGTCCACTGATCATAGCAGAGGGAATCATTGTTACCCGTCAGAACTCGGATAAAACCGTAAAGACATAAATTTTGCTCTTGTTGCCTTCAAAATCAGATATAAACAATGTTTTTTTTTTTCTTCATATTGTATTTTTTTGTTACAAATCATGGCATGGTTACTGGTATCAAAGGAACCAAGGTTTTAAAAAGTTAAGATTTTAAGTATGTCATGTTTTCCCTTTAAATCGTTCCTATGAGTTTATCCTAGTTGCCAGAGAAATTGCAAGAAAGACCAGAAATTGCTCTCACTATATTTAAATTAGGCTGCTTAAACATATAAATTCAATTCAGTTTATTTTTATAGCGCCAATTCACAAAACATGTCATCTCAAGGCACTTTAGAGTTCACCTATATAGCAGCTGGAAGAAGGAATACTGCATAAAGACAAAGGTAAGATAAAAAACCTTATCATTTAAGATATGTAACAGTGACTAACAATGCCACAAAATAAAAGGATTAGGATCATTGTTACAGCATTTGTTTTTTAGATCTCACTCTGAAAGTAGTGCAAACACAAAGAAAGCAAAGCAAGTTTGTTTATATGCCACCATGCATACACAAATGAATCCAGAATGATTTACATAAAATCAAAAGAAATAGACTGAAATAAAAAAAAAACACTAAAGCTTTGAAAAGCACTGTTTAAAAAGGAAAAAAAACATGTTGAAATGCTAATTTAATCTTCAATCTCAAACTTCAATCACTGATCAGTAATTGGGGCAATAAATGTAACAATTCTATCGAAACTTGCAGTAAAAAACAATGTTCCAGTATGGATTGAAAGAAGTCTACTGCCTCTGCAAATTTTATGCTTTCTGGGAGCTGAGGAACTAAGTAACTCCTTTCCTTTGTTTAGATCTGGTCCTAAAAACAATAAGTAAGATGGTCCCTACAGACCTTAGTGGTCTACATGGTTCTTACTTAATAAACAACTCAGAAATATATATTTGCTCAAAATCATTAAGAGCTTTAGACCTAAAGCCATTTAACAAATATAAAGCATGTGACTGAAGAACTGGTGTAATGTGTTCAACACTCCTGGTGTTGGTCAGGACTCTGGCAGGAGCTATTTGGATGAGCTGCAGCTGCCTGATTGATTCTTTTTTAAGAGACCTATAAAACGACTTGCGGTAATTTAACCCACCGATAATACAAACTGTGTCCATGTTCTTTTATCCTCTTTTAAAAGGAAACATTTAGCGATGCCAATATGTTTTAATAGTAAGAGGAAAAGGTGGGTCTTCAATTTTGATTCAGTTCTGAATAAAAACAATTCAATCAAATATTATTGAAATTTAAATTAATATGTGGAAAAAAAATATGAAAAAAATGTAATTACATTAATATGGCGTTTAGCAAATTATTATTTTTTCACTTGTGTCAAGACTGCAAGGTTTAAACTAAGGATAAAAATAGGGTTTGGTGTCCTTACTATAGAATATATGAACATAGGGTTTGAAATTTTTACAAAAAACCAGACAGTCAGGGTGTGGAAACTTCTCTACTTACGTTTACTGTATTATTATTATTATTATACTGTATTATAGATTTATTTTATTTTATTTGTAAATTGTGTAATTCTGCTTCTTAAATATTAGTTTTTATCAAAGCTTGAAAATGTAATGGTCATTGGTTCAATGTGTGTTTGTGCTTCATCCTCTCTCCTCCCTCGTCTTCAAACTTCTGATATCTTTCCATTTCATGCTGGTTTACAGGACACGCACCCTGGATAAGGAAGGGGTCGATGAAACTGTTCCCTTGCCTTCTTTGTTTGTCCAGTGATCTATTGCAATGCTTACGGCTCGCACTAGATTTCAAGTCATGTGTCTTCCCCCTTTGACGCTCACACCGAAGTTTTAAGGCATCAAATTCATTAACAATTTATGAGGGAATGTGCATTGATTTTTTTTTTCTTTTGTTTTTCATTTTTAAATATATTTCTTTAAGATAACTAAGACGGCTGCAAGCAAAAACCTTTCCTCAGACCAAATAAGCTACAGTTACAGCAGATTGCGGCCACTGGTGAGTGTGTGCGCAGCGAACATTGCGTCTCAATGAAACGCCTCTCCTGTACGAGACACAGATGCTGTCTGGACCTGTTTTAATGAAAGTGAATGTCTCGGGTTACGCCATTTGGGCGAGTGTGCGTGTGCTGATGCGTCTCTGTGTGTAGCACTGATGTTTTGAATGTCAATAGAAGGTAAAACTTGTGTTGAGACCCTGCAGAATTAAGATAACGATCACACAAAAGCCTGTGTCTCCCTTTTGTCGCCCCTTCTCTTCTCCCATTTCGATACTTGCTTAGAGCACAATGCATCTGTTTGATGCCTCCCCTCGGTTTGTGAGTCATCGCTCTTGTCTTCTATGTTTTCACCCCTGTGACAAGCTATTTAGCAGGTGTGTGCAGCTATTTGGATTGTTTTCTCTATTATGTCCAGTATGTGATTTTGTGGTATTTGTCTTGTTTCAGTGAGCTGAGATTTTGAAGAAATAATATCTTAGAGCAAACTCATCCAATTATTTAAAACTAAACTGCAGTAACACTAAGTAGAATATCTTAAATATCTTAAATATAATAATCTTAAATCCCTTAAAAAAAAAGATTTTTTTTTCTATTTATGAAAATATAATTGGTAAACTGCAGGAATTCTTCTTTTTCCATCTCATCCTCCAAGATATGTCCATGAGGCCGCTGACAAAAACACAAATTCAAATAGGAACACTAATATCACCTGACAGATTCCTATACATGATACCATCTAGCTTTCAGGTATCCGGCTGAGTTTGAGTCTACACAGGTTGAACTTTCATTTCCTGGCCGCAAGTTTGCATGTTCAACAGCTGGCTTTGACGTCCTGAAGAGTAAGAGAGAACATTGTCGGACCAGCGATCTGTCAAAGGCCCTGTGGAGGCGTGGCACGTGTAATTCAGGATGACACAACTGAAAAATGTCCAAAAAAAGTCAAAACCAGCCTCTGTGCTCTCATCATGTTTTGGTCTCTAAGGTGGACTGTGGCAGTTTTCAGCAGAAAACGAGCTGGAAAAAGTGAAATTCTGTTACATTACGCAGCTTAACAAAAAACGCCATAGGACACCAGTTGTCTCTTGTGTTTTGTTTCCTGTGGGAGTAAACGTACTACAAGGTTAAAAAGGAGAAATAAAGCTAATTTCAGGATTGACTTTATAAACGATTGTAGACATTGTTTCTATGGGTTGAAAGGAGCCCCCACTAATCAGCTGAATTTAGGAAATGAATGATTGTTGCTGTAATTTCTTTGAAAAAGAGAACAGGGTTGAACGTGTGTGAAGCCATGTATCTGGTACCTTGCAAGGACAGTGTTAGACCAATTTCCCTGGAATATACTACTTTGTGGGGTCTTACCCTCCACCGGTCCCCGTGGGGAACAGTTTTCTTTTTGAGTTGGGGCCTAGCTTTAGGACTAATGTATGAATTAAGTTTAGGTTAGGTTTAGCTATCTGATGGTAATGGTTTAGGTCTGGGTTAAGCCATATAAGTGAATGCAAAAGGAATGGAAGTCAATGGAAAGTCCCCGTAAGGATAGCAGGACATACCGTGTGTGTGTATGTGTGTGTGTTCACAGGATGTTAATTGATGAGCGTTATAGAGAGCTGCTGGTAGCACAGGGGGGATCATTACTGCTGGAGTGGAACAACTGCATTCACGGCTGTTTGCTGTGTCACGCACATGCACACACACACACCCACACACACACACACACACCCCGTCATGGCAATCCTCCAAGTTCCCCTTTTTTTTCATTTCTTTTTTAAGTTATAACTTTTCCACATAAACCAACAAATGAAATGGATTTCAACATTTTTATTCTATAATAAAAAAAAAAAGAACGATAATAAATAGAGACAATAACCATTGAAAAAGCACAGCTCCCAAATTTCACTTTGTTGCACACTTGCAACTTGCAAAAAAAAAACGATTTTCTTTTTTTGGCAAGAAGAGAGGGAAAAAAACAAGCTACGATTCCTGCGGCATTTCCAGTCTTTCAGTCCAATTTGTGGGAAGGGGAGTGTGTGTGTGTGTGTGTTGGGGGGGGGGGGGGGGGGGGGGGGGTGCAGGCACTTTGGGTTAAAGGATTTAGGTCACTCTTTAACTGACAGGCTGACATCAGAAAGGTAACACAGAAATCCCGGAGTGAAAATCCAGCCATCTGTGGAATGACCGATCCTTAAGAGGCAGACGTTCATTTTATGGGATCCTTGATTTGTAATGAACATGAGATCTTGACCTATATTTTCACACTCTGGATACATTTTAGTCATTTTAGTTTTTTTTTATTTATATAATGCTCCTGTAAATAAAGGCATTCCTATGTTTTTGAGTGTAATCAATGCTTTATATTTATATCAGTATCTTCTGGCTGTTTAAAGAATCATAAATAGATCCTCGATGGTGTGTGGGTGTTTGGTGTGGGGAAAGAGTATGTAAGCAAAATCAGTGTTTGTTCGCTCCTTATGCCGCAGTACTTCAATTGGGCAGCTGCTCTTACTCCCTTAATACGAGGAGAGAAGCATACAACTGTGAGTAAATGGAAAAGTGATTCCTTCAGAATTTAAAATGTATGTTGATTCAATAATTGTATTTTTTCCATGATAGAAAATATTTTTAAAATAAGTAGTGAGATGAATTAAAATTAAATATAGAAGAAAACAGTTTTTCCTCAAAAAAAATTGCATATTTTCAGATTGTTACCTCCAGCAGCCAGGGTTTGAGTTTGCGGTCCAGGATGATGTCAAAGCCCAGGACCTCAAAGCAGACACTGTCGCTCCCTGGTGGTTGTCCTGGGCGGCACATGCGGTAGGCATGCAGAACGTGCGGCTCAGCTACTATCAGTGTTTTCACCACCAACTCCTAACAGAGAGCAAGGACAAAAAAAAGACAACAAAAGCAACATGAAATTTATTAGTCAAAAGCTACATGACTTCTTAAAAAACAATCAATAAAATAACAAGACAAAATGTATGCAACAATCTTGACCAAGATATGTATTCTCTAAAGAGGAGACAACAACTGCTACAGTTTACTCTAAGATTATTTCTTTTCACTGCTTATTTTTTTACCAACTGATAATTAGACAGTGTAATTGGCACTGATTGTTTTTGAATTCCCTTCAAACACAGACGTTCTCCACTGTTGATGCTGCTCCATCTGTGTTTCTAGTGGTATCCAACCTGCATGCATCTGTGTTTGCCCAAATCTTTGCTGGCTGCTACCTATTGGCCTACAACACTGTGGGAAACATGCTCAGTCTGACAAACATGTAAACACTTTTCACAAAGCTTCTCTTTACCAGGCAGGCGCCTTGCAGTGCTGCTGCCCTGCAATTTTGCCCAGTCCAGTCTGACTGCTAGGTGCAAGAGAGAGGGGATGAGGTGGTCTGGTCTTAGCCTGATAAGGCTGCACCCTCCTGATCCTTTTTCCCTCTGTGTGTTTCTCATGTACCATCATGTATATGTCAAGCCATCCACTGTCTACCCCCAGGCTATTCAGCACCATAACCTACTCCCCTAAACATGTCTGTACCCCAAGACCCCAACACCAGCTCTGTGTGTGTTTGTCTGTCCTTTGTCCTGCCCAAATCACCTCTTACCTTACCCTGTGGCACAAAAAATGGCACTAGGTTACCCATGTTTGTCCAAATGTGCCTATTCATCCAACTCATTTGGACTCTTCAATGCAAATTATATTTATTTTTTTAATGTTGCATTGTCTAAATGGTTTTCCTCAACATAAACATTCATTCTGAATCATATCATAAGCCCTGTGATTTTGTGATCTAGTTTCTGTAATTCGGTTTTCGTTTAAATTGCGCATAAACCAAAGACAAATCTGTCTTTTTCTTAATGGTCTACACAAGCATTTCAGCTGCAGACAAGACATATAATCTATATGTTTATTGTATATACCATATACAAATCCAAGAAAAAAATAAATAAAAAATGAAACAGCAGAGTATCAGCTATGTATGACTGTGAGGAACTTCATTGGAGATTCTAAATGTCTAGTCGTAAAATAAGCTGTTAAAAAAACAAAGTGCACATTTCTTGTCTGAAGTGGAAAGGCTGACTTCCCAAATTCTAGTTTCTCTAAAACTTGGACATGCCAGTTAAATTTTTTCTTTAAAGGCTAAAAAGAAGAAAAATTGGAATGTTTTTTTTTTAGCCTTGTATGTAATATCCCATATACATACAAGGAAACATCATATTCTGTGCATCATCGAGAAAATAGTCTTCATGTGTTTTCTCTTGTAAATGGAAATTCTCACTGTCATCCTTCCAATTTTTTCAAATCCATGGGAACCTTCCAGTACCTACATGAGCAGTGAGTATGAACTGAAACCTTTGCTCTCTCTTTGTCTTTGCCGTACTGTAGTCTGAATTCTTTCGGAAATCTCTACAATTCTTCGGAAATTATTCCTAAACAAATAAAGGACACTTACTAAGTGTGAGTATTCTATACACAGTACATGTATAAACATCGAACTGTGTTGTTGTCACCATGACCGGATGGTGATTATATATGGCAATATCAGTAAAATAAATGGCTAGACTGGATTTGGCCT
This sequence comes from Cyprinodon tularosa, assembly GCF_016077235.1. NCBI lineage: Eukaryota > Metazoa > Chordata > Actinopteri > Cyprinodontiformes > Cyprinodontidae > Cyprinodon > Cyprinodon tularosa. The sequence continues at coordinate 1,042,341 of NW_024039585.1, read as the reverse complement.
TACGCTGGCCCCATTAACTTGGCATTTCACATAAAAAAATAAAAAAATAAAAACTATGCCCAATGTATTTCACAACCTCAAACAACACATTTAAAGAGGAAGCACAAATCTCAGATGTTCACACTAGAAGCAAGAGTCCCATCAGCGTACTTGGTCTTTACCAGAGGGAAATTTGTTGTGAGGAGAGAAAACCAACTTAAAATGAAACAAAGTTGAGGATCATAAACAGTACCAAAAAGAACAAAGACAAGATTTTTATGAGATAAAAACTACTTTTCCTCTTAGAACTCGGAACAAAGGAAAATGTAAACACAAGGAGAGTAAAAAGCTAATAAAAAGAAGAAAAGGTGCTTATGGAGAAAAGAACAATTGTTCATTGAGAAGAAAACATCAGCCAATGAGAATTCCTTTAAATACAAGCATAGCATGACAAGTAGGGAGGTGAGAACAAGCATCAGCGGGCAACCCATATGACTATGTACCAAGAGTCAGGGTGAAAACGGTGAGAAAAAACCTGAGCAGAATCGCAAAGAGATGGTTTAATGGACTAAATTGCACAGCAGGGATAGAAAAGGGCTAAATAAAGAAAAAAACCTGAAGAATCTTCCAAACTGGTGATGATGAAAGTAAATGAAAATGGTTGAGGTGTGAGTTGAGTTCCAAAGGAAAAGCTCATCCTGCAGGAATGATGTTTCCTCTGAGTGTTAAACAAGCTCCCTGAATCAGTGTCATATCCAATCAAATCAAACCTCATCTAGTCAACCTAAGTATTGTCCGCAGCCCTGAGTTGGTTGATAGGAGCAGCCTGTGTGTATATATCAAAGTATACATGGAGTTTATAGCTGAGGACATTGTTTGTGTTTAGGGACTGCTTTTCTCCTGTAACACATTCCCTTTCCTTTAGTGAAAGTAAATATCTGAAACTGATGTGTTTTTATCTTACTGAGATGTCTCCCCAGAACTTGGCCACATCATAGTCGTTGATACGGAGGAACTCAGTGAACCAGCTGATGGACCGCTTGCTGCCTTTGTCCACCGTCTCGTCTCGCTCAAAGTTTTCGTTGTGTTTGTTGACAGAGTAGTTTGTCAGATGCATGTAGAGCTGGCTCTGGAGAAAGAAAGTCACAGAAGCAAACATAGGAACATTTTCTTTCCTGAATCTTGTCAACCCTATCAAAATGATCAGAGGTGTAAAGCAATAAAGTACAAATATTTTGTTATCTTACTTGAGTAGAAATTTTGGCCATCTATACTTTAGTGGAGGAATTATGTATATATACTCCTTAGTTTTGTTTCATATAAGTTCATTTTTGTTATGGCTTTTTGGAATAAAAAAACATCAAAATAATTTCTTTCATCCAGAAAATTTATTTCTTTGTGGTTGTTGTTCACATAAATAGTTCTGATTATTAGTTATAAAACTAAGAAAACTAATTATAAGTAAATCATCATCCAAAGCTGTGGAAAAATGTTTCTTTAATAGTGTAGTGCGGTACCCATTATAAGCTTGCATTACTTTTACTTTTATACTTTTAGTTTTAAAATTGTACATTAACACTTTTTCTTGAGTAAAAACTTAAGTAAATACTCTAACTTCTAAAAGAGTTTTTAAACAATAGGATTTATACTTCTACTTGAGTAATAAATATTTTTTTGACACCTCTGGAAATAATAATAAATAAATTAAAAAATTGCACTCTACATGTTTCTACTCCCATAACTACTTAGTGGGGTTTGGTCAGACTTCTGCTTAAATTTTACAAATAAAAGTATAAATTTGTACCAAAGTCCACTTATGAGTAAATAGAATCAATCTAATATATCCCCTCACAGTATGTATATATTTACTATGTCAAAATCCACAAAGAGAGACCTAAACTTTATGCCTTACATGCAATAAGGTATGTGCAACAGATTACCAACACAGCACACTGTGTGCTCATCCGACACAGTAGTGACAGCATCATGCTGGGACGAGGACAACCCAAAGGCCTTAGGGTGGAGTGGCTCAGTCACACTGTCTTTTACAGTTAACATTAGTTAGAATGTCACAGTTTACATCCAGACCTAAATACAAGTCAGAATGAAGTGAGACTGGGAAATTGTCTATGAGAAATTATTTAATCCAGCCTGTATTAAGCTTAAGCTATAATAAGGAGAAAAAAACAGACTTGTTCATAATTTATACTGATTTGCATTTGCTTGTCATATAAAATGTGGTAAAAGATATGAGCAAACGTATGACTCTAATATGACAAACTATTAAGGTTCGGGAATCGTGAATCCCTTTGCTTTGAGAAATGTTTACATTTTCCTTCTTGCTCCCTGATGCTATTACCTAAACATGTATGCTATAATGCATACCTGACCTCAGAGGTAACAACTCCACTAAAGGGAGCAGCCTTTAGTGATAACTGGCTAAAACTTTTATATATTTGTGAGAACATTTTTCTGCCAGCTAATTATTTACCTACAGATTTTCAACAAACTGGGAACAATTATAGATGCTGTAATTAGCAAAATTCCAAATGACATTTCAGATCAAATGTCTTACAACATTTTGAAAAAAAAGCTATTTATTTGATAAAAAACAGCTTCCAAAATAACATTTATAGTTTGGAGAATAACAATAAACAACACAGTAAACTGTAGCGAGACTAAAAGAAGTAGGAACAGAGCAAACCATTTGTTCTCATAGGCTGTGCGTGCATCACTGAACGAGATGACAACAGCTGTCCACCCTATAACTATTGTTCTACCCCTGTCCTTTCAAACCATCCTTCAAACTCAAAGACAACACATCCTTGTCCCCATCCGACAAAGACTAACGCCATGCCTGCAGGCCACTGCAGCCCCGGATGGCTCTCAGGAGGCCGCTCTCCGAGGAATGGAGCATCCATCTCCATGATGCCGCTCGCTCCATCATGTGTCATTCACTGAGACAATACAAGCTTGTGTCTTTGTAGGAGCCCAGCATCTCTATACATGTGTGAGTGTATGCTTAACACAAGCATGTATCTTGCTTGAATGAAAGCTGTGCGCATGTGAACATATACATCCCCCTTTATCTGCAACAGTCTGTGCTTCAGCAGGTGCAGAACCTAAAGGCAAATATGAATGGTTTGACATCACAGAAAACATCTGGCAGGAAGACATTTTTGCTCAGCTGCATGTGTACAATCTGTCCACACATTCTGTGCATGCGTAGGAAAAAAATGACAGCTTTGACCGTACCCTGCTGAGTGTTTATAGGAGTAAATACCTGCTAAGTGGTTATTTTTAGGTCATATTTTCCATGTTTTTTGTGTCTATTATTATGTCACATAGTAAAAAATGTAATTAAATTTAAATATTCATTGCAGGGATCACTGAGCTGCTATGATTTAAAAGCAATGTATCTATGACTGTGTGGGTGTATGCATTTTCAAATCTGCTTGCAGAAAATTGCCACACAAATAAAGATCCTCTGACTCACCAGGTTGGCCTCGTTGGGTGAGTGGTACTTCTCGGTGCCCATGCGAACCAAGCCGTCTTTGTACAAGAAAATGCGAAGCGGGTCACAGGAAGTGACCAGGATGTAGATGCGCAGGTCAAATTTGTAGCCCTCCATCAGGAAGGGCTTGTCCAGATACTCCTGAACAATAAAGTGCTCCTGGGCTGGCAGCTTCTCACAGTTACGGATAAGCGAGATCCTGGATTGAGAGAGGCTTTATTAATCCTTGGGGGGCATATTATGGTGGCATAATAAAAAATGGCGTGGTAAAGATAATTAAAAAAATGACAGATGGGAGGATAGTAGTGACTATGAATATGAATGATGACACTGGTGCTCTCTTATATGCATATTGAAGTCAGAAAATTGGGGCAAACAAGATACAGATTTTGGATGTTTCATTACAATATTTCATCTGAAAGTCATCTAAAAGAGTTGAGGGATGTCCTCCCCCCACTCCTGCCCATTCGTCTGATACTATCTGTCTTTATGTCCAAAGATTAACTTTGGCCTGCAGTTTCCCCTGCTCAGGAAATGGATAATAACCATAAATTATACACACCATAGATGCAATCATGGGGAGAGGATATTAAAATACGTCCATACCATGCAGGGAAAGATTTTAAAACTCACAATAAAGAATTTAAACCTGGTGTCCATATGAAACCACAAATTCACAAATAAAAAAAATAAGTATGCTACAAGGCAGCTTTGAGCAAGAAAGGGTTTCTTTGGAGCTATTAGATGGCCGGAATGTTTGTGGCACATTTTTTCACTGTTGATCTTTCAAATGTCAAAAAAAAACAAGTACAGCCTGAATGATGGTTCATCTTAGCCATTCTCATGAGCATCTGGAGAACATTGCGTTTTCTTCAAAGAAAAATTCCTCTCTTTCTGCACAGGAAAGTACGTCGGCTGCTCTCTGGGACTTCAACCTGGGTGCAGGTTAATGGGAGCAGACACCGCTCCGTTTCAAGCTCCATTCTGATTCATTTGCTTTGGCCTCATGTCACTGGCACTCAAGCCGTATAATATGCAGGTCGTTTCTAACATGAGTAAAGAATGGGCTGCGTTATTTTGTGGACATTCATGTGGTTGTGCAGTTTTTTCCTTTTAGTATAGTGTTTTTTTGTGCAGAGAGAGGGTGTGGGGTCATTTCTGAACAATCTTCCACTATGTAATAGCTTTTGCAACTGACCTATCTCACCCATCACTCATAGTTAGGACTGACTTAATCTAAATTGGTTGCATGAGCAGCCTGACAGGCTCCATTGTACACATACAAGAAGTAGGACTGATCCAAGATGTGTGGACCTGACTGTTGCAGCCTGATGTATAGACATATAGCGGTAGGAACATGACTCTGCTTTCTGTAATTACAGACAGAACATAAAGTGTAATGAAACTATCCAGCCTATGTCGCAGAAATATGCTTGATTCTGACAATTTTCTGCTTAGATTAACACTGGCCCTTCAGAAACACTATGTTTTCCTAATCAGTCAACTAATAAAACTTTTCAGTGTGGACTCTTTTTATGGTAGGACAGAAACGCAAATTTAGCTATTTTTAAATTTGGTAAGTTATTTAACAGTTATAAAAAAGGGGCAAGAAGCAATTTAGAATAAATTGATCAAATAAAGTTGATTCAAGCTGAGAGAGATTAGGGAGTGGATCACGGCTCTTTGGAGAGAGTTTATATTTTTTGAAGCCAGCTGGGAGCAACTCCTTCAATTATGGAAACAATCCCTGACCGAAGCAATTTGTCAGAATTTGGATTAAAACCATTTATGCTAAAAGTAAATATGACACTTTGCTTTACTGTTTTTGACATCAAAAAACTTCATCCAGATGCTTTTAGGATTCTTTAGCTCAAACTGATCCTGTGTCTTTTAAAAGGCACGAGTTATTCACTTCAAATGAAGCACATGTGGATAATTCAGTTGTCCACACAGCATCTTTTACATGTCCTGTGCTTGTGTAAAACTGAGAATGAAAAAAAACAAACAAGGAAGAACCTGCAGATGTGATTTTGTTCCCATTAATTGCACGAAGAAGCTAGTCAATAAACTCTATTGTTTTAAAATATTGATAAAGATAATCAGAATGTGATACAGTTAACCTTCTAAGTTTGATCCCTTAGAGCAGGGGTCACCAACGGGATGCTGCTGCTGTTATGTTTTATCATTTATAGAGTGTTTCGTCATATCAATAATTTAAAACATATAAGCATTTACAGGTATTTCAAAATGACAATATCTAGAAGCAAATTAGAAATGTAAAGAAACAATAGAAATAGGTTTATTATTAATGAAGTTTAGGTGAACTCTGACTCCTCCAGTTCATATGTCAGTATTAGTAGCCCATCCTGTGACTCAGTACCCATGAACATGCCTCTATTCTTAAAAAGGTTAGTGATCCCTGCCTTAGAGTTTTCCACATATCTCTGTCATGAAACATGCTATAGTGAAACCTTTTGGAAATCCAAAATGTAAGAAAACAATCTTTAGACCATGGTGTCCTGACCTCCTGGTGGCAATGTGGTGCTATGCCCTGGGTCTATTAATACCAAAGTAAATAAAGCCAACAGGTATAAAAAAGCGGGTTGCAGATTGTGGAAAGATCTTACCCCTGCCTCCCCAACAACTGTGGTCACCCACAATTTTGGAGCTAAATCAGTCTTTAGACACGTGGCTCACAAACATTTCCTGCTTCCCCCCCACCTTGTATCTTTACTGCAGTGAATTACATGCTGTCATAAAATGAACGACAATCACCTTTAAACAGAAAAAACTGCCACCTCTTAAGGGTATAATGGAGGATGTTCTTTTTCCAGGGTGGATCATCAAAATAAGTGGTCCTCCTACTTGTCAACCATTCTGATGATATGTTTACGTAAGGCCGTCCTACGTGCTCGTCCCCATTTTCACTTACTGGTGAGTCTGACATAGTGGAAAAATTGCAAATCTTCTTTTGGAAAGTAAGCTGGTATGAGTGATGCAAACAGCAACTTTTAAACAGAGCGTGCACGAGAAGAAATAGGCTTTAATAGGCGTTCCCTCTCAGGAGCGGGTACAGAGTTTTCCATGTGCATATTTTCTTTTTAAAGGGGAGAGGGTGGATCTTTTGAAAAATTCACAAAAATCCTCCACTATACCTTTAAGTTTAACTGTCAAAACCTTAACGGTTAATTTTACAGTGTAAAAAAGATTTAAAATTGCTGTCAATATTAATATATATTTTAACCCCTCCTAAAATGGGCCATTTATTCATCTAAATTCATCATGCCATGCCTCTAGTTACACCTGCTTATCAACTGATTTATCCATACAGTGTATCTATAAAGCTAAAAGCATTTTTTGTATTTAAAAACTTAACAGAAAAATGGAAAAAGTAAAACGTTTTATTCACCTTTAAATGGAGAAATGAAAAACTTTATTCGTCCCTCAAACCAATAATATGGAAGATCCCTCCGTAGATTATCTACATCAGTCTTACTCCTGCCAACAAAAGCTGCAGCCCTACAAATGACCACTTCACTGACCTGCTTATCAGAGTACTTGAATGAAAACGAGCAGGAGGGAAGTTGTTACGGGCCTGACCGACGATGTAAGGCGCCCTCTTAGCTGGCTGACAGCAGGCTGACTGATGAGGACAGGGTTAACAGCGTTAGTTAGTGGAGCTGAAGTAGCTGAGGAAAAGACGGCATGATTGATGAGCTGAGGTGTCAGATAATCACAGCCCACTCTCCCCCTGCCTATTTAATATGACACTGGAGGGGAGCTTGCCTTTTTAAGCTTCGCATGCGCTTTTATTTTGTTTCGCCTTATAACAAGCTAGGCTTCAGACATAAACAATAACTTCATTTAGTTGGCCGACAGAAAAATAAATTACAGGGGGTAGATATAACTTAATTTCCTGCCGCGTCACACCACAGGGGAAAAAAAAGAGAGAAAAATCTAATTTTGTGAGCCGCCTGCCACTGAGTGGTCGAGCTAAACTCATCATCTTTCATATTCTTAATGTATTGCAATAATTCAGCCTTTATTCTTTAATAAATAAGGGCTTAGTACAAGCATGGAGTTATAAGTAATGCTCACATTATACCAGAAAGGACAAATTCAAAGAGAACTAGAGGAAGAGGTGGGGCACACAAAGCTATTTGTACTTCAATATCCCCACCTATTGGTGCAAGTGATGAAGTCAGCCCACTGTATTTCCTGATGCACACTCGTCTCAGAGATCAGATTTTCAGAGAACAGAATGTGAAATAGAAAGCTTAATAAATATTTTGCCACGGGAACTCTTTCTGGGTTTCTCAAGGCAGCTAAAAGGTTCCTTCTCACTTCAGTTAAAATGAATTCTCTTGTAGTTTAAAATTTATCTCAAGAAACCAAATTATTTACAAAACTTAAATTTTTTACTTTTTTTTTTCTCTGTAGTCTTCACATTTTTTTTTATTAATAATTGCTCTTCTTCGGGAGGAATAACTAGAATCTATGGGGGAAAACAAGATAAAAAAGAATTTCAACTCTTCAATGAGAGCTTTTTTAGACTTTTAGATTAAAAATCATTTACAAAGCACAAATCGGTGAACATTGAAGTGTCTCAATGTTCCTTTCCCCGAATAAACTTCCTAACTTCCCTAAGAATGTTTGGATTCTTCTCATTTCTCCTCAGTCAGTGGAACACCCAGAAAAGCCCAGATAGCCAGATCTCATCCTACTCCTCTAATTCTTTTTAAATTGAGAGAGCTTTGTGATCAATATCAAAGTCCCCACCACTTAAAGCAAAGATCAAATGCTTACTGAGCCTTATAATGTTCAGTTTTTATTGGCAATGCTTGTGGGAAGATGATGTAACCTGTTCAAGTTCCAGGACATATAAAGGCATGAATTTCAAGTAATTTCACTTTATTATTGAATATGAAGTGCCGTTTAAATGTATTCACACTCATTCTTTTTCACATTTTATCAATTTTACGACCATAAACTTAAGGCCATGAATCTGTTTTTATCGATAGACAAACACAAAGTAGTGTCTTAGAAAGATAACTATAGGTTAAAACAACAGAGCAATAAGAAGTTTGCCAAGAGCGATTAAAGAGACACTGTGCACAAGAAAGTGCTTTTTTTTTGATGACATACTAAAACTGAACAGTTTGGCCAATGTGCACAATGTTTAACCTGGAGGAAAACTAATGCTGCCCTGACGACATCATCAACAACATGAAGCATGGTGGTGACAGCATCATGCTGAGGGGAGACAGGGGCAGGGAAGCAGGTCATGACTGAAGAATGGACACACCTTACAAACCCTAAACATACTGACAGCGCTACATGTAAAGGTTCAAAGTAAATTCATTTGTTAAAATGACTCAATCAAAGCAAAGACCTACCGTAATTTTCGGACTATAAGCCGCACCTGAATATAAGCCGCTGAAGCTTAATTAGATGATTTGTACATATACAAGCCACACCGGACTATAAGCCGCAGGTTTTTAGGTTTACACACCAACTGTCTTGCGCTCGCAATGTCCGTCTTTCTCGCTGTCGTACTGTCTCGTACCACTCGCGGTAGAAGTCTGCTTCCGGAGGACCTCCCCATTCCCGCGCGCGCGGCTACTGTACTTGTGTGTTGAAGCAAATGTGACGTCAACATGGTGGATGGTTAAATCCATAGATTTAGGTATTACTCTAGTGGCGGTTAGCTGTAAAAGTCCATAGATGAACTGCATTGTTATATAAGCTGCAAGGTCGAAAAATGGGGAAAAACTTGAGGCTTATAGTCCGAAAATTGCGGTAAATCCAATTGAGAAATTGCAGAAAGGCTTTAGTCTCTTTTTAATTTAAATGTGGCTTTAGCCATTTTGCAAAAATAAATGTGCTCAAAGACTACTCCCTCAATCAGTAACAGTGATTAAGACATATCCTATCTATCCTTTTCCTTTTACTAAAGTCCCACCTTACTAACTGTTGGTAAATCAAATAAAATACAAAAAGAGGAAGTTACTCAGTGAATCCATCTATTTTAAACTCCTGAGCAAAGCTGGGTGCAGGAGACGGTTAGACCAGCTTTTCTATTCAGGGAATAATGGACAAATGCTTCCAGACTTCTCTCTCAGAATGCCAAAATCCAGAATGAAAATTCACACCTCACAACTTGAGCTTACTTCTTACCCCATGGGAGTGAAAGTATGAAATATGCATTCAGGTACTACATTCAGCCCATCGTTTGATAAAGAGGTGCTATTGAGAGTCCATGTTCCCCTGCAGCAGCCATCTTTGTCCATTTTCTAGTCTGACTGCCCTTTGCTGATGGTGCCTCATAACGGAATCCAATAATCACATGCAGAGACCTTGAGGGGAGGAACTACAGTAGTTGCCAGAGACCATGAGCATTTGTGTGTGGCCCCCACTGGCAGTGATAACCACTGATTTATGGCCGGGGTGACCATCGAAGACAATGAAGCCCCACAATGAGATTCGCCACACCCTCTCAGCTCTAATACTCAATCTGTTACCAGCCGTTCTCAATTTCCATAGACACCCATGCCAGGGTCACAAACCCCTTATAGCTTTGTTTTGGTCGTGTTTGTCCTCTATTTGCTCTGCTGCTAATTTACTCCCCCCTCCCTTTCCTTTCCCTCCTCTACTTTTACCCTTGCTCTCTCGGTCAGCCCTGCAGTCAATGCATATAGATTACTCAAGGAGACTTGCTATAGCCACTGACATACCCATGACCCATGGCTCCATTGGCAGGTTTGACAATAAAGGTCTTCTGCTTGCGTTTCCTGCGCAACTCTTTGACATAGTTCTGGAACTGAGTGTATTCGGCGGGGAAGATCCAGGTTTTGGGTATGAAGCTGTACTCCTGAGGCTGGCACTTGATCATTCTGCAAGGAAGAAAAGAGGAAGTGTGCAAGTATAATTTTCTCCAAGAAGCAATTACTTATCGTTTTAGAATAATCTGCCAGTTAAGTCTGGCACTTTTGGGATTTTTTTTTTTTTTTTCAAATTAAAAAATGAATGTTGTGCTTTCAAAATGGACCTGACCATTTGCTTTGAAATGTGAAGTGCTACAAGTACCCAGCTGTAACTTCTTAAAATACCAGCAGGCAGTCGGATGCTTGCGTCGCTTCCCTGTAACGGATCCAAAGCGGTCACATGCACATATTAAAGAGGGATAAGGAAAAAAACTCACTTGGACATGTTTCTTGCGAGGCAGTCTTTCCGGCAGATTTCGCCCATGCCAGGGAAATGGTTAATTCTCTGCAGAGGGACAGGCAGACATAATAATGTTGTTAGGGCCATTAAGCCACTCAATTCCACCCCCACCCCTTCATAAAAATGAGCACATTAAAGGCAGCAACCTGAAGTGAGCTTACAATGTTCTGACATTTATGCCCAATTACAGACTCAAAACAAAAAGGTGACGCTGAGACCTTTCTCAACCCTTATTTAGTTTACCATGTTTTTTTTTTTATACTTTAAAGGTTGGGGAGGGAAGAGGGGCGAAAAAATACGATCAATCTCTACTCAGAGGGGGCAAGGTAATTGGTTCTGCATCGCAAGCTCCTACGGTGACAGTTGAATGAATTGCTTTGAATGTGCCGAAAGGGGGTGGATGTAAAGAAGAAAAAACCTCAGAGTTTTCTGTATTCTTTGACCAAATGAGCCTGAACAGGGGTGGTAATTAGGCTCGTACAAACTGAAAATCTGACAGTGAACTCTCAAAGTGCATCACTGAAAAAAAAAACAGAGGACAATTTTACAATAAGGGGAAATAAAGAGGTAAAAGAAATAAAATACAATACAAAGCATATAAGAAAAGCGTTATTATTATCCAAATGAGACAGATGTAATTAAAGATTCGGAAGAGACTGTACAATTATCCCAGTGCCGCAAGACTAGATGGCATGTAAGTGCAAATCAAAGCCAATTGTTGAGGGAGTTTCACTTTTCTTCTAAAATTTCAGCTCATGGGTGCCACGCAACCATGAAGAAACAAACCCAAAAAAGAAAGGCAAAGCATCTGGTCAATGTGTAACACTCGCAGCATTGCAAAATATGAAGCAGCTACAGTATTCAATATATTCCATCTTCTTCGCTGAACTCTTAGTGCCCCTATCTTAACAAGGCTTCCTGACTAGCTTGTGATTTAATCGATCATTAGTGGCCAGTCTAATCAAATAAGCATTCAGGGAGACGGATAGCTAATACTCACAGCTACGGGAGGGCAGCCAAGTTCATTGAGCAAGACTGGGGGGGGGGTCAAGCAGAGGTAAAATCACTCTCAGACCAACCAGGAAACTCAGAGCAACCGTTGTTGTTAAGACCCGTCTTAACAACATCACTAGTGACATCTGAAAGCTGCTGAGGCAGACCCAGTTGTGCACAGCATGTCAGTCTACCTGTCAATCTCTGGATAGCCTCTGTTGAAGTTTTTTACTATGTCCATGATTTTTTCATAGCGGTTATCTTTGTCTCTTACCACACTGTGCCTTAGGAAGAGCAGCTGGGAATTCCCACTCCTGTTTTTTCCTCATTTATTCATGATTATTGTACTGAATATCACACTTTCCTATTACTGTTAATGATAAATATGTGTTTGGTTGCATTCGTTGTGTTATCTCTATTCTCTGCTGATTTTCATCATCTACCTCTTGACAAATGTTGATGATGAGAAAATCATTTTCAACCATTCAACAAGTTATAACATACAGTATGGAGCCTTTTAATCCTTTTAAATGTTCATACGCCTTGAAACATAGGTTTGCAGAAATTTAGTTTATCTGCACAAAGCATGACGCTCAGAATTACTGCAATCTTAAATTATTTGGTTTCAATTCTTTTACACAAAATAATTAGATAAGTTTTGCCATACATATTTTATTTTCCCGTTTTAATTCAAAACGTATAAATGAAATCCAGGGCAACCAATTACTCTTCAGTACAAATTATGGAAAATGTACTTTAAGTGTAAATACAGCTGTTCTGAGATATGAATACAGTTGTTTTGTGAAGGACTAAGAGGCTTGAAAGAAGTTTGAAAGGTACCGTAAACCAAAAAGCTTAATGGTAACTCTTCAGGAGCAGAAATTCACATTTCTCCATGACAGATTAGACAAATCTTTCAGGAAGAATGACAAGAAGAAAGTCATTGCTTAAAGAAAACTATTAGAACTCTGAATTGCAATTTGCAGCATATAATCATAACTAACTTTCTAAATATGTCCAGGGAAGTTATTTCTAAATCTAAGGGAATTCACAATAATTCTGTTAAAGGGCTGCAAAAGACTTGAGTTGAGACTGGGGAGGAGGTTTACTTTCCAGGAGGATACCAACACTAGTTAGAGTACAAGGGCTACCAATTAATGGCCAAAAATCAAGGCCTACCTCTATTTTAAAAACTTTGGCAAGACTTGAAATTTTCTGTCTACGGGCACTTCTGTGCATTCGAATTGAGATTGTTACCTTGCAAGCAAGACGAATTGTTGTAAGATTTGAGAATTCAAAAATTCCAGAAGTCAGTAGACGCATTAGCCTGGAACACAGATATGTTTTGAACCAATGAACGTGAATGAAGACGTCAAACAGTAGCAGCAAGCTGAAGCAAAATGTATCTGTAGACTCTGTTACTCTGTCTGTTTTCGCTGGAATACCCTCTATTTCTTTATTGAAAAAACAGGGAAAATTATGTAATTTGTGTCTTTGTGGTTGAGAGAGATGTTTGATTTATCAATTAACTCCAGTAGTTGTTAATTAATAAAGAAACATGTGAATACGTGACAGGTGCTACTGCTGCTGTGATTGGCTAAAATGTCGACATGAGAGGCGGGTTCCACTTGGTGTTACCCAATCATCTCCAAGAATTGTATTTAATGTCCCTCGATTTTACGAACACGCTTTCCACCCGAAACCTTTGCAGATGGAGGCAATGAAGAATTTAAATTTAATTACATGTATCCATCTGGCTCATGCCAGGTTATTGAGCCTGAGCTATACTGCAAAGAACAATGGACTCTCTGACGTAAAGATATACCCCAAAGAACATGCAGCTGTATATCCATTCCTTCCATTTTACAGCTATGTTTTTAGTTTATAACAAATTACATTGAAGATTTGTTTTTTTTAAGTGACAAAATGTTAAATGTTCAGAAGGTTTTAATATGCTTGGAAGGCACTGTAAGCGGAACCAAAAACAATATAGTACTTTACCATTTTGTCAGACTTACTCTATTGTTGATGTACAGTTTTGCCCATGAATAAAATAAAGCATCACATCAATTTATGGCGTTTCAGGAAATTATTACTTGCACTGGGAGTGGTTTTATATACAATAATGTTTATGTTAGATTAAAGTGACAGGTCCAACGCCTGCTGACACATTTGATCCACTTGAACATGGGCTGCAAAATGAAATGTAAACATAAGCAGCCAGAGAAACTGATGGGAAGGTAATGCTGTTTAAAATCAATAAAACACTCGAATAGCTCCAAAAAAATTTTTCCATGCTATATTATATTTGCATGATTAAGTTACTCTTGCTATGTATGCTTACCTAAGTCAGTTTTCAAACATATTTTACGTGAAATAACTTCTGCAACAAAACTGCAGACTGATCAGTAATAAACGGTCATAAACAACTATCTAAAGGAGGGGGTGACCAAGGTGCAGCCTTAAGGCCAAGTCCGGTCGTTGGTAAAATGCTGTTAAAGAGCCTATATCATGCAAAATCAACTTTCTGTAGCTTTTAACTATGTTATAATGCTATCCCTTGAGTGAGGCACAAAGTGGTATTTCGCTTGATTTAGGCTTGTCTGAGTAATCCTTATAAGTTCTGTTCTCTCTGTCCTGTGAAAACGAGTATCTACATAAAAATGCCTACTCAAGGAAGCAACTGCCTTAACCGGGGTGTGCCTGGACTGTAAACAAATGGCCACCTTTTCCGATCAGGGAGTGGTATTGTGAGGCATAGTGAGAAGATTCTGCTAAAAAAAAAATGGATCCTTTAGCAGCTAATCAGCACAAGGCTGCAACTTTCCTTTTTTTGATGTTGTCTAAATTGTGAAAATCTGTTTTTTGGATCGACTGAGGTCTCTGACTTTGTTCAGCCTTCAGAAGTGGTGTGATATGGTAACGCCATGATCTGGGTAGTACAAAGATGGAGAAGGGAAGCTGCGCTTTGACGACAGGTAGTTCTTTTTAGGGCTGGAAAAAAACAGCTATATTTCCTTGCAAAATAATGCACAGATAGTTCTAAAGGAATTAATTATTATTATAAAAAGCACGATAAAGGACCTTTAAAGAATATAATGGAGTATAATGGAGGATGTTCTTTTTCCGGGTGGATCATGAAATTAAGTAGTCCTCCTAATTGTCAATCATTCTGGTGATATGTTTGCGTAAGGCCGTCCTACATGCTCGTGCCCATTTTCACTTAATGGTGGTGAGTCTGATTTAGTGGAAAAAAATGCAAATCTTTTGGAAAGTAAGCTAGTATGAGCCATGCAAACAGCAACTTTTAAACAGAGCATGCACGAGGAGAAATGGGCTCATGCATGCTCTCGCACGCATTTAATAGGCGTTCCATCTCGGGAGCAGGTACAGGGTTTTGCATGTGCATATTTTTTTTAAAGTGGAGAGGGCGGGCCTTTTAAAAAATTAATGAAAATCCTCCACTATACCTTTAAGGTCTTTTGTTTGGAGGAATGGGCTACTCTGTGTACTTGTGTTCCTATAGCCGGAATCACAACCCCAGACCTAAGAAATCGGAAAGAAATATATGTAATTTAAACTACTTTGAGTCTCACTACTGCATGTGGTCAGATAAAGACCCCGTTTTCTTGTATGGGAGATTCCTGGTTCGGTCCTCCAGTAGAACTTTGTCTTTCTTGCCAACTTACCAAGGTGAAGATCCAGGATTTCTAAAAAAAAATGTATAACTAAGTTACTGAGCTGCCCGCTCTACATTCTGAATCAAACTTAATCAAACCCAAAGGCAAATTAGGTCTGTTTGTAAAACTGAATGTTGCTCATACGCTTCCAATAAACACATAAAAATGCTAGTATATATAAAACTAACATTATCCACATTCAGTTTTTCTAACAAGAACGAGGAGTGATCTCGACGACATCTGGTCTAACCAACCAGATGGGTTATTTGTTGTGGTAAGTGTGCCTGATAAAGACCAGAACTAGTGACGTTTTGTTTCATTTTCATAAACTTGGAACAGCGGCTTTGGCAAGAGGATGTGGCAGAACGAGGATACCTATAGTGAGCGTTGGTGGGATTTGAAGAAGGTAGAGGCAGCAAGCAGACACAAGAGTATTTATCTCTGCTCATGTGGAGCATGCTGAGGTACGTTGAGTGAATGCATAAGGTTTGCAGCAGGGGAGCAAAAACTGAGAAATAAAGTGTTGCAGAAATTATAATTAAAAGCAACATTTTATATTGAATTTTAGGATTTGCTGCGGTTTCATTTATTTATTCCAAACAACAACTTACTGGTATATATTCCCTTTATAACACTGGCATGTCTTTTGCTCAGAAGCAGTAACATACCAACACTTAACTGCTGTCCAAGGAAGTGTTAAGAAATCTTAAGAATTCAAATTCAAATTGTCACAAGATGAAGAGACATGTTCCCAAAGCAGACAGGAACCCAAATAAGGCTTCTAACTAAACCACCTCAAAGATGAAGGAGGCTTGGAATTAGCAATTATTTTTCATACTTCATATTTAGTTTGCAAGTAAGAATCTGCAGGGTTGAAAGTTATTCAATTAAATGGTTTATTTCCAGCTTTCAATCATTATATAAATTCTTTGCATCTTACTAAAATGGAGCCAAATGTTCAAACATTTTCTTATTCACAGATGCATTGGGCGTCATCTTGACTATATTAAAAGCAGACAGATTCTCTGAGCTCACCGGTTGTTTTGAACCAATACAAACTGATCAAGTTATGTCTACCTGATAGTTCCTGAGCTCAGCAATCTTCTCATGCTGCACTGCTGAGTCATTCCAGATGAGGTTAGCAGTCTCATCATCATCCCGTGCATTGATGAAGCCCATCTCCCTGATGGCTATGCGTACTGTAAAACATTAAAAACACATTCATTTCTCTTGCAAAAGGGAAATACCTCAATGAGCTGCAGAATCTCATAAATACACATATTGAAGGACTTGTAAAAATGTGCAAAAGTATCACATCTCTTGAACTTTTTATCATCTTAACAGGTTAACAACCAGGAACTGGTAGTCCAATGCAAAGAAGTGCATAACATTTTTCAACAGATATAGAAATCCCAAACTCAGGTTGGCTCTAATATCTTTACGAAATATAAGATTTTTTTGTGGACAGATGTAATTTGGAGGGGATTTAAAATGCAAGCCAGACTTTATAGGTCTCACATTGTTTTTGTTTCCTTTCACTGCTTTTCACTACTTTCTATTGCTCTACCATGTTCAATCCAAAGGAAATACATTGAGGTTTAGGTATTTTAATTGACAAAATGGGACAAAGTTTAAAGATTTTTGAAAACTTTTGAAAGCCTGTGTAAATTTGGAAAAAGGCCTGCCACTTAACACTCGACCGGGCACGTCCTGCAGAGCGAGGAAGCTTAAAGTTCTAGCTGCAAAATAAGAAGATGATATCACCTGGACTCTTAAATCCTGAGCCTAACCAAGCGTCACAGATCAATATTTCACTCAAACATTTTACGAGACCCAAATGTTGCTGTGTATACATAAAGAGATGAATCTGGGGAAGTTATAGATAAAAAAAAAAAAACTTGCAGCCATATTTACTATTCATGGAACGGCAGCGCGGCAGCAAAGCGTAATGCTTCTCTTGAAAAAGATAAATTAATTGACTGTAATGCATTCAAATCCCACCGGAAACCATATAGTATGAGAGATAGGTGGCAACCCACTTGGACATTAATCCTACAAGGATTCATTATTCAGCAGTTAATGAAAAATTCATATGCCCTAACAAAACAACGTATTAATTAATTTCTTGAAAGCTTCTACAAACCTGGAGAAGGCTTGCCTAATGTTGCGTGATGGCACTTGAATGGGGAAATAGATATTTCCAATGTGACCTCATCCATCTGTTAATGTCAGCAGAGACTAACTGTGTAATGCTAACTGGAACAGGGAGATTTACATCAAAGCAGACATATGCTTACAATTAGCAGGAAGATCCTGGAGTACAGCAGGGCTGTAATAGATCCTGTCTTGCGCTTCTTACGAAACAGGCATTTGAAACGCTTCAGCTTACAGACACCTACTTAGTGGGCCCGACGCACACTCCCAACCCCATTTTCTCCCACCATTAAACTTTACCTGAGATATTATCGTCTCTCAAAAACAGATGCAAGAACAATGCAAAAACAAGCCATCCATCTGGCCTGTGGAGTTAATCCTCCCTCAAAATAGGCATGAACTACCCTCAGAATGGCCACTGTGAGGCTCTCGCCACAGCTAGATGACTGACTCACAGCTGGAGTCCCGTCTACCGACAGGATCCCAACTGCCTCCGTCTTCTACACGCTGCTGCTGACTCCTTACTTTCAGAGGCTGTACTTCACCCCTGAGAACTCTGCTGCCATGCAATATATTGAACCTTAGAGGAGTGCTTACACGGCTCTTTTAAGTAACCTCAACAGGAAAAAAGAACCAGCAACTCACCAGCAAGCTAAATTACCACGCAGTAGATTTAGGTAAAGTATATACGTCTAAATAGTCTGTGTGTGAGCTGTTTGGCTCACCTGCGAATGTTTATGAGCGATTTGAGACAAAAAAGAAAAAGCCAACTCTTAAAAAACAAAAATCTGCCTCTGCAGATTTTATAGTTATATTTTATATTAGATTTAGGTGTTTGGTCTTTTCACAGAACCTACTACGCAACAGGAAGAAACAGGTGTTTAAATCCCTAACTCCTGGTATTTTTTTTTATGTAAAAAAAACAAAGAAACTGACGAGCTGAATACAAATTTAGTTCAACATTGTGACCCAATAAAACTGTTAAAGAAATACATTTGCAGTAGTTTTCACCTGTTTTTACCTTAGGTTCATGATTTAAAGCAATCTATTGAAAATACATCATGGAAATCATTTGGATGGTTCCTATTCTGCTGTTAATACTTAAACATTTTAATTTGCATGTCAATGAAAATATATTAGTGCCAATAATCTATGAACAAGAGAATATCTTGTTCAGAAATTACCTTTTTTATTGTAGTATATCAAGGAAGAGTTATATGACTTTCATTTTTGAAAATTGCAGATATCGTATGTATTCTGATTTTAACAATATTTTTAATGTCAATATTATTTCATGTTGTATTTTTATGTAATATTTTCATGTTAGGTATTTCTCTAAAACATCAAATATTAAATAAAATCTCAAAAACTGAAGCTCTGGTAGGAGCTTTAACCATGAAGCAGCGACAGTGGCGTTGGTTGTAGGAGTTTGCCCTGAAATCGAAGGGTTGACGGTTCAAGCCCCGACTCTGACTTTCAGTGTCGTTGTGTCCTTGGGCAAGACACTTCACCTGCATTGTCTACTGATGGTGGTCAGAGGGCCTGGTGAAGCCAGTGTACGGCAGCTCCACTTCTGTCAGTGAGCCCCAGGGCAGCTGTGGCTAAAATGTAGCTTGCCACCATCAGTGTGTGTATCAATGGGTGTATGAATGTAATGTAATGCGCTTTGATCAAGTCTCCTGTTTTGAATAAAGGCGCTATATAAGTACATGCCATTTACAATTTACAATGAATATTGATGAAAAGTTGAGTGGAAGGAAAAAGTATGAAAAAATATTTATGTGAAAACATCTTTGATAGGATTGTGAACCCCACCTAGAGTTGGAATGAGAGTTATTAGTATTGAAATACAGCTAGAATAGTGCATCAAGAGCCACTAGTGACAGGCATGTGCAGGGGATGACCTGTAATTGTTGTGTTCCTTGTGCCAAACCCCTCCTAACCAAATTCAATGTCATTCAGAGCTCCAAAGGCCAAAGTGAAAGGTAGAGGAGCTGAGAGGCACAGAATCCAAGGAGCTAGAGGTCCAGCGTGAGGTTTCCACAGTCACTATTAATCCTGCGAGAGGTCTGCAGGTCCCAGGTCTGAATACGTTTTAAAGGGCTTAATGCTTCCCTCTGCCAGATGTTGATTTCACCACATACCTTAATGAACATGGTAATAACTTAATATTTATCTAAGGTAGTTACTTATCTAAAGCCCCTGCATTGTCAATGTGGTTTTGTCTTTCACAAAAACAACAACAATCCATAGTGTTTCAGTCATTAAAGACATAGGAATACCTATTTCATATTTGGTGCCGGCGATGTTGGCAGTTATCGTGCCCTTCTTCTTTTTGGAGTGTGCCTTCCTCTTCCCTCTGCTCTTGTAGGAGCCCACAGATGGGCCACCGTTCATGGGGGACGCTCCTTGATCCTCTGGAGGAGATAACACACAGCATAACTAGATACAAGCACAGCCTGTGCTCCAAAACAGGGAGCGGAACGCAACGCTAACATATTTTTCTTGTTCCTGCAGGGGATTTACAGAGCTTTGTTTATGGAGGAAGAATGTAAGTGGATTATTCATCTTGTGTGGTGTAGTTCCATACATCATAATCCTTAAATTATTATGTTCCACTGTTATGTGTGTGTGTTTTAGTGTGGGTGTATGGAAGTATAGTTAAGTTATGTCTCAGTGTATGCACAAATCCAGCATAAGCAACTAATACAGTGACCCTGTCAGTTCTAAGAGGAATGAGCCTCTCTTACTTACCTCCATCATTAGGAGGGGAGGGCATCTCAGGGGCTGGAGGAGAGAAGGGGTGAGCCAAGCTTTCTGCCAGGCTTGGTGGGCGGACCTCACAAGGTGCTCACAGCACCCCCCACCTCGAAGCGATTTCTCTCACACGCACTAGTTACTCTTCCCTGTCCCTGGCTGCTTGGACAATGTGGTTCATAACAGCCCGATGGATCATCTGAGCTTCTCCTTAACCTGCTTCAGCTCAGGTAGCAGTGGTGGGAAAGGGTGCAAAGGGGAGGATTCATGAAGGGGGGGGTCTGCACCAACAAGATATTCTTATTGCTTCCAGGGTAGAAAGGGAGGGAAGGGGAGGATAAGGGGGGAGGGGGGTGGGTTAGCCTACAAAGAAGAAAGAAAGAAAAGAGTTTATAGATGCAAAGTTTAAACTGATCCGACCAATCAAAGACAAAAACTACGCAGAGCTCCTTTATTCCACATAAAATACTGCAAACACTGTTTTTTGTGTTTTTACTAAAGCAAACTGTTTCCAGCATCACATTGTTTCAGTTCCTGCTGAGTTCTCTAGCAAGGCCACAAGGTCAGTGGGCTCAAACAGATGGTATCTTCACAGTGGCTTATTAAGATGTTACCTCAAGGATACTGTCATCGGTCAGCAGACGATTTCTCCGGTCAGCGAGCGTATCTAAAAACCTTTTCAGGATGGAATAAGCTAATGTTGCCACTTTGTGTCCGTGTAACCACGGTTCCTTGTTTTGGTGCCAAATTATAGAGATATTGGTACATTTATGCAGGGATTGTGTGCTTTCCTTTAAGAGCACTCCAAACACTTGCTCTGTAAATTTCTCAGATATTCATCCCTGCTTTTAACAACACATAACAAAAGCTGCTTTTATGCCTCTATTTTCTTGTTCCATCTGCAGAAACTGTGAGAAAATCGAAAATGTCAGATGTCAAATGTTTTTGTCCTTGTGAGCTGCTAGATGATTCATTTTTTTTATTAAAAAAAAAGACTATAAACAAAGTAAATGTAAAGTTGGTTTTTAGTCTAAAGAGGCATATTTAATTTTCCCATGTAGGAAAAAAATACAAACATTCTGACGTTATGGTGTGTTTTGTTCTGCTAAAGCATTCATATACAGTCATTTATTGAGCATTCATGTAACAAACACAAATCAGTGCAACATTGTAAAGGTTTCAAACTTTCAAGGTTTTTATTTTTTAAATTTCAGAAACTGTGATATGCATATTTATTCAGTAAACATTAACGGCAAATAAAAACAAGCTTTATGGATAAATGGAAAGATTAGAAGAAAAAAAATGTATTATCCAGTTTTTATTGTGGCCATTTATGCTCAATTTTTGTAGTTTGTAATTTCCACCAATTTAGTTTTCTGATGTATTTAAGTCAATTTAGAACCAAAATTTGTAATAAATTTTTTATATTTGGAATTTTATATATTTGGGTGGAGGTTGATTGTTTGGTAAATGTCTAGTGTGGGCAGGAAGTTTTGTAAATGATTTTTTAATAATTTTTTGGGGAGCTTTAAACATTAAATTGACATTAGTTTTCGTTTCGACTAAGTTGCAAGACATTTCTAGTAATTATTTTGTCTCTGCCTTTATAATAAATAAATCAAGTCGCAACCACGTAACCACCCACAGCCTTTGTTGGTAAAGTTGGTGTTTTTGAACAGAAGGCCGAAAAAAGTCTTCATTGTGAAATAACTCAAGCTCAGTCATGTTGGATGGATAGTCTCAGAGAGGAGCATTTTCTTAAGCCTTGCCACAGATTCACAACTGGAATTTGTTTTAAAGTTCAAGTTAGTGCTGAACGGTTTGGTCAAAAAACAAAACTGTGATTATTTTCAATCGATTCGTGATTTCTCTTTGTGATAAGCACAAGCATGTCCATGTTTTACTCCAAGGTTTCAGTTTGACCTTGAAAGCCTGCTTCTCCACAATCCAGACCTGCAGGAATTTACTGTAACATTTGCATGAAAAAGTTCTTACTTCTACTATAATGCATAGATCTAGGTGCCAGCTGTAGCTCTAGTCCCTTCTGTGCAGCAGCATACCCACTTTAATTTGTATTACCGCCACCTAAAGGAGAAATGTTGTGTCTTATTGTTGTTAAATGTATTGTGACCAAAATTGAATGCCTCTGAATTCTGGATCTGCTGCACTGGATATAAGGATGTTTCCTTAAACTCTCCCAAAACTGCAACTAACTTACCTTTATGTATTCAACCGAATCGTCCCAACAGTTCTAATTAGCTTTCCTTTCTTTGCTAAACAGAAGCGTCCACACAGAATGATTCTGCCACCATCGTGTTATGAGGTTGGTATGGTGTTCTCAGCAGTTGCCGCATACAGTCCTTAGCGTAAAGGCTTAAAATATTATTTTTCCTATCCAGGGCACATTGTGTTACCTATTTTCTGTGCTATATGGCTTGTATGAAGCACGATCGCTTACAGCTTTCCTCTAGCCACTTCTTCAACTAAATAGAGAACATGATTAATATTTGTCCTGTAAAAAAACTTCCCCCACATGAATTGCTGACCATTGCAGACCTCTG
Source organism: Cyprinodon tularosa (assembly GCF_016077235.1). Classification (NCBI taxonomy): domain Eukaryota; kingdom Metazoa; phylum Chordata; class Actinopteri; order Cyprinodontiformes; family Cyprinodontidae; genus Cyprinodon; species Cyprinodon tularosa. The sequence continues at coordinate 1,019,479 of NW_024039585.1, read as the reverse complement.
TGGTTGAAACAAGACAAAATGTAAAATGATTAAAGAGGTATAAGTTGTTTACTAATAAAATGTATTGTTATCATATATGCTTCTATGCGGACTATAGTTTACAACACTACAATTCCAGTAAACCATTAAAACTCAACAAGGAGATGAAGTAGCTATATTGGGGGTTTTTTCAAGCTAGAAACATTAATTAAGGGACATGTTGAGTTTTTTTTTTTTTATGTGATTTAAATAGGAAAAAAATCTAAATAAAACATGGTTTGAATATTCATACATACAGCAGTTATGTCCATTTTATAGAATCTAATTTTAAAGCCATTATCTCTGTTTACCTCATATGGATACAAAGCACTGGCAATCCTCCCAAAGGAGCATTTTGTTTTTATTCCATAAGCCATGTGCTGACAGAAGAAAAACACACGTTAATAACTTTCCATTTATCGCTGCAGCATAACTACTAACATATGTTTCCAAATCAACAAATGTTGCCACAGTGAAGCTCAAATAGCAAAGAGTAAAACAATTTAAAAAACAACATAAATAAGATGTTTTGACTTTAAAATAGGGAAGCAAAAGCTGAACACTTATGTGGAAACATTAAAAAGGGATTCATTTGTAAACCAACTGTATTGCAATGTAATACGATGGCCTCTTTGTATTTCATAAAGAGATCAACAGTAGCCTCTAGTGGTGGCAGTTCACCTGTTTCCCACCAAACAATGTTTACGTTCCACACATCCTGTTTCCTTTGCTGGAGGATCGCTGAGCTTAAAAAGATGTGCTCACAAGACAGCTTACAAAGCAACTGCATTGATTCTATCAACAGTCTCTAGACAAATTAGAATGAGAAGACAATCTAATTGTATTGCTTGATCATTCAGTAGTCCTCACTGTCAGCCTCTTGGTCTGCCTGTGGTAAGCACAGAACATTGATCCCAACTAGAATGAGATCAGCGCAGAGAGGAGGGGGAGCAACAACAAAGAGTCAGAGTGATAAAGTGAGGCTGGCTGCCCTGCTGACAATCTATCCCCCCACCCACACCCCCCTCCCAATGGTGTAATGTATAAGCTCACTGTGCAGGATGCAGGGAACACTGTCTCTGTAACACCCTCTGTCCCCTATAAGAGTCATGTGAGCAAAAAAAAACAATTTTCAACTCACTATATTACAGATTCATTTTTCACAACTGGTGATATTGAATAAAGATCACAAGGGATAACTTTGATCCTCCATACAGGGTGAAATGCTTTAGAGATTTGGAATCTGAAATGAGGGAGTCAAACACATCATGTTAAAATAATAAGTCATATCTTGATTGAAATTACTACAATGTTTAAGTATTTTAATGATAAAATGGACACACAATTGCTTTTGTTCCCTTTGAATAAAAATCAATATGTTTAAGTCTGCAGCAGCCTGATTTATTTTTCCAATTTTCTTGAAGTAGTCACTGAGATAATCATGGATCTCCTTTGGTAGCTAATTTAGACAATAAAAATCAGGCCTTACTGTGTTCTATTGTCATCTTCACCTTGGTGAATTATATCAAATTATGATGTGTGATTTATTTAAAATGTATCTAAATGATTGGATTGCAATGGACAAATCTGATTACATATTTCTACATAATTGAATTTGAATTGAGTCTGTTTAGTGCCTCGAGTTGACATTTATGTTGAATTAGCTTAAAATAAATAAACTAAATTGAACTTTAACTATAAGCTGCACAATGGTACAGTTTGTTGCACTGTTACCTTGCAGCATGGCGGCCCTGGGTTTAGTACCTGATCTAGCTTCTGTCTGCAATGATTATATATTCTCCTTGTGGGTTCTCTCTATTCATATGTGGGTTCTCTCCAGGAACTCTGGCTTCCTCCCATAGTTTGAAAACATGCCTTCTTGGCTGAAAGCATCTTTACCTCTCTAATTTGCCTTTGTGCTCACAAGGTTGTATGTCTAGGTGTTGCCTTATGATGGATTGGCAACCTTTTCTTATGCACATAGACTTTTTCCTGCCATTTAACAGAATATATTGATCAGGGATTGATTGCGAAGGAAGGAAGGAAGGAAGGAAGGAACGAACGAACGAACGAAAGAACAAAGGAAGGAAGGAAGGAAGGAAGGAAGGAAGGAAGGAAGGAAGGAAGGAAGGAAGGAAGGAAGGAAGGAAGGAAGGAAGGAAGGAAGGAAGGAAGGAAGGAAGGAAGGAAGGAAGGAAGGAAGGAAGGAAGGAAGGAACATTCATTTATCTCTTCTACAGTTTATTCTTCAGTTAATTAAATTTGAATTTCCAAAGCAAAAAATGAAAAAAAATGAAAGCAGGTATAAACCAGTTTCCAGAGGTGTCAAGTAACAAAGTACAAATACTTCATTACTTTACTTAAGCAGAAATTTTGGCGGTCTGTACTTAACTGGAGTAACTATTTTTATACAACTCTTTATATCTATTCCCTAAATGTTTTTCAATTATATCTACTTTCTATTCCTTACATTTTTAAAAATAGGCTCATTAGTTTTGTTTCATTTGAGCTCATTTTCTTTATGGCCTGTTTGTATTTTAAAAAAGAAAATCAAAATAATTGGTTTTATCCAGACAAGTGTTTTCTTTCTGGTGCTGCACCAACTTATTGTTTACCACATACCAAAATAGCTTTTCAAGATGATGCAAAGTTAAATTTGATACTGTTGCCATTAATTATAAAAGTAAGAAAATTAAGTCTAAGAATTATCCTCCAGAATAATATTACCTATAAATATTACCTTTATACTTTAAGTAGTTTTAAAAATTGTACTTTTATACTTTTACTTGAGTAAAAAGCTTAAGTTGATACTCTAACTTCTACAAAACTGTTTTTAAACAGTAGGATTTCTACTTCCACTTGAGTAATGAACATTAATATTTTTGACACATCTGACAGTTTCCAATAATAAATCTTACTTAAGTCTTCTACCACATCCCAATACACATCAGGATGTCTGTTATAACTTTTGTTTGTTGCCCCCTTTGCATGGCTTTTAGGTACTTGTGACTAATGGGACATGGAAAGTCCAAACCACAGCTACAACTTTATTTACTCCTTTTTGACCAACAGAGGGAGCCAAAGGACCATCATAGAAAGGTTCAGCTGCAGATCTGCTGTTAATGCTTAACTCCTGCTGTGTCCTCCTGCCACCCTACACAGAAAGGCTTATTTGTGAATAGTCAGCTCTTTGTGCTACTCGTGTGCATCTCTTTCTGTTTTTTTCTTTTTTTCTTTTTCTTTTGGGGGGCTTTACAAGACAAACAAATGTTGATCTGTGTGCATGGCAACTACAATACAATTTTCAGATAATTATTTACCACCATGAGTACTACCTATTGTTTTATTCTCAGATTTTACCTGAAATTCAAATTAAAAACATTCACTCAAACTAAATAAAATATTACTGAATGTGAAGCAATAACCAATAGCATGTCTGGTAAAACTTCATGTTTATAACATGAGCAAATCCACAATAAATCTTAAACAGTTGTGTATGAATTCTATCTAAGTAAAAAACTTAGGAGGCGATATTTCTGAGTGATAGCTTGTTTAACACCTATTAGACTCGTTATAACAGAAAAGTTTTCTCCCTGCGGCCCCAGTTTCATCTCCTTGCTGTGTTAAGCAGTCACCAGACCCACAATCAGAAGGCCAAGGAAAACATTGCACGTCCTTGTTTTAAGCTGAATGTGCAGAATATATAAAATATATCTCACCATCAGAGCATTACGGATACATTCAGGGCTTGTGTAAGCTCTTAAGAGAAAATAATGATAGGAAAGGGACAAACATGCTGTAATTGCATCACTAAATCTTAACTAACTATAAGAAAGAAGGATACAGCAATACCAGTTTTGTCACAGAGGCAACATAAACCTGATTAGCTGCATATCGGATACATCAACTGTCATGTAAAGTGATTAAAGCTTTTAAGATATGTAAATAAATAGACGTGTTCGTAAATGAACAAAAACATAGACAAAAACAAATGTTAATAGTAGAAAGTGTTACTTAGAATTTCTAATGAACCAAAAAATTGGTAACCAACTCTGCCTTTGTCTCTCTTTCTAGCTAAGGAGAGAAACAAGTGTAGGAGCTATCATCCCACGGGGTACTGAAATACACAGTTACACCACACACTGTTTTTTTTTTTCCTAAAATAATCCTTTAAACTTTCAGAGCTTCAAAATATTTTCAAGTTAAACTTATTTTTATCCAGTAAGCATTTATATTAGCCACAATTCCATTTGGAAATATATAAAACAGCAATATCACAACATGAAGAGTTTGCATGCATCTATGTTTACTGCTATTGGTTAGAGGGATACGGCTGGAAATTACTGGCAAATCTGCTGCTTAAAAAAGGCCAAAAAGGTTTTAAAAAGTGACTAAAATAATTTTTTTCTACAGAGAACAGGAAGGGAATATTGTGCACTATTAATATATGCTATAAAACTTGTATTAACTTGTAATAAAGCTTGATTCTGAAAATCATTGTCTCAAATATCAGAGGTGCTGGATATCAAATTAGAAAAAAAAAAAAAAAACATAGAGGACAGACAATATATTTTAATGATTAAGTGAAAAAGCATTCAGCGATGACTGACTGAATGTAGTAAACACTTTGTGGTCCTTGAACTTGATAAAACGCTATACAGATATAGGCCATTTACAATTACCATTGCATAATTAATATTATCATGTTAGTAGTCAACAATTATATTTCAATCAAACTGATCATAGAAAGCCTATTGCTGATATTACTGTTTCAAATTATTTCAAAAGTAAAACCTCAAAGTGACGTGGATAACGCTCAAACAGAGATGCATTAAAATTGAACAGATATGGTGTGTAGATCTAACCTGACAACGGCCAGATGCATGTCTCGCTCCGCCCAGCGGAGCTAGGCGGAGTGAGACATGCATCTGGCTGTTGTCAGGTTAGTGTACATCACAATCTATAATGATATCAGAGTGATCTAAGACCATCCCTATACAGTATTAGCAGCATTACTGTTAATATCCTGAGATGTAAAGCAAACATTCGTATTCCAATACAAGCCTAAAAGAGCAAAACTATTTTAAATATCCTGTTCATCTCACACTTAATGCTTAATAAAGTCCATAAGGAAGGATGTCAGCCATGATTTCTGCTAAGCTCACATTTTATATAATCCATCAGCTCAGTCAGAGCTGGTCATCTACAGCATGTGGTTTGTAGATGTAGAGCTATACTACAGGCAGGACTGAATAAATCAAATCTCTAAACACCATATATTTCATATAATTAGTCAATCTCTGGGTGAATATTGTTCTGCTGCAAAAAAGCAACAACAAAAAAAAGAAAAGAAAAAAAGCTGATGAGTTAAAGACAGATTTATGAAATGCGCTTGTAATGCCAGCCTGCGAAGTGCCAGTGCTGCAAAATCCAGAGCCTTTCTCAGCAAGAAGTCAATGTGGTATCTTCCAGATCACTGGAAGGATTGCAGGCCATCCCCCCCTTTCTCTGGATTTATTGCTTCTTGTCCATTTTGCAACCTAAGCATAAACTCATTTAATCTGACCTGCTGAGGCTCTTTTTTCGTGCAAGAAGTAAATCTTCCACATCTTAAGCAGGGGTGTTGTTATTACCATGAGTGAGCTGCTAGCATTGGCTTGCTAACATCAGGATGCTAGCTACTCACATAGGTCAGGTGGAAGAAAAGGAAAGCAAATGTGTCATCCTGTTAGCTTCCAGCGTACAACCCCCTTAATGTCGACGAATGACAACAAATAAGAGATGCATTTTAATTAAGATAGTGTATTTTCGTTAAGTAAGATACCGCCTGATGATTAATTATAAATGACACCGGACTGCTCTGCAGTTAGCTTAGCAACAACTGCTCACGTGAAACAAACCGTTAACGTTTACCTTATTTATTCCAGTGCAGATCTTTACCTCGTCCCTCTCTCTCCGACTGCACAGCTGCCATTTATGGACACTGAGCTCTCATCGGTAAATGTGTCTCCTTCAAACAGTGTTTTTTTTTTAAGACCACTCTGAGTTTGTGGTGTTTTTACGCCATTACTACTAAAAACTGACGTTTAATTTATACGTTATAATATACAATCACTGTGTTGTAGCACTGTTGTCTGCCGTGAGTGCTGGAGCGAGTCCCTGGGCGAAACCAATAGGTCTTTCTCAGAGGGGGGTTCTGCTGAAGTTTATGTTCGCAGTATGGCAAAATCAGACACTAAACTTACTCTACTTCTCTTGGAATGAATTGAGCTTAAAATAAGAAACAGAGGACTATTAAAGAGGGAGAAAGGCTGCTCGACTTATCCAGGTTTCTATAAAACGCCGCGTTTCTTTACAGTTCACGACTTGCTGACACAAACGGCTACCTAGCAACGGTGTCGCTGGCCATGGTGCTAAAACACATCACGCCCCTCTAAAGGGCGCGTCACTCAAGGTTTATTAATGTGTTATTTACAAAATCAAAACGTTTTTTATACTCTAGCTTTATTGCAGTTATTGAGTGCTCTTTATTCTTTATTTTTATTCACATTTTTATTGTATACAAGTTCTACACATCTAAAACAAGCTGTTATAATTTTATGAATAGTCCTGCAATAACCTGTTTGTACTATTGATATTATTTTCAGTTTTTTACTATTCTAATCATATTGGTTCCTGATTTAATTAATTTCAAAAGTAATTTTTGGTAGAGTTTTTATTCTTTTTTTTTTAATTGAAAAAACAAATATTTTTTAAAGCGATTCATAAAACATGGTCATTATTGTGATTATTATTATCTTTAGTATTGTTGTTCTTGACGTGAGGTTAAATTTCATGTGAGAAATGCTTAAACACTTATATCAATAAAGAGAAATTATTTTACTACTGTTTCTGTGATTTAAACTGCTAAAGTACAGTGTACTCTATGGTGTTTATAATTGATTAGTCGTGGATTCCTCTGGGAATTAGAGCTACCTGTTTACAGCAAAGCTCCTAGTAGTTAATTGCCCTTACTGTATTAGTAGGTTTTGTGCTGCAGTTAAAGAAAAAAACAGTTCCAAAACATATTTTGTAAAACTTTTTGTTTTGATTATATCTTTTTTAAGCAAGACGAAGATTTTCCAACTTGTGTTTATTATAGTTACATAAGTTAATTTGACTTGCGTTCATTTTCTATTTATTTATATATTGCGCTAATTCACAACAAATGTCATCTCAAGGCACTTTGCAGACAATTCAGCCAGATCATCCAGTCAAATTAGTTAAGAACTATTAACTTAAATTGGACATGGAAAAAAATTGTCTGTAAAAGAAGTCAGAGTATAATAGTGTTTTCTTTTTATATTGCCTAATAACAGGTGACACTTGGATGTATTATTGAAACGTCATACATGAATAATAACTTTTTGGAAATTATAAATTGTAGATTATTTATTTTTTATTATAAACCAATAATTTGTTTTTCCATGAAAGAAAACGCCTTTATTCAATTACATAATTTTTCGAAATCAACGCTAATTCTGACATTTTGTATTGAAAAAGCTTCCTGGATGGAAAGTGAAACGTCTTCAAACTTTGAAACAAATTCCCGTGGATTTTTTTTTTTTTTAACTTTGTTGGAATGACTATGACCTGGATGAATGAGAATCTTCACCAACATTACATTTTAAGGACTTCCAAAAATAATAACCTTAAAAAATGTTGAATGTTCCTTTATATTTCCTCACAACCAACAATATTGTATTATATTACATCATACTATACTATACTATTCTATTCTATACTATACTGTTCTATAATATACTTTACTGTACTGTACTATACTATACTATACTATACTATACTATACTATACTATACTATACTATACTATACTGCAATATACTATACTATACTATTCTATACTATACTGTACTATACTATACTATTCTATTCTATACTATACTGTACTTACTTTACTATATTATTCTATACTGTACTACACTATAATGTACAGCACTGTACTGTACTATTCTATACTATACTATAATATACTGTACCATACTATACTATATTGTACTGTACTCTACTATACTATACTGTAATATACTATACTATACTATACTATACTATACTATACTATACTATACTATACTATACTATACTATACTATGCTGTACTGTACTATTCTATACTATACTGTACTATACTATACTAAACTGTACTGTACTATTTTATACTATACTATACTATATTGTACTGTACTATACTATACTGTAATATACTATACTATACAGTACTGTACTATACTATACTATACTGTACTGTACTATACTATTCTATACTATACTGTACTGTACTGTACTATACTATACTGTACTATATTATACTAAACTGTACTGTACTATTTTATACTATACTATACTATATTGTACTGTACTATACTATACTGTACTATATTATACTAAACTGTACTGTACTATTTTATACTATACTATACTATATTGTACTGTACTATACTATACTGTAATATACTATACTATACAGTACTGTACTATACTATACTATACTACATTGCACTGTAGTATTCTATACTATACTATACTGTACTGTACTATACTATTCTATACTATACTGTACTGTACTATACTATACTGTACTATATTATACTAAACTGTACTGTACTATTTTATACTATACTATACTATATTGTACTGTACTATACTATACTGTAATATACTATACTATACAGTACTGTACTATACTATACTATACTACATTGCACTGTAGTATTCTATACTGTACTATACTGTACTGTACTATACTATTCTATACTATACTGTACTGTACTATACTATACTGTACTATATTATACTGTACTGTACTATACTATTCAATACTACACTATACTATACTATAATATACTATATTAAACACTTTGATAGACTGCAACAATTTAACACTTTTAAAACTGTTACAGCTTAACATAGAACCTTACAACACCTTTCAAAAATTACAACTACGAAAGGCAAAACTCTTTCGCTAAACCTGTAATTTCCGAATAGTCAGTGAAGGCAGCGTTCCACCTATCAAACGCATCCATGGATATTCCCATAGGACGTGAACGCCGCGCAGGACGAGAGGAGGCAGAGGTGAAAAGTCTGGATCATGTTGTCATTCCAGCAGATGTTTACATGAACAGCAAAAAGGACACGATTTATAAGCATCTGCGAGTCGGCCAGCCGAGTAAGACCAGGTTTTGTCGATAAAGAAGGCACATTAATGGTGTTTTTAGCCAGCCGGTGTGAACAAGCTGAATTTTGTTATCGAGCTAGCGGAGGAGCCTGTTAGCTAACGGCCACCATCATCGCTCCTAGCCAGCTGTGCATCGCCCTGTCTGCCTACGATGGGAAACGCAGCGACTGCCAAGAAAGGAAATGAACAGGAAAGCGGTGAGCCCCCAGGAAGCCATCCTGTTTGCTTTTAGCCGTTTAATGTTAATTGTACCAGAATTTTGTCAGCTTGCCTTTAAAACCCAACGGCTAGCATCATTTAGCAGTTTTCCCATCACTGGAGCAGACAGTACAGTAGCATGGGATGCAGAGAACAACCATCTTTGCTTAGGACACTTTTACAAAGCGTCCTCTCTGGTTGCTAATAATCGAAGTTCAAAACTGTGGGGGAAATGTTAAGAACCATCTTATATCTGAATTTTATATATAATCGTCAATCTGATCGTGGGTCTGAATGTCAAGGATCACGTGGTTCATGAAATAAACTGATTGTTTTAATATGTTTATTGCTTTAAGTGGAGCTATTTGTTTAACTTTAAAAGGGCCAATATCACGTGCCTGACAGCAAGATAACATCATCTAACAAGCTGCTAGGCAGGGCCTGGATGAAGCTAAAAACAATTAGAGTTTAAAAGCGTTTGCTTTGGCTAATAAGTCTTATTTTAGGTAACTTTACCACTAAATCAGTGTTGACAGTTTTAAATTGCTGTTCATTTCATTAGCAATATTACTGCTGTTATTACTGCTGTTATTAGCCATTTATTACCATTCTTTTTTCACAATATCTATTGATCTTTAAACACCCTGGAACTCTGTAGTGTAAAAACCAGTTTATATAACTCCTCGTTCAAAGTAACCCTATTGTGCACCCGTTCTACAATGTAAATCTTCTATAGATTACTTGGGGGAAGCAGTCATGAGAATGTTGTTGTTGTTCTGAGTTGCCAGCCTAATCCAGCAAACTGTGTCATAGCTTGTGGCCAGTCTACAGAGCCCTGGTCTTGACCTGCTTTCTGATTGGCATTAGTTTCTGCTGTCTAACAAACTTGTGATTTTGGCCACATGCAGTTTCTGCAGAGGGCTGCAACTAGAAACCAATGAAAAGCACAAGTCAGACATGTATGGTAACAAATCATTCTTATATTTTTAGATGTAATCTTAAAGCTACAGTGTGTAATAATTTCAGGGGTTTACAGACAGAAATGTTATGTAATATCTCCATATTTATGTTTGTGTTGCCTTAGAAATTGCTGTGCTACGGAAATTGCGCTACGGAAACACAGAGCTAGCAAACTAGTTACTGTAGAGATTGCCGTTATGCTCCAATGTGACTTCTGCAAGTATATAGGGTTCCACTGAGAAACGTCCCTGATGTTTCACAGGTAGTGAGTACTGACGTTACTCAGATTATTCCTCGAGCTACTGACAACAGCAACTTAACTACATTTAGCGCTCAGAAAGGTAAATAAAATATGCTGAATTAGGATTATTTCTACTGTATCACACAGACCTCATAGATATACATCCTCACTAGGGGTGTAAATCACACCCATCTTGGCGATTTGATTCAGTATCGATTTCCTGACCCAACAATTCGAATATTTTCAATACTCAAGAATATGATGCGATTTAATTCGATTGTTTTTTGTGTGTTTTTTTTTACCTTACAGGCTAGACAATGTTTCAAATATGAAATAAATCAATGAAAGCTGTAATATTGTCATGCATTTTATTTAAGAAACAACAGCAAATAACAGAAGTAGAAAAGTTGTACTCCACCTAGGCCTATTAAAACCTCATTTACTGAAAAATAACAATGCCTCTGCATTATAGATTCTGAAAGGCTTTGCTTCAAAAAATACTGCACAAAATCAGTGCAATGAGTGCAATGCAATACCTCGGCTCCAGAATGTCGACGTCCCCGCCCCCTCCGCAGACAGGAGGCCGGCTTGTTTTGTTTTTATGACCAAAATTGTGGAAAATAACTTGTGAAGTTTGACCAGCTAGAAGAGCGAGATGCGTGAGAACGCTGGGACCCTTTTTCCACCTGGATCCCTGCTATTTTTCGCCATCATGTTCCTCCGTTGTCGGACAAACTTGCCCCCACTTCCTCACCGCCTCAGTCGTATCTAGAACCACAGCGTATAGCGCAGACCATGTTTCAATATTGAGCATAAATCAAAAATGTCTGTGTCAAGCTCACTGTGACACACTGCTGCAGGAGTGTAACCAGGAAGCGAGGTAGGAGGGCAAAATAGGTTTAGCGCAACCGCAGCACGGGAGGGAGAACTACGCCCAGGAACAAATGGATAAAAATAGACCGGAGGAAAAAAAAAACATGAATCGACACTCTTGCGGACATGTCGATGCATCGGATTGTCGGCTGTTGGATCGATGGATCGATACAAAACGATTATTATTTACACCCCTATTCCTCACCCTCTTCCTCGTCTAATAACCACCATGCCACAGTCCAGACTTGGATTCTGTAATCTGGGAAGATATATGCTTCCAACCAACGCAATCTCACTATCAAACGTAACGCCTCCAGTTACTTAGTCTGTTTATAACACCATGCTAAGCAGCTCACTAAAACATGACAACGATGTGGGGAAAAAATACCATTTATAAAATTCTATATATATATAAAATGACCTCGTTATCACTTTACAAGATAGGTGACGTTGCAGAACTTATTTTGTACCATGAAAGCTTCCGTAGTATTGGAAGGGAAGAAGCGGTGGGAGGAGAGTTCGATGTCGCTACAGTCCGCAGTCTGACCAGCAGATGTAGCTGAGAACTACACACTGCAGATTTAATATTTATTGCTACTTTGAATTTCACAATATTAACAATAAAAAAAGTTTTGATTGTCCTAGATTTTTTTTCTACATTGTTGACTGGATGGAGTAAACTGAAAACAAGAACTGGGCGATTAACGATAAAATCGATTGATTGAAATTTCTGTCTATTAAGATAACTTTTTTTGGAAAATCTTGATTTATTTATTTTTTTTTGCATCGCTTATGCTTCCATAGCTCAGGGGGACATCGGTTCATCACTTTTAGATATATTAAGGTGACCTCCCAAAGGAGATGATTAAAATAAAAGCTTGTTTTTGAAAGTGATGCGTGTCATTTTTCATTAATCTATCAATGAATTCGATTAGTAATCCGACAGCAAAAGGTTCCTTGAAGATTTTTCAATAAATTAAACCAGGTGAAACTAAAACTTTTCAACTTGAGGAGTTCTGGATAGAGCCTATTGACAGACGTAAATATATATTTTTTTATCTTAAATGTAAAATGTTTATATATTTTTTAAAGTTTTAATATAATAACTGCTCTAAATAAGTTGCTCTGTCAGCTGAAGGCATGTTTTACAGTATCTATACTCTGTTTAACAATTAATTGATTACTAAATTAGTTGATGGTTATTTCATTTATCAATTAATTACTATAATCCAATTAAATGTTTCAGCCCCAGTTATTTTTGTTGTGAAAATTTAAAAAAGTATTCACTGGATATAGTAGAAACAATTCAGAGGCTAGATTTTTAAGTCATATCACCCAGTCCTACTAAAAAGTGAAGAAGTGCAGTATATAACACATCCACCAGAGAGCATGTTTGCCGGAGCGAGGTGCTTTATTCCATCGCTTTATGGGTGGTTAAGGGTTCTCATCAGTAGTCTTGGTTTTCTGTGGCTGCACAATGTTTTTCGAATTTCAAGCCAGGTCCTCCATGCTCTGTTGGATTTTTTTCCGCGAAAGCAAAACAAACCACAAAAAAAAAATAAATTACAATTTGCCTGAGCGGTGTAGAAACAGCATCAACTGGACACATATTGGGCCACAGTAGACGAGGACGTGAACAGGAAACTTAACTTAATGTGGTTAAGCAGCCATTGCACAGGACTTGACTGCATACAGGAAGTTAGTGTCAGTGGTGTAAAACCTGCAAACGGTTGCTTTATTTGAAGGCTTTCTACACTCGCATATCAACTTATTTACCTTAGAAATGGCACAGGGGAAGGATCACTCCTTTGCCAGCCGCTTAATCCACAAATATCTTAAGAGCGGACAAGAGAGCAAGGGACAGGAGAGTGAAGTGCCTCAAATTTCTGAGTTCACCGTCATGTGGGATAAGTCGAGTAAGTGCAGTGGATGTCTTTTGTGCTAAACTTTAGCTCTGAGCAGGGTGGGCTGTTGCTTGCATTAGAAAATATTTTCTATGTAGCACCTATTCCATTAAACCATTGGCTCTCTTAATCTTTACAGCTCATGTATTGTGTCTGAAAAGTGTTTTTCTTTAAGTTTGTTGTGATATCAGGATTTTAAACTAAAAATAAAGTTTGTTTAACTTATTTTTTATTTCCTCAATAGCCTAAAATTTGCTTTTACTACAAACACATTTGTAAGATAATTTCTTACCTAGAAGCACTGCCATTTTAAACGTAATGCTTTTTATTACAGGCTGATTCAGGCACTTCCGTCATATAATATAATCGTACATTTATATATATGTCTTGTCATTTTTGTGCATCTTTTAGCATAAAATATCATTTTCATGGCTTTATTACAGTCTCCTACTGTCGGTGTTGTATTTTTTTTGTCTTTGTGAAAAGCAAAATTGAACCATATTGTTAGGAATGGCAAAATAATATTTACTACTAAGTAAAAGCTGAAATAAATTCATTAATATGCAGCCTAACAGTGAAGCTGCAGAAAATGTATCAAATCACTATGTCATTACAGTATAAGTGCGAGCATAATAACACTTGTTTGTGTTAGCCTTCGATGCACAAACAGGTCTAGATTTCACACATTGAAAAATCCTTTAGCACTGATTGAGTGAGGTGTTATTTGTGATGACAAAAGACAAGGAGAAGAGTGAAAAAAATCGCATTTAGAAAGACCATCGCAGTTAACAACTGCGTTTCCTCATTTTGTTAAAACGCTCAGAAAGCCTCATTATTCCTGCACAACAACATAAATATCCTCGATTCTGTAGCTTATTCAAAAAGATGAATTGTCTAATTTGATTCGATGTCTTGTGATAAGGATGCATTACATTGTGTCCAGTGTTCTTTTTTTTCTACATGTGTTTCTGAAATGTTCTTGTTTTTTTTGCACTTCATAAAATGTTCTTCCTCTCTTTTTCTTCTCCATCATTTCCATCCATATGGGTGAATGTTCCTGCAATCCCTGGGCAAACTGTAGAGACTTTTGGTACGCTCATTGTTCCATGAGACATCCCAAGTCACAGAGAGAAAATGTATAATGCTCTTGGACAGCCTTGTTTCCCTAATTCCAAAACTTGCAAACCAGTTGAACATGTCATTGAACTCATCCTGGTTTGGATTGTTGTGTTATGTGAAATTAAACGTTTTATAATGTCAATAAATTCGTTGTTAAAGCTAAATTTAAAATTCAATTGTACATTTTATCATTAAATAAGGTATGAATAGATCAAAGGAAACAGATCAGTTTAACAATGATGTATTTATCCTTTAACTAATGTATCTATTCGTTGGTTGCTGCTCTGCAATTCAAAAGCAAACTAAATACAAATACAAATGCCATGGTACATGAAAAATTCATAGATTTTATGGAATGTAGTTTTGAAAATGTCTAAATTTACTTAAAAAAAACCTCCTAAAAAGATCAGATATAAATTATTAGATACATCAGAACTTGGAATGCACAATATTATCAGTATCAGATGATACTAGCTTCAAAACCAAATATCGGAGATCAGCTATTTTACCAATTTAACTCGTCGATACAAAAGTGAATGTTTTTGGTAATATATACACAGCAAAATCAGCCTATTATTTGTAACATGTTTTTCGAGCTTAATAAAACTGAGATTAAGGCTAAAGACAAGAAAACTGCTGCATAGGAAGTTGCTTCAATTTCTGTTGTAGTCAGAGTTGCTGCCTCTCTCAAGAAACTGAAGCACAGAAGTCTGTATCTAACATTAAATTCCTGATTGACATTTTAAACGCTTTGTACTTGAAGTAGATCAAACCAGTTAAAGGAAACCTTGCCATGAAAACCATGTTCTTAGTGATAAAAAAAAAAAGAAAGAAAGATATATACCAAATTCTTTCATATTATTAAAATTTTACACAAATTATACCTGTTTTTTTTTTTTTTTTTTTTAATACCACATCTAGGTATATAGAATAAAAAACCTTTTTACACAGTTTTTTTTTAAAAACGGTATTTAAAATTTGAACTCTTTGCACACAAACAGGGGAAGATTTAGTATATGTATATATATTAACAATATTTAAGATCATCAAAGAAATAATAATAATACTGCGGAAAGTACACAGCTTTCAAATGAAGATATAACAACTTTCTTAGGCATAAAAGTTACCCAAACCTGTCTGGCTACCTGTGAAGAAAAATCAACATATCATTAAGCATCTGTATAAATAAATAAATATAAATCTTTGTGAGGGGATTTTGACCCACTATTTTTGATAGAATAGTTTTATTTCAGACACACTGGAGGGTTTAGGAGAATGAGTGATCTGTTTAAGGAAAGGTTGTAGCATTTTAATTGGGTTTAATCCCAGACTTTGAATATACCATCATTTAGAGCTTTGAGGTGTGGACTTTTGATAGTGTGCTTTTGATCATTTTTTCTGCTGCATATCTCAGTTATGTTAAAACTAAATGTCCCAAACTGATGGCTGGAAGTTCTCCTTCAAGATTACCTTCAGTCAGTTTTGGCCTTGAATCTTTCCCATAGATACAGCTTTAGCTCAGTATGTCTCTTATTGTTGAATCATGAAGACTGAAATGAACTGAGGCTCTGAGACCTTTGATGTTGTTCTGATGCCAGATCTCTGAGTGATTTTGGTGGACTGAGCTCTCTTATTAAGGTTCACCATTTCACCATATCTTTTCCTTTTTTGGATAATGACTCTCATTGTGATTTTCTGCAGTCCAGAAAGCTTTTTTTCCAGATGTTATCATCTGGTGCGATTTGTTTTGTCTTTTTAGAGATCTTTAAGCCTACTTCGTGTTGTGCAAAAGGTCCAGTTTAAGTGATTTCTTGAGTTAATGTGTCAAGCAGTCTCCAGACAAAGAGTAGTTTGGGAAACTATAGCAAACAATATAGAAAATCAAAGTTGGTTTATGATTTGATAAAGAAAATAATTACCTTTAACACTGAGGCAATTAGGTTTGGGTAGCTTTTTTTTCACCTCTGTAAATTAAATCATTATTTAAAATTGGTTTTATTCAGGTTGGCTGAAACAAAAACACTGTGATCATTTTAACATTTAAACATCACTACAAATAAACACAAACAAAAGAAGTTTTGACATGCACCACTTTCATAGCGCTAATATAATTAACAAAAAGTAAAAAGATGTATCCAGCCTACTCTCTTTAGTTTTATAAAAAAAAAATGAAATTGCAAATTATCTAAATTGTTACTTTTCCATCTTTTTATTTTATGATCCATACAAAGTTTAGAACCCCATGGATTAAAAGCGAAGCTTAAATCTGTGATATCTGGCTGTTTTAAATGGCTCTGTGACTTCGGACACCTCATGTCTGCTGTGACTTTAACAGTGCACCGTCCTCATCATGCCTGCTCTATGTTCTTAGTTACATGTATGTTGTACCTTGTGTCTTTTTGTATATGGTCTCTCTCCTTTACCTGCACCCCTCTCCTTAAAGAGATGCAGAGCAGCTTCTCTCAAATTTGACCAGATCCGGAAAGTTCACAGAGCTCTTCGCATCACTTTGTGATTCAAAGTTTCCTGCTTAGGCGTGTGGTTTTGACTTTGACAACTTTTTTTATTTGCGTTTGATTTTAGTATAGTCTCCTCTCCCCACGACTTGCCTGACCTCAGAATGCTTTTGTTTCCCCCGAAGATGTAAACTGTTTGCTGTTTATAATCCCTGAATGTGAAATTGGACTTTATATTGCTAAGTACTGACATTTGAATTGTTTTAATACAATCTTGTTCCTTCTTTTTCTTTTTTTTTTATAGTGAAAGAGTTCTTAGCTAAAGCCAAAGAAGATTTTTTAAGAAAATGGGAGTGTCCCCCACAGGTAATATCTTCTAATTTCTAAAATTTGAACCCTTTAATTTCTATTCTTTTTATAAAATAGACATATTTTCAATGTTTAAAATGATATTATTTTCATCAAGTTAAAATTGCTTGCATATTGTAAGCCTGAATGCTAACCCACTGGATAATTTACACCATCACTGAAAATGTCCCCATCCAGCTAATATGAAATCAGCTTGAGCTATATCAATAAGGGGGGTTGCAATGCAAGTAATCCAGGCCTAAACACAGTCAAACTCCCTTTATTATTTTGATTGCTGTGTATTTCTTACAGTGTACAACAACCCTGGATGAGTTTGAAAGGTTCAAGACTCTGGGCACTGGCTCCTTTGGACGTGTGATGCTCGTGAGGCATAAAGGAACAAACCAGTTCTACGCCATGAAGATCTTGGACAAACAAAAAGTGAGCACATTTTGTTTTATAAAACCCATCGCCACCTTACAAACAATATTAGGTACTGTTGTCGTTGTTGTAAGGCTTGTAAACAGAGAAAGTTTGCAGGAGCGCTTTACATAAACGCAGAGGCTGTGTATCTGATGAAAGGAAATGGTGTGCTTCCTCTCATGCACTGCTGGTACGTTATCACTGAAAACCCCAAAGGCCCTCCACATGAGAGTTTCGATCTTTAAATACTGATGTGGAAGTGGTACAGACAGGCTTTCACGGTGTTGGTCTTCTGAAGCTGTTCTGCTCACTTGAATTTGACTGTTGAATTTAGAGGTTAAACCTGTGACTTTCTTTTTCACTTCAACAAAACAACTTCAATTTTTTTCCTTTACTTGGCTTAGCCTCTTTTTGTTCCTTAGCATTACTTTATAAGAGAAATGAGATGTAATCTTGGATACCCATGTGTCACAATCTAACTATTATTATTATTTTTGTTACAGTAGTAGTTCCCTACACTCTTTTTTCTGTGACTCCTTTCTGCACTCAGATAAACTTCCTATTCCCCTTTGTGAATATGTCCATTTCCTGTCTACATGACCTTCTCTGTATCTTTAGACGTGGTTTGTACTCAGTGTTTGATTTCAGAGCGTTCTTTCAGCTGCTCATCTCACTCAAAATGTAAATATAATGCCTTGAATAGTATTCATACCCCTTGGTATTTTACACATAGTATACAAAGTGTGGCGTGCATATGTGGTAAGCCCCTAGAGTCAAAACCTCATCCAATCATCTGAAATGCGTTTCTATCAGCTCATAGTTAGATGAAGAGGCCAAGTATTGCTACAGTACACAGTATTATATGCATTTATCTGCCCTTTAACTGGGCTGTTGTCAAAAATGTTTTGGTTCTCACTCTTCCTCTTTAGCATTGGTTGTAGGTTAAGGCAGTAGTTCTGAAACTCCTCTTGATGGGTCCCAATTTCATTTAGAATAAAGTGCTCAATCAGTTTTTTTGACAGCTGAAAAAAGAAAAGTCAGTTGCACTATACAGTATTGCAATAAACTAAAGTATAATTTCCCTTAAAACACAAAACAACCTCTTCCATGCATCCATCCATTTTCTGTCATGATTATCCCAGCTGGGGTCCCGCTGAGTGCTGGTGCCTATCTCCAGCTGTCAGTGAGCGAGAGGTGGGGTACACCCTGGACAGGTCGCCAGTCCATCACAGGGCAACACAGAGACAAAGAGGAAAAACAACCATTCACAAACACACTCACGCCTAAGGAGAATTTAGAGAAGCCAATTAACCTAACAGTCATGTTTTTTGGACTGTGGGAGGAAGCCGGAGTACCCAGAGAAAACCCATGCATGCACAGGGAGAACATGCAAACTCCATGCAGAAAGACCCCGGGCCGGGAATCGAACCCAGAACCTTCTTGCTGCTACCCCCTGTTTCACTGTGCATCCCTGCAACAACCTGTTGTAAACTGTAACTATTTTATTGTAACTGTTTACTTTGTATAGTTACTCAAACGAAAAAAAAAAAGGCTCCTTTATGCCTTGTGGCCTCAACTTAACTTTCTCACAGCTGTATCCCTGATGTGTTCCCTATGCTCTTTGGTCTTGGATGTTTTCTAAAACACTTCGGAGGCCTTAAAAAAAACTGATGAATTTCTACTGAAATCAAAGGACACATAGCCAGACTTACTAATAATTTGATAACTGAGAGCTTTTGGACTTTATTTAAAACTATAAGATTAAAGTGGGTGAATACAAAAGCATGCAGAAACCAGGCATACTGGATTTTAAAGCAGTTATACGTCCTGATAATTCAGTTTTAGGCTGAAACAACTTGTTCCTGTGAAGTGTACCTATTTTGTACAAGATTAAACAATTTGCTGTATTTAGCTTATGTTTTTTTTCAGTCTTGAAAACCTTTACTTATGTTTGTAGAAGAGGTCTTTGATGTATCTCAACCCTTATCTAGACCACTGGTCATATGGAGCCTTGTTATTTTGTATATCTGCAAAAGCTGGTGAGTTGTTTGGAATGAAGGCTTTGCAGCACAGCTGAGCTGTTTAGTTTGGAAATTTGGGAATTAATTTACTACGCTGTTAATCTACTTTATTATGAGGGAAAGGGAGTTTTTAAACACATGGTTAATATAGCTACAGCATTTGACATCATTTAAGGCAATTTAATTGCATTCAGAATCTTGAAACTGCAGCCGTCACATCCTAGCAGATCTTATTGCCAGGTTTTATTTTAGTCATTTGGTGGTATCTCTGCTACTGTGTGCTGACATACAACTTCGACGCCTATCCGACACATTAGGGAGCATCCAGAATACTTTTCATTGAATTCTCCATTGCTCTGTGTTTTCAGGTGGTGAAGTTGAAGCAGATAGAGCACACATTAAATGAAAAGAAAATACTACAAGCCGTGTCCTTCCCATTCCTCGTCAGATTGGAATACGCTTTCAAGGTAATGATGGAGGTGAAGCCTTCTGCGTCTGAGCTTGAAGAGTTTCTTTTTCCAGATGTCATTTTCAAAACTTCCGCTTTGCCCTGAAATATTCATGCTTTTGATCATTTTCTCACAACATTCCCAAATGTTGATCCTATCTGAGTTTGCATAATTTGAAAAGCCTCTAATTATGTGATTTCATTTAGCAAATGTAGCATCTGAAACAACAGGCATATATTTATGAGAGACGCACCGATCTGATACCCGGACCAAATATAAGCTCCAATACTGACTGATTAGTTAAATCAAATAAAGAATGAATGACCGATCCAGTCATTTCTAATTTTATGGATTCTGGTTACTTCAATCAGATGACTGTAACGCTGATTACGACACTGTAGAGAGTATACAAAGAAGCTACTGAGGATTTACATCTGTGTTCATTTGTTGCCTTTTTTGTAACAATTTTTATATTAAGTATGATGCCTTTTACTCATTTGGCAAGGTAAACGGTTGATTTATTCAACAGAAGTATCTAATCGGTATTGGATATTAGCCCATATTCTCAGACCATATATCGGTATCAGACTGGATCGGGAAAAAAAAAACAAAAAAAAAAAACAGATCAGTGCATCCAATACTTACCATTTCATTACTTGTGTTTCTTTACTGTTTAGGAAATATTTTAATTCTGAGGACTAAAATTAGACCGATTTTATTGTTGTCATACATTGAACGAACCGCTATGATAAATGTAATTAATGTTCCAGGACAACTCGAACCTCTACATGGTGATGGAGTATGTGCCCGGTGGAGAAATGTTCTCACACCTTAGACGCACAGGAAGGTTCAGGTACAAGGCGAATCTGATGGTTATGGTTTAGTTGTTTTATTTGTCATGGACTTATTTGCTTATTTCTCTTGAAATAGTCCAGCTTTTCTACAGTCTCTCCAATCATGTGTTTCCTTTTTTCAGTGAACATCATGCAAGATTTTATGCAGCTCAGATCGTGCTCACCTTCGAGTACCTTCACTCTTTAGACCTCATCTACAGAGACCTGAAGCCTGAAAACCTGCTCATAGATCAACATGGATACATCCAGGTAACCAGGTCATCTCAGATTTAGTGTGGAAAAAAATAAAGTTACCAGAGCAGAAACAAAAAAATAAAGTGGACTTACCTTTTTGTTTTTTGATAAGACTTAAAGAAAAATCACATTTGAACACATTGGCTTTGCCTTTTCACTTGGATGTCATCTTCTCTCAAGGTCACAGACTTTGGTTTTGCCAAGCGAGTAAAAGGCAGAACCTGGACATTGTGTGGAACTCCTGAGTATCTGGCTCCTGAGATCATCCTCAGCAAGGTGAACCATTGTCGTCCATCTTCCTCCACCGAAACTGATAGGCAGTCAGGCAGCGTTTCTATGGGGTTCAATAACATAGTAGCAATCATATGAAAAAACGTAGTATTTGTGCAGAAGTTCATCTTTAATAAAAAGCTCCCTTATTTTTCTATAACTTTAACTCTACTGTCATATAATTGGATGTTATTGTCTTTTCAATCAGACAATCTTTGAACAAAAACAAGAAAACTTCAAAGTGCAATTGGTGTTGATAAGTGCTATTCAGGAGTTCTAAGTTTATTATGGCAAAAAACATCTCTGCAGTGACGTGCGGTCAGGGGAGGCAGGTGAGGCAGTGCCTCACCAGCCATCATGGAAAGAAAGAAAATATATAATCATAAAGTAATTTAAATTGTTATATTCATCCGGTGGTTTGTACTAAAAAATATTCATTTTTCATGTAGCTTCACCAATTTCGATTTTTATTTGTTCAAAATCGCTGAATTTTCTTATTTTCCCATTCAAATGCTTGGAAGCGATGCCGGTGAGGCAGCAGCGAGCTCTGCCTCACCTTGGATTGCGCAACCCCTGGCTCTGCGCTGGCTGCAAAGCGGAGAGAGCATGTTGCTGTACGGCGTCAATAAAATGGTTTAAACAAATGTAATATGTGAACTTATTTCTAATAATTTGGCTTATGTATATAATGTACAGAGCTTTTTGTCACCAACTGTGTTTGTGTAACGTGTTTCGTGTAATGAGCGATTATAAACGGCAGAGAACAAGTTCGAGGTGAGGCAGGCAGTTCTCTTGCCTCATGGCAGGGGGTGCTCAAGAGACTGAAAACATAAGGCAGGAACAGGACGGATCAAGGAAGGCTTTCTTCCCTGGCAGTGATCTCCATTGAGACAGAGAGACTTTTAAAACTGAAGGAAGATAAGGAGGACTTCTATTCATTTATAAGTAAAGGTAAGACAGTAATAACATTTATTTTGTTTTGTTTTTTAAGGAAATGTGTGTTTTGTGAGCTACAGTTTGTATGTGTAAGGATGCAGAAGTGAAACATAACCTGTAAACTGCTGTCAATCTATGCATCTATTTGCAAATCTGATTCTGATGACGTCAGTGCCTCACCAGCTATGAACCTCACCGCACGTCACTGCATCTCTGGTACTACTAAGCTCTAAAATGACAGGAATAAAAAGATTTTAATACCATCTAGACTTTTTATTTGTATTATTTTATTGTTCCTGATTAAAAAGAAAACAAAAAATTCCTCCATTTGCTACATATGTTGAAATATAGGATGTAGCGGTAAATTAGATTGTTTTGGTCAGTTATTGGTGTAAAACAGCACATTCTGCATAAAGTATTTTACTACATTCTTCCTTTTAACACCTACAGTAAAACCTATAACCTGCTTATTGCTGCAAAGCAGTTTGTGCACCTCTATTAAAGCTGCTTCCTCTGGCAGCCCATATCATGATTTGGTTTGATCGCTCATCTGTTTGATTATCTCTGAACATATAAAAGCATTTTGGACTGGGTTCTTAAATGCAGATAGTTGGCTCCAAAGTTTCTTCTCAGGGCCAAAGAACAATACCTGAGGACTAGGGCTGGGTAAAAAAAAATCGATTTAATCGATTTCGAATTGATCCTTTACATTTTTGCAAAATCGATGTCTAGGGAATGAGATCAAATAATTTTATAGTGACGCGCGTGACGTTCACATTCAAATGAGCAGGAAAGATGCACTCAAGATGACTTCAAGACAGCTGCAAATATAGCCAATAGGTTGACTGAAGACTAATAAATTGGGCTGACCAGCAAACACCCTTTAGTTGTTACAGAAAATGCTGGAAATATGGTTTCTGCAGTGGAGATAATGCAGCTTATGCTGTTTCCCCGCTGTATCACGTCTGCTTGCTCATGTGAGGCTTCACTTTTCGCTTTTCACAAACAAGTTTGCACTTATGAGACAGTTTTGTTTACATATAAAGTTTAAACTGTCTGATTTACAAGTTTGCACTTTGTGTTTAATGTGACAGGAAAAAAATAAAATACATGAGTATTTTGGAATACAGTTGAACCACTTTCACTATTGTAAAAACAGATCGAATCAAAATTAATATAAGGGGACACCAAGTACTGTTTATTAACCAATGTTTTGTGATAAACTGGGATAACTACATTTTAAGCTTCAAAGAGTCAAAGAAATGTTTCCTAAAGTATACAAAACCCAGAAAAGGACAAAGAACCACTCATTCTTTGAACGTGTCGTATCAAGATATAATCCTGGTTAAACTCTTTCGTTGTGACCTAAAAAAACATCTAAGCCAGCAAGAAGACAAATAACTTACCAATGAGCTTGAAGAAACAGACGCTCATAGAAAAAAATGTATATTCATTGATCACTGATATCTGGAAAAAAAAAAACAAAAGGAGAAAACAAACCAAAAACCTGTCATTTTTCACTATTTAGGGATGTCAGGTATAAACATTACAAATCTTTGTAATTCTTTCAACTCTATTGATTATCAGAAGTTGTATTGGTGCTGACATGCGTGATGTACATTAATATTACAATAAATTTTGGATTTATCACTTTTTAACTGAAACTAACAACTGAGCACTGATATGTTCAGAAAATAAAATACCGCATGAAGTGAATTTTAAGATTTGAAAGATTGATCTTTAATTGTTGAGTTAAGTGGGATTATTGTTACGTTTGCTTTTCCATTGATTCAAATTCAGGGGAGCCTTATTCAGTTAATGATATATGAGATAAAAAAAAAAAAACAAGTTAATGGAAAAGGACTTTAAAGATAAGCCAAGTAGTTTTTGTTCTCAAACATCATATTGGCGTTAAAGGCTTGAGTGACTTGTCTGTGTTCGGATTTATTTCCCTTGACTCAGACACAAGACTGGAAGTCAGGAGGCTTTGATGCAGGCAGGAATTGAAGCTGACTGCTGTGCTGACATAGTGCATTATCACCAGGGTTATACCAAGTGACTCTAGGTGTTTGATGGCTGCACAACAGCTGCAAACAAAGCATTTACTCTCAGGATAGAATATTGTGTGGTTCCTAAAACTAAAGCACACATTTCTACTCTTATAATCTTAAAAGGGGAGTATAGATTAGATTTGATTCAATAATCGTGGCACATTTTATTTTTGTTTTTACACCGTGAAGCTTTCCCAGACTTTATCTAGGGAGTAATTGTGATTTGATTTATCTCCTTATCTCAGGGCTACAACAAAGCTGTTGACTGGTGGGCTCTTGGAGTTCTTATATATGAGATGGCTGCTGGTTACCCTCCTTTTTTTGCCGATCAGCCCATACAGATTTATGAAAAGATTGTGTCTGGCAAGGTAAGAAAAAATAGTTAATTTTGTTAGAATATGGGAGTTTATTCTCTTACATGGTTTTCTGTTGGCTCTTCTCATTTATAACTTATTTTAAATATATCTTAGACTCGTGTAATCTGAAAATCATAAATTAAAATGTGTTTTGGTTATATACCAATAGCATATTTCCTCACTCAACTTCATATTGCTCTGTTGCAATATTAATTTTTTGAATGTGTCAGTGTAATAAACTGCAGTTAAATTTCAATGTAGTTTTGCTAATCAGTTATTAGGACCTATTTCATGCTTCATGCTGACAGTTTACCTTAGTCTGTGGGGCTAAAAGACATAAACTTTAAAATAATGATTAAGAAAAAGACATTGAAAGTTTCCAAAATTAGTGTGATTTTTTTTTGTCTTTTTGTTTGTTTAAACATTTAATGATTTATTTGTTTTTAGAAGGTACCAATACATTAACATAAATACTGACTGGAAAATAGAGTTCTTCTATTTTTGAGTGAATACAACAATCTGTGGTGTTTGTGGCTCCATGCGTAAAGTCGTAATCTAGCAAGAGTTTTCCCCAGTTTCCCCTCGTCATGGGAAAGGCACTAAAGTCAAAGTTGTCTTCTGATCTGTTCTTTAACGTCTGTGTTATAGGATTGGGTGATTGTGGCTACTAATGGTAAAGATGTGTCCAAACCAATAAGTGGCCCAGTCAAAATCCATATTCATATCAAACTGTGACGTGATATGACCTGAAACGGGACAAAATTTAACCACAGCAATGTCCTGTTGCTAAAAACGCCTAACAGTAGTCCTGCTTTTGGTTCATTTTAATGAACTGTTGCCCCCAAAAAGAAAAATGTTTTTCAAATTTGCTTTTAACTGCAATTATTCACATGAAAAATGATGTTAATTTTTCTGAAATATGTAAGCTTAGGAGACATTTATAAGAAAGAAAATAGATGTTGCCGGCACTAGAATTTAGTTTGTCTGGAAGTTTTATAATTTGTTGGTTTATGGCATTTTAGCTCTTTGATGAGACAGAAACATATATATATTTCTATGTCAATTTCTTCTTTTGATCAGAACACGTTACTTCTTGCCTTGTAGGTGCGATTTCCATCTCACTTTAGCTCCGACTTGAAGGACTTGCTGAGGAACCTGCTCCAGGTGGATCTGACAAAGAGATTCGGCAACCTAAAGAACGGTGTAAACGACATAAAGAACCATAAGTGGTTCTCTTCAACAGACTGGATAGCCATCTATGAGCGAAAGGTATTTCCTTTTCCTCAAACACTTACATGTCTTTCATTCCACGCTGTCAGACTTTGCCCTATGTTGGCACTTTTTCAAACTTTGTTTCAGGTTGAAGCTCCGTTTTTGCCGAAGTGCAGAGGACCCGGAGACACAAGCAACTTTGACGATTATGAAGAAGAGGACATCCGCGTCTCGCAAACAGAAAAGTGTGCAAAAGAGTTTGCTGACTTTTAGCCAAGGCCTGAGCGGTTCCTGCGGCTTTGGGATATTTGCACTCTGGTGAGAGATATAAGGTGGAACTGAGGCCATCCCGTGCTCCTAACAATCGCCTCGTTCCTTCATTCCACACTGCTCAAATGAGGTCCTTTTTGCCATGCCCCCTGGTGCTGTTGGCATTGATCTACACACAGGCAAATTCTGCAGACACCTTCATGTGCTGCAACGAAGTACTAGACCACATTGTCATAGTTTTTTTGTTTTATCCTTTAATCTTGACTCTCCTTGTGTAAAGTTTGAATGTGAAAAGGAACATGCGAAATGACTTACTCCCTTTTTAATGAGGTACAGAGAGTAGTAGTATTACCTGTTGTTGCAAATGGTATTGAAGGAGTTTTTTTTTTTACTTTTTATCTGTTTTTATTTTTTGTTGTCTTTTACAATCCTCATTGTGATTTTTAGGGAAGGGGTATGGATGAGTTTTGATCCATTTCAAAATAATTTGGCTTCCTCAAGACCTGGAAAGGAGTTTTTATTTAGACTTAAAAAAGTGAGACATCCTTTATTTATTTTCTTTTTAAAGCATGACCACGTTTTTAACAGATGCAGTTCATTTTTAGATTAAAAAACAGATGCATTTTTTTCCCCCGCTCAGTTCTTAAAGAAAATAATTACTAGTAACAAACGGCATCAGGATGCAGAAACATGTCAGCTAAAACATTTGTAGCATGATTTATTCATATCTAATCACAGAACATTTCCTTTTTACCTCAGTCTTTTGATGGAGAGAAATTCTATATTTTCTAGGTACAAGTATATTTCACAAGAAGTGAACCTGAAGATGTTTGCGTTCTGTCTGTGCACACAGTTCGTATGTTTGTGGTACGTTTAAAAGTATGTCCAGAAATGCACTAGCATGGCTTTTTTTTTTTTTTCCAATAGCTTAAAGGTCAGTTTGTTACATTATCTGAAGGGTAGGAAGCAGCGGTGTTCATATGGGGTGACCTTTGCCCCCTTTACGTTGCGTTTTGATTTTTTTTTGACAGCTGTGTCTCAGATTGTGATATTTTCTTTTTTTTTTTTTTTCTTTTTAATTTTTTACTTTTGCATGTGAATGTTTTCGTAGCAGCCTCACTGGAAGCTAAAAGCAGTATCCCAACTCTTTCTTTTGCAACCTTGGAAATGTGTCGCAGCATGAAATGTGAAAGCAGGAGATGTCTTGATCTATGTAACGCAAATGCCATAAAAAAGAAAAGAAAAAAAAACGTTGCCTAATCACGTAGCTGCAATAACAGAAATATAAATTATGGATTTAACTTGGTTACAGCTTGGCCAGTGAATCTTTAGTTACGCATTTATAGCTTGTAGTCTTTACACTGTTTCCTAACTGAATTAAACAAGGTGTACCTATTCAGAAAGTATGAAATGGGTATGGAGGAAAATGTTACATTTCCAAAGGGAATAAGGTCAATATCTCCTTTTTTTATTTAAGCTACTTCATGAAATGTGTTTGTTTTTTTTGTTTTTTTTTCCATGAGAAAATATTACGTCTGTATCATATTCCTCTAATTTATGGCGTATTTTATTGCTAAAATGTATCCCCTGACTTCACATTCCCTTCTCCAGCATGACAATATATTGGATCTGAAAACTATACATTAATTGTCATGACCTACATTTAGATGGCTTTTGTTTATTTCATATTGCAGTTAAAGTTCCTCTTTTACAAAATCCCTGAGTACTTATAAAATAGCCTTTCTCTACCCATAGAGAAGTTTGTATAATTAAACCACAGGCTGAAACCTCAGGGTTCAGGAGAAATCAAAGTATTCAAAAATGACAGTCTTTCAAAACCCAGCTCTTGATTTTACACATAATGGGGAATAAAAAACAGTTTCAATCAATTTTAATATTCTGCTGCAACAAAATACAAGAGTTTGCTTCTTTTTTTTTATTTTGTCTGGATTGGAACATTTTATCTAAGCACATGTGCATTTTATATGATTTAATTTAAGAAGGCACAACTTTTTCCTCATTCTTTTTATTTATACATAAAAGTCTAATAAAATAACATTTATATGTCTCGGTATATGTGAAGAGACTTGAGATATGAAGTGTTACAAACACAGAAATTGTAAGAAAATATCTTGTTTGATTTTGTTTCTTTGTCACGTTTATATTTGACGCATATTGTCCCCTCTAAAGCCTACTGAAATCTATCCTTTATTTTTCAAAGGACGCCTAAATTTTATTTTTATGCCAATTTGAAGGGTAAACTAGGGCAGAGGATTAGGCCCACTGAAAAAAGAAAAAAAATTAATTGATTTTTAAATTTTATTTCAGTATTAGAAAAAAGTCAGAATTCTGACTTTAATCTCAGAATTCTGGCTTTTTTCTCAGAATTCTGACTTTTTTCTCAGAATTCTGACTTTAATCTCAGAATTATGGATCTTAATGTAGATGGGCATCATGAAGGAAGAGATGTGGGAGCACTCAGCTTCACTGACAAACATTTGAGTTGTTTGAGAGGGCCAGTAACACATTGGTGGAAAATAACTCAATTAGGCAACTTTTTACGTGCCTGGGGGGTCCCCGGTGATGCTATATCATTAATGGAGGAGCAGAAGGTGATTAACACAAGAGAGCTAGTCTTTAAAACAGACATGGCTACGGCTTGATGCTAACATGTTTATCAGCTGTCAGAATTCTGAGTAAAAAGGCAGGATTCTGAGATTAAAGTAAGAATTCTGAGGAAAAAAGTCAGAATTCTGAGAAAAAAGTCAGAATTCTGGAAAAGAAAAGTCATAATTCTGAGATTAAAGTCAGAATTCTGACTTTTTTTCCCATATTAAACTGAAATAATATTTAAAAATCTGTTAACTTTTTTTTTCAGTGGCCCTAATCCTCTTCCATAGTAAACAGTTGGTAAGGCTCAAAACATGTGCAATGTTTTTGACTCCTGGCCCACAAGCATGTCTCTGTCCAAACTGCCTGTGTGTAAATCCTGAAAAACAAATGTTTAGTCTTTTTCCAGCTCTTCTGTATCATCTGTTCTACCCTCCCTTGTGTGTGATGTTTGTTGAAATTTGATGTAAAACGACGGCACCTTTACCTGAGCCATTTCACACTCTTCCTGACTGAAGGAAATCAGTTCAATCAGTTCTTGTAGCTAGTCACACGTGCCAGTATGGGAATCAAATAATCTGAAATGTGTCTGTAATTTAGTTTGTGGATATTTTTGCACATCATTTAGAAAGCTGACACATTATTTTTCCCAATCATATTTACTTGTGTTCGCAAGGGAAGTACACTTTGCTGTAGCAGATTTTAAGTAACAAAGGATATGTCATTATAATAAATTCTTTTTATTAAACTATAAGTGTTTGTGTGTTTTCTGTTGGGAGCCGTTTAAGTGCTGCTGAACTACATTACCCATAAACCCCCCCAACGTTGTGGGCGAAGGAAACGAAAGCGAGGAAGCTTGTTGGCTTACTTGAATATAATTTGATTTTATCAAATAAAACCCGTTGCTAATTGTACAGCAAAAAATCCCAAATATTAATGAAACTTTTTATTTGCAGAATTGTGGCTTGTAGACTCGAACGAGCCGCTGTTATCAGGCCAGAATCTCCCCAAAAGATAAGGTAACTGTTAAATTTCGTATTAGCAAACGAGGCTAACTATCCCTTTTAGCTTAACGTTAGCGTTAATACAAAACACCGATAGGTTGCCGTTAAACGTCTGCCTGTCGTTCGACGGTCGATTTCCCCCCCCCATTTTTTATGTTTAATTTATATTTTTTTCGACCGAATCATCGTCGTTGTGTATTCAGTTTTTCATTTCAATATTTGTTCTGCTTTTAATTTCGCTAACAGCGTGAGTTTTACGTCGTAATTTTTTTAAACATCTCATTTTGTACTTGTTTCGTGTGAAAATTGACAGTTTTAGTTAAAGAAGCTGCTTTTTTCACCATTTTGCTGCTGTGCCTTTCCAGCGGAGACATCCACTGAATGTCAGAAAGACAAACGATGATGGTGATTGAACTGCCTACACACTGAAGACATCTAATGAAAAATTACTGCAACCTAACAGCATGTAAGACTCTTCTTTTATTCAAATGTTGGGAAATTAAACTTGAAAACCACTTGATAAACTATAAGCTGACATATTAAAGCATAATGTGGGTATTAAGTCCTGTTTAAAATCAATTATAATATCATAATAAAAGATGTGAAATAAAAAGGCCCCTATGTAAATCACTTTTAATAGTTTAGCACCAGAGCAACAATCCTATTATGTTATCAGAATCAATTATTACATTTTTAACATATTTGTTTTACATTTGCATGCCTCTGATGACAAGTTTTTCCATTTTATATTCTTTTTTTGTTGTTTTATTGAGATTTTTTACCCTAAAGGTAGAAAATAACTACCTGCTTTTATATTTGTCTGGTCCTGTAGGTCTGATGGACTTTATCCCACAAACAAAGTTGGGCTGAATGTGCTGCAGATATTTTTAATTGTTCTACTTTTGAGTGAAAAAGGAGGAGAAAAATGAGACATGTCTTGTTCATTTCTGTTCTTCATAAATTCTTTGTAAATGTGTTGTTTTTATGTGATGCTGCACCGGAAATATTCATTTCCTGCTAGTTAATGAATTTAATCTCATTAGCAGGTAAAAATCAGGTAAAAACTTAAACCATTCATTATTCAGTCATTATAACTTGTATAATTACATTTTCTTATCTGACATACAGTTAATGGTCTTCTGTTTTCAACCGATTAGCTGATACAGGATAGTAATTTTAAACACCAAAAATGGTGTATTAGAGTGTTATTAGCATATTATTATACAGTCATTTGAAAGCAGAAGTCGTTAAACTCATGCATTTGTGCCATTTTGTTAACTTTTTCAAACAGAATTGCAAACTTAAACCTATTTTAAAAGTCCAAATAAATGTATGTTTGATTACTAAATGTTATCAGAACTTTGGATTTTCCATTGATCATATAGGCGTTCTATGCAGTGATTTCTTTGTTTTTGTTTTTGTTGACAAATGTTTGACTAAAAAATAATCATGTTTTTTTGATCAGCTGTTAATTATAGAAAAAAGACAACCGCTTGAAACTGCTTGTGAACTAAACAAGTTATTTTATCTTAACTTAACTGATTCTGTAAGATTGTAAAACTAACTGTTTATGTTAATATTATTTTATTCAACAGCCGGTATGGAGGACAAGGCAAATGGCTCTGTTGACACCAAAAGGTATAATTTAAAACTAGAGTAGGAGTCTTATGTACCTGTTTAATTTCCAGTTTTTCTTTCTGCTGTTACACTATAATCTGAGTGGATTAACTTTATTCCCACAGCCCAGTGGAGAATGGTCAGCTGCCCGACCCTTCCAACTGGGGAGTTGCTGATGTCGTCAATTATTTCAAAGCAACAGGGTTTGAAGAACAAGCTACAGCTTTCCAAGATCAGGTTTGTGTGATATTTTTAGTTTTTTTTTTTTTTTTTTTATCCTACTTGTTGTCCAAACAGGTGTTGAAATAATTATACCAAAAAGTTGTCTCTGACAGGAAATTGACGGCAAGTCTTTGCTCCTGATGACGCGAAACGACGTCCTAACGGGGCTGTCGATAAAACTCGGCCCGGCGCTGAAAATCTACGAATACCATGTGAAGCCGCTGCAGACTCAGCACCTGAAGAGCAACGCGTCATAGCACGGCCAGCTCACCCCGCCACGCACCTCAGTGACAATCATCATGTCAGGAGACTCCAGGTTAGCTGCGGCTTCACAAAAACAGGGTGTCAACAGCGGCACCTTAACCAGATTTGAATGCTGTATGTTCGGTTTTTTTCTTGTTGTTCTTGTTTTCTTTTTTTTAATAAGCGTGGATCCCAAAAAAAAAACTGTTCTGCACAATTCGTCCACCCAGCTGTTTACCCTTTTAGCCATTCATATTTCTGCTGCTTAAATATGTATTTTTTGTGTGTTTTATTTAAATAAATGAGATTTAGGGAGTATTCTAAAGATGCGTGTGTGTGAGTGTGAAAAGTTAATTAACCTATAATGTTTTTTTTTTTTTTTTTAAGTATTTGTATATAAGATAATATATAGTTAAAAATGACGTATGTAATATCTCAACACCTTTATACCTGCAGACACTTATGATGCCTCCATATGTCCCTGAATTGACTCTGTGTTTAAACCTGCATATCTGAGTCCATGACTTGTCCTGAGCATGTAACAATGAAGCATTTAGTTTTCCAGCCTTTTACCTAAAGCTTCTTTGTTTCTGTACATCAACATTATTTAGACTTACGGCTCTTGATAGAATCTTTCTGTATATATTCTTATTATGTACCTACCTTTGGTGCTTTCAGCTTTGTCACACAGACGGCTGTATTGAAGTGTTTTTGACCCATCTTTAAGTGTAACAGAACACTGGAGTTTGAGTTTCTTGAGTCTAAAACTGATGATAAATGGTGCTTTTTTTCTGAGCAAAGTAACTTTACTTTCTGGACTGTATTCATTTATTTTGCACTACGCATCATTCGTTGGGAGCCTGTTATTCCCTTAATGGCAGAACTTACCATGCTAAATCAGTTTGTCAACATTAGCTTTCTTTAAAAAATTCACTCTTGTTCAGGAATCAATTTTTTTGGCTTCATACAATAAGGTGAGCAGCAAGGGAAGGTGAAACTAAAAATGAGTTTTAACAATGAGACCAAATAATGAGATGTGAAGTGTTATTTTCTAGCAAGAATGTTTTTTTTTTTTTTTTAGACATAATTTATTTCATATAGCTTACATGTATAGCTGTATTTTGTACCCAGAATGGAACAATAACATCCTTTGACACAGTAGAAAAGCTTCACCCTGTTTGGTTTTACACATTAAAACGGAGAAGAATCACTTGCTCTTCTTTGCTGATTCTAAAGTTATTTTTTGAAGTTAGACCTCAGGTGTACAAAGCAGTTTGATCCTTATTTCTTCAAATTAAAGTGAAAATAAAAAAGTTTGGGAACATCTTAATGACATTTCTGCTCCTTTGTCAAGATGCAGCCAGGTGCTATCAGTGAAACGTGTTTACTTATTAGAGTTTGCTGGCTTCTATGATTATGTCTCTACAGTAAAAAATGTATTACGCTGAAACAAACTTGCAGCTGCACTTAAGCTCAGTTTTCTGAAAACAATTCAGCACCTATCCAATTGGTGGCTCTCTCCAGATCAATTTGTGGTTTAGAGCACTGATGTTTTCAGTACATAGAAGCCTTTCCTCCTAAGGGGGTTTCACCCTACAATTAATATATGTATATATATATATATATATATATATATAGAGAGAGAGAGAGAGATATTAGGGTTGCATCCAATCATTATTTTGCAAATAGATTGATCTGTTGATAAATTTTTTGATTGATAATTGGATAGCCAAAGATTCTTTAAAGAGGAATTTTTACGAAATTAACAGCGGAAAATCAAACCTTTCCACTTGAGGTCTTCTGGATAGAGCATATTGACAAAAAATTTTTAAATCTTAAATGCAAAATGTATATATATTTATAATCTTGGTATAATTACTGCTCTAAGTGGGCTGCTTTGTCATCTAAAGGCATGTTTTACAGTCAAAACTCCAGTTGACGATTAATCGATAACTAAATTAGATTATTTCAATAATAGATAAATCATGATCAATCCGATTGTTTCTCCCCTTATATAAATATATATATACACACATTTTTGTTTTACAATCAGAAAATAATTTTGTTTCATTAATTGCCCCCTTCCCTCAAAAAAAAAATAATTGCACATGCTATAGCAAGGTCAGAAGAGTATAAAAAATAAAAACTTGAAAAGTTCAAATAATTTTTTTTTTTATGTAAATGTGATTGACTTGAACAAAAACAAAACTAAGCATTAACTGCTTGTTTGAGAGAGTTGTAGGGGAAAATGTGAGCTTGGTTAAGACGTGGGAAGGTTCATCTAAAGAACCCCAATACTTTATGTCAGCAAATACTAAATTATTAGTTTGGCTACAATATACATTACTATGTTAGAAAATAACATAATCAGATCATATTAGCAAACACCACTTTACAACATTAGGCAAGATTGTAGGATTGGTTGGTTTAGGCTCAATTCCTCTACGTAGAAATGCATTCTTATGTTATAGTGTGAGTCTGTCTAACAGCTGGAAATATGTCAAAGTTGTCAGTCGTCACTGATACTGAAATCTACAAAACTCAGAATAGCTGGATAGAGAATAATCAAGATCGTTTACCAACTCAGTCTAATTCCAGACCTTATTCTGTTTCTGATGCTGGCGTGTGACATCATAGAAGGTGATTAAAAAATGCTTTTGCAAACCTAAATAATGCAAAGTAATGACAAGTATACCTCTGCACACAGATGGTAGAAACTAATAGAGATGTTCCTAAATATTTTTTAAAACATAGCTTTAGATTTATATTCTTAAGAGGCAGTTATTAAATCCTGATTATACCAAAAATGAAGCCTGTGACCCACTGACAGATGATTAAAGACCCCCGGGGTCGTCATGAGGCAAACATTAACATAATCCTTCAGAGAAAGGGAACAATGACACTGTAGGTTCCCTGGTAAAAATAAACTATGTGCTTTTCTGTCAGTACCAATCACAGGATATGCTAATATTTGTATACATGCATTGTTTGATATTTTGGAACAACCCAAAGGGCATTAGACCTTAAAATACAACACTGTAGCAAAGAGGAAGAGATTCTCAATAAAAGTTGGTTGAATTGTTTTTACTACTCCTGTTTTTGTCTGATTAGTTTTACATATTTTTAGGCAATAGTCTTGTTCACATCTTTAGGGTTTTTATTGGTTTCATCACTTAGATTGGTTTTTATTTTTTGGATCAACAGATTAATACTGAAACTGGCAATGGTGTAATCAATCGTTGCTGTTCCTTTTAAAGTCTGGCTCTCTGTTTGCGGCACACTGTCCCAGTAATGTTACCAGAAGGACTGTCCAGAGGAAGAAATACCTAAAAAAAAGAACAATAAAAATTGTCATTTAAAACACTATTTGTTATTGTAAACAAGGATCCATAGTATTTACCTCATCTTTGTTGTTTAGACCCATTTTTGTCATGTCTATGGTGAAGTAATGCTGGTTGGGCATGACAATCTCTATTTCCTCCACCTAAGGATAACATGTCTTTTACAGAGTTTCATTTAATGCCACATGCTGTTACAAGTTCATGCAATATCCTACACACACACACACACATATATATATATATATATATATATATATATATATATATATATATATATATATATATATATATATATATATATATATATATTAGGGGTGGGTATTGCCAAAGAAGTCACGATTCGATTCGAATCACGATTCACAGGCCACGATGCGATTCTATCACGATGCATCACGATACTTGAATTATTGCAATGCATTGCAATATTTTATCCTCCATGTTTTGTTTTTAAATGACTCGGTACAGTATCCCGCAGCCGGAAATGCTTGTGACACAAGGCAGCGTGCGTCAACACATTTGCAGCGACATCTACTGGACTGGAAGTTGTATTACACTTGTTTTTGGCTGATGTTCGCCAACCATTCATGCAATTTTATTTATTCATTTTTTTTAATTAATAATTGATTCTTGGCATCAAGAATCGATGCAGTAGATCACGAAAATTAGAATCACGATGCATCATCATCACGATTATTTTGCACACCCCTAATATATATATATATATAGATATATATATATATATATATATATATATATATATATATATATATATATATATATATATATATATATATATATATATATATATATATATATATATATATATATATATATATATAATTTTTTTAAATAAAAGAAAGGAAAAAAAACATTTTATGTTCCAATCATGTGTTTTAAATTAGACTCTATTTATACAAGACTGTAAGCCATAAGTCCTTTTTAGTTGCCGCGAGTTTCATTGAGGTACTTTAAACAAATTGGTTAGCTGTTATGAAGGACTTACCTCAGGGATCCTCTGCAGGACCAGAACCTGTGTGTCATAAAGGGTCTTTTGCACAGATGGTGAGTATTCTCCACGATCGTAGGGCCCAGCAAACTTCTCAATAATTGTGTCTCTTACACACCTCCTACAAACAACGGAAGGTTTCCTTTTAGGCTTTATTTTTTCAGTCTTTAAAATGCTCTTTGTCAGTTGGGGGTGGGGGGGGTTTACTGCACTTCCAAGTTGAAAATAGAATAGAATAGAAAATCCCTTTATAGTCCCACAATGGGGAAATTGTGGCATTACAGCAGCAAAAGATTATAGCAAAAGTGGTCACACAAATGTGGGCCATAGAAAAGTGTATAAATGTAAAAACAGAAAAAGTGACTAAGTTAAGAAAATATATAAAATACAATGTAAATACTGCGCATCTGGAGAATAAATAATGAATATACAGCTGTGGACATTTTTACAGTAGTGGATATGTGGAAAAAATAGCAACACTGGAGATGTGCAAACATGATAGCAGCATGTTACTGAAGTGACTAAGACAGAAACTGCAATCAGCATGAATTTAACTACTTATTGAGGTTGTTGGGGAGAGTGATGGTTGTAGAGGCTTACAGCTGCTGGAAGAAAGGATCTGTCATAACGCTCTCTTTAGACTAACAAGATTTAGACAATTACCATGCAGCGTCGAAGTCCACATCCTGGACTTTGTTGTAGCGCCACCTGGAATAAACAGTTGTGCAGAAAACCCTGTCCTTGGTCTCTTGCAGTGTTGTGAAACGATCTCGGAGAAACCCCTCAAAGCCAGACTGAGTGGTTTTTAGCACCTTCATGTCCTTCACCCCGCTGTGAACCACAGGGGTGCCTGTATGGAGAAAAGTTGGAGCAAAAGCACTAAAGAGTTTATATAGAAATAGTTTCCATCTATAAAACAGGGAAAGCAGATATAGCTGCAAAAAAAAAAAAAAAAAAATGCTAAATTGCAATGAAGGTAAAATAATAAACTTCCAGACTTGGAACTAGTAAAGTCTTTGTATCTGTTGCTGTAGCATTATGTATGCTAACAAAGGAGATCAACTCAAGATATAAGACCAGAGGAAATAATCTGAGTAAAACAAACATTATTTTTTATGAAAAAAGCCCATGCTAACATATTCTCATAATAAAATATAAGTGTGGTGCCTGTGTTTGCTATTACCGCCGAGGTTCTGTTCCACATCACAGAAACGACAAGCCTCTGGGCTGTAGATAAATGCATGAGCGTGTTCTACACCGTTCTGAGAAAAGAAAAGTGAGACCTTTAAAAAATATTATTTTGAAACCAAAATATTTAACATTTACCCAATATTTTAACAAGGCTCTTTAAATCCTTATCGAGTTATTGGGGCGGACAACTTGCGATAATAAATCTTTTCCACATTTTTTGCTAATCTTGAAAAAGTTTAATGTTCCACTCAAAGTCATGATTTAATAAGGATGTATGCTTAAAATCAACAGAGGTGTCAAGTAAAGTACAAATACTTAGTGTACTTAAGTACACGTTTTAGGTTTCTATACTTTACTCTGTTACTTATTTCTTTGTTCTTTATTTCAATTTCTTTCTTCTTCTAACTTATACTCATTACATTTTCACACAAGTATCTGTACTTTCTATTCCTTACATTTTTAAAACAAACGTTACTCGTTACTCTCGTTTTCGGTTTAATGTTAATAAATGTTTATTTCACATGATATGCACCATCCAATGCAGATCATTGGCGTCATCCACATCTAGTGAAAACTAGTGTAATTGGATGAGTCATATAACGCAAACACTCATTGGTTAGGTAAAGGAAATCAGAAGCAAGCAGGTGTTCTTCAAACTCTAAACACAAATTGTCTATGCCATGCTACAATGTCGGATTCAGAAAAAGATGTTGAAATGTCTGAAAGGTCGGACACAGGCGAGAGCGTATCAGGAGAGGGGAACCAACAAGACCTCCCTCATCCTTGGCCCTCTCTTAAAGGAATAGTACACCCAAAACATGATTAGCCTTCATTTTCTACTCACCCCCATGCTGAACAACACCCTGGAGTCCTTTTTTGATATCTCAAATGCATCTGGAGATCTGGGAGGCTTCTTGCTGTCTGCTGACATTCAAATAATGGAGGATCTATGGTGACTGAGACAGAAAGGTCCATAAAAGTCCACAAAAAACGTGTCAATATTCCTCCATACTGCTCGTCCAATGTATTCCAAGTGTCCTGAGTGGGTAGCGTCCATAATTTACTCGAAACGAATTCATTTAGAATGTTTTTAGAGCATAAACAGTAGTGTATAGGATTTCCTGAAAGCGCGCACATGCGCGTTCACGACGCTACGGAAGCCGGCAGACCAAACCAGATGAAAGTGCGCATTCAGCGTCTGCTCTGCCAATAATGCAAGCGTAGAAGAAGAAATGTGCTGTTTACCTGTGCAAAGAAAGAAACAACGAAAGAAAAATGTCTGAGGACTTCAGTGTTGAGGAAGAGCATGAGTTCTTTGCCGAGCTGAATGCGCTGGTTTGGTCTGCCGGCTTCCGTAGCGTCGTGATCGCGCATGTGCGCGCTTTCAGGAAATCCTATACACTACTGTTTATGCTCTAAAAACATTCTAAATGACTTCGTTTCGAGTAAATTCTGGATCCTACCCACTCAGGACACTTGGAATACATTGGACGAGCAGTATGGAGGAATATTGACACGTTTTTTGTGGACTTTTATGGACCTTTCTGTCTCGGGCACCATAGACCTCCATTATTTGAATGTCAGCAGTCAGCAAGAAGCCTCCCAGATCTCCAGATGCATTTGAGATATCAAAAAAGTACTCCAGGGTGTTGTTCAGCATGGGGGTGAGTAGAAAATGAAGGCTAATCATGTTTTGGGTGTACTATTCCTTTAAGGAATTTTTCGAAACAGTCGAAAAAATTAGCTTTTAGTTCATATAGTGGCATCTGGCTGTTTTTGTTTAAAGGTTACTTTATACTTTTATACTTTAAGTAGTTTTTGGAGCACATACTTTTTCACTTTTACTTGAGTAAAGAGGTCAAGTTGATACTTCAACTTTTACCAGAGTGTTTTTTAACTGCAGTATCTATACTTCTACTTAAGTAACAAATGTGTGTACTTTTGACACCACTGAAAATCAATCTTTATCTTACTACCTGAGAGTTCACTATTTTGGTTAAAACCGTACTGATAAGTAGAATTTCATCCTAACAGAAGCTCAGTACCTAAGGAATGTAACCCATATCATGATGCTAACACCACTACAGCTCACTCATACCAGCAGGATATTTTGTTTTGTTTCTTTTTTACCTGTTTCCCATTAAGCTTTTAAGTACAGTCTCTCCCATTTCAACCACTGAGGCCTTTAACTCGCTCAGAGTGGGGGCAGGTATCTTGGCTCTCCCTCTTTCACTGTCTTTCCATTTGGGAGAATTTCCAGGAAATGTTCAGTGAGTTACTGTTTTTTTTTTTTTTTTTTTTTTTTTTTTTTTTTTTTTTTTTTTTGCTATTTGTAGCTATTCTCTGACTTCCATTTTTAAATAATATTATTTAGTATTGATATCATTATTAAAAAGAATAAGACATGTTAATATTTGTTCACCTTTTATAGGATGAACAAGAAACCTATATTTCAAAGAATGAATACTGCAGACTCCATTAATGCATTAAAAATTGATTATTTGCTCATCGTTGGGATCTTTTGCATCAGGAAAAGGACATTAGTGTTTCTTATGAACATTATTGACCGTATTTAAGTCACTGTATGTTCTTAACTTTCCTATTATGCTGCATGGCATAAGTAATGAGTTTAATAAATGTTTGCAGAATAGAAAGTGGTTGCAGAATTCTTGCAGAAAAAAAGGAACTTTAGAAAGAATTCATTCAGTTAAGAACTAATGTTGCAGAGAGCAGACATGCAAACTATAAAAACAAGCTGAATATTTTAATATCAAGCAGAAAAGAATATTACAAATAGATATTGGAAAACAAGTGATAACAAGGGGATATGGTGTATTCTATTTAGTGTTTTCAAAAAAATTGTGTCAAGCAAACAATTTATCCTCAGCACTGTGTAGATACAGATGCTGATAAATATGATATGACTGATGTTGCAAATAGTTCTAAAAAAAAACATTATATACAATTGATCGCAACAGATTACTTAATAAACGGGAAACGGCAAGGTATAAGGGTTGTTGTGTTGGAGTGGGTTAAAACCTATAAACACATATACATTTTATTTTGTACATTGATGATATTTTAAAGGTATCAAGTAAATTAAAAAGGAATCTTTTCGTTGATGATACTAACATGTTTTGCACTGAGGCTAATTTACAAACACTTCGGGATGATGTCACCCATGAAACTGAACAGATAGAAGTGTCTTTAAATTTGAAAAAAAAATAAATTCATATAATTCTGCTATCACAATAGAAATGTAAACATATACATTAAAATTAATGGATTTCCAATAGAAAAAGTTCACCAACTAAATTTCTCAGGATGAAAATAAGTAATCATTTCAACTGGAAATTGCCTAAAACCCTTTATCCTCATGTGTTTGATCATAAATCAGTTCATCTACTATACTATGCATTAATTTGCATAGTATAGTAACATATTCAAGATACTGTTCAGTGGTTTGGGGTAACACACTACTTCTCCGCACCTGTTAATCATGCATCAAATGAAAGCAAAACGCATTTTATATAATGGTGACTTTCTACAGTCAAGATTATTTAAGTTCACATATTTAAATTTCAAACAGCATGAGTTACGTTCAAGATCTGATAGATTACCAGCTAATATACAGGAGATGTTTCAAGATGGAGACGGTGGGTATAATTTAAGGTGTCATTTAAAGCCAAAAACTTTGATTGCGCAAATAACAAAAAGAACCTTCTCTGGTGTACGGCTGCGGAATGACTTAAGTAAAGAACTGAAACAAAGTAGAGGCATGAAAGTATTTACAAAAAAGTACATTTTAACAATACAGGGTGGCTTACAGGCCATGGCCATTATCTGGATATGTGGGTTTATTACTTGTTATTTACCAATCATTACTGAAATTGTTCTGATATTATGTTAGTTATCTCTTTGGTTATAGATGGCAGTTTTTTTAACCTGTGAACTTCAGCACAGTTATTATTTCTTCTTTTTATTTTGGTCTAGGAAAGAAGGATGGTTTAATGAGTTTGACTGATAAAAAGTGATGAAAAACTGAGAGAGGGGGGTATATGTATAATTGTTCACTTCTACCCATTCGTTTTTTTTTTTTCAGACCTGATTTTAAATCGATTTTCTGTTGTATTGTTTTACTGACCCCTGTTTGACAGGGTATATCTTGAAGAGCAATAAGGTGTTGTATTTATACAATAAGGTGCTGATGAAGATTCCCAGTCATCCAGGTCATAGTCATTCCGTGAAAGTTAAAAAAAATATCCACTGGACCTGGTTTCCAAGATTTGAAATTTCAAATCTTGGAAACCAAGTCCAGTGGATATTTTTTTTTGAACTTTTACGGAATATACGATAAGGTCATTCTGATTCTGTGGAACATAGTGGATGATGCAATCTAAGAGGTAGATAAAATGTTGCATTAGTTAAGTTTTATATCATTTAAAGTCAGATTCAATATAATCAGAGATAGGGTTAAAGTCAAGCTAAATGAGAATGTGCCCACTCTGATTTTCAGCTGAGTTTTTATAAGGTATACATCACAGATATGCAAACATAATCTACATAATGAACATGTATACACTTTTATGAACCATTTTACTTTGCTAAATGTTTTGCCAATAATGAGGTAGCAGCAGTGAGTGGGTTAAAACCAGTGCTTATCTCTGGACTTGAGTGTTACCTTGTTCAGCCTTTTCCAGGGTGCCTCCTCCATGTAAACTTTGGCCCTCAGTACATGGTTGAAAGAGGTCAGGAAATGATGACAGAGATCAAGGGAAAATTGCTCAATGGTGTTTACCTGAACATATAGGGGGGGAAAGTCTGAATAGTTTGTTTTTGTACATTATTAAAAATACTGGATTTGCATTAATTTAAAGTTCCATTGAATTTGGTGGGTGTTATAATGATTATGTTTTTCATGAAAAATACAATTATTTACTGTGTAGCAGTGAGCTTTTGCAAAAATAATCTCTGGTCTGTAGATGTCTGTTTAGCTGCATAACCAATAAAGAATGATTTTACGTTTGAAGGAAAGAAACCACATATGATCTTTTGTAAATCCCAGTGGTTTCCAACTAATTTACAGAAATCCCCCTTATCAAACGTTCATACTTAAATTGTTAAAAATTTCTTTCTTTCTTTCTTTCTTTCTTTTTCTTTCCTTCCTTCCTTCCTTCCTTCCTTCCTTCCTTCCTTCCTTCCTTCCTTCCTTCCTTCCTTCCTTCCTTCCTTCCTTCCTTCCTTCCTTCCTTCATTCCTTCCTTCCTTCCTTCCTTCCTTCCTTCCTTCACATCATATATAATCTTCCAAGGTCTTTGCATTCTCTTAATGTATGAAAATAGTCGCCTTCTTGACAAATATCAAACAACAATCTATGAACTTCTTCTGATTCCAGAATATGCTTTTCAAGTATGAATATTATTCAAAGGATGTTCGTACTTATTAAAATATGCATTTTGACATCCCTAATACATTCAACAGAGTCATCATCTTATAACAAGCCGCGTAAAGCCAGCTTCTCTTTAGACATTTTTTTAAACAGTAAAGAAAAATATTTTGAGTAGAATTTAACACAGTGCCAGCCCATCAGATGACTCTGTAATAAGTAAAAACTGGAGCTCTAACTCACCCCTTTGATTTTGGCCAGGGCATGGACAGTGTTCTTGACGGTGTCTGTAGGAATGATGTCTGAGTTGTCTCCGGTCAGATAATCCTTGCGTGATTTGAGTGTGATTTCAACGTTAGCATTCAGCTCAATAAGGTAGTGGTGTCTTCCCTGCCTTTTGATGAACATCACCTTCACAGCATTCTTGCCATAGCCCGTCCGAACAAACTCCACATTCTGTAACAATGGAAGAGACTTGCTGCTGTTTTCAGTCAGACACGTCCTTGTTATTTTCTAAAACTTAAATACTTTATTGTTACGTGATGAAATAATAGAAAATCATACTAAAATGTTTGTCTTTTATTAATATTTGGCTCTATTATATCTCATTATGATGTTATGTTGCTTATTGGTTCTAAAAAGCTTCAGGTTCAGCCTTGAGGTCACTGACCCCAAACCATGGTTTTTATCTTCACTGCTAAATGTTTAGATTTAAGCCATTAAAATCATCATCTTTTGCTCTAAAAAAATGTATTACCTGATTTCCCACGTATGCCATGTTGCTATCTTCTCTTTTACCTTTGGCGTTTCATATCCTGTCTCTAACCACCTACAAAGATCTTGGCAGCACAGACATATTTTGTTTAGTGGGTGTTGCCCTTTTTGCACTGACTCGATTGGGAGATCTAGACAGATTTCAACATATTTTACATATACGTAAAAGCACTCATCAACATTCACAGACAGACACACATTCAGAGGATGTTTTATTTTGTATTGATCTCCAGGTTGTTTTTTTAAACTGAACTCTCCCCTCTGAGATGTGGAAATGTTTATCCTTGTTCTCTGAAAACAGCTGGATGTGCAAGCTGAATATCAGCTAACATCTCATCTCCCAACTCCTATATTCTGATATTGTGATGAACACCTTAGACAGAACATGAAGCTTTAACTGAATGGTGGAGATTTCATCAGCCAGCATAGCAGTTGGTTTCCATTAAGACAGGCTGGATAAAGGCTTTGCTGACCAATAAGTCCTACTAATCTAATATACCTCGTCTGATCTTTAGCAATTGATGGAAGATGTTTAGAAAGATTCTCCCGTCAAATAAAACAGTTTTATTACATGGTATGTTTTACCCTTTAACCGCTGTATTTTTTACACAGGATCAGTTATTTCTTGACATGTGACTGGGCTTCCTGGCTTCCTTCCTTCCTTCGTGGCTTTTTTCATGGCTTCCTTCCTGGCTTCCTTCTTTTGTGGTTTCCTTCCTTCCTTCCTTGCTTCCTTCGTGGCTTCCTTTCTTGCTTTTTTATTGGCTTCCTTCCTTCCTTCCTTCCTTCCTTCCTTCCTTCCTTCCTTCCTTCCTTCCTTCCTTCCTTCCTTCCTTCCTTCCTTCCTTCCTTCCTTCCTTCCTTCTGTAATAAATCCATTAGGCACATTTTCAGTTGAATTACGGGAAAATTAGACAATGTGATCTTCCAAACTGTTTAACCATATCCCAATTCATGGAAATAGTTTTAATAGTTAATTTTGACATCCCTAATAAATTCAACAGAGTCATCATCCTTTTATCAAAAATATTTTTTTTAAATGAAAAATAACAACATTTTTCAAGGAGAATTTTAGACAATGCAACCTCCCAAACTAAGGTTTTA
Organism: Cyprinodon tularosa; assembly: GCF_016077235.1. Classification (NCBI taxonomy): domain Eukaryota; kingdom Metazoa; phylum Chordata; class Actinopteri; order Cyprinodontiformes; family Cyprinodontidae; genus Cyprinodon; species Cyprinodon tularosa. Next base: position 974,555 of record NW_024039585.1, on the reverse strand, counting down.
TCGGAGAACATTAAACATTCCCATTCTTCATCTTTCAAAGGTAACCACTTTTGTAGTAGCTGTGTGTGATGCAGCAACAGGAGATATTCTTTTGCACACTAGAAGCCATTAATAAATTATTAATCACAGTAATTCAAATATTTGATATTGTTAAACACCTATAAACTTAGAAACACAAGTAGGCAAAAGGTTGATCTAGTTTTTTCCTTCTATCTTGAAAGCAAAGGGATTTTCTTTTACATTGCATTTGAACATGCAGCTGCATTTTATTCTGTCATTTTATATGATGTGTAATTATCTTTTTATTGAAGTGGTATTTCTGAAACAATATTATGATCAAGTACTCTGTAATTGTGAACGTAAATGCTCTCAACAGTGATTTTATATGATTAACACACTCTAAAAATTGCCTATTTTGGACAAAAAACAAATTCCTACAGCACATTTGATTTAATTCAGTTTATTTATATAGAGGCAGTTCATAACATGTCATGTCAAGGTACTTTACAGTGACAATATCCTCAGATTAGTTAAAGGTTCTGTCTAGGAAAACCACTTGATTGCATTTGAGTCATTGACTTGCAGGAAAAGCTCCTACTGTATAAGCTTGCAGCGATGATTTCCGCTTGCATTTTGTCGTTGACTATTCAGCAATCCATCACTCAAAGCATGCTTGTAGTGACAGTGGACAGAAAAACTCCCTTTTAAAAGGCAGAAACCTCCAGCAGAACCAGGCTCAGTGTGAGCGGCCATCTGCCGAGGCCAACTGGGGTTCAAAGAGACAGAAACAGAGATACAGAAAGAAGCACAAAGGCAAAAGGTAACTCTTGAACAGCTTCACAGGCGGCACCATCCAGGAAACACACAGACGGGCAAAAGGGCTCCAAGGCAGCTCCCATGTCAGAGAATGAAAGAGAGCACATACAGTTAGTCACAGTCAGAGAACCAGGACTACACTGAACAGGCCAAGCTCTAACATCCTAAAACAGAAATGTCAATATTTCAATCCAGGATGGAGTCACAGCCCAACAGGAAAAAAACTAGATGAAGGTACTATCATGAGGAAAAGGCAGAGAGAAAATAAAGTAATGAGTGTAACTTATAAATACTAACACTGATATCTACTTACAAATACTGCAGAATGGGAGAATAGAGATAAAATGAAGCAGAATGGGGAAAGGTGGTTTAACACTGTACTACAGATATATTAGGATGCATAACCATCCTCCGTTTCTGCTGCTTGGTCATTTAACTGTACAGTAAGTTTGCAATAAAGCATGAATCCTGTTAACACATCTTTACTCATATAACATTACAGGAAAATCCCTTAACAGTATTATAGCTTATATCACAAAATAAGTAACTGTAAAGGAACTGATCGCACTTTGGCTCTAAAGGTGACATTTTTCTTTCAGTCATAAATAAACACTGAAATATGCAGGTACCCAACTTCTAACAATTGAGTTTGCAAAATTGAGAATGTCAGTTCTAAATGCAGTTCATAGTTTCTGAGCCCAAATAAGTGAAGTGAAAACTGACAAATCTCTTAGTGTTTCACCGTGATGCATTTTCAACATGGTTCCTAAAAATAAAAGACAAACAGGTGTGAACATGTGAAACAATTTACATATGAGGAACAGTAATAAGATTAAAAGAAAGAATATATAAAAATAAACTTCAAATGGTAGAATTTGTGTAAAAAAATCCAACCCCTGTATGAAAAAGGGTGAATTGTAATGTTTTTTTTTAATAGGGAACTTTCATTACCCCATCATGTGACCATGTTATTACTTCCTGTTTTGCATATCTATGCAGCTGTGTCTTTCTTACCATCATGTACCACACTGTCCCTTAATAGGCTTCAGATTTTCCCTTTGTATTTAACATTTGGTCGTGTCGTCTGCAGCCACATTCTCGCTCAGGATGGCCTCACATTTCAGACCCTTCTTCCACATTACTGTCTTTTTATTGTGTTTCACGATGGGCAGAAGTCACATTTCCTGCAGAAATGAAGCCGACGAACCTGTTGACTGGTGAGTTGACATTACATACTGTATAACGGCACATTATATATTCTACTAATAGTTTTATTTATCACCCTTTGATGATGTGGAAATTTCTGATGTTGTGTAATAGAACAACCTGTTAAATAATTTCCAATTCTTTCAGGTTTATTATCTACAAACTGCCAAAGTTTAAGATAGGAGAGGTTGGCAGTGGAGTGGACTACATGTACCTGGATTCAGCAGGTGGGGGTTGGCAGAGGAGTACATTTATGGTTAACACGACCCAAGGAGGAGCCCTGGTCAACACTCTGAATCAGCTGTACAAGGGAAAGGCCTACATGGTAAAGCAGTGCCATTCTTCTTCATTAGTGAATGTACTTGATCTTAAAATAATATCCCTAGTATTTGTAATTCCACGCACTTAAAGCCAATTTATTTAATTGCATGGGTGTAGATTTTATGCAGCATTGGCATTTTAAATGAACTGATGTGAAAAAAAATGTTTAAAATAATTAGACGTAAAGGTCATATGGATGTTAGATTGTCGTAGGTTATCAAGATCTTAATGTAATGTATGTTTGGGAGATAAATCTGACTCATCAGTTGTTAATTATTGCATAAAATCATAACTGTCATATTACTAAACTTGATAGAAAAAACCCACCTACCTATTTATATCTTCAGCTAATTTTTTTTAACCCTTATTGTTTATGCTCAAAGAATAAACAGAGGAGTAACTAGATGTATAGACTTCTATCTCATTGAAAAGGGGTATTAAGTTATTTTTAAGGCTTTGAGAAAATGGGGTAGTGATGAATATTTACATGAACGGCCGCCCACCAAAATTACTTTAAGAGACTTTCAGCTCATGGAAGTGGTCATAAAAGAAACTAGAACAACACAGTGTTTAAGATTCAATGGAAACTATAAGATTGGGCAGAGTAACCATCTATTGCTTCTCAGTTAAAAAAAAAATCTTTAACCCAGTCATCAGAAACACTGTTGGGGGCACAGCTTGTTGTTATGCTGAGAAGGCAATTCTTTTTTTGCATATAGCCAAGTCAACTTCATGACCCTTATTCATTCATTATATTATATTTGAGGTATAAAATCAGCTGTTATGCATATGATACTTTAAGCATGAAACCAGTTTCTCTTCCAGTCCAACAGCTCTGTTTACGCACTCTACAATGATGGCGCACCAGAGCTGAAATATATCCACACTTATGGACACAGCAAAGGTACAGCACTATGATAAAAACTCCCCTTTATTTTACAACCATTTTAATTTTATTTACAGGTGCTGGTCATAAAATTAGAATATCATGAAAAAGTAGATTGATTTCAGTAATTCCATTTAAAAAGTGAAACTTGTATATTATATTCATACATTACATACAAACTCATATATTTCAGATGTTTATTTTGTTTAATTTTGATGATTACAAATGACAACAAATGAAAATCTCAAATTCATCATATCAGAAAATTAGAATATTACTGAAGACCAATAAAAACAAAGGATTTATAGAAATGTTGGCCAACTGAAAAGTATGAACATGAAAAGTATGAGCATGTACAGCACTCAGTATTTAGTTGGGCCTCCTTTGGCCTGTATTACTGCAGCAATGCGGCGTGGCATGGAGTCGATCAGTCTGTGGCACTGCTCAGGTGTTATGATAGCCCAGGTTGCTCTAATAGTGGCTTTTAGCTCTTCTGAATTGTTGGGTCTGGTGTATTGCATCTTCTTCTTCACAATACCCCATAGATTTTCTATGGGGTTAAGGTCAGGAGAGTTTGCTGGCCAATTAAGAACAGGGATACCATGGTCCTTCAACCAGGTACTGGTAGCTTTGGCACTGTGTGCAGGTGCCAAGTCCTGTTGGAAAATGAAATCTGCATCTCCAAAAAGTTGGTCAGCTGCAGGAAGCATGAAGTGCTCTAAAACTTCCTGGTATGTGGCTGCGTTGACCCTGGACCTCAGAAAACACAATGGACCAACACCAGCAGATGACATGGCACCCCAAACCATCACTGACTGTGGAAACTTTACACTGGACTTCAAGCAACGTGGATGAAGTGCCTCTCTTCTTTTCCTCCAGACTCTGGGACCTTGATTTCCAAAGGAAATGCAAAATTTACTTTCATCAGAGAACATGACTTTGGACCACTCACCAGCAGTCCAGTCCTGTTTCTCTTTAGCCCAGGCAAGACGCTTCTGACGCTGTCTGTGGTTCATGAGTGGCTTGACACAAGGAATGCGACAGCAGAAACCCATGTCTTTCATACGTCTGTGTGTGGTGGTTCTTGAAGCACTCACTCCAGCTGCAGTCCACTCTTTGTGAATCTCCCCCACATTTTTGAAGGGGTTTTGTTTCACAATCCTCTCCCGGGTGCGGTTATCTCTCTTGCTTGTACACTTTTTTCGACCACATCTTTTCCTTCCCTTCGCCTCTCTATTAATGTGCTTGGACACTGAGCTCTGTGAACAGCCAGCCTCTTTAGCGATGACCTTTTGTGTCTTGCCCTCCTTGTGCAAGGTGTCGATGGTCGTCTTTTGGACAACTGTCAAGTCAGCAGTCTTCCCCATGATTGTGTAGCCTATAGAACTAGACTGAAAGACCATTTAAAGGCTTTTGCAGGTGGTTTGAGTTAATTAGCTGATTAGAGTGTGGCACCAGGGGCCATCAATTTTGAACCTTTTCACAATATTCTAATTTTCTGATATGATGAATTTGAGATTTTCATTTGTTGTCATTTGTAATCATCAAAATTAAACAAAATAAACATCTGAAATATATGAGTTTGTATGTAATGTATGAATATAATATACAAGTTTCACTTTTTAAATGGAATTACTGAAATCAATCTACTTTTTCATGATATTCTAATTTTATGACCAGCACCTGTATTTCATCCTTAAAAGTATGTCACAGCTCTTTGGAAGTACTCTATATGTCATGATACATTGTTTTTATGACTGAGCTTGAATAAAGCATGCAATTTGTTGAATCCAATGTAGGTGCAACAGAGGGGAAACTATCTTTTTTGTCTTTTTTTCTGGTGGTGACAATGTAGAATAGATTAATCAATTTCAAAAAGGAGAGGTGCAAAGGCCAAGCGCCTGATAACAACTGTTTGCTCTGACAAAACCTATCTCTCTGACACGTAGTGGACATGTTTTTGTAGTCTCTGTGCCTGTTTGCATGTTTCTGACTCTACCTGTATTATCCTGCATGCTAAAGCATATGCTTGCATTCACCCTACAGGGGTTCTGCTCTTTGACCGCTCTCAAGGTTTCTGGCTGTCCCACTCCATCCCCCATTTCCCTTCCTTCCCTGAGCGAGGCTACCAGTACCCCTCCTCTGGCAAACGAAACGGCCAAACTGCCCTGTGCATGACCTACCCGTATGCGCAGTTTCTCAGTATAGGTGAGTGAGTGCACAGTTAGACTGACTGATATGACCTGCTTATAGTGTCAGTGTGTAACAAAAAATATGCAGCAAAATAAAAAGCCTCATAATACCCTTTCCCCCCATAAAATTAATGATATGATATATATATACCAATCCATCTGTCTCAAAGGTATTGCTTTGCCACCTTGCAATTATGCCTCTCTCTTTGTGCAGATGTTTTAGATATTTAAATAGTTTTACATTCTACACACATTTCACATATCATTACAAACACACCTTTGACAAAATTAACAGGTATTATTTTAGAAAGTTCCAGTTTCCATGTTCATTTACCGGTATACTGTAGAATACTTTTCACACCCAGCTGTTTTTTTTTTCTATTTTTTTATTCCAAATTTTACAAATAAGGTCACTCTCCAGCAGAGGTGGGTTGAATGCCCAAAAAATGTTCTCAAGTAAGAGTAGCACTACTTTTTTTTTCTCTTCAAGTGAAGATAAAAGCAGTCATTCAATAAGTTACTTAAGTATAGATTAAAAAAAAGCATTTGGTAGAATGGCTACTTGAGTACTGAGTAACTGATGTATAATAACATCAGATTAAATGTTTATAAATGATGCTGGAAAACAGACTTTATCTGCAAGTTCTGGCATTTTAAATACTCAAATGCCTAAAGAATACAAATAAATGTCATGAATATAAAAGAACAAATTTATGCAGATACATTTTTTTTTATGTTAGGACAGGGTAACAAACTTGCACTGTTAATATCTACTGTTTAGTGTATTCTTACCTGATCTATGAACAGTCCAAATTACTCACAGAGGATAGTTAAAGATTTTACTCGAATAGCGATACTTTACAAGAATATTACTCAAGTAAAGGTTTAAAGTGCAACACAGTAAACCTTCTCCTAAAAGTTTTTTTTTTTCATATTGTTACTAAGTAAATGTAACTGAGTAAATGTAACTAATTACCAACCACCTCTTCTCTCCTGCACAGTTTAGTTTCTGTATGCATGTGAGGTTTAGAGACTTTGCACACATTCTTGTCAATTCACCGAGCTAGTGTGGCCTTTAAAAAAAAAACACCTTGTAAATTCTGAATTTAATCAATCTGGTTGAGGCCATTTGTTTTTAGGTAAAAACAATAATTCCAGGTGAATTTGAAGCCCAACTCCTCTAGCTTGTTTAACTTGCGAACAGGACCAAATTTAAGTGATAATATTTGTCTATTAATCTAATGAAAACAACGCAAGATTATATGTCATATTAAATAACAGATGAATAATTTACAGTAATACTCCATAAATTAGAATAATATTTCCATTGAGGCTCGTTTGTAAGATTAAACTTTGGCAAATACCAACCTAAACATACTTTTCACTAAGCCCATATTCCTTCACTAACTTTTGACTGATGCAATGCTTCACGATGTAATAATCTCAAGTGTGGTGTTTTTGATATAGCTTTAAGCAAATAAATCATCATTAACAAAATTAGAGACTTGAAAGAAATCCATCTGTGTAATTAATTTATATAATGCGTTTTATTAGTAAATTGACCTACCGAAATAAATCAATGTTTGATATTTTGTTATAACTGTACATGACTAAGGACATATTTTTAGGTGGAAGTAACTCCAAGGATTTATTTGCATAATCAAAAGTTCTGATTAAAATCGAATGAAGAAAGTTGATTTATTTTGTGCAGCTGTCCTTATCTCTACAACACCACACGTTTTTAACTACCCAGATTTACACACTTATTGTTTTACGGCGCTACACCATACTCTCATCACGTACATATGCATGACTAACAAAAGATTAACGTATCTCTAGATGTCAGACATATGTCTGAGATACAGAAAAGCTTTACATACAGTAGCTAAAAGCTGCTGGTACTCTGATTATTCAACATTTTTCATTTCTTACTCCTTTGCTCAAAGGAAATTACTCATTTTAAGTCTTAAATACCTAACATTTAAACCAGAGTTTGGGATCTTTTTTGAGCTGAAATGGTAAAATAATTACCATTTATGTTTTATTTTATTTTTTTATGCCTTAAGAAGAGATGTACATCTATAGTTACATCTATCCATTTTTGTTCCCTCCTGCAGCACAGCAGCTGGCCTTCGTTTACCCACGTTTCTACAACTGCTCCGTCCCCTCAGCGTTCTCGGCTGACCTACCGCAGCTTGTCCAGCTGTGTAAGGGCTCCAAATTGCCACTGACCTCAGACAGAGGAGTTAAGCCCCTTTTTTCTCTCAGTGGGGATAAATTTGTGAGCTTTATGAAATCGGAGCTTTTTGTGGATGGTAAGATATTCCTCAGATAGATCTAGACTTTCATATTTACGTTTTTGAACATTCAGTTTCTCATAGAGGAGTTATAAAGTTTTCTGCTGTTCTGTTAACATGTTTTGCTGTATAGTATTGAGCACTGACACTTCATCAACTGAAAACTTCATCAACTTGAAATATTAAGGCAGGAAATTCAAATCAATGCAGATCATTTTCAGCCAAAAATATAATCTATGGAGCCTTGCAGTTATTTTTATCAAAATTTACATGATACTGATAACTACTACCAGTGAATAAAGCCTAAGATATCAGAAAGCAGCAAGTGTATTCCACAGAAGTTTCAGGAAAGTACCTGTCAAGTTTCAGGAAGTATACTACCGTTCAAAAGTTTGGGGTCACCCAAACAATTTTGTGTTTTCCCTGAAAAGTCCCACTTATTCAACTCCATACATTGTGAAATGAATAGAAAATACAGTCAAGACATTTACAAGGTTAGAAGTATTGATTTGTATTTGAAATAAGATTTTTTTTTACATCAAACTTTGCTTTCGTCAAAGAATCCTCCATTTGCAGCAATTACAGCATTGCAGACCAGAGCTGGCATTCTAGCTGTTAATTTGTTGAGGTAATCTGGAGAAATTGCACCCCACGTTTCCAGAAGCAGCTCCCACAAGTTGGATTGGTTGGATGGGCTCTTCTTCCGTACCATACGGTCAAGCTGCTCCCACAACAGCTCAATGGGGTTCAGATCTGGTGACTGTGCTGGCCGCTCCATACCAATAGAATACCAGCTGCCTGCTTCTGCTCTAAATAGTTGTTGCACAATTTGGAGGTGTGTTTAGGGTCATTGTCCTGTTGTAGGATGAAATTGGCTCCAATCAAGCGCTGTCCACTGGTCATGGCATGGTTTTGCAAAATGGATTCATAGCCTTCCTTATTCAGAATCCCTTTTACCCTGACCAAACCGCCCACCTTACCAGCAGCAAAGCAACCCCAGACCATCACATTACCTCCACCATGCTTAAAAGATGGCATCAGGCATTCTTCCAGCATCTTTTCATTTGTTCTGCATCTCACAAACATTCATCTTTGTGATCCAAACACCTCAAACTTGGATCCATCCGTCCACAACACTTTTTTCCAGTCTTCTTCTGTCCAATGTCTGTGTTCTTTTGCCTATCTTAATCTTTTTCTTTTATTGGCCAGTCTCAGATATGGCTTTTTCTTTGCCACCCTGCCCTGAAGCCCAGAATCTACTGCTACTAATCTACTACTATTTAATGAAGATGCCAGTTGGGGACCTGTGAGGCGTCTGTTTCTCAAACTAGAGACTCTAGTGTACTTATCTTCTTGCTCAGTTGTGCAACGCAGCCTCCCACTTCTTTTTCTACTCTGTTTAGAGTCTGTTTGTGCTGTCCTCTGAAGGGAGTAGTACACACCGTTGTAGGAAATCTTGAATATCTTAGCAATTTCTCACATGGAATAGCCTTCCTTTCTAAGAACAAGCATAGACTGTCTAGTTTTAGATAAAAGTTCTCTTTTTCTTGCCATTTTGAGCGTTTAATTGACCCCACAAATGTGATGCTCCAGAAACTCAATATGCTCAAAGGAAGGTCAGTTTTGTAGTTTTTGTAACGAGCTAAACTGTTTTCAGATGTGTGAACATGATTGCACAAGGGTTTTCTAATCATCAATTAGCCTTCTGAGCCAATTAGCAAACACCTTGTACCATTAGAACACTGGAGTGATGGTTGCTGGAAATGGGCCTCTATACACCTATGTAGATATTGCACCAAAAACCAGACATTTGCAGCTAGAATAGTCATTTACCACATTAGCAATGTATAGAGTGTATTTCTTTAAATGTAAGACTAGTTTAAAGTTATCTTCACTGAGAAGTACAGTGCTTTTCCTTCAAAAATAAGGACATTTCAATGTGACCCCAAACTTTTGAACGGTAGTGTACCTTTTAAGTTCTAGAAAGTAGCCTCCAAGATCAGAGAAAGTAATCTTTTGACTGTATCAGCAGTATAATACAATACCACAAAGGTGGACTATGTTTCATATGATAAGTGTATTTTTATTTTTTTCTTGTTGATAATGAACCTTTCTTCTCCAACTTTTTTGGCTTCCTGTAGATATCTACAACGCCTGGGTGGCGCAGGCCCTGGACACCGATCTTCTGGTGGAGACTTGGCAGAGGCAAGGCCGTGAGCTGCCCTCCAACTGCTCCCTGCAAAAGCACACGATGAACATCAAAAGGATTCAGCTTCCTCCATCAGTCCAGTTCGAGTCGCGCTATGACCACTCAAAGTGGTGCGTGTCGCCAGTTGACAGGGTGACCTGCCTGGGGGATCTGAACAGGGTCAAGGCTCAGATGCTTCGTGCAGGGGGGCTGATCTGCTCCTACAACCCAGTGATTTACAAAGCCTTCAGAAAGGCAGTGAACTGGTACATTAGCTGCTAAACAAGGCTGAATGAATTTGATTGAGTTTGATCATTTGTGTTTTAAAAATCTGCCTTGTAACCCTCTATGAAGTTTTATCTAACAAATGGTCCTACTTTTCCCTTAGAGGTATTTTAATCAAAGTTAAACTCATAACCCTTCACAATTATTAGGAAACCTGGAGCTTTGTACAACAGCCTTTAAAATAGTTATGGGGATTTCAATATAAATATGTTCAAATCACGGTAGTCAGTGCGACTGAGATTTGTTGGATACAGTTTAATTGATCAGTATGATTACCAAGAAGGCTTTTTTGTGGCCTAGTCAAAGGCCATGTTTTAGCGAAACACTTCTGTGCACTGCGACCTATAGAAAGCGTTGCTTGCTTTCAGCAATTCTTGTTTATAGCTGTTACCATCAACAGTGGTCATTGCTTTTTCACATAATTTGGTTTAGATAGCAAGGCAGGGCAAGGTAAGGCAAATTTATTTGTATGGCACAATTCAGTACAAAGAAAATGCAAAGTGCTTTTTAGATGGCTTTTTTCTTACTATGATACTAAATATACTAAATTGTTACTATCATTTAAAAAAAATCACAATTTAAAAAGCTTTTTTTTAGGTATTTACTCAGGTTTTCTTTGTCTGATATTGAAATGTTTACAATAATCCCACACTTCAATATGAAAATGTATCCATAAAAAATATAAAACTGTAAGAAAAAATTAATGTTTTAAAGTACCGTAAAAAAAAAAAACTGAGAAAATGTAAAGCATCATGTGTTTTTCAATTAAAATCCAGTTTGTATAATTAATTTTGCAATTAAACAGCACCTTCTAGTGGTGAGACTGGTGGAATGTGGTTAAAACTTAAAGTTTATGGCTTTTCATGAGCATCCAGCTACTTTCCTCCAGCAACTTATACTTAGACTTCTTTATTTGTCATTTTGTATGCACAGAGTGCATACAGAACGAAATTGCGTTACATACAGCTTATGAACATTGCATTGATATTTCAAATGGCACGAGTTATACAGAAAGTGCAGCAGTGGTCAAAGTGTAAAACAGTGCAGAGGATGAAGACAGTATGCAAATTGCAATGGTTCAGTGCAGATAGGCATTTGTGCAAAAAATGCGTTATTTAGAATAGAAATGAGATGAACTTAAAGGGCTAAAAGTTAAACGTTCAGCAGCATTTGATGCCTGATAATGTGCAATAGGTGCAGAGTTCGGTTTGTGGATCAAAGGTTCAACAGTCTGATGGCAGTGGGGAAGAAGCTGTTGCAGAACCTGGTGGATCTGCAGCGGAGGGCAGCAGGGACAACAGTCCATGGTGGGGGTGTGAGGGGTCTTTGATGATATTACGGGCTCGGGACACACAGCGCTGTGATGAAATGTCCTTAATGGAGGGAAGAGGAGCCCCAATGATTCCTTCTGCTGTCCTCACCACCCTCCTCACGTTCTTCCAGTCGGAGGCTCTGCACACCACAACGACCATAACAACTTGGAGGCATTTGTGTTTGAGTGTCTTATCTTTCAAAAATATTTTCTTGAAAGAATTGCTTGGAACATCAATTTATATGATCCATTTTTATATCGTTTATTATGTTTCTAAAATAGTAAATGTAAAAAGCCTTCCTCTTTTGTATTCATGCAGCTTTTCAGAGTGGGATCCATCGATAAGTTCTGTGTGAATTGTTCAGATGATGCACAGTGAGATTTGCAGCGACAACTTTTTCTCCTATTTGTATAAACAACATGGAAGTGTCAGCAGGTTTGAGGCAATTAAACTTTTAAAGCGCTTGCGTTTCCCAATAACTGCTCTTTGTTAGAAACAGTAGACAAACAGGTTACACAGGCACATCGGATGAATTACAGGTGCAATTTTTAAAATATTTTTTCACATTGATGGTTTGTGCAACAAGGAAGCGACTAAAGTGTGAAAAAACCGTGGGTGTCAGTTTCCTTTTGACACTGGCGTATGACACAGCAGCTTTTCAAACAGTTTTGTAGTCCAGTTTGAAGGCAAGTGACGATGACAGCGCATGTGAGTTGAACATTTAAAGGGAAATATTAAAAACAGAAATAAATAATTGTAAGCTGAGTAAAAATAACATTGATATAACTTAAAAACAGAACATTTGGAATCAATGATAGTTTTAGATCTGCTTCTGTTTATGTACAGGGTTGTCAAAAGAATTAAAGCTCACAAAGTGAAAGTAGTCTAATAGCTATGCTTTGGTTGTACGTATTGTTATTTTGAATAAATGGTAAAAATGTATGCCAATTAATATAGATCCTAACTGTTGGATTGACTTTGTTTAAACGAATAGTTGTGTTGCATCACTAAGTTGTATCAGGAAGTGCCTTTTGTGGGTAACCAGAACTCTAATAAGTCATTAGAAATAGAGAGGTTTCTTAAAAGAGAGGAAACTTGTATGCAGAAAACAAAAAATAGCAATCTTGTATATTTGCAAAAGGTTGTAACATAAAACAACAAAGAGTTTTGACACCTGCTATAATGAGGGGAAACCATTATTAGTATGTAAAACACTAGACCACACATGTATATTTGAAACACTGGAAAAGAGACAATTTTCTGCATATTTTACTTCCAAGGAGCCAAACATTCATTTTAAAATTGGAAACTCCTGTAGATCAATGGGGTTTCTTTGGGATAGGACTGCTTTTTCTTCATTAGTCTGGTCCTTCTTTACAAATAAGCTTTCCATGCAGAGTTTGTTAGAAGAAAAAACATAAAGAGGAGGGCAGTGGATGTAAACAGCAGGTCTTAAAAGTTACAGCTTTAAGGAATAAAAAAAAAAAAATTAAACATAGACCTGGGAGCTGCATTCATCATCTGTTAATATATGTATGTACCACATAAACAGTGTATAATAATAACAATGTATATACCACATAAACAGTTAATTATTCTTAAAAATCATCTTCATTCATACAGTGTATTTTTAATAGTTTCAATCCAATTTAAAATGAATAAAAACTAAAAGAAATTACCAAGCTCATCATCATTAATTGACTTTTTAGGTCTGATTGATTGATATTACCTTGTACTCGTCGTTCTGCATTTCATCATGGGCCGGGTTGCGGGGCAGCAGTCTCAGTAGAGAGTCCCAGGCTTCCCTTTCTCCCCATGACACAGTCTCTCCAGCGTGTTTTGGGTCGTCCTCTAGGCCTCCTCCTGAGGGGGGGCATTCTAAATAGATGTCCGAACCCTCCTCAGCGGACTCCTCTAGATGTGGAGGAGAAGCAGCTCTACTCTGAGCCTCTCCTGAAAATAATTATCTTCACATGCTCAGATAAATAATTCAAAAGGACTGCCCTTAAAATGATACAAAAGCAGTTAATGTCCAGTTGAAAAATTACTCACATAGCCTTGGAGAAAGATACAACTGATTGAAAAGAGTGCTGTATTCTTGGAAGAACAGAAGAATTCTGTTCTAGATGTGGTATTTTATATTACACACAAATAATACTCACTGTAAAAGTCAGGGATATGTACCTTTCAGGTGAAATTTTGGGAAAATGTAGAAAATGCATGCCATTTTGATATGTTATTTATTCTTAGAAAGATACAAGGGTAGTTTTCTTATCTGAAACAGTTTATTAAAGTAGATTTGAGTGGATGGAACATTTTGATTTCTCTTATTTCATATATTAAGTTATGCTATTTATCCACAGAAAAATGTTTTTACTCAGTCTGTTTCACCTGCAAGGCCACACAATGTCTGAGTGAGGGGTTTTTGCATAGAAGGAAATATTATTCCCATAAAAAGCCAGATCCTTTCTCAAGGTTTATTCATAACATGTTACTGTTTAACCAAAGTGTCTGCATTTTTTTTTGACTCTGACTACTGCCCATTAAGGAAGATACACACTGGCCAGAACAGGGCTGATTACAATGCAATAAGGGTGGTATGATGCCTTGTTCTCTCTTCAAATGCTGACTGAGTGAAATCCATCGATCTCCGTTTATTTAACTGGAGTGAATAATTGAATACTTTTTTTACACAGCAGTAGATTAACAGATATGTATCCAGGTCTTATTAACTGGACATTTGTTTTTCATCTACTCCAGCAGACACTGATGTCTCTATGAACTTATTGTTTACTGAAGCATCATATTTTACTTTTAGGAATTCCTTCAAAGCACAGAGGTTCTGGGTTGTAGCGTTACTGTCGACTCATTTGAGGCTTTAGGTCTGACTTAAATCATTTATGAAATTTTCTTTCAGTTAATTATCTTATAAGAGAACATTATGTTATGCAGTTATATAAAAAGAATGAACCGCCGAACGCAAGCATTCAATAGTTTCGAAAATGTCTAAAGAGCATCACCTCTAAATGTCATTACGTGTTTCAGGCACAATCAAAAAAATTATCATGAACACATGATCATTACTTCATGTGTTTTACTCATTTGTGTCTCCCTCTGTTTTATGTTGCTTTTGGCCAAAGATCCATCACTTTGTTTTTAGCAATAAGTTTCAAATGAAACCTAAGGACTTCCTTCTTTGTAGTAATTATGTTTGTTTTAGGAATTAATCAGACTCCTCCTCAGTGTTGGACTCCTGTTCAAAGCTTGCTATTCAGATGTGAGGTGCAGGAATGACAGAGGAGAGGCTGTGGACTGGTTGGTGAAGATTTCCAACAATATTCTCCCCTCCGCTGAGCTACAGCTGAATAAATGATCATCTGTTTGCATTCTCACCATTAGGTATATCGTCTACAAGCTGCCCAAAATGAATGATGACGGGTTGTCGTATTTGTACATGGATGAGAGCACCAATGGGTGGCACCTCAGCAGGGAGAAAATTGACAGTACAACTGGCTTTCTAGCAAAGACACTGAAACCTCTTCTTGACTTCTATAACAGAGAGGTAACTTATAAAAACTCTGGATATTATTGAGAAACATGTGCAGCTTTTCAAGTTTAAGTGCATTCTATTTTGGTTTTTGTTCTATTTGCCTGTCAGACTGAAGGGTTTGGATACATACTCTACAGTGATCAACCTCCACCTCCCTATTCTGCTCCTTCATCATTCGGTCACAGTAAAGGTGGGCCCTATACTTTTCAATTTGTTTGCACAGAAAATTTAACATGTATTTGTTGTTACTTTGATTTAATTTCCCTCAGGTGTTGTGATGCTGGATCGCAACTTTGGACTTTGGCTTTCACACAGTACACCTAAATTTCCAACATATCAGAGTGCAAAGTTCTGGCCAAGCAGTGGAAACGTAAATGCTCAAACATTTCTTTGTATTACCTTTCCATACAAGCAGTTTAAAGAAATAAGTAAGCTACTGAGGGAGATTGATTAATTCACAACTTTGAAAAAAAAAAGAACTGTTTCATGCTATAACATGACTAAAATACTATTTAAATATTTAGGAATGCAGCTAAAGTACATCCATGCCTATTCATTTGACTCTGCAATCCCAACAACTTTTTACAATGAGCTGCAATGTGTTGCACAAAGAAGCTGCTACCCGAAAAAAGAGCCTTGGTTTAGAGTGACGAGCCTAAGCTCTGCAGATGGCCGCATTTTCACCAGTTTTGCAAAATACAAGCGCTTTGGAGAGGGTATGTTTTTGCATTGCCCCTCACCAGAAAAATGTGCTTATTTGCAAAATATTATAGATACAAAATATAAAAATTTGATAACTGTTTACCTTCTGTTTTGTCTACTTTCCAGACCTTTACTCTGGGCTAATAGTAGACCACATGCCTCAGGATATCTATGTTAAGAGCTGGGGGAAAATGCGTGACCCTTTGCCCTCCAACTGCAGCTCAAGTCTTCATCATCATGTCCATAATGTCAAAGAAGTGCAGCTGCAGGGAACGGAGAAGTTCACCGATACGGTGGATCACTCTAAGTGGTGTGTGACTTCAGATGGTGGCTGGATATGCATCGCTGATATGAACAGAGAGGTCAGTCAGAAGGGCAGAGGAGGAGGAGCGATTTGCACTGAAGATACAACAGTTGGAACAGCTTTTAGGAAACTGATCCGAAAATTTGAAGGATGTAAAGAAACCCATCATGAAAGAGAACTCTAAAACCACAGCAATCACTAACATTAACCACTGTTACTCACAATCAATGCATGCTTATTAGCTTGTGTTTTTATCTAACATTGGTCAAACATGCATAGAAAAATATCTACCTGATGCATTAATATAAAACCACTAATTGTAAGTATTGAGAGGAGGGATTTGTAATATTTTTGGGGTATCAAAATAGAGAATGGTGTAGGTGAGGCTTGGAGCTATGCCCCATGTGCAACATTTTTATGAGGGAACAAAGACAAGGATTTCATGGCATATACTTTTATTATAAGATAATTAAAGCTTAGAATAGATAGCTTAGAATCCTGAGGCTCTGAGTTCAAGCCCCACTACAGACTGCCACTCTGGGTCTCTGGGCAAGACTCTTAATCCCACACTGCTCCCCGGGTGCCCCACAATGGCAGTCCACTGCTCCCGAAGGGGATGGGTTAAATGCAGAGGTAAATTTTTCCAATGTGAAGTCAATAAAGTTCAATTACTATGATTTTTAAGTATATTATACTGTACAGACTAAATGGATAGTTTAATTAGGGCATACCTTATCCTTCAACTTGTATTTAAAAGCATGTAAATAACTTGTTCAAATGCTCTCTTTAATTGTGTTTTATTTCTGTGATGCTTTTTTATCTATGTGTACAGTAAAGCCCTTTTCATATCACTTGTGGGTCTGGATTTCCAAATAGTTTCAATAAAGCAACTGTACTGTACTTTAACTGTACATGTTTTAATAACTGTTTTTCTCGATTTTTGTCAAGTGCAAGTGTTTTTTTCCCCCATTTGACTGCATGTATTGTGTTTTTTTAATCAAAAATTTTAGCTTGTTTGGGAAAAAGTATTAATTGACAACTAAATCAGAAACTAACGGGGAGGGGAAACAAACTGGCCAAACCCACAACATTAGCTGGAGATGCATTAAGGTGAACAGTCATTTTTAAGTGACTGCACTGAGAAGTGTTTTTACCAAAAGTATGATATGGATTTTTATAGCGCCTAATTTCTTATAGTGGTTTCAAAGTTTGATGATTTTTTTTATGGGCAAAACTTTAACAGCTAATCCTAAAATACTTTAAAATGTTGAATTTCAGAATAAAAATATGAATCAGTTAAGCCATCATTGTTAAGCCTTTTGTGTTGATCTTGGTATTTAATAACAAAGTTATCAATTGAAAACTTAAAAAAAAACAACTGTCTACATTATGAAGATATTGGTCAAAAGTGTGATTTTTTTTTTATCTATAAGATTTTAAAGACCTTGTCATACTGAGACAAACACTAAGCATTCATTCAGGAGGAAATATTAGGAAAGACGTTGAATTAGATAATCATCAGAGTTTGTTTAGGTTATTTAAGTATGGAATAGATGTTCAGTTCTGCTGGGTTTCAGCACACGAAGGTGTGAGAGGAAATTAAATAGCAGACAAGATAGCTAAGGCTTTAGGAAAGCAGAATAAACTGTAGATCAGATTCCATTTGGGAAAGTGGAAGGTAAATCAATAATTAAAAAAGACAGAAACAGAATTATGGCAAAAAAAATGGGATGAAGACGAGAAAGGAGGATTATATGGGGTTCAAAAATCTGTAATTGTTAAAAAATTATGGAGAAAGAAGCAGAAGGGAAGAAATAATGTATAGTAGATTAAGAACTGTACATACCTACTTGAATGAGTTCTTGTTTGTAATAGGGAAAAGAATTATTTATATATGTGAGGCTTGTGAAAGAAAAAAAATGTGGATCATGTTTTGATGGATTGCATTAAATATGCAATTAAAGAGAGGGTATGAGGAACGTAATTATGGAAAAGGGGAGAGAATGGAGTATTAAAGTATTTTCAGGGACAGATGGAGATAGGGGGGAAATTTGGTTATTAATAAAGCATTGTTTTTATTTTTACATAATACAAAAATAAAAACATAGTATATAGTAGGAACCATTGAGATACACCCTTATGTACAGTAGGTGGCGGTATGCACCTATGAGTTTTTTGCAAAGGCAAACAGTACACCTCCTTACCGCTAGGGATGCCATACATTTAGTGCTACACTATTTATTCACCTCTCATCCCAGGAAGTGAACTGATTCCGAGCGACTCTCTTCTACACATGTGAGAGGATCCATAACAGACCGGAGAAACACAGAAGATGGATATTTCAGAGGTTCACTCGAATCAAGGCAATAAAAGCAAGAAGAAAAAAAACAAGAAGACAGTGAAAGCCAAGGCGAAGGTTAAAAATCCTGAAGTGAAAGAAGAGAGCAGCACCGTGGAGATGAAGACCGAGCCAGAGGCTGCGTTTCCCCCCACATTTAGTGTCTCCGAGATCAAGAACAAACAACGTAGGCACCTCATGTTCATGAAGTTTAAGCAGGAGAAGAGGAAGGTAAACTTTCTAGGAGTTACCAAAGCAGTGATTATACGATATTAACATTTCACTGAGCTATATTTATTCACTGGGTTGTTGATAGGCTGTTAGTAGCACACGGTGCTGTGACGTCAACAGCCGCCATATTGGTACTCCCTAGGTAGACCGGTCGGAATGTAAACAATTGGTTACAGTATCCAACAACGATTATGTTCTTATATTCAGGGGGCCTTAACCCCTTGAACCCTACGGACCCGCCGGCGGGTCCAGCTGCTACGTGACCTCGTAATTTTACCAAACCCCCAGTATTGATGTAAAAAACCTATTTGGCACAGTTTGGTGACATTTATGGATAAATGTGCCAAAATGGCCTCTCCGCCTAAGAAATTTCTCACTAATACCATTCTAAAATAAATATGATTCATCTGATTGAGTCCAAATTTGGTATATTTTTACACAACATTTAGATTTGAAAGTCTGTACTACTTTTTTGTGCTATAAATAATATTTTGGTAGTGTTTTGCAATGTTTATTTCAAAGAAAATTTTGGCGAGGTTCAAAAATGCAAAATATTTTGTATTTTGTCACTAATATTTCAGGCAGGGTCAAAGCTACAATGGTGCTGACACCAGAAAACCATTCTATGACATCTTACCTTTACAGACGTACCAAAAGTTTCTTCTTAAATCTAATAGCTTTGAGGCTATAAGTTATTTACTTTTGTGTATTTTTGTCAGGCAGAAATTTATTTATACCCCCTTAGGGTGTAAGAGGTTAAGACTTAAAATAAAGATATATTCATCCCTTGCACACTGTTTTTATAGAATCAATAGATTACTGTCATTTATGGTACAAAAATAAAAATAATGATAAATAGGCACATCACATTGCATATTCAGAGTCCATGAAGTCTATAATTTATGTAATATAACATATTATATAAATCCATCATAAAACAATTGTTTTTTAATGGAGTGTAATACTTTAGTCAGATATAAAAAACATTGCACATGCACACTATCTGATTATGTGCCAAAAGTGCTAAATTGATAATGCACATGTAATATATATATATAGGGTTGGGAATTGATAAGATTTTCACAATTCCGATTCCCTTATCGATTCTGTGAAACGATTGGATTCTCTTATCGATCTGTTAACGATGATCTTGGAATGTGCATGGTGACATTCATCTACCTCGCCTGGGACATTCTATTTCTGCATGCCTCAGCGAAAACAGTAGGCAGTGAACCGGAGCTGCCAGCCTTTGAGCCAGCCAGGCTGCCTGTCTCGTCACAGTCTTTTAAATCTAATGGAGAAGGCATTGGTTTAATGAAAAACCGTTTTGTACAATGCGAGCGTCACCTTTCTCTCGCTTCCTGAACTGCGGAGCAACTTCGATTTTTTTTTTTTTACTTTTATGGAACTTTTTTGCATGTTTAATGACCCCAAAGAGAGCTAGGAAACTGGTTTATTTCCAGAAATGTCATATGGTTTACTAGGAACCACATTAAGCACAGCCAGTGATATAAAATTAGCTACTTACCATCAGAGTTGCCTTCTATGCTGGTGGTAACTTTAGCTTCTGTCCAGAAGCATCAAAAACTTACATTTGTTAAAATGTATGCCATGTTGTGTGCGAAGGTGTTTCTGCACGTTGAATGTATTTCCTCCCGCAGAGGTAATTGCCACTTTGCAAAGATTGTTTTCATCTTTCTCTCCCTTAAAATGAAGCCAAACTTTCGATCACTTTACCCGATGGGACGCCATTTTTTTTATTTTGCTTTTCTAGATACACGCCTGGTCACGTCGTACTTACCTACTGAATGCTGCGTGGTTAACTTGCGTAAAAAAAAAACGTAACGTAAGTCGTGCTGCCTGGAACCGTTAAGAGAATCGTTAAACGATCTGCCAAATGGTGCCATGGAATTTGAACACATGGAACCGGCTATTATCAGGAACCGGTTTTCGATTCCCATCCCTATATGGGAATCGGTTACACTGTTATGGTAATAACATTACATTACAGGCATTACATTACAGGCATTTTTATGGCGCAACTCCACAAGAGTTTGGAGTGCCAAGATGGCGGCAGGTGAGTTCAGTTTTTTTCGGCCTATCGGCAATCCAGTGAACAAAAATGAGATCAGTGCAACAAATACGTTACCTGCTGTTACATTACCAGATTGCGTTTTTTCTATGGGAGTGTGTGTAAAATGTTGTGTCTTTTTTATTTTGTCTTTTAGCAAAAACTCCTACTGAAGAAAAAGAGGAAAAAAGAAAGAGAAGCTCTGGGTGATAAGGTGTGTTTTACTGTTAATGGTTTTCTAATCCAGGTTTCCTACCATGTTAGCCTTTTTTAATTATTGGTTCATATCTTTGTTGTGTTATTTCCATCCAAGGCGCCACCAAAGGAGGTCCCCAAAACGATAGAAAACCAGAGAGTGTTTGATGAGACGACAGTTGATCCAGAGGATGAAGAGGTTTGGGTTTAGCTTTGCAGACAGATATGCACTCATAAAATTCCAATGTGTTTTTATTTATTTATTTATTTTTAACCAGAGTTTCTTTCTTCTTTTTTTGGTGCTGTTCTAGGTTGCTTTTGATGAGGGAACTGATGAATTTTCTGCGTATTTTAATGGGTTGACAAATCCCAAAGTGCTCATCACCACATCAGACAGACCCAGAGGGGTGAGAAGCTGCTGGTTTTCAACACCAATCAGAGTTTGACTAGTTTTAAATTGAGTTTTTCCTTAAAAAAAACCCGTTACTAGTTTAAGGATCATGTAAACTTTTTTTGTGGATACGTTGCTATTTCGATTCATATGTAATGTTTATAGGTAGCATTAGTATTTAAAGGAATAGTACACCCAAAACATGATTAGCCTTCATTTTCTACTCACCCCCATGCTGAACAACACCCTGGAGTCCTTTTGTGATATCTCAAATGCATCTGGAGATCTGGGAGGCTTCTTGCTGTCTGCTGACATTCAAATAATGGAGGTGCCCAGCGCCCGAGGCAGAAAGGTCCATAAAAGTCCACAAAAAACGTTTCAATATTCCTCCATACTGCTCGTCCAATGTATTCCAAGTGTCCTGAGTGGGTAGCATCCAGAATTTACTCGAAACTAAGTCATTTAGAATGTTTTTAGAGCATAAACAGTAGTGTATAGGATTTCCTGAAAGACATTTTTCTTTCGTTGTTTCTTTCTTTGCACAGGTAAACAGCACATTTCTTCTTCTACGCTTGCATTATTGGCAGAGCAGACGCTGAATGCGCACTTTCATCTGGTTTGGTCTGCCGGCTTCCGTAGCGTCGTGAACGCGCATGTGCGCGCTTTCAGGAAATCCTATACACTACTGTTTATGCTCTAAAACATTCTAAATGACTTCGTTTCGAGTAAATTCTGGATGCTACCCACTCAGGACACTTGGAATACATTGGACAAGCAGTATGGAGGAATATTGACACGTTTTTTGTGGACTTTTATGGACCTTTCTGTCTCGGTCACCATAGACCTCCATTATTTGAATGTCAGCAGACAGCAAGAAGCCTCCCAGATCTCCAGATGCATTTGATATTTCAAAAAAGTACTCCAGGGTGTTGTTCAGCATGGGGGTGAGTAGAAAATGAAGGCTAATCATGTTTTGGGTATACTATTCCTTTAATAAAAAATGCAGTTGATAATTATTTGTCCCTAATCCAAATTAGAAGCCAGTTCCGAGTTCAGATTGTGTAACGAAAAATCTAAAACTATTTTCTGACTTAAGACTGAAGAAAATAAAATTCTTTCCATCTTGCACCATAAATGTTAAACTTTATTTGTGTCTCTTGTTTTTTGTAGAGAACAGTAAAGTTTTGTGAGCAGCTTGCCACTGTCATCCCAAACGCCTATGTTTACTACAGAAGAGGCCTCGCTCTGAAGAGGATCATACCCCAGTGTGTTGCCAGGGACTTCACCTATCTAATGGTCATCAACCAGGATCGCCAGCTGCCCAGTATCCTAAATTCATAAAGCTTTTCTGATGACCCAAGAAAATCTATTTCTCTGTTATGGGTCGTTCTTGTCTGAATTGTTAGCTGTTACTCCTCTGGCTGTACTTATCCTTATTGCAACAGCTTTCAGAGAATCCACGCTAAAACAACAGATTGGATTGGAATAAATATCAGCTAATTATATGAATAAATGAATACCTGGGATTTGAATGCAACAATCCCAAAGCAGACCAACAATAAGTCTGTTTTTTATTTAATTTATTTTCATTTTCTACTGTCGGCATCCTTAGCATACATTTTAAGATGGTTTGGTTCTTTGTCATCTTCCCGATGGGCCTACTGCTCACTTCAAAGTAAGCAGTGTTCGACTACGAAAAGAGATAAAGGCAAGTTGGATTCTTACTTTCTTACATCCGTACTGTTCAGGCTTTGTTGGAGAAAAAGTCTGAATTCTTATTTTATAAAACTGCAATGTATTCCTTTACAATATGAAGAAAAGCCTGAAGTGTGTGGGATGTTGGTTCTAGTACTTTCCTCATCTGGATAGTTATGGAAAATAATTTGTTTTTATGTACACAACTGTTTCAATATGCTGTCCGTTCATCTGCCCATTATAAGCATTTAATAATGGGTTAAAATGAATCTGACATAAACAAATATGTATACAACCTCAGCTTAGAGGGCTGAAACAATTAATCTGATTAATTGATTATTGAAATAATGATCTACTAATTTAGTAATTGGTTAATCGTTAACTGGAGGATGGAGACTCTAAAACATGCCGTAAACTGATAGAGCAGTAGTTGTACCATATATAAACATTTTGCATTAAAGGTTAAAAAAAAAATAAACATATTTGTCTGTCGATATGCTATTTGCAGAACTCCTCAAGTTGAAGAGTTTTAGTTTCATTTGGTTTAAATTCTGCAAAAAATCTTCTTTAAGAAACCTTTTCCTATCCGAATATTAATCGATAGAGGTAAAAATTGTTAACAGATTAATCGATTAGCAAAATAAATGTTAGCTGCATTCCTACTCTTTTCTGATTTCAAACTAATTTGTTCTTGATATTTTAGGTAGGCCTAATTAATAAAGGACTAAACTTAAGCCTCCCACTTGGCTCCCATGCTGGCTGTCTGAGGTTCATTTGTGCTGATCGTTTACTGAATTCTTTGTTTTTTAGAGAAGAGGCAAAGAGCCGACCGAACACTATCCAGAGGTGATTCTCAACAACTTCACCACCCGCCTTGGACACAGCATAGGTCGTCTGTTTGCCGCTCTCTTCCCGCAGAACCCTCAGTTTGTGGGCCGACAGGTCGCCACCTTTCATAACCAGAGAGATTTCATCTTTTTCAGATTCCACAGGTAAATGTCAAGCTGCAGCATGCACACGTCCTTCTATTGGTAATGTTCAGTGATTGAGTGGCTTCATGTTTTACTTGGATCAAATAACAAAATCATAGATATTGGCAAAAAAAATTGATGATTTTTTAACTTCTGTGCTTTATTAAATATTTCAGCTTCTGCTACACGCATATTTTTCCAGAATGGACAAATTTCCCAAACTGCTAAGTTTTTTTTAGCAAAATCTATTAAGCATAGGTTGAAAAATGATGCTAACAGTCGTCAACCAGTGTATTTAAATTTGCTATTTCTAAAATTTGTTTTTATTTATTTAAACACCATAAAATAAATATGCTGCAGCATTATAATTTTTCTAGTTTAGTCTAATATCTGTCGATGATCTTTAGACCCTTCACCTGTTAATCCATGATCCCGGGAGGGGGGGGCTACAACTCAACCTTTGGGGGTCAGTGGTCTAAAGCAGAGATCTTCAGCGTCCCCCTAGTGGGTCGCAGAGGTACTGCATATCTTAAAAAGTCTTTGGATCTGTTTCCCAAAACAGAGAAAATGTCAGACCAGCTTCTTCACAAGCTCACAACAGAACCGTTTGTCTCTTGATCAGAATGATAGCTGGACATTACGTTCCTGTTGATGTTTGCATATTTTTCTCTAAACCTCTGAACAAGGTGCATTCAGGCAGGCAGAAGTGGTATCGAAAAGGGAAACCAGAGTTGAACTACTGTTACGGTCCTGCTCTCTTGACTGATTTTATCTTTTTTTCTATTTTAAATTAACCAACTAGAAGCTTTTAAATCTAAGACAAAAATTCCCAAAATGCGTAACAGCAGTAATCTTACATTATATAAATAGCTCAATATAAATGAAATAGAATATTTTATCATCCTGGCATATTGCATTTTTTAATCCACATTAGTGACCTGAAGCATGTCATATTTGGACTCGTTTTTTTTTGTCTGACACTGTATATGATTGTGTCTTTTTGTACTTTGTAAACATCAGGAAAAGACGACTCAGTTTTAAGTTCTGCTCTTTTATGGTCGGTTCTCCATCATGACCAAAAGCTTTACTGCTGACTGTATGTAACCATGGTCCCAGCTTCAGCATGAATTCTTCTAAGCTACTCCCTTCCCATAAGACTTTAGGGGGAGACCTCTTCAGATTTAGCCCTGTGCTAAATAACGCTTCTAACCTTTGCCTGCAAGATGACTTATCGGTATTTGTGCAAGTATCCATCGTGTACCACTTCAGCTGAAATCTTTGGAACTAAATCATCTTGCAGTATTAATCAGTAAAAAAATTGAAATTTTCCAGGCTATTAGTGGAAACAACCATCAGCTGTGAGCTCTCTGAGCAAAATCTCAGAACAGCAGTTAAAGGGGCAGGACAATCAATCTTATTGGCTGATGTGAAATCAGCCTGTGCCAGCTATTGGTTGTTTAATCTGTCACTGAAAACAATCGCTAAAGGCATATTTCAAAGTTTTTAAAGATTTTTAGCACTTTTTATCTATATTTATGAACATATTTATTAACTTATTTTTTACTTTATAATTTTTGTTAACTCTTATTTTAGAATAAGACATGAAATCCATACATTTTAAGTAGAACAAGTATTGTAGAAGAAGATATATCAAGATCCATACCCTTTTTTTTTTTTTTTTACTTGTGGTTTTAACACTGGGTTACATATAGCTGTGATGAAGCCAAGAGACCAAAACAAACACGGCAGTGCAGGAGGATGTATAGTTTTCTGCTTTTCTTTGAAAGAGGTCTCCAAGAACATAGCAGGTTGTTGTGGTTTCTCATGGCGTCTGCTGCTATTTAAATGTTTCTGTGTTTGGCTAAAACCAAACCTTGGTAGGCAGGACGGTTCTGCTGAATGGCACTTCTTTGCCCTAAACCGATTCAATAGAAGAGCAGTCTCAGAAAAATATGTGTAACTACACATTATCTTTCTGGCTTGCTAGTTTATAAAATTACCATAAATTGGAGAAAATGAAGGTAAGGTTAAATAAAAAATAAAGATTTAAATAAGAATGTAAATATGTTTTTTTTTATAAGGTACATCTTCAAGAATGAGAAGAAAGTTGGCATTCAGGAGCTGGGACCTCGCTTCACTCTGAAACTCAGATCTTTGCAGAAGGGCACATTTGACTCAAAGTATGGGGAATACGAGTGGGTGCTGAAGGTGAGCCTGTTAAATAAGAATTTTAATAACTTTTCAAAGGTTTATAATGAAAGCATGTTTGCTTAAAATTGCATGAATAAGACCTGTTATTACAATCTGATCAATTTTAGAATTAAAACCTGCCCATGTCATTTACACTGCTCCATTTGCACACTGCTGTATTTGAACTCCTTGTATGATGCTATTTTACTTTTTTATATTTTATATCCATATTTTTATCTTAAGTGTATATATTAGTCTATTTTATTGCATGCCTTTTACCCACAGTGTTTTAGATATTTTTATAATTTTATTTACCTATTCCATATTATATGTTTCATGTTGCACGATTGTACCACAAAAAATTCCTAGTTTGTGAACTCCTTCACTAACAATGGCAATAAACCTGATTCTGAAAATAGGTGCACTTTGGAAAATGTCAAATATGAATTTTCATTTCTTTAAGTGTAAAATAAAAATATTTCTCTTTCAGCGCCATGAGATGGACGCCTGCAGGCGGAAGTTCCAGCTTTAAGTTCCTGCTTCCTGTAATCAGACCATGTCCAACTAATGTGTGGATTTGTGCAAAATTGCTCCACTGTACCTCAGATTCTTAGGAACCTGTGATAGTTGCTTAAAGATCCAGCTTTAAGTCATGAGGTGGCGTTACCATGTTCATTTCATATTAAACTGTATAAATGAGTTATTTGAAGATGACTTAAATGGTGAAGAGTGTGAGATGGAAGAAGAGACATGTCTATTTCTTACAGGCTCTCCGTGTCATAAATTCAACACATAATGTACATACTTTTTGTTTTTTAAGCCCTCATGTTTTGATCCAGTGAAGTTTAACCCATTTTTAAGATTGTGTATAAAAAGTACTTTTATGCTGAAACAAGGATTTATTTTTCACACATCAGAATATACCTACATGGTGTCTGAAGGTCTCCTCTAAAAAGGTGTCAGCTGTTATAAGGCAGACAATACAGCCTGTAGGCATAGCTTAGAGCAGAATGTTTATATTTTAACACAATTTGGTGGAATGTGGTTTTATGTGTGCTAATGGGGTGAGCTCTGCAGACCTAAAAATAAAAAATGTAAAATGCATCCTAATCAGTCACCTGAACCACCTCAGCAACTCATTTAAGGTTGTTCTGCTGCAAGGTTCCCCAGGATAACAGACATTCCTATCATTTTAAAGAGACTCATTTCAGTTGCTTGAATTTTGTTGATTTATATTATCACAGCATGGATAAAGTTGAGGCTCTAAATTAACTAAGTTTTTAAGATGCAATAGAGACACTAGAGACAGATTCAGGTTCTGTTCCAATCTGACCTTTTAGTAAATACATATATTCATGTGAACAGATTGTTTTAAGTTCAATTTGCATCTTCCATCTTGAGAAATAGTGCCTTTATAATATAAGATGCAGATAACGTACTCATCAAAGTAGATTTAGTAGATCAGGGGCTAAATTTGACTTAACATCTAACATTATAAAAAACAGCCAGATGTATATCAAACTGAAAGTTTTGTCTATGTAGGTATTTTTTTTGGGGGGGGGAACCATGAAGTTGAAGTAGAATGGCTCTACCTTACCACAGGTAAATAAAACTGGTTTTCCTCAGAAGTTTATCAGCATGACTGACTGGAGACACATGTTTTAACATAACCTGCTGGAGAAAAGGCAACAGAAAAATATAGATGGAAATGGTGATCGAACTAAAGTAGAATCTAGCTTTAGTCACAGTATGGGGAAAACAATCCACTTTAAAAAAAAAAAGCCGCTTAAAACATGTTACAACACGAGTCGGCTTCACCTTCAGGGTTCATGCATGCTTTTCTGCAGGAATTTGTTTCAGTGCAGAGAAACAGATTTACAAAGTGATACAATCTCATCAGGAGTTGAATTTCTAAAGTCTTTAATATTAGAAATAACGCAATTTCCCACAGCTTTAAGTGAGTAACTTGATACAGCTGCACTAGCTTCCCTGGAGCTCTTGATCTGCAATCTTTCTGTGGAATCAATCCTAGATAAACCCATTATACACTTTGACAACTTTGTTGATATCCCTCATTTAAAGAAAAACCCACAATGCTCACAGAAATTGCTCAACAAATTAAAATATTCTCAAAAAAAAAAAAAAAACAACACCAAGTAATTAATTGCTTTTTCATGCTTCAACAGAATAATTTCGTGGTAGTTTAACCGTTTCATTCAGGTGTGTAGGGAAAAGATCTAAAATTAGCAGAACACCGGTGTTCTGTTGACAACATACCCATAGTCAATAAGCATGTGCAAGATGTTAGATTTGCATGTGAATGCTAGTCCCGTTAATCCCTTTAGTTTTGTATGAAAAAACTAAGGTCAGATCACCAGATGCTTCAAAAAACATTTTTTTTAAGTACATGACTAAAGGGATACACGCCCATTGAGGTAGTTGAAAGTGTATTTTTCATGCAAAGCTAAAGGGATCAACAGAGATCACACTATGAGTATGCTGATCTAACGAGCGCCGGTGTTAGATGAACATCCCCATTTATTCCTTTAGTTTTGTATGAAAAATACACTTTAAAACTACCTCAACTGGTTTGTATCCCTTTAATCATGTACTAAAAAATGAATTTTTGGTGTTTTTTGAAGCATATGGCAATCTCACCTTAAATTATTATTTTTTGTATGACTTAAGGAATGCACACCCCTTCAGTTTAAAAGTCTATTTTTTGTACAAAACTAAAGGGATAAACGCAAATCTGACATCTTGTGCATGCGTATTGACTGCTGGTCTGATTGGTTATGCTCGTCTGACAGAACACCGGCCCTCAAGGACGCATCCCCACTCAAAAGAAATCTAAATTAATTGGCTGAATCCCTCATTTCTATATGGTTTACCATGCAAAGATCTATAAACAGTTGTGCACCACAAAATAATAATTTTCTTGTCTGTTCTTGGCAGCTGCTTTTAAGTTACATTGTCAAGGCAATAGAAAAACAAACATGGAGCTTTGCAACTAAAAATTAGGAAACAGTTTAGTTTTATTTAGAGATTAAACATTTACATTTCAGAAGGCACAATATGTGTTAGTTCTATGCAGGAAGGCTGAGACATTTATTATGCACCAAAAAAGTTTTATGATAAGGTTAAAGTTAAAAAAGCTCAAGTGAGAGTCCTGGCTCAAATTTCCAAGACTCCTGAGACAATTCCAGTCCATTTTGAAGAATCCTGCAGCTCAGCTTAACAAGGCACGTTGTCCAAAACCTGGGGAAAAAAATAAATAAATACATTCAATGGAAGGCGGGGAAGTAGTGCAGATATCTACATTTTACAGGTAAAAACCACAAATTAAGTCCCACTTCTAGTATAGAACTGAACCAGCATATATTCAGATTGTGTTTCCCAAAAGACAGCTTTTTGACAGGCCTTTAGTCAACGACTGGTGTCGGCATGCCTTAAAACTGGAAAACTAAACTGGATGATCTGAATAAAGTCAGAATTAGAGGGTTTCAACCTCAAACATAAAAATATAGTAAAAATCAAATTTTCCTAAAGAAGACTCTAGTTTAACAGATACTTTTCAGTTTCCTCATAAACACACATCCTCAAAATTATGAAAGATCTTTTTTTACAGGCAACATTTCTTACTTTTGAAACTAAAAATTAGTGATAGTTTAAAATCTCATTGTACCATATGTGGTTGTCTGTGCTTAATGCTTCAATTTGATTTGCCAGACAGATTATCAAATCTAATGATTACTTGTTTAAGACTGGTACACTGAGTTTAGGCTACTAAACTGGTGACGCAACTACCTCTGCCAGGCTCAAAGTCTTCCTTTATCAGCTCTCTTAAAAAAAAAAAAAAAATCCTCCTTCAGCTTTGATCTTGCACAAGTTTTTACACCCTCTTATTAAAAAAAAAAAAAAAAGTTTAATGTTAAATTAAATGCAGTTCTATCATGTCTTTGGTGACTTTATAGCGATTTATAAACAATTAGGTAGATGGCCTATTTTTTGTGAATTTGATAAAATAATTGCTACAGTAAAACATTAAAAAATAAAGTTAATTTTTTAATTTGAACCAGTCAGGTGTGTTTAATTCTCTAAAGGAAAAGTTGAAACCAAGTGCAGCACTAATAGTAAATCTCAGAAGCTTGGAGAAAAAGGGGGTGGAATAATTGTGTGGCATTAATATTACAAAATAAACACAATTAAGATGTAAAATGACGAAATGTTAAAGTTTTCCAACTGGTTTTAAACAAAAACAGTAGTTTTTTTCTGCCTGTCATTCATAAAAGATCTGTGCTATGGTGTGGATACTCACAGCCTGTGGTACTATAGGAAGGAGCAGACCTTCTGCGGTCTGAACGGGTTGTTGCTGGAGGACATGCCGGTGAGCAGAGGGTCCTGCTGGGCGTTCTGAAGGCAAAACTGCTGGAGGTCTGCAGCGGCCTGAGACACCTACAGGAATAAGACCAAACGTTTAAAAAAAGAAAGCAAAAAAACATGTTTCTATTATACCAATAGCACATGTATTACAGCTCAGACTATTTCGACAAACTGAAACACACCGAACAATAAAGATAACACGCCCAAGCACAGCCTTATTGTCTAAAACTCACCTTTACTCTATGTATACCCGCTTCAAAACGCAGCTGTTGAACAACTTTTTTCATAGCGACGATGTTTGCTGGTCCCGGCATTTTACTGCGACCTGATAAGGCTTAAAAAGTCAAATAAGAAGTGTCTATGACTTCACCGGAGCCAGTTAACTTTTTTAGCTACCAAGCTAGCCCTTTTCCTCGGGAATAAACTTCCGGTTTTTTTTTTGTATTTTTTTTTTTTTTTTTAAAGGCGTGCCTGCTTGTGATGCATTCAGGCACTATTCGGAAATTTGAAATATTTTAGATCTAGTTTGCTCGTGTCTAAATTTTCACATCTATATACATATGGATAAATATGAAATATAATGTGCATGTATTTCAAAAACTGAACAGGAAAAGGTTCTGTACTGATGCCCCAAAGCAGTTCTGCTATGAAACAGAACAACAATTTTGAGAACGCTGGTAAGAAAGTTGCATTAACGGATTTTTTAACTAATCAAAAAAAGTGTATAATATATATATATATATATATATATATATATATATATATATATATATATATATATATATATATATATATATATATATATATATATATATATATATTTTTTTTTTTTTTTTACTTTATATATAGATATATATGTATATATATGTATATATATGTGTATATTTATATATGTATATATATACATATATATGTATATATATATATAAACATAAATATGTATATATATATATATATATATATATATATATATATATATATATATATATATATATATATATATTATACACTTTTATATATATATATATATATACATGTATATACACTTCTTTTTTTTTTTTTTTCTGTCCTGAAATGTCAGTGCCATAATCAGCTCCATAGCAACAGAGGCTGGCGCCCTTATACGAGAAACACAGTTGTGTTTAATCGTAGCATATTGCTTCCAGGCAGTCTCTGGTGTCACACAGCAGATGCAAACACAACTCTACCCATAGCAAATACCCACAGCCTTTCTTCAGTTCAGTGTTTTACGGCTTTACTTGCTCTGAACCAGACTAATAATGGAGGTGTCTGGTGAGTCAATGAAATATACAGAGGACAAACTGAGACCGGTCAGCAGCAAGGTATGCTTTATATACTTTTCGAGATGTTAAAAAAATGTAGGCTAAGCAAAGCAATCGTCTATGGTGTACCCTTAAATTAATCGATTTTCTTTGTGTAGTTTGTGGAGCTCCATGTGCTGTTTGCACCAGCTGACCTATGGAATATGAAACTCAATAAAGTTCCAGCTGAAGCCACGGAGGGCTTTATTTCTGCTGGCTTTATCAGGTGAAAGTGCATCAAATGTTTAATCAATATTAGAGTTCAAAATGATAAAAGGTAGTTTTAAATAATGTCTATTAAAGCCGTATGGCACTTTGCAGGAGTATGTTCTAAATCATTTTCACATTTTCTTACAGATCAGCCACAAACGTTGATGAATTATATTAGAAATTAGCTTTATGGTTTGATATAAAGTAGTATATTATACCTGGGTGAATGAAAAAGATCAGTTTTTGTTTTTTGACTAATAAAAAAGAGGAAAGTAGGATGTGCACTATTGAGTTCTTGTAACTAATAGTTTTGGGAAACACCCTTTACTGTAACAGCTGGATGTCCTCTGGGGGTTTGTCTACCACTTTTTTTTCACATCTAGAGACTAAAACTTCAGTTTTATTAAAATAAAGTTCAGGCTCGGTCTAGAGATGTCCCGATCCAGGTTTTTGGACTTCCGATCCGATACCGATACTGGCCGATACCAGCCTATCCGAGCATGTATTTAAGTTTAAGTTAAAGTATTTAGCCTTAGTTGTAAGACTCATGTTGAAAAGGGTTTTAGTACTCTTGATAACATCTAGCCAGCTAAATTAGGTGAGATTGAATAAAACACAATGCTTGGTAACAACAAACTTACCTGTTTATTAAGAGATAAACACAAACTGGACAAAATTATGAATAGCAATCTGAAATTGCACAGTGAACAGTAAAACCGTAAACAGTTAAAGGTGCAAGTATTACTGTAAGTTTTAATAAAAATGCAAAACAGGGAAACACTGGCGCAAAATAGTGGAATGGATCATTTCAATCGGCGAAATTGGAAAATACGGACCGGATTTTTTTTTAAAAACTGGATCGGCAGTCTGGATTGGCATTTTACATGCTATGCCGATACGCATTTTTTTGCCAATATTGGCGTCCCAATCCGATACGTGGATCGGATCAGGACAAGCCTAGCTCGGTCATCTGTTAATATCAGTCTTCAAATCTTGCTGCAGGCTCTCCACTGGTATTGGGTCCAGAAATTGACTGGGTTATTTAACATTTTGATATGAAACAATTCAAGCTGTATGTTTAGGGTTGTTTTTCAGCTGGAAGGTAACTTTTTATTTGAATCTTAAGGGGTTTCCTTTTCCTTTTCATTCACAAATGTATTAAATGTATCATTTTATAGAGATTTTTGGTAGGAATTGGTTAAACTTCATTTAATTTAAGACTATCAGAATAAAGGGGACAGAATACAAATGCACGCCACACTTAGATTTTACTTCATGAACAATTCTGAGAATGTACCTTCTCTAATTTTACTAATTCATATGATACTCAGTATTATTTGACGCATTAAAATTGCAATAATATATGCTTGTTTTCTTTGTAATGTGACAAAAGTATCAATGCATTGAAACAGTTTGTATATTTTTGCAATGCCTTATCCTGTACAAAAATGTCCTTGTTTTTTTTTTCACTTGGTAAAATCCTTTTATATATACAGGTGCTGGTCATAAAATTAGAATATCATGAAAAAGTAGATTGATTTCAGTAATTCCATTTAAAAAGTGAAACTTGTATATTATATTCATACATTACATACAAACTCATATATTTCAGATGTTTATTTTGTTTAATTTTGATGATTACAAATGACAACAAATGAAAATCTCAAATTCATCATATCAGAAAATTAGAATATTACTGAAGACCAATAAAAACAAAGGATTTATAGAAATGTTGGCCAACTGAAAAGTATGAACATGAAAAGTATGAGCATGTACAGCACTCAGTATTTAGTTGGGCCTCCTTTGGCCTGTATTACTGCAGCAATGCGGCGTGGCATGGAGTCGATCAGTCTGTGGCACTGCTCAGGTGTTATGATAGCCCAGGTTGCTCTAATAGTGGCTTTTAGCTCTTCTGAATTGTTGGGTCTGGTGTATTGCATCTTCTTCTTCACAATACCCCATAGATTTTCTATGGGGTTAAGGTCAGGAGAGTTTGCTGGCCAATTAAGAACAGGGAAACCATGGTCCTTCAACCAGGTACTGGTAGCTTTGGCACTGTGTGCAGGTGCCAAGTCCTGTTGGAAAATGAAATCTGCATCTCCAAAAAGTTGGTCAGCTGCAGGAAGCATGAAGTGCTCTAAAACTTCCTGGTATGTGGCTGCGTTGACCCTGGACCTCAGAAAACACAATGGACCAACACCAGCAGATGACATGGCACCCCAAACCATCACTGACTGTGGAAACTTTACACTGGACTTCAAGCAACGTGGATGAAGTGCCTCTCTTCTTTTCCTCCAGACTCTGGGACCTTGATTTCCAAAGGAAATGCAAAATTTACTTTCATCAGAGAACATGACTTTGGACCACTCACCAGCAGTCCAGTCCTGTTTCTCTTTAGCCCAGGCAAGACGCTTCTGACGCTGTCTGTGGTTCAAGAGTGGCTTGACACAAGGAATGCGACAGCAGAAACCCATGTCTTTCATACGTCTGTGTGTGGTGGTTCTTGAAGCACTCACTCCAGCTGCAGTCCACTCTTTGTGAATCTCCCCCACATTTTTGAATGGGTTTTGTTTCACAATCCTCTCCAGGGTGCGGTTATCTCTCTTGCTTGTACACTTTTTTCGACCACATCTTTTCCTTCCCTTCGCCTCTCTATTAATGTGCTTGGACACTGAGCTCTGTGAACAGCCAGCCTCTTTAGCGATGACCTTTTGTGTCTTGTCCTCCTTGTGCAAGGTGTCGATGGTCGTCTTTTGGACAACTGTCAAGTCAGCAGTCTTCCCCATGATTGTGTAGCCTATAGAACTAGACTGAAAGACCATTTAAAGGCTTTTGCAGGTGGTTTGAGTTAATTAGCTGATTAGAGTGTGGCACCAGGGGCCATCAATTTTGAACCTTTTCACAATATTCTAATTTTCTGATATGATGAATTTGAGATTTTCATTTGTTGTCATTTGTAATCATCAAAATTAAACAAAATAAACATCTGAAATATATGAGTTTGTATGTAATGTATGAATATAATATACACGTTTCACTTTTTAAATGGAATTACTGAAATCAATCTACTTTTTCATGATATTCTAATTTTATGACCAGCACCTGTATTTTTTCTGTTTATATAAAAGTGACACTAATCAAACTTTAATTATATATGTGATGCTTTGTAAAGAAATATAAAGGAGACTAAATGTAAATAGGTTGTTTATGGATTTATGATCAACTTAATTTTAAATAATTACAGCATAAAATATCAACTTAATGGAATTTTTTTTATTCAGCCATGGGTTAACTGTTTGCCTGTGACACATATTTTATCCTTGTGTCGCTTTTCCCTCCTGGTGCCGTTAGAGTTTATCCTGAAACCACCTTGCAGACTCTGAGGGGTGAGCTGGGGGCTCTCCTTGGGTCAGAGAGGAGCATCCATAAATTCTCCTTCCTGAAATGTGTTGGCCGCAGTCTGGCGCTGGTGAGTGCAGCTTGCAGTTAAGAGCCTGTTAGTAAAGCTGAATGTGTCACTATGCAGACAGTGCTCTATTCAGGATAACTATAAAAAAGACTGAAAAGGGTCTGAATGGGGAGTATAGCACTTTTACTGCTGCGCCTCTCACAATAAAATCCTTGTCTTTTACAGGTTAAAAGCAAACAGGAGACTGATCTGAAAGTGAAAACATTCGCCCCACCCTATGTATGTTCAGTCCATGGGTCTTATTGCTATCCTGCCAAGTGGATCAGTTTCTTACTTTAAGTAACTACATCTGTTCAGACCTTTAAATGAGCTGTTACCTTTCTGCAGGCGGCTCAGCCAGAGCTGTACCTGCTGCACACTCCAGAGGCAGACAGCAATTTCTGCCCCCAGTCCTTCACCCTGGATTCCAGCAGCAGCTCCCCAGAGCAGCAGGCCTTCCCCAACCTTTCCAAGATGTACGACGGAACAATGGGGACAAAGAAGCCCATTAAATTCCCTCACATAACGCAATGTTCCCGGCAACGGGTTCCTGGCTCCGGAATGGAAGAGGGACATGAAGATGAAGAAGGTGCAAACAGCTCCACCTCCTCTGATGAAGCTCTGAGTTTTATCAAGAGAACAGAGCCAGAGAGATGTGAGGAGAAGTTTGGGATTCAAAGGGCAATGCAGCTTGTTTCACTTGGAAAAGGTATTAAAGCAGTGATTCATTACCTTTTCTCAACACGATTTTGCTAAGCTATGTAAGAATGATCAACACAATAAAGAAAGAGTCTAATGAAAACTTATGGTTCTTTTAAAATAAACTCTTTCATTTTAAAAGTACTAACAGCTAGGACATTTTCATTACATTTCTTGTTTTCAAAAACCCCTAGAAACATTTATAGGATGGAAATTTGATGATACATTATATGTTTTTTTTTAAATGCTCAACACTCAATAATGTGTTTTTTCCAAAACTTTAAAACTGTTTAGACCGTCACACACACCAGACATCATATGAATGGGAGATAGCAGATCCTTATTTTCACATGGGATCTCAACATGTTTCTATTCAGTTTTTCATTTTATTGGTTTGTGCATATTTAAGATATTACTAACAGCTTTCAGATTAGTTTTTGTTTTGTTTTAATCTGTTATTATAGTGTGCTTTCTGGTGTATACCCTATATGAACATTAAGTACATATCCTGTTCTATTGTCCAGTAAATCACTAAGCAGAATATTAAAGTCTCTGTCCATTTAATACAAAGAAGAGAACAGCATCTTTTAATATTATCCTCATGTATATACATTCCAATGACTGTAATGATCACTAAAGCTATAAATATTTATCTTGGTTGATGTTAAAAAAAATATTTTGTAATTCAAAAAGTGTTTTACTACCTTTCAGCTCAGTAACGAAACTTTTAAATAGAATAACACCAATGCATTTTGTGTGTCTATAGCTTTGGAGACATGTGAGGCTGATCCAGGCCAGGCAATGTGTTCACCAGAAAATGAGGAGACCTGGAGAAAAACCAAACATCAACACAGAGACAGACTTTCACGGGCAGCTGAGTCTCTGGAGGACGGAGATTTATGTTTTTTGCTCACAGACAGGTACCTTGTGACATACTTGGAAGCCTTCTTACTATTGCCCAAATAATTTAAACCAAATACTTTCATCAGACCACACCATATATCTTAAAAAGTTCCCCGGTGGATGTTAATTCAGCCTGGACAGACATTACTCCTTGGCTCTACCTTTACCCTACTAGCCAGATTATCCTGAGCTATTTTCTTTATTTATGCTGCTATAGGCTTGGAGTGCTGAATAACATTGGGACAACCTTTCATCATTCTGCTTCGTTCTTTTTCTATTCTCCCATTCTGCATTATTGTAAGTTCCCTTCATAATTTCTTGTTTTCTCTCTGCTTTTTCCTCTCATAGTAGCTTCATCTGATCTGTTCCTGTTCAGCTCTAACTTCATCCTGGATTGAAATATCAGTTGTGGCCATCAACATCTTTGTTTATACAGTATATGTTGGAGCCTGTTTTTCAGTGTAGTCCTGTTTCTTTTACTGTGACTAACTGTATGTGCTCTCTTTCATCCTCTGACATGAGAATTGGCAGGAAGCTTATTTGCCTGGCTGTGTGTTTCCTGGACGGCACCACCTGTAGAGCTAGTTGACAGTTGCCTTTTGTATATCTGCTTCTTTCTGTACGTCTGCTTCTATCTCCTTGAACCCCAGTTGGCTCCGGCAGATGGCAACTCACACTGAGCCTGGTTCTACTGGAGGTTTCTTTCTGTTAAAATGTAGTTTTTCCTCTCCACTGTCACTACATGAATGGTTGGTGTGAGGGATTGCTGAAGAGTCAACAACAAAATACAAGCTAAAATTATCACCACAAGTTCATCCAAGAGGAGCATGCCCTGCAAGTCAATGACTCAAATGCAATCAACTTGTTTTCTTTGACAGAAACTTTTAGCCAATCTGATTGTTTTGTCCCTATAAATTGCCTTAAGTTGATGTGTGTTGTGAATTGGCGCTATATAAATACACTTAAATGGAAAAGTTAGGGTTCTTGCTGCTGTGTGTATTTGCAAACAGTAATGATCATTTTGCAGTGTATTTAGTCCTTTTATAAGAAAAATACATCTGACGTCTAGATTTTTTTCAGCTGTACTTGTATGTTTTAGTGTTGGAAAATTAAGATTGAAAGATCGACACACCGAGAGCTGCATCACGAAAATAACAACAAATGGGGTAACGTGCAGCCTATGTTACATATTTTCTTACAAAAAATAAATGAAAAATAAAATAAATAAGTCGGTATTTATACTGTAACTAAATTAATTTCTTGTTTTAGGTGTTGGAATGTCCAGCTGTGTCTTCGCAACAAGTTCAGTGCACAAATTCACCCCAAGGTCCAGATTTGGCCAGCAGTAAAGCAGCTTCTGCCTCACTAGTGTTTCTCATAAAAAGTAAGGAAAGCCCTCATTTTTGAGCTTCCATTGTATTAATGAAAATATTTATTTCTCATAAGGAGAGGATCTAATGGAGGAAATCAAACTGGTGAGGGAGGAGAGAAAGCAGCTGGAATGGACCAGACAGCAGCTATTGTGGAAAGGAAAAGACTTGTTGGCTCAGAACCGACACCGCAGGAATCAAGGTGGGACATCGACTCCTTGGAAAAAAGTTAGACCTTATGTTGAAAAAAATATTTTGTACTACTTTTCTCCCACGTCTCCACTAATATAAAGCACGGGACACCTGGAAAAAGAAATACTTTGAAACCAAGAAGGCCACAACTCCACTGGAAGAACATCTGAAAAACTTGAGACAAGAACTGGAGATATTTTATAACAAAGTCCTGCATCAGCTCCAAGCCAGAGAGAAAGCACGGAGGCAGGGGAGGTCATCAGAAAAGGTGCAATAAAATCCACATGGTCTGCTGCACAACATAATTAACATATTAAGAACAGATTCAATTAAATAGACAAATTCATTATAGTGTTATTATAAGTGAATGAAACTGTTATTGGAGAAAACAATCCAATCAGTTAAAGGAGATGACCCAATTAGCATAATATCTAATGTATTTAATTAGTTCAAAATTCATGGCATAGCAGTTGCATTGTTATGTTAGTATTAAAATATAAACAAATCTGCAAAAGAGCACTGAATTATTAAAGCATTAGTAGTAATTTACAGGATTATAGACAGTTTAAATAAGATACATTTTTAAAACTTTCTATCTTTATTTTAGACCATCTGTAATATCAGTAAAGTTAAGAACAAGTTTAGTATTTTGTGACTCTGGTATTTAGCTAAGGTGCTTTTATACCTCTGTTACCTAACTTTATTGCCTTTATGCAGCACAGGGTGCTCCTCAGAATCATTTAAACCACATATTGAATGATCCGCTTTCAACCAAATCCTCACTAAAGAAGAAATTAGAAGATATTTCTGATCAATTTGAATTTATCCTCCTAATATTTTAAACTGAACAATTTTAGAAAGCAAAATGCCAGTTTTTGAAGCAGAAATGTAAAATGAAAATGGTAAACATAAAAAAATAAAATGACTTGGCAATAAGTCAATAACCACAAAAATCCTAATGGCGCTAAGGGACTGCTTAGCCTGTAATACTTCCATCTCATTAAGAATCAAAACTCCGAAGAGCTGATCTGTAAAAATAGGCCCTAAAACACAGAATAGCTAATTATCAAAATACATAGAAGCTGGAAATTTCATCCACGATAACACAGTATTCAAAACTTCTGTTTTAAGCCCACCTGCCTGATTTATTTCAAAACTCTAATATGGGAACAATCAAAACTTCTACATTTTCTGTTTCGTTTTTTTTTTTTTTTTATGTGTGGTTTTGGAAATCAGGATATCTCAACCATTTTACAGGGAAATATTTAGATGTGAATGTTTTAACATTCTTGGATGCTACCAAAGAGAAAGCATTCTAATTTGTTTTGGTTTGTTAATCGCAAAAATATGTTTTGGAAATAGAACGAGCTCATCATTCAGATCATGAGGGAGACCCATGAGATCGACAACCTGAAGAGGAAGCTAGAAGATTCCAAGATGAAGCTGATAACAGAGATAAAGGTAAACATAAGTCATGACTAAACACATCATTTTCCTGGATATTCTAATTTAAGACCATGGAAGATCCAAAATGATTGCAAGACAAATGTTATTCTTTGTTTTGTTTTTCCCACAAGTTGAAAGAGCAGGCTGCTACTGAGCTCAGAGACCTGAAGGCTGAACTAGCTCAAAAGAAGAATCAGTCATCTCCTTCCTGGATGGGGCGGAAACACATCATGGAGCAAAACACAAGTTAAATACAGCTTCATCAATGTCAACAAAACTGCTCTTCCAAGCAATTAAAGTAATCAAATGGGAGAAAGGTTTGCAGCAGTAAATGGGCCAAATATTCTGTAATGAGGACAGCCCAGGCGCAGAGACTAAGCAAGCGGCATGTGTTTGGACCCAGAGATCATATCATTTACTCCTCTCTTCCCTCTCATTTCCTGTTTAGCGACTTTTAAATAAAGACCAATAGCCATGGAAATCTGTTACTGTAACTTCCAGCAACTGAATTCCATTCTGTTTGTTCCTGTTTTTTTTTTCCAGTAATACAACAGTAGACAGTCTATGAAATTAATGAGTAAAAGCTTTATTAAACAACAGAGTAAAAAAAAAAAAATCAGTCTGGAAAGTTTTTTTTTTCT
Organism: Cyprinodon tularosa; assembly: GCF_016077235.1. NCBI lineage: Eukaryota > Metazoa > Chordata > Actinopteri > Cyprinodontiformes > Cyprinodontidae > Cyprinodon > Cyprinodon tularosa. The sequence goes on along the minus strand of NW_024039585.1, from coordinate 933,799 downwards.
TAAATCAGTGCAAATAAATCTAAAATGATTGTGTTTGTTAGCAATTCACGTCATTACAGATAAAACTCAAGTTTATGTGCAAATCAGCACCCCTGATCAGGAGGAGACACCACGCCCTGTTGCCTCTACAAAATGAGTCTATTCAGGAGTGTGCTCAGTAAAAATGACCGCAGCAGCATTCAGTTCATCCCATCTTGGATCCTAACAGGGCATTCCACATCAGTGTGGTCTGCTGCCTGGCTACAGGGTCGTCACTGTAGTCCAAAATGTTGCCGTTCCACATGCCGATGCCCCTTAGGCCTTTAGCCATTACGTAGTCTGCTTTGGGAACAAGACTTTGTGGGTCATCGTACCAGACCTGATGGGTCTGTCCCGTCTCATCCTAGAAGAAACCAGTCAAAGACATATCACAACAAATATATATATATGCATTCCTTGTTTGTTTTTTTTATTAATCATTTAGGAGTAGAGTGAAAAAAAGGCACACCTTATAATAGAAGTATGGAGCTTTCTGCACATCGTCCCACAGTCTGCCGGACGATGTTGGGCTGCTGAGCTGCTTCATGATCCACTTGTAAGGTTTCTGTGTTCCCGCAGCATCGCTGCACGGAGCTCCACGGAAAGGGACTTTGGGTATGTAGCATGTACCTTCCTTGTAAGAGAAAATAAAACAGGATAGAACCGCTGAAATAAGATCTTCAGCAACGTTTCCCACAATGCAAAAGAAAAGGAAAAGCTAAGACCTAATTCACCTTCAGTTACATAAAAAAAAAAAACATTTCATTTTTGTTTCCTGTCATTAAAGGTGAAAAATATTAGTATGAGTATTACTTCTGGCATGATAAACCTCTTTCTGAATGACGCATTATGGTAGACAGCAATTAATGATTGTGTTCAGAATATGAATACATCTAACTGTTAAACTATATTAGTTGTAAATGTGCACGATGATTAAAAAAAATCATTAGATCTTTACTGACTGAACTTCTGAGTTATTTTACTCAAAAAAGAAAAATATATATAATTGTGTAATAGCAGATATCAGCCTCATGGGGGCAGTGTGACCAAAGGTACGATATTAGTTGTGAATTGATGGAATGCAAACAACCTTAGTAATTTTTTAAGGCAAACATTACTGGAAAAATTATTTACTTGTAAAGTTCCTTACATTTTTTTATTTAGAATTTTCTATGTTTTATTACTAATACGTTCTTTTTTCTTAAACTTCTGGGCCAGTATTCACAAAGATTTTCAGATTTTTCTCAGAAATCTCCAAATGGCCAAAAAAAATTTAGGTCATGTGATTCAACAAGTTGCTTAGAGCAAAGCTGAATAAGGAGGTAACAGAAACCTTTAAACAGGAGGTGTGGTTGACCCCGTTGCTAGATGTGGCGCTATGCTCTAAGAGCTGGCATTTATCATTAGAGGAAAAAATAAATAAATACAAATTGTCATCAATAAAGAAAAATGAACAATTATGGGATTTGGACTAGATTATGGAATGGGTCTCATGATTATCAAATTTAGCAAAAACAAATAGTTGTCACACAGGATCAAAATGTTGCAAAACCTCATCGCTTTATTTTCCTTATGTTTTCTTTACATGTTTGATTCTCCTATAGGCATTTGATTGTGATAAGCTGCTTGTGTGAAATAGTCTTTATAAACATCTGACACAAAATGTAGGAAAATATGGGGAGAAAACAGAATTAGACAGAAGAGCAGCTCCTCTGAGAGGAATACAGAGGAGCATTAAGAGTAAAATTACTCCTGTGAAAAATGCTTTAATTATGAGCAGATGTGCATCTTTCTCAGAGTTTATTTTGCTGCTTTGACGCTGCAGCCTGAAGAGGTAGAAGTACATGCAGCTTAAAAACCCAGAGATGATATGACAGTAAAAAAGTGAATACTTTCTCACCTTGTTTAAATCTTCCCTATGTGCATATAGAGCGTTTATTGTTGTACTTTATTTCATCTTGCGCATATTTTCTGCAACATTTTACAGTTTTTTTTTTTAAACATTTACTGTATGAAAATATTACGGTCTAAACAATATTACCATCTCCCCTGTGCTGCTTTTATGAGCTCCGATAGCCTAGTGTGAAAAACAGCTGATACCAGGCTGTTCTCTGCATCCGGTCTGTTTCGCTGCCTCGTTTTGAAAGAAAAACATACTTTTTGGGGTATAAAAGCTTGTTTGATTTTTCAATTAGGTCCTCACAAAACAAAGCAGATCCCCGCCCTTTTTTATTTTCCAACCTAAGAAATAAAATATATTCATGTACCCCTTGCAATGCACTCACGGACCACTAGGGGTACGAAAGCCCCGGGTTGGGAATCACTGATCTACATCTTATTTTGAATGTAAGCAAAACATTTTAAAATCTAATGAAAAGTTTATCCTTTTGCACTTTTTTTTGTTTTTTGCATTGGACATAAAATGGCAATACAGCAGGCTGAGGTTTGTTTTCCTGATGTAATGAAATGTTGGGGATGATAAATTCTGTAAGACCTAGTAAGATGTGATGATGCAATTAAAAGGAAATATATTAAACGCATTATTTACAATACTTATTAAACTCTGGAAAATAAAAATAAAATCTAACTCTGCTAGATGGCTCAGATTTAAAATCTGCTAGGGAAAACAAATAAAAAAAAAATCCTACTTTATGCTAATCCGACCCAATGTTTGAATAACATCTGTTTTGTAAAATGCTTATCAGTAACTTATAATACTATAATTATCAAGCACAAAATATTACTCATAATTATTACTCTTAAAGTGTGTAGCTTTCCATTAAATATGAGAGTACCTGAGAAAGATTAACACATGGATAGTCATAGCCATACCAAGGCACCCCCATCACCAACTTCATCGAACTGATCTTCAGATCCAAATAGTCGTCGTAGGCTAAAATGGACAGATAAAAAGTATCCCATTAGTTCCCATTACCAAGCTGAGTGGTTCCCAATCCTAGATGTGCATCTGGACCCAGAGACCTTTAAGAGTTTGATTGAGAGGAGCGTTTGCCATCGCGATGCAATCGCCAGTGATCTGACTCTGCTCATCGTAGGACATCACAAACAGCAGGTCACAGGATTTGGCGATGCTGACGTAATCGTAACAGCGTTTGTCGATACAATTTGGTGACCAGGCAACATCAAATGAAACCTAAAAAATAAAAAATAAAATCAGGAAACAAAATGGAAATGGTTTAAGCATTAATAGTGAATAATTTCTGCAGTCCATTAATGAAGCGTCTTATTCTTTTACCTGAGAACCTGGGATTTCCTTGTGGAAGGCCTCTGTTGTCTCATTGACCAGAGCTGTCAGAGCGTAGTACTCAGGTGAGCCGTCTGCAACAGCTTGCTCAATGTCGATGTTAATCCCATCCATAAACTGCTTCTTTGCCAATCTGACCTGTTCTTTGATCCACGCGGTTCTGTTGGCCTGGTCCACCATGTAGGGAACATGAATGTCACCTATGCGTCCACAACCGAGATAGCAGAAATATCAATAACAGGTTAATAAAACACATTCAAGAAAAAAAAAATGCTCTAACTCTCAATCAAAAATGTGGACTTTCATGGCTTTTTGGCAAACCAATGGGATCCCACCTTTGAGGACAACTCGTGCTCCTTTGGAGTGAGCAAAACACATGAGGTCAGTGTCATACTTCCCAAAGGCTGCCACTGTTGTCACCATGCTCCAGTTGTAGGATTTCCATGTCTTCCCTCCAACATCAAATACAAACACCTGAAAAGCACAACAAGTCTTTACTGGAATGTTTTATGTCTTTTTAAAAAGTGCAAAAATGTAAACGAAAGCATCAATTCACAACAAATGTCATCTAAGGGTAGTTTAATAAAACACACAAAATGGAAAACATTAAACTTTATAAAATAATAATAATAACATTAGAACCACTAAAAAATAGATCCAACTGAAGTTTGAGCCAAACTTTAAGTCATACTGCAAAAACAAGTAGCATATTTTCTTTTGCTTCGGAAAGTTTCTTCTCTTTATTTGATGACACCTTTATGCTATTTCCAAGATCTTTGATGCAAAGTCTGTCCACAGGACAGCCAGTAATTAAGCAAAGCCTTATTAGGTTTTTAAACCTTCTTTTTTGGTTTCAGTGCTGCAGCTAAAGTGAAGCCTGAAGAGCTTTACCCTCCTTGCTCATCATCCAGTCTGTTTTATCATCTGGCAAACTTAGTCTTTTAACAATAAAACAAATCTACTTAATGGTATCATTTGAGGTGTAGTTTTCAAGAAAACATCCTGTATGTCCTCCAATGAAATTTCCTGTATTCTCAGTCCTCTATCACAGACAGATGAAACAAGATTAAACAGAATTTATGGCAGATATTACTAAATTAGGAGGATACAAGAAGAGACTCACATCTGAGACAGTGGAATAGGAAGTAAGGTCTAAAAATTAACATGTTCACACTTTTTTTCCCTATTAGAACTGGAAAATATTGTGATTATATTCCACAGTTTTCCAAAAATAGGCTGCACAGTGGAGAAGTGGGTAGCAAGAGGCTCTGGGTTTGATTCCCGGCCCAGGATCTTTCAGCATGAAGTTTGCATGCTCTCCCTGAGCATGCATGGGTTCTCTCTGGGTACTCCGGCTTCCTCCCACAGTCCAAAAACATGATTTTTAGGTTAATTGGCTTCTCTAAATTCTCCTTAGGTGTGAGTGTGAATGGTTGTTTGTCTCCAAACAACCAGCTCCCATAGACAGCTGCAGATAGGCACCAGCAGCCCTCACACACGGCATGACAGAAAATGGATGGATGGAACCTTAAAGAAACTAAAAGGAATAGACTAAATCCTCAGATCAAACATGACATAAACCACTGACACATGTTGCTGCCATAAAACAGCTGCAAGGCAGATGATTATGCACCCCTGCAATGCAACAGTCTATCTCTCTGAATGGCTAAAATGAGGAACTTAGTTCACCACACCCTGCTGAAACTGACACACAAACATCACTTTAGCAGCTACATTTTTTTTCATAAGATCAGTTTGGGATTTTTAAATGAGGTTTGCCCTCCAAGCTGTACTGTTTCATCCAATCCTACAGGCTTGTGCTGACAGTAATTAACATTCTTAAGGTACAGAACACCTACCAGGCTTTTAATGATATTTATCTCTAAAGCCTTGGGTTTAGGATTGTCTATATTTATTTTATTTTATTATGCTTAACAGACTTGCCTCTGCATTTGTTAAAAAAAAAAAAAAGAAGAAACGTCGCGGTAGATATGGGTATTTACCATGTTGGCAGAGTCTGTGAACACAGGCTAAGAGTAGCCTTACCTCGAACTCTCTCTCCCCCCGAATAGGCTGACAAAGCTCCGGCCTCTCACAGGGACACACATCGTGGCCACTCACCACCAGCAGAACCGACAGAAACACAACGTACAGCAACATTTTGTTGGTCCAAAGCATTTCAGCTGCAGTTTATAGGGAAGCTAGCCGATCATGTGAACTTTTGTACGGGGTGCGAGATAGGACAAAATTACTCCTGTCAATAACAAGGCACTATCTTAAGAAGTGAAATGTGGGATTGTTATATCGATCTGAACATACACAAGCTCTTTATGATGATTGCAATCTATTGATGATACAGTTCAATCGTAAAACAAATATATTGTTTTATTCAGTTCAGTTTATTTCTATAGCCCAAATTCTCAACACATGTCACTTCAAGGCACTTTACAGTTCACCAGATCATACATTCAAATTGACTAAAGTTTTCTATCTAAGGAAAACAAGTTGATTGCATCGACTTGTTGACTCAGATGCAATCCCTCACACTAAGCATGCTTCTAGCGAGAGTGGAGAGGAAAAACTCCCTTTTAACAAAAAGAACCATCCAGCAGAACCAGGCTCAGTGTAAGAGGTCATCTGCCGAGTCCGACTGGGGTTCAAGGAGACATAAGCAGGCTTACAGAAACTGTAAAAGGTGGCCCTATCCAGGAAACACACAGCCAGGCAGATGAGCTCAGAGCCAGCTCCCATGTCAGAGGATGAAGAGAGCACATCCACTCAGTCACAGTCAGAGAAACAGGACCACACTGGAAAAACAGGCCGATCTCCAACATCTATAAACGAAGGTGTTGATGGCAACAGCACAGCTGATATTTCTCTCCAGGGTGGAGTCACAGCCAAACAGGAACAGACGAGGCAAAGCTTGAGAAAAGGCAGAGAGAGCATAATGTTAGAGACTGAACTAACAGATTCTGCAGAGTGAAGAATAGAGATAGAATGAAGCAAAAATGATGAAACAGGGGTCCCTATGTCCTTTAAAAGCCTATAGCAGCATAACTGTAGAGGTAGCACAGGAGCTTATTTCTAGCACTAGTTAACACACAGCTCCACAATAAATGGAAAGGTACCGCTGCCACAATATAAAATGAGATTCAGTGTTGGAGTTAACATACATTTCCCTTGCTGTAGAGTACTGCTCTTCCCCCACCTGCTGCTTAAGGCTATGAGTCAGCTGGTTGAAAGAAGCCCTAACCTCATTCCCCTCGCTTACTGGGGGTATAGTGGATATCTGGGAAGCGTTTTTAAACTGAAAAAAATCTAGTTATAAGGCAGACAGCTGCATGGTAGCCACCTAAGTAGATTATCTATTTCATCTTTTATTACCAGATTGGTTTACCGGTATTGCTCCATAAAGAGCAGAGCTATAACTATAACTATAATGAGTAAAATATCAAGTTTAATTAAAATGTTCTACTTCATTTAATGGGTTAGGGTTATGATGTATTTTTGTTTTTAAAACAAAAAATGACAGATAACAGAATAACAGACTTTAAACATTCTTGCATGTTCAATGATCTGAGGTAAAATTTGAATAGTATTTCCTTTTATGTAAAACATAGGCATATCGTGAAATCATTTTTCTAATCAATGTAATTTCCTCCCTGTAATTTTGGGGATTGGTGGCTTAGTGGTTAGAGTAGCGTGCTTGTGCTCTGAGAAGGTTGCAAGTACCCGGTTCGCTTCCCACAGACTGCACAAAGGGTCAGACTGCAAGACCCTTAATCCCTTATTGCTCCCCAGGGGATGGGTCAAATGCAGAGGTAAATTTCTCCAGTGTGAGATAATTGATGTTCACTTATTATTGTTATTTCTGTGACAGTTGTATACTGTCCATTCATAGTGCTTAGCTTAAGGGTTCATATTTCCTGCCTAAAGAAAATTATAATAAGAGCCAACTCACTTTGAAATCTTTGTATCTCTCTCCTTGAACCCCAGTCAGCCTCGGCAGAAGGCCGCTCACACTGAGCCTGGATCTGTTTGAGGTTTTTTCCTGTTAAAAGGGAGTTTTTCCTCCCCACTGTTGGTATAAACATGTTTGGTGTGAGGGATTGCCTTTGAGTCAATAAGTCGATGCAATCAACTGTTTTTTCTTAGATAGAAAACTTTGAATCGACTTGACTGTATGATCTGGTTGAATTGTAAAGTGCCTTGAGATGACATTTGTTGTGAAATGGAGCTATATAATAAACTGAATTTAATTGAATTGATAAAACATGATGCAATCTAGGATTTAGATCAAAAATAGAGAAAAGTCAATTTTCTCTGGAATCTTTGTTAAATCCACCGTGCATTTATTTTCCTTCACTTTGGTAGTTTGACATATTTAATACATGCAGAAAACAGAACATAATTAAATGTTTGATAGTAATGCATGCACATTGCAAAAGATAAAGATTTAAAATAACTAAAAATATTGGCATAATTAATAATGGGGAAAGAATAGACTCTGAAATGCCTAAAGAAACTTTGAGAGTTAAATCTTTTTGATGGGAAGGGGCATTTTCGTGTTTGTGATCAGGAATCTACTTAACCATTACACAACCTCTCTACTGTCCCCAGGTCATGTTGACTCATGACTCTTTAGAAACAGTAACATTGATTAAATACCAATTGACCTTTGTTTAAATGTTAGATATCAACATATCAACTGATCCAGACCAACTAACTGTCTCCTACTTCACTGTACAGGAAAAAGGTGTAACCCCAAAAAGGGTAGTACATTATTTTATGTAGAGAAATAACCCTTTTTTTAAATTCTTAATACAGATTTTTTATTAGGAATAACCAGATAGAATGATCTTAGTAAAATTAAAGCTATAGTAAAGTGCAATGCTAGCATTTCTGTTTTAATAAGACTATATGAATCTAAATAATCGGCTCTTATATTTATTGAATGGAAATGTTGGCTTAACTTAGCTTAAGTTATAGTTTATTCAAATGTTGTATCAAATAATGCATTTTCCACCTACTCTTTAGGCAGGATGCAAAATATTCAAATAATATCATCCAAAGTTGAATGTAGAATTTTATGACAAGCATGACTGTGGACCGTTGGAGGTGAAACTTTCCATAACAGACTCAATTAAAGAACCTCTTAATTTAAAACTTAACTAGATATTTCTGATTAAGCTTTTGACACCAGAGGTTGATGATATTTTTTAGCAGGAAAAAGCTCATTTTAATTCATTAATACGAATGAGGGCATGGCTTAAATACGTATAACAACAACTTTTCCAGTGTTGTTGAACAGAAAAGTCCAGTACAGCAAGGACTGCTTGACTACAGACGTTTGACTCACTCAATAAGTCGTTTCAGTATTCACCTGCAAGTAGTTGTCGTAGGGTCACTGTTTTATAGCAGTAAAGCAATTTACTTAGGATGGGCACTATAAATATTCACAACAAAAAAAGGGTGGTACAGCATATATGTATACACTTTTTTTTTCATTGCAACAACTTTGAACCGCTGGAGGTTATGCAAACACTTTGGAGTGTTGCAGGTAGAAAAGTAAACAGTTCTTGATTTTAGCTGACAGGGTTGTCAAAGTATTGCAAGGTCAGATCATTGTGACATGGAACTCAATTACCATGTTGAGTCACATACCATTTTTGTTTTTGTCTTAACATTAAATTTTTTTAATTTAATTTTTAAAGACATATAATGTACTTTTGGAATTTCAGATTATAACCTCATGATGTTAGATGCATTAAATACCAGTTTGAGAAATAAAAACACTAAACAAGCATCTCATGCATCATTTTTGTAATATGGTTAAGTGTGCTTAAGGATGTTCAAACAGAGAACTGATGTTATATGCCATTGCCTTTCTTTTACTTAAAAGGCTGGACATTGACTGTATTTGGGATTCTGAATAAGTTCAGTCAATTTCAGGAAATACAGAAGTCAGGTTGAAACAACTTGTTACATCCATGGTGAATAGCCTATTTACTCAGCTCCAACAGGATCGGGTCATGGTAACACCAGCACAAATTTTACCCGACCTTTAGTTAATGTTTCAAAAACTGTGTCGAAAAGCTCTGTCTTTAAAAGGGAGCCTCTAGTTACAGTCATTCACATCCACCAGCCATGAAGGTGCTTGTATTAGCTCTTACTGTGGCCATTGTGGGTGAGGACTGCTTTGTGCACTAAAATCAACTTAGTGTTGGATAAGACTACTAAAATTGGTGAAAGATGTTAACTTATATTTAGTGCTTTAAAAAACTTAAATTGATATTATTCTGTCAGTCTAGAAACACCACTTACAAAGAAGCATATTCCATAAAATATAGAAAGTATAGTGTAAAAAAAAAAAAAAAAAATATATATATATATATATATATATATATATATATATATATATATATATATATATATATATATATATATATATATATATATATATATATATATATATATATATATATATATATATATATATATATATACAGTTAAAATTCCCAATTAATACATTTTTTTCTGTGTTTCAGCTGGCACCCAGGTGAGCTATGGTAAGATGTTTATAATTATATTTAAAAATTCAAAACCCCCAGCACATTCTTAAAACTGTCATGAAGTTGGTGAAACATGGAATCTTTGTTTTTGGTCACAGCCCCAGAATTTGCACCTGGAAAGACTTATGAATACAAGTATGAAGGATATCTTCTGGGTGGCCTGCCTGAGGAGGGCCTGGCAAGAGCTGGGGTGAAAATCCAAAGCAAAATCTTGATTGGTGCAGCAAATCCTGACAGCTACATTCTGAAGGTAAAAAGCATTCCATTGTGATAATGCATGCTTTATTACAAAACCTCAACCATCCAAACATGCCAGACCACAGGAGTAATTGAGGCTTACATTCTCTCTTATACATTGATATTTTTAAGCTTGAGGACCCTGTGATCTCAGAGTACAGTGGCGTCTGGCCCAAGGAGGTTTTCCGCCCTGCCACAAAGCTCAGCTCAGCTCTGTCTGCTCAGCTCTTGACACCAATCAAGTTTGAGTATGCTAATGGTGTCATCGGTAAACTATACGCACCTGCAGGCATCTCTACAAGTGTGCTGAATATCTTCAGGGGAATCCTCAACATTTTTCAGATGAACATCAAAAAGACTCAGAATGTATATGACCTGCAAGAGGTACTGAATCATTTTTCCTTTCATTGCACCTGTTCACTGAAAGTTGCAGTACCTTCTGAAATACTTTTTTTTCTTCCCACTTTTCTTACTGTCTATGTATTAGACTGGAGTGAAAGGTGTGTGTAAAACACACTATGTCCTCAGTGAGGATTCCAAGGCTGACCGTCTCCACTTGACGAAAACCACTGACCTGAATCACTGCACAGAGAGAATCTACAAGGATGTTGGCATTGCTGGTTTTGCAGAGAAATGTTCAGAATGTGTGAATGTGAGTACTATTTCTATTGCCCTCGATACTCTCTGATAAGGCATTAAAATAGTTTGTTTATTGATTTTAAAATGTAATGTCATTACAGCGGGGCAAGGTGTTTTCAGGGGCAATTTCTTCCAACTACATCATGAAGCATTCAGCTTCTGGTTCCTTGATCTTAGAGGCAACCGCTACTGAACTCCTCCAGTACTCACCTCTCAACATAGTGAATGGAGCTGTTCAGATGGAGTCTAAGTATGTGCTGTTAGCTATAGTAAAGCTTGTCTCTATGAGTCAAATGGACAGTTGATTATCAAGCATTAACCTATCTTTACAGGCAGACCTTGACCTTCATTGACATTAAGAAGACATCATTGGAGCCTGTCCAAGCTGATTATATTCCCTGTGGATCATTAAAATATGAGATCGGCACTGAACTCCTCCAGACACCAATTCAGCTTCTGAGAATCACCAATGCTGAGGCTCAGGTACCTAGGGAAATGTTTCCCCACATTTCCTTTTTCTTGATATAATTTTGTACTCATAACATTTTATTGGGCTTTTTATAGATTGTTGAGACTCTGAACAACCTAGTTAGCCTCAATATGGGCCTGGCTCATGAAGATTCCCCCCTGAAGTTCATTGAGCTCATCCAGCTGCTGCGTGTGGCCAGATACGAGAGCATTGAAGCTCTCTGGAGTCAATTTAAATCCAAGAGTGATCATAGGTAAATCCATTTGGACTTGGAAGAACATTAAGGAGCCAAGAGTCAAACACAAATTGTACTGAGGTGTTTTTTGTTTTTTTTTCCCCCCAGACATTGGATGCTGAGCTCTATCCCTGCCATTGGTTCTCATGTTGCTCTTAAATTTATCAAGGACAAGGTTGTGGCTGGTGAACTGACCGCTGCTGAAGCTGCTCAGGCCATCATGTCTGCCACACACTTGGTGGCAGCCGACCCAGAATCCATCAAGCTTCTGGAGGCAAGCTGGCGTTTAAAGGGGTTATTTTTATTTAAATTGGTGTGGGGACAATTCTATACATATGAAGTTTTATGTTTCACCATTCTAGGGTTTGGCCATGACCCCTAGGATTCAAGAAAATGCTGCTTTGCGTGAGATTACCTGGCTGGGCTATGGCACAATGGTTCAGAAATACTGTGTTGAGAAACCTTCCTGTCCATCTGAGCTCGTCAGGGTATGTTTTGTTTGTACATTTCCAAAACTACAGTAAATTTGATACACCTTTGACTTTTATTGGTTTTCTGTCTATCCTGCAGCCTCTCCATGAGCTCATTGCCAGTGCTCTTGAAAAGCGAGACAATAATGAGCTCTCCCTGGCTCTCAAAGTTCTGGGTAATGCAGGACATCCCAGTAGTCTGAAGCCAATCATGAAACTGCTGCCTGGCTTCGGTAGCGCTGCCTCCAATCTTGAGCATAGGGTTCATGTTGATGCTGCTCTGGCACTGAGAAAAATTGCCAAGAGAGAACCCAAGCTGGTGAGGCAGAACATCTGACCAATCTGTTTTAAAATGACTTTTCTTAAGGTGTTTGTGTAGATGGATTAACAGAATTGTTCTTTTTGGATTAGATTCAGGATATGGCTGTTCAGCTCTTCATGGACAGGACTCTGGACCCAGAACTCCGCATGATTGCTGTCATTGTTCTGTTTGATACCAAACTACCCCTGGGTCTGGTAACCACTCTCTCTCAGAGCCTCCAGAAAGAACCAAACCTGCAGGTTGCTAGCTTCGTCTACTCTTACATGAAGGCCTTTACCAAGACCACCACCCCTGACCATTCCGCTGTGTGAGAACCCTGTTAACCATCACCTTGTTGTTATATGAGGGAAATTATCTAAGGTGTGAAATACCTAATATTTTCTCTCTTTACAGAGCTGCTGCCTGCAATGTTGCCATTAGGATTCTTAGCCCCAAATTCGAAAGACTGAGCTATCGCTATAGTCGAGCTTTCCATTATGACTCTTATTACAGTAAGTGTATACCAGAAAATATTTATGCCCTCACAAAGATGTTACCCACTAAGAAGTGAACTAATGATTTTAACCTGCAGATCCTTGGATGCTTGGAGCTGCTGCTAGTGCATTTTACATCAACGATGCCGCAACTGTCTTGCCAAGAAACGTTATGGCTAAAGCTCGCCTTTACCTGTCTGGGGCATCTATTGATGTTCTGGAGGTATGGTGGTCATTTTCTTGATGTATCACTGAAACCAAAAGGATTCAGTTCATACAGCTGAAATTATTTTTGTATCAAAAAATATATATTTAAGAACCGGTTATGAACTGTTTATGATTTAAAAATATTTTAAAATTATATATATTTACAGTTTGGAGCCAGATCTGAGGGAGTACAGGAGGCCCTTTTGAAAGTCCGTGATGTTCCCGAGAGTGCAAGTAGGATCACTAAGATGAAGCAAGCTCTCAAAGCTGTAGGTTTATAAGATATTTAGCTACTAGGGAATCACTGAATTCTCCATACTGGTTAAAAATTATTTATCTTGCAACTTTCTTCCCTCTGCAGCTAACTGAGTGGAGGGCCAATCCTTCCCGCCAACCTCTCGGCTCTCTGTACGTGAAAGTTCTTGGGCAGGAAGTCGCATTTGCAAACATTGACAAAGAAATGATTGAAAAAATGATTGAGGTGGTGTTTCACTCATATTCTTACATACTTGTAAAATCATCTTTACTGCTTCAAACAAAAATTTTGGTCTCATAAGAAATTTTGTTTTTAACAGTTTGCCACTGGACCTGAAATCCGTACATATGGGAAAAAAGCTTTGGATGCTCTGTTGTCTGGTTACTCCCTGAAATACTCAAAACCCATGATGGCCATTGAGGTTCGTCGCATCTTCCCCAGCTCTCTTGGTTTGCCCATGGAGCTTAGTCTCTACACTGCTGCTGTGGCGGCTGCTTCTGTTGAAGGTTAGCCTCATTGTTTCAGTTCAACAATTGGGAGTTAGAGATCAGTCATTTTACAGATTGGATATAATAATTTCTTACTTTTGTAGTACAAGCCACAATTTCACCACCACTTCCTGAAGATTTCCATCCCATCCACCTGCTGAAGTCAGATATTTCCATGAAGGCTTCAGTCGCTCCAAGGTTAACCATCTGTTCTGAATATTAACCTTTGAAAGTAATTGTTTTTTCCAAAATATTCTTTTATATTTCTCTTTTAAAATGTTGTTACTGTTTCTTCCATGCAGTCTTTCTTTGCATACTTATGGCGTTATGGGAGTGAATAGTCCTTTCATTCAGGCTACTGTAATGTCAAGAGGCAAAGTCCACACAGTGATTCCCAAAAAGATGGAGGCAAGATTTGACATGATCAAGGGCTATTATAAATACCAGTTCCTGCCTGTTGAGGGGGTTAAAACAATTGCTTCTGCTCGGTAAATACATTTCTCTTTCCCTTAAAGTAAATAAATGTAGACATTTTCTAATTTGATTTAAATGTATTTATCCTTTCCTTATACAAGTCTTGAAACAGTAGCAATCACAAGAAATGTAGAAGACCTTGCAGCTGCCAAAATCACACCATTGGTTCCATTTGAGCTTCACACAAGCAAGAACACCACCATAAATCTTTCACAATTCTCCAGCAATCTGAATGAGAGCTCAGTAAGTCGGAATCAATGAACCACTTTTAAACACATTTTACCCTGTCCTGGATGATTTGGGGTACTTACTGTTTCTATTTTTCCTATTTTCTTATTTCTTTTTTTTTGCAGTCATCTTCCTCTGAACTTCTTCCTCCCCAGCTGTCAAGTCAAAGTATAAGTCAAATGAAAATCCCCAGAGCTATTGTGAAGAAAATGTGTGCTACAACGTACACATATGGAATTGAAGCATGCGTTGATATTAGGTCTCGCAATGCCACCTTCCTCAGAAACACCCCCATCTATGCCATAGTTGGAAACCACTCTCTTTTGGTTAATGTCACCCCAGGCAAGTAAAACAGATGCACAGTCTTTATTTAAAAAAATAGTATTTTTACTATGTAATCGTCAGCAAGTGTTTTGCCAGGTTCAAACAACCAATATTTTTAATTTATTTGCATTTCAGCTGCTGGGCCATCTATTGAAAGGATTGAAATCGAGGTTCAGTTTGGTGAAAAAGCAGCCGAAAAGATAATTAAAGCGGTTAATCTGAGTGAGGAGGAGGAGGAAACACTTGAAGACAAAAAATTCCTGATGAAGCTAAAGAAGATTCTGGTTCCTGGTCTGAAGAACAGCACAAAATCTTCATCCTCTAGTTCCAGCAGCTCTCGTTCCAGCAGCTCTCGCTCCAGCAGCTCTCGCTCCAGCAGCTCTCGTTCCAGCAGCTCCTCCTCAAGATCTTCCAAGACCTCTTCCAGCTCTTCCTCTTCACGCCGCAAAAGCAAGATGTTGGATCTTGCTGATCCCCTCAACAAAACAGCAAAAAGGTCCTCAAGCAGCTCTTCTAGCCAACGTTTAAGTCAGCGCTCTAGTAGTTCCTCAAGCAGCCACTCGTCTCTCCGATCCAGCATTTCCTCTTCCAGCTCCAGCTCCTCCAGCTCCAGCTCCATGTCCAGGGTAAACCACCTTCACAATTTCTGTTTAAACCTATATAAAATACAATTTTTTTTCTAAAGAAAATGAGGAGAATTTTTATTTACTCACTTTTGTGTTATAGCGGGAACTATTTCAAATGAACTTCACCAAGGATCACATTCACCAGGTAACATTAAATTACCGTTCATCATTTATTTACTCCATTACGGAAAGGGATTTTCCTCTAATTATCCCCTTCCCAAGTTAATTTGAGAAGATAAAGCATAAAACGTAAAAACAGGCCCACCTTACAATCTTTATGAGCTGGGTAAATTGGAAGTTTTGTCCTTGCAGCATTCCATCTCAGCTGAGCGTCTCAACAGCAGGAGCAGTGCCAGCAGCTTTGAATCCATCTACAACAAGGTAAGCTGTCAAATCAGCCTGTTTGAAGTCCTGCACATCCAAATAATTAAAAAAATTTAAGAAAAAATTAAACTACTTTACACATCTTCTTTGTACTTGCAGGCCAGATACCTGTCGAACAGTGTCGGGCCAGCAGTCACAGTCCTTGTCCGTGCCATCAGAGCTGACAATAAGAACCAGGGATATCAGATCGCTGCTTACTTTGACAGACCTACAGCCAGAGTGCAGCTCATTGTGGCCAACCTAACTGAAAATGACAACTGGAGAATCTGTGCTGACAGTGTGATGCTCAGCCACCACAAAGTGATGGTACTCTTTTGTTATTACTTATAATTTAAAACACATGCTAGTTTAGTGTTTCCAGCCAGTTTGTTTGAAGTGAAGAACTCGAACCTCTGCAGCTCACTAGTCATATTCTTTGCTCTCACCTGATGCATTTTATACGGTCAATTGTCTACCATCCTCTTTGCTGTAAAATGGCACAAATTTGTGACTTTTGAAAAAACAATGCGTTGTTCTGCAATATGACTTGTCAAAGTTATATTTTTGAACTGCAAAGCCAGCCAGCGCAGTTATGTAAATTATCTGAGCTAAAGAAGGAAAAATCCTGCTTTTTGAGCCCTTTTTTCCACTTTACAAACAACAAAAAAAAAAAATCCAAAACAATGATTTTTCAAAAACAGAGGTTTATCTGTACATGTATCAAATGGACCTCTGATAATATGCTTTACTGATGATGGGGATGCTGTTCTCAAGAAGAACTATTTCAATCTTCAACAATTAATAGATTAACTTTTTGCCCAGACTCGAGTAACTTGGGGAATTGAATGCAAGCAGTACAACACCACTATCACAGCTGAAACTGGCCGTGTTGAGAAGGAGCCTGCAGTCCGTTTGAAGCTGGCCTGGGTCAGACTCCCTAGCTACTGGAAGAAATATGCAGGAAGGTAATATCACAAACGAAAAGAAGTCACCCCTCTGAGTGGGAATGAATAATTTGACTAGTTCAATATGCTTCACGAGGGTTTTAACACTCTTTTGTCTGTTCAGAGTTTCTACTTACCTTTCCCGAGTTGCTGTGGAAAATGGAGTGAACAGGACCAAGGTCTCCAATGACCCCAAAGAGATCAAACTGACAGTTGCCGTTGCCAATGAGACTAGTCTGAATGTTACGCTGAAGACCCCAAAGGTGCAGCATTTTTAATATCTTTTTATTAGTGGAAAAACCATATTAAAATTGCATGTACAAGATTGTTTGCCTTGTCTTTTGAAAATACAGAACACCTTTTACAAACTGGGATGGAGTCTCCCCTTTTACCTGCCAATCAATAACACTGCTGCTGAGCTGCAGGCATACCAGGGCAACTGGATGGATCAAGTCACCTACGTGCTCACCAAGTCTAATGCAGGTAAAAAATTATTTAATACCTAAATAGGTTAAATAGTTCAAGGTATCCATATTCAAGTGAAAGAGAATATACCAGAAGGGTCTTGGTGGTCATTTGGCTAAAACAGGCTGTTAGATGTTTGTTATAATTGAAGAAACTGACATTTTGTATTTTTTTGGAAATTTTAATTGTCACTAAAAATAAAACAAAATGATTAAATAAATAAAAAAAACAGTTATATTATGGAAGGTAAAAAAAAGCCCAACCTATCACTGTTTTCCCACAACAGCTTTCAAGTCGCAAACTAGTTTACAAGCATTTGAATTATTTATGATTTAAAACTATATCAATTTATACCAGGAGGTTAACATGTATTTTTTTTCCATCTTTCAATTCAGCTCAGTGCACCGTTGTTAATGACACAGTGGTCACCTTCAACAACAGGAAGTATAAGACGGAGATGCCCCACTCTTGCCATCAGGTGCTGGCTCAAGATTGCACATCTGAAATCAAATTCATAGTTCTGCTGAAGAGGGATCAAACCACAGAACGTAACGAGATCAGTGTCAAGATTGAAAACATGTAAGGGTAACTTTATATACATGGTATCTGTGCAATATAACTAAAGTTCTTTTTGCAGAAAAAAAAAACTAAAATATATTTAAATGTTTTTTAAACAGTGATGTTGACATGCATCCCGAGAACAACACAATTGTGGTGAAGGTTAACGGAGTAGAAATCCCTCTCAACAAACTGCCATATCAGCATCCAACTGGTGAGATGATACGCTGTTTTATTTTTTACCAAGGCATGCTGGGTCTGCAGACATCAACCATTTACTTAAATGTTTTATTTCTATAACAGGCAGCATACAGATCAGAGTGAGAGAAGAGGGCGTCTCTCTGCATGCTCCCAATCATGGTCTTCAGGAAGTCTTCCTTAGCTTGAATAAAGTGCAGGTGATGCAACCGATCTGGTAAACTTAGATATTCATCAAATCCTGTGTTGATGGTAATATAATGGTGATTCCAATCTTTGTTTTTCTTCTCTATAGGTTAAAGTTGTGGACTGGATGAGAGGCCAAACCTGTGGACTCTGTGGAAAGGCTGACGGTGAAGTCAGGCAGGAGTACAGCACTCCGAATGAACGGGTTTCCAGGAATGCAACCAGCTTTGCTCATTCCTGGGTTCTGCCTGCAAAGAGCTGCCGTGACACTTCTGGTAAAACTTGTTTAGATTTTTGTAACTTAAAAAAAATGATAACATGCTCAAAACAGCCTTTTTGTTCTGTACAAAATGAAATACATTTGTCAAATCTTTTTTCCCCAGAGTGTTACATGCAGCTTGAATCAGTGAAGCTGGAGAAACAGGTCAGACTGGAAGGTGAGGAATCAAAATGCTACTCTGTTGAACCTGTCCTCCGCTGTCTACCAGGCTGCATGCCAGTGAGAACCGCCCCAGTTACTGTCGGCTACCACTGCGTCCCTCTGGGTGAGCAGCTAACAAGAACACAGTTATTAAACCTCTTCTCTAAGTTTGCTGAAATCCTAACTGCTTTGCTTTCTTCACTGTCGCAGATTCAAACCTGAATCGTTCCGATGGCCTCAACAGCATCTACGAGAAGAGCATTGATGTGAGTGAGACAGCAGAGTCTCACCTGGCCTGTCGCTGCACTCCTCAGTGTGCCTGATTGTGCTGCCTTCTGACATTCCTTCTGTTTTTTGTGTTATGAATGCTTGTAAACTAAATTAAAAAAGCAATAAAATGAACAAGCAACTAAAATGAAATGAACTATGTGGTGAACTGCAATGACCCTAACAAGCTATTCATTTTTGAATATGTACTTCATTTTTACTATATCCGTATTGTTAAACAGTATTTATAATATGAGGAAGAAGAATTTTAAGTCACACAGTTCGAATGCGATTTATTTAGAAAATCTATGACAATAAAGTAAAAAAAAAAAAAGTAAAAACTGAAATACAGACATCATGGGAACAGCTACAACAGGTAAAATGGCACAGGGAAAAAGTATTGAACACGTGATGAAAGGGAGGTGTCAGGTTTAGAGGAGGTTTTGATTACCCAAATGCAGAGAGGAGTAGGCAGGGATAAGTTTGGATGTTTTAATGAAAGTCCAAGGGAAACAGAGGCAAAAATCCAAAATACAAAAATACTGAAAACCAAACAAAACCAATGAACGTCAGGAAAAATACTCGAGGGAAGCAAGAGACTAGGAAGCAACTAAACAGCTACAACACACAAGAAACCAGCCCTAAATGAAGGCTCTGGTGCTCTTTTAAGCCCAGCAGTATGATTATAAAGATTTCTTTCACCTGTGTAGGCTACCCAACCTATCCACAAAGATCGTCTATTGTAGAGATGCACAACTCACACTAACCCACACACAGGAACCCTGACAGGAGGTACAAAAAGGCTCGGAAAGCCAAGATATAAGCCGAAAACTCTGTAATTAGAAAGCAATCCTGCCCCTCATCACTATCCCCTCATCAGTGCAAATTAATATCAGCTGGTTCAGTCAAAAATTATGGCCTGTTAAACGGTTTCTTTGGTATCATACAAGAAACATCTCATGATGGGTAAAAGTAAAGAGCTTTCTCCAAGACCTTCGCAACCTTAATGATAGCAATGGTTACAAAAGGATTTCTGAATGTCCCAGTGAGCACTGTATGGGCTATAATCTAGAAGTGGAAAGATTATATTTTCACTAACTGACCTCCAGGATTTCTGTCAGAGGAGTGAAAATAATTATCAGAAGAGTTGTCCAAGAGGCAAAGACCACTTGTGGAGTGCTTCAGAAAGATATGGAACTAGCAGGTACAATTGTGTCAAAGAAAACTTTAAGCAATGCATTCAACCGCCATGTCCTGTATGCATGCTCACCATGCAGGACTCCATTATGCTACGTTCAGACCGCAGCAGAGGCAGCAGAAGCAGCTAGTTTATATGCAAAGTTAATGGTTGACTTGCATCAAGGCACAGAAAAAGGTCCTGCAGCATATTATGAGCAGCAGGAGCAGCACGTCAGCTGAAGCAGCACCTCATGAGCTTCTGAGCATCTGGCACGTGGGACTTTTGCTGCTCGATGCGCCACATCAACCAATCAGAGAAGCTGATCTGGGAGCTGGCAAGAAGACAAAGACAGCACTGCTGATGCAGATCGTGGTACTACCCTAGCTCAGGGGGCAGGAACAATGATGGGGAGACCATACAAAAGAAAGGTTTAACCATTTATTAAAGTAAATAAACGTGTTAGTGTAGGTCAGTGGTGTATGTAATGTTGGGATGCATGAGGAGTGTGAAAGTGTACATGGATCAAATTAAACTAAAACTGGAGCAGGAGGCCAGAGGAGGCCAGAGGAGTCCATGGAGCGCAGAGAGAGCAAGCCATGTGCTCTGGTCCAATTTATAGGAGGCCACTGCACTCTCAGGTCCTTCGCCCACTTCCTGGAAGCACAAACCAGAGAAGCAGTCTCTCCACAATAAAGGAGGCCTTGGTCGTCACAATCGCTATCATCACTTTTCTGAAACAGTTTAATAACGCCTAAATTACCTTAAAATGTCGTAACCTGCGGACAAAATATGTCCGATTTTATTATTCTGGTGCCTGAAGTTTGAATTATGTACATGAAAAACTCCTTCCAGCCGCCGAGAACATTAGTGGAAAACCCGAATGAGATGACTGGGCCAGCGGCTGCTTTTGAGGTGGACTTTCTCACTTTAAAACATATTAAAACTACTTTTTACCCAGTTATAACAGTAAATATTACAAAGATGCTCTTTGCCATTTAACACAGAAGCAGCAGAGGCATCAGACACATCTGGATGCCCCTCACTGGACACGCCACAGAAGCATCAAAGAGGCTATTGACATGTGTCTGACCTTAATGTGAACAAGCATCGAAAATTAAGCAGCAGAAGCTTTTTTGCTGCTTCCAGCGCTCTGAATGTAGCATTACCCACTTCCACCAAAGCAACACTTTCTTTCTTTAGTCTAGAAATTGTCTCCCATTAGTCAGACCCTCAGATTCCTTCTCACCTTCACAGTCAAACAGTGTCACACTATTCTTGTCGGGACTTTCCATTGACTTTCATTCATTTTACATTAATTCCTGTGACTCAGTCCTCACTTTTACCCTAACCCTAATCACTACAACACATAGCTATCCCTAAATCTAACCTAACTTAATTCAATTCAATTTCAATTCAGTTTATTTCTATAGCGCCAAATTCACAACACGTCATCTCAAGGTACTTTACAGTTCAACCAGATCATACAGTCAAATTGATACCAAGTTTTCTATCTAAGGAAAACCAGTTGATTGCATTGACTCATTGACTCAAATACAATCCCTCACACTAAGCATGCTTGTAGCGACAGTGGAGAGGAAAAACTCCCTTTTAACAAGAAGAAAGCTCCAGCAGAACCAGGCTCAGTGTGAGCGGCCATCTGCTGAGGCCGACTGGGGTTCAAGGAGACAGAAGCAGAGACACAAAAGCAGCTGTAAAAGGTGGCCCCGTCCAGGAAACACACAGCCAGGCAGACGAGCTCCGAGCCAGCTCCCATGTCAGAGGACGAAGAGAGCACATCCACTCAGTCACGGTCAGAGAAACAGGACCACACTGGAAAACAGGCCGATCTCCAGCATCTATAAACAAGGGTGTTGATGGAAGCAGCACAGCTGATGTTTCTTTCCAGGATGGCGTCACAGCCAAACAGGAACAGACGAGGCAAAGCTACTCTGAGGAAAAGCAGAGAGAGCAGAACGTTAGAGATTGAACTAACAGATTCTGCAGAATAGGAGAATAGAGAGAGAATGAAGCAGAATGATGAAATGGGGGTCCCTATGTCTTCCAGAAGTCTAAGCCTATAGCAGCATAACTATAGAGATAGCTCAGGATAACCTGAGCCACTCTAACTATAAGCTTTATAAAAAAGGAAAGTTTTAAGCCTAGCCTTAAAATTCACAACTTAGTCCTAAATCAAAAAATAATACCAAGATTTTTTTACTTTCTCATCTGAGATCAATTTAATCCCATCCAAATGAAGTGACTGACTAATCTGCTTCTTTTGAAAGCCTCCAAAAACACTAATTTCTGTTTTTTTCTGCATTCTGAAGCAGAAGTTAAAGGGCTATCTAGGTTTTTTATGGCTTCAAGGCATGCATGTAATCCATGAAATGGGTTAGCTTCATCTGGATTTATAGACAGATATAGGTGAGTATCATCAGCATAACAGTGGAAATGAATCCAATACTGTCTAATAATTCTACCGATTGGGAGCATACATATACTAAAGAGAATCCGTCCTAGCAGTTTTATGGTTTTCCCCTTTTGGACTTATGTCAGCAATTCTATTTTTTTTGTTTAATCTTTGGATTATTTTCCATTTTGTGTTATATTTAAGCAGTCTTTAGTTACCCTCTGTTGCCCCCTTGTGTCTTTTCCATTACCCTAGCTCCCTTCTAGCCATTTCCATCCACATCTGATCCATATCACCTGATTGCCCCAGTCTTTGTTCTGTTTCCAATATATAATATCTGTTTCCTCTCTCTGTGCAGTTATTCAGTGCTGGTTCCATCTTTTTTCTTTACTCCCGTGTGTTTTCCATGATGTAACAGGATTGTTGGTTCTAAGTATTTTGTTTTTGGTCTTTGCTTCTGTTGCCTTTGGATTTTGATTAAACCTACAAGAACTCATCTCTGCCTGCCTCATCTCTGCATTTGTGTCCTCAACCAACCTCCACCCTAACGTTGACAAGCAGTGATTCCTGTGGTACTCCACAGGCAACCCTGGAGTATGAAAAAGATTTATTATTAATGTGAAGAAACTGAAATCGGTCAGACAGATACGATTTAAACCAGTCTAGTGCTGTTCCATTAATTCCAATAAAATATTCAAGTCTTTCTAAAAGAATATTTTGATCAACTGTGTCAAATGCAGCACTGAGATCTTACAGGACCAGTATAGATACAAGACCATTATCTAAGACACAAGAATATCATAAGTGACTTTCACTAGAGCTGTTCCAGTGCTATGATGAGCTCTAAAGCCAGACTGAAACTCTTCAAAAAGTTAATTACAGTTTAAGTGGTCGCACACTTCTTTAGCAACTTCTTTCTCAATAATTTTAGATAACAAAGGAAGATTTGATATAGGTCTATAATTGACCAAGTCATCTGGGTCATGAGACTGTTTCTTATGTAAAGGTTTAATTACAGCTACCTTAAAATTCTTTGGTACATATACATGTAACAGGGATAGATTGATCACATCTAAAATTGAGGACATCACAGGGAATTCTTCCTTAAATAACCGGGTTGGAACCGGATCTAACATCTAAGTTGAAAGCTTAGATGAAGACAATAGTTTTGCTAACTCTGAAAACTCAACTGGATCAAAGCAGTGTAAACCCTGTTCAGATTCTGTGTTGAGAGCTGGAGAAGTTCCACCTTCCTCCAGCAGAGTCCGCCGTGGATCCTCCTGAGCTGAGCTGCCTGCACACCTGTGACTGATCATCTCATCAGGAGGACCACAGTACTTAAGCTGTCTTCAGACCTTGCCTCGACGCCGCAGTGTTTAATCAGTTTGGTTAGCACCTAAGCCTAGAACCTCCTGAGAACTTTGCTATCTCTGAGTCCAGTTTGGATTCTAACCTTTTTGTCTCTGCTTCCAGGTTACCTGTTTTTCTCCTGTGAAGCTCTGGAAGAGCTTAACCTGCCGAGCCTGCCCTCTGAGCCAAACCTGAAGACTCTCTTCTGGATTTCCAAGCAGCTCTGGATTTAGAGCTGGGAACTCAAACCAAGGTCAACACCCTCACTAGAAGTAAGACGCTGAAACAGTTATCGGACTCTGCTGAACCAAACCATCTCCGGACCCAACAGTTCCTCTCCCAAAGTCTCTTCTACGCATCTCAAGGTACAAACCAGAATCTCTCAAGATCAATTCCAACCAAGCCAACGCTAACTGAACTGTCTCCCTCACAGACTCTAGTGAACCAGTCCCCAGGCCTGAACCAGCAAACTGTACATTTACTACGTGCTTGTGTAACAATAAACTTGTTAACTTTTCCCCTGAGTCCGTTGTGTTCTGCATCTTGGGCCTCTCAGTAAACCCATCATGACACTATGGCTATCTCTTATGTTACCTTATTTTTAATAGAATCAATCTTATTTATAAAGAATCCCATAAAATCCCTACTGCTAAGAGCAGGTGGCATGGATAGTTCAACAGAGCTTTGGCTCTGGGTGAGTTTTGCAACTGTATTAAAAATATATCTAGGATTACTCTTATTCTCCTCAATTAATGAGGAGAAATACGCGGCTCTTGCTTTATGAAGGTTCTTCTTATACAGCAGTAAAACAAATTTTCCAGACCAGCTAGAATTCCCGTAGGCACGTAGAGCACAATTTTCTCTCCAGTTCCCTATCATTTTGCATCAAAGTGTGCAGCTTTGTATTAAACCAGGGAGCCAGCTTTCTATTTTGAAAGTTTTTCTTTTTCAAAGGGGCTGCGTTTTTTAAGCCAATAGACAGAGAACTAGCAACCCCATCAACAAAATCATAAAATGTGAAGGGGAATAAACGAAATCTTCAGCACTGCTCAGCAACATAGAGGTGGGATAAAGTGAAGGAGATTCTTTAAAATGTATAACTGCACTATCTAATAGTGATCTGCTAAAGTGAAACATCCTTTTGGGGAACTCTGTTAAAGTAATCCTGAAAGTCATTATAAAGTGTTCAGAGAGGACAGGGTTTTGAGGAAATACTGTTATTTCTTCACATTCAATGCCATATGTCAGCATAAGGTCCAAAGTATGAAGATGAGAATGTGTGGGACTAATTACATTTTGAACAAAGCCAATAGCACCTAAGATAGCATTGAAGGCTGCACTTAAGCTATTACCTTCGATGTCAGCATGGGTGGTAAAATCCCCCACTAAAGCCCCATTTACACTAACCTCTGAAAACGGATTCATGCTGCGTTTGGACCAAGCTTGGATCAGTTAACCGTGCTGAGCTTGGTTCCTTATGACCGTTTACACATCATGCTAGCATGGTTCCTAACCCTAGTGGAAATCTACGGTACTACTGCTCTCTAGTAGGAAAACTTTGTGATTATGTTCTGTTCTGTCCAACATCGCCTTGATAGCGTCCCCCACCCAAATTTTGATGAAAGTCTCAGTCTCAGCGTCAGGCACGATGCTCTTTTGAAGCCATTTTTTAAAAATGAGTTTAGATTTGAATTGTTGTTTACATTTCTTCTGCTTTGTGGTAGTAGGCAAACAACTTACTGATGTGCATTACCACCAACTACTAGAAGCTGACTGTAAATAGGAGATGATGTGGTCTACTCAGGTGCTCTTTGTTATCAGTGAACCGAGCCAAAATGAACCATGCCGAGCCCTACTGCTGAACTAGTACCAGTTTAGCATGGTTTGGTTGTGTCTGGCATGGTCTGGTTCAGTTTTGGGTGCCATTAACACTCAACAGTTATCTCCATTACCATGATTGGACCGCTCTCGGCATGGTTTCAAAAGGGTACCGTAGTGTAAATTGGTTTTATGATGAACCTGTTAGTATTCAACACCAGGTCACATAGGAACTCTGAAAATTAAAAATTCAGAGAAACGACCTGGTGGACGACACAAAGTTACAAAAAGAAAAGGTTTTGCGGCTTTGCAAATTAGCTGAGGGAAACTGAGGGTTAAATTTTCAAAAAGGTTGTAATTATTAACTTCCTTTAGAGTAATCAGTAAGTCGGACTGAAAGATTGTTGCTACTCCTCCTCCTCGCCCAGAATTTCTTGGTATGTGAAAATTTAAATAACTATAAGGAGTTGCTTAATTTATGCTAATCTTCATAATCTTCTTGCTGCTGCCAAATTTCTGTAAGGCAACATAAATCAATGTGATTATTACAAACCAAGTCATTAACTAGCAGACTTTTTGAAGAAAGAAATATTAAATAAACCACATTTACCCTTTTAACTTTTTCCCAATCCGAGGTATTTTTATTTTTATTAGATTATCATAATTCACTCCTTTGGGATGCTTTCCTAATTTATTTGATTTTGGTCATGGGCAAGACATGGACAAGACACTCCCACCCCCCAGTAGATGCAGCAAACACTTCCTAAATTACCTTAACAATTTCTTTGGAAGATTCAAGGCACTAAACAGCACTCCAGCAGTTAAAGCTGGTCAACAGGAGGAGGCACTCAACCTGGACATAGCTGAAGTGAGGAAAACTCTGAGGAGAGTCAACCTAAGAAGGCCCCAGGCCCTGATTACATAGCTGAGCGGGTGTACAAGGAGTGTGCAAATGAGCTGGCTGGTGTCCCCCACAGAAATTTTCAACACCTTGCTGGACCGATCCATAGTGCCAACATGCTGGCATGCTGGCACTATGGATAGTACTATGACTATGGATAGCACTATGATGGGAAACCATCATTCCGGTCCCAAAGAAGCCTCAGGTCACCTCACTCAGTAATTACCGGCCTGTAGCACTGACTCCCATCATGATGAAGTGTTCGAAAGGCTGGTTAAAGGACACTTCGTCTCCTGTCTGCCGCGTACATTTGACCCACTCCAGTTCGCCTATCAACAGAACCGCTCCACTGAGGACACCATCTCCTCTGCTCTTCACCTGAGCCCACATGCAGATGCTGTTCCTGAACCTCAGTTCAGGTATTAACACCCTCATCCCACAGCGTCTGATAGGCAAACTGGAACAGCTTGGCTTCAATACACCCTTTTGCAATTGGCTGCTAGACTTCCTAACAGACAGACCTAAGTCAGTCCTGGTTGGACAGAACACCTCTGATGTCACCACCCTAAGCACAGGCTCCCCTCAGGGCTGCGTCCAGAGCCCTCTGCTGTTACCTCTGATGACACATGACTGCGTCCTCAGGTTCACCACCAAAAGTTCGCAGACGACACTATGGCGGTGGGCCTCATCAGGGTCGACAAACACCAAGTCTACAGAGAGGAAGTCGAGCAGCACAGACAACCTCACCTGGAATGTAAACACCACCTCACTGGTCAAAAAAGGCGCATTTACTTCCTGCTGAGGATGAGGAGAGCCCATCTGCCCCCGCCCATCCTCACAACCTTCTACAGAAGCATCATAGAGAGCACTTTAAACAGCTGTCTCACTATGTCGTGTGAAGGCTGCATTGCCTCAGACTGGAAGTAGTTGAGGAGATTTGTGAGAACTGCAGAAAGGATCATCAGGGCTCCATTAAAGACATTTCATCTCAGCGCTGCATGTACCGAGCCCGTAACATTATAAATGACCCCTACCATGGACTGTTCTCCCTGCTGCCCTCTGGGAAGAGACTTTGAAGCATCTGATGCAGTTCCAACAGATTCCAGAAAGGCCTCTTCCCCATTGTCATTAGACTGCTGAATGGTGCCTAAAATGGGGGTTAAAAACTTTTAAAATGGACTTACACTTTAAAAATTGAAATGTCTTGAGAGCTGTACTGAACGAAATTTCTTTTTGTATACACTCTGTGTTTACAAAATGACAATAAAGTCTAAGTCTAAGTCTAAAGAGATATCCTCCAGCAAGACAATGATCCAAAATATGAGGCAACATCTACCATGAAATGGTTCATAAATAAACATATCCAGGTATTAGAATGGCAAAGTCAAAATCCAGACCTCAATCTAATTGACAAGCTGTGGAAAGAACTGAAAACTGCTGTTCACAAACGCTCTGTATACAACCTCACTGAGCTTAAGCTATTTTGCATGAAAGAGTGGGGAAAAGATTCTGTGTCTCGATGTGCAAAACTGATACAGACATACTCCTGGCGACTTGCAGCTATAATCACAGCAAAAGGTTGCACTTAAAAGGAGGCTGAATAATTGTGCACACCCAAATTTTCAGTTTATTAGTTAGAAAAGCTTAATATATCCAATAAATTTTGTTTCACTCCATGATTGCATTCCACCTATTGATCATTCACAAATAATTAAAATGTTATTTCTTTATGTTTGAAGCCTGAAATGTGGCAGAAGGTCAAAAAGTTTAAGGGGTCAGAATACTTTCGTAAGGCACTGCACTAGCTATGAGGCCTGCTTTGCCCTGGTTGAAATTCTACACAGAGTATTCCACACCCTTAGAAAAGGTTAAAAGAAGGTTGAAAAACTGATAAAATATCACAGTTGTTCTGCAAGAATAGGAAGATTTAAAAAAGCATCCTGGATCTTGATGCTTAAAGCATGAGAGACAATTTGGTATTCTTGGGTATCTAAGAACAGGACAAGGATGCCTAATAAGCTGCAAGGATTTTCTCCAAAATTAGCTGAAACTTTCTAGTGAACAGGGAGTTCCATCGTATTCACTGGCTAGGAGGTAAGAAGCCCAATAACAACCAAACTAGAGCTATGAGGGCTTAATTCGAACTCTATAAGCGAAACAATTAGGTCCAAAATCAGGGCAGAGAGCTATAACAAATGCACTTCAGTTTCTTGATGATGATAAGTTTTTCTAAAAACATTCTCAACCAAAGACATATTCTATTGCTGGTGAGAGAAAAAAAAAGTACATTGGGGCATCATGGCTGTGGAATAAACTATGTACATAGACAGATTATTAGGTATTGGGAAAACACTCTGTGGCTTTACTAAAAAAACCAACAGGTTATTCTAAGCATTTTCAGATCAGGTCACAGAGCCTCTGACTGCAGCCCAATCCTCTTAACCTCAGTCCCTCATGGATCCCTGCGGGTGATGAGCCCACAAGTGAATGGCTCACTCCGTCAGGCTTGGTCTAGGAACCTGACCACCAGACACTTGCTCACGAACCCCAACCCAAGGCCTAGCTCCAGGATGAACAACTATTTTGTAGTCTTCATGAGGGCTTTTTGAAAGGTTCTCTGTCTGACCCATCACCCAGATCCTTTGAGACCCTTACAACATAACCATCACATTAAGATGATTTAAGGAGGTGCCTTTATGTTTGTGTGTCGTTATCATCCCCTAAAATATATATATATATATATATATATATATATATATATATATATATATATATATATATATATATATATATATATATATATATATATATATATATATATGCAGTTTTCAAATGGGGTCAAAAAGTAAAAATACATTTATTCCTCTGAAAGAAATGTTGAAAAGAAGAGAAGCAGCTCCCACTGCTCCTGCCAAAGGTATACTTTGACAGTCACAAAGGTTCTGAAAAACTTTGCTAATGTGTACCAGGCTGTGATCTGTGTAGTGAGGTTGGTTGATAGCAGGGCAGGTTGCTCTGGCCGATTGAGATAACCTGTGGTGTTTGTGTAAAGTCAATGTTGATGAACTGATTATGTGGTATCATTTGGATGAATTCAGTCATATTCGAGTAGAATATTAGAGAGAAATATTTAAGAAAATGTTCGTTAAACTAGTTAGTGACCAAGACTTTCAAGGCAAAATTTGTCTAATGAAAAAAAGCTAAATATAACAACAGGTAGGATGGATATTGTTTGAATATTTTGATGAAGAAAGCAAAAAACAAAAAACAAAAGCCAGCCTTGCATTTCAAACCTGATAGTTTTGACACTAGAAAATACAAAAATAAAACAGTTTAACCTTTACATATTGTATGGGTAAAATATAACCCATTTGACATCCAACATCTATAACTGTGTCTTGTGTAGGATAAGTTACCTTCAGTCAATGAGGCTGCTAATGTAAGAAATCACATTTGTGGAGTCAACCTTTCTTCCTGGTACTGATTATGGTGATGTCTGATACCTGAAAAAAAAAAAAAGGTGTCTACCATGATTTTAAAAAGATAAACTTTTGAAGTCACAACAGCCAGACCTATTAATGTGACCGAACTGCAGTGGTCACAGTGACCAAAATAAACAAAGGGAGTAAATAAATTTTTATTAGGTTGCCTTTGTGGTTGAACTTTGAAACTGATTGAGAGTTGCAGAATAGAAATGCAAAAAGAGAAAATAAATCATAAGTTCTTTAATTTTCCTTCTTTTTGTGTTTTTTACCCTCTAAGATGGGAGAGAGACAAGCAATAAAGAAAAATAATATGACCATTTATAATTTTTGTGATCCCTTCAATTAAAAATATTATCTAAAGTGAAACTTTTGGAAAAAGAAAAAAATGAAACAAAGACAAACAGGTAAATAGTCATTTAACATAAAAGTTTTAAAATAATAATGTAATGATGTTAACATAATGTAAAAATATTGACATTCATTATGTTAGAGTAAGAAAATAGAGATATTTTACCAACAAAAGATTAATTATATGAAACTATTAAGTACCAAATTTTGCAACAGTATGTACACGTCTGACCGGTTTCAGGGAACAAGGTCAGGGGAACCTAACTTTCCATTATTGGATGAATTTAGCCAAAACCAATTTCTGACAAAAGATAAGCAAGTTATCCAGTCAAATACAAGGATATGTAAACAGCACAAATTTCCCTATAAAAGGCTCCCTCTCACCACAGACAGTCACAGCCTCATCAGCCATGAAAGCGGTTGTGCTAGCCCTGACTCTGGCCTTTGTGGGTGAGTAAAATGCTACCCTCGTTTAAATATTATATCCCATTTAATCTTAACTTGTCTTATGAGTTTTACTCTCTTTTAATCTTTAAATTAAAGTTTTTTTTTACCATCTAGAGAAACATTTTTCATTTTCCTAGCATTTAGTGAATCTTGATTTAGAGGACCTATACAGTCATTTTATCATTTTAATTGTAATAAAAGATTTCAATACCGATCAAGTTTATATGTGTATATATTCACTCATTTAAATTTTATCTTTTTTTTTTCTAACATTTGACTAATCATGTTCTTTTTTTCCATTAAAGCTGGACAAAATCCTAATTTTGGTAAGTTTAGTATTTCAATGTAAACTAAATTTTTCAATGTGTTACCGTATGTAAGCTTTAGTTACAATGACCAGTCTTGCTGAATTTTAGCAAATACAAAAAATTATGTGTTTTTTGGTGACAAAGATTCTCCATGTACCTTTTTATAAACAGGTAGATTAATTCTTACTGTGATACATTTTGTTCACAGCCCCTGAATTTGCTGCCGGTAAGACCTACGTCTATAAGTATGTAGCGTCAATCCTGGGTGGCCTTCCTGAGGAAGGTTTGGCCAGAGCTGGACTGAACATCAGCACCAAGGTGTTAATCAGTGCAGCTGATCATAATACTTACATCCTGAAGGTAAAAGTAACACCACAAAAATTAAAAAATATTAAAAATGTTCTAATCCGTAACTAACAGAGTTGATCTAAATCCATAACAGCTTTTGGAACCTGAGCTCTCTGAGTACAGTGGCATTTGGCCAAAGGACCCAGCAGTGCCAGCAACCAAGTTAACGGCAGCCCTTGCACCTCAGCTTGCGATTCCAATCAAGTTTGAATATTCCAGCGGTGTTGTTGGAAAGATATTTGCTCCTGAAGGAATCTCGACATTGGTGCTGAACATCCACAGAGGCATCTTGAACATCCTTCAGCTCAACATTAAGAAGACCCACAAAGTCTATGACTTGCAGGAGGTTTGTAAAAGAAGCACAAAATAAAACATAGTGGTGTTTTTGAAAAGTTATTTTTGAGTAATCTTCAAATTTCATGCTAAAATGGTGTCTGTTCTCCAAAGGTTGGAACTCAAGGTGTATGCAAGACTCTCTATTCCATCAGTGAAGATGCACGCATTGAGAACATCCTTCTAACCAAGACCAGGGATTTGAACAACTGCCAGGAAAGACTCATGAAGGACATTGGGTTGGCATATACTGAGAAGTGTGTCAAATGCCAGGAGGTAAAGTTAAAACCATTTATTATTTAGTACATTTCTTTGAAGGCTGAACATCACATTTAATATGGGACGTTTTTAACAGGAAACCAAAAACCTGAGAGGCACCACTACTTTCAGTTACATCTTGAAACCAGTTGCTAGTGGTGTCATGATCCTGAAGGCAGCCGTTAATGAGCTGATTCAATTTTCACCTTTCTCTGAGGCTAACGGAGCTGCTCAAATGAGGACCAAGTATGTTAAGGGTTGCTAAGAACAGGGGGGTGATAGCATTCTCTGTTGTATTTTGATCTAACTTATTTCCCCTCAAAATTTAAAGGCAGTCCTTGGAATTCCTTGAGCTCCAGAAAGACCCCATTCCATCTATCAAGGCTGAATATCGTGAACGTGGATCTCTCAAATACGAGTTCTCCAGCGAGCTTCTTCACACTCCCCTTCAGCTTATCAAGATCAGCAATGCACAGGCCCAGGTATAGTTTTGACTGCTTTTAAAGACAGGTCAAAATTAATCACATATACAGTGGCTTCAAATAATGGTACTCATTTCAATTGTGTGGTATTAGGTTGGAGAGGTTCTGAATAACCTGGCTACCCACAATGTGGAGAATGTTCATGAAAATGCACCTCTGAAGTTTTTGGAACTGGTACAGCTCCTCCGTGTTGCCCGCTATGAAGATTTGGAAATGTACTGGAACCAGTACAAGAAGATGTCCCCCCACAGGTATACATCAGCAATTAAACCTAAGTCGCAAATCAACACTGGAATTGCATTAACCTTTTATTTTTAAACATTTCCCCCTTTGTATTCACAGACACTGGTTCCTGGATACCATCCCTGCTACTGGTACTCGTGCTGCTCTTAGATTCATCAAGGAGAAACTCATGTCTGAGGAAATCAGTGTTGCTGAGGCAGCTCAGGCTTTGGTTGCAGCTGTGCACATGGTGACTGCTGACCCTGAGGTCATCAAGATGTTTGAGGTTGGTAATTGGAACTTTGTAATTAACATTGATTGTTACTAAGGAACAATGAATACATAAAGTATCTTATTTCTGTTCCATTCTAGAACATGATAGCCAGCAACAAAGTAGTTGAAAACCCAGTTCTGCGTGAAGTGGTCTTCCTTGGATATGGTACCATGGTTAACAAATACTGCAATAAGACAGTTGCTTGCCCAGTTGAACTCATAAAGGTAATATGACCACGTAAATTACATGTTTGTTTTCATTTAAAGGAGAAACTGTGAGAAATAAACTTTGTTAATGCCCAATTTCCATCAACAGCCCATTCAAAACAGGCTTTCAGAAGCTATTTCAAAGAACGAGATAGAGAACATCACCCTGTACATCAAGGTTTTGGGGAATGCTGGACACCCTTCCAGCTTCAAGTCACTCACCAAGCTCATGCCCATTCATGGCACTGCTGCTTCATCTCTGCCAATGAGAGTTCATGTTGAAGCCATCATGGCTCTGAAGAACATTGCAAAGAAAGAGCCTAAACTGGTGGGTTCTAAATTTAAGTATTTCAAATGATTTTTGTCTGTCCAAAGAGCTCCATTGTGATTTTATCTTTCTCCTCTGAATTAGGTTCAGGAACTAGCTCTCCAGCTCTACATGGACAAGGCTCTCCACCCTGAGCTGCGTATGCTTTCCTGCATTGTTCTCTTTGAGACAAGCCCCTCCATGGGTTTGGTGACCACTCTTGCCAACTCTGTAAAATCAGAGGAGAATTTGCAGGTTGCCAGCTTCACCTATTCTCACATGAAGTCCCTTAGTAGAAGCCCTGCAACCATTCATCCTGATGTGTAAGGCAATTATCTGTTAAAGAATTATCATCAAGTCATACCGACTAAGCTAAGTCATCTTTTTAATACTCCTGTCGCAGTGCCGCCGCTTGCAGCGTTGCAATGAAGATCCTGAGTCCAAAGCTGGATAGACTGAGCCTGCGTTATAGCAAAGCTGTACACGTGGACATCTACAACAGTAAGAAAATAAGGGAAAAAATGAAGTTTTATATTTACTGAATTATTAGCTTACCTATTTATCACAATCTATGTTAGGCTCCCTGATGCTCGGTGCTGCTGCAACTGCTTTTTACATCAACGATGCTGCCACCTTTTTGCCAAAAACTGTTGTTGCAAAGACCAGGGCCTTCCTCGCTGGAGGCACTGCAGAAGCCTTGGAGGTAAAACCATTTAACACTATGACTTAACAAATGCAAGAAAGGTATGTTCTTTTTACACTGTATTTTTGTATTTTCTTTAGATCGGAGCAAATATTGAAGGACTGCAGGAGCTGATTATGAAAAATCCTTCTCTTTCTGAAAGTACTGACAGGATCACCAAAATGAAGCGTGTCCTTAAGGCTGTAAGCAACAATCAAAATAAAAAATTAAAGGAAAAAAACACAATGAGCAGTCCTGCATGATAAAAAAAAAACATATTTTTTCTCTCCACAGCTGTCAGAATGGAGATCTTTGCCTACCAGTAAACCCCTTGCTTCTATGTATGTTAAGTTCTTTGGACAAGAGATTGCCTTCGCCAACATTGACAAACCTATGATTGACCAGGCTGTTGAGGTATTAAAATAGAAACATCACGCAAGCTAAAGCCAAATACATGTTTAGAACCAGTGGTATAAATGATGTACTCTTCCCTTTTAGTATGCAAAGAATTTACCAATTCAGGAATATGGAAGAGAAGCTCTTAAGGCTCTCCTCCTCTCTGGCATCAACTTCCACTATTCTAAGCCTGTGCTGGCTGCTGAGGTGCGACGCATTCTTCCTACTGCTGCTGGTCTTCCAATGGAACTCAGTCTGTACAGCGCTGCTGTTGCTGCAGCCTCTCTTGAAAGTGAGTAAAACACACATTTAGATTGAAAAACTACTCAAGCGATGAAAAACTTACAAGCTTTTTCTGTTTGTTCAGTCAAGCCCAGCACATCACCACGTCTGCCTGAAGATTTCCCCCTCAAGAGTCTCCTGGAGACAGACATCCAGCTCCAGGCTGAGATCAGACCAAGGTAGGTGTCTAGCTTTAAACACCTTTGATTTCACATAAATTTTGCATATAATGCTTGATGCAATAAAACTGAAACTAAAACCATTATTTTTCTTTTATCCAGTGTTGCCATGAACACATATGCAGTTATGGGCCTTAATACCGAGATTCTGCAGGCTGCTCTGGTAGCAAGCGCTAAAGTCCACTCTGTTATGCCAGCGAAAATTGCAGCAAAACTCAATATCAAAGAGGGTGACTTCAAGCTTGAAGCTCTTCCTGTTGATGTCCCTGAAAACATCACAGCTCTAAAGTAACCACTTGGAAGATTTTGACATTACTTCTATGCTTTTATGTAGAGCTTAGCTAATTAGTTCATCTTCTGTTCAACAGTATTACAACCTTTGCTGTGGCACGAAACATTGAGGAACCTGCTGTTGAAAGAATCACTCCTCTCCTCCCCACCAAAATCTTGCAATCCATCTCAAACAAGATTATCTCATCCAAGGCTGCTTCCTCTGCTAATAGCATGGTAAGTTTTTTTATATAGGTTTTATTTACACCTTTATATTTACAGTCATATTCTGATCAAATTTTCATTTGCTTGTCCTCCAGTCAGCATCATCAGAGCTCCTTCCTGTGGAAGAATCAGTACCAAGGGTTCCTGAACACAAAATTCGTCCATTTGCCAAGAGGTACTGTGCTAAGCACATTGGCGTTGGACTGAAGGCTTGTTTCAAGTTTGCCAGTGAAAGTGCTGCATCTATCCAAAACATTGTCCTCTACAAACTGGCTGGCAGCCACAATTTCTCTTTCTCTGTGACACCAAGTAAGGGTTGTCAGAATAATATTTGAGTTCTTTGTATAAACTTGTTGCAGAACCAAGGTATTAATAACATTTCTTTTTCCCTTAAAGTTGAAGGCGAAGTTGTTGAGAGATTGGAAATGGAGGTTAAGGTAGGAGCAAAGGCTGCAGAGAAGCTTGTTAAACGCATTAACCTGAATGAAGAGGAAACCGTTGAGGAAGGAGGATCAGTCCTGGTGAAACTCAACAAGATCCTGTCTTCAAGACGGAACCGCTCCTCATCTTCCTCCTCTAGCTCCAGCAGCTCCTCTTCCAGACTTTCCTCAAGGTCCTCATCTTCCTCCTCCAGCTCTTCATCTCGCTCTGCCCGTAAGATCAATCTTGCAGCCGGTAAATACAACAGCAGCAGGACCAATAGCAGCAGCAGTAGCAGCAGCAGCAGTTCCAAACGCAGCAGCAGCAGCAGTAGCAGCAGCAGCAGCAGCAGCAGGAGTGTCCGCAGTAGCAGCAGCAGCAGCAGTAGCAGGAGTGTCCGCAGCAGCAAGAGCAGCAGCAGCAGTAGCAGCAGCAGGAGCAGCAGAAGAGTTGGTTCCTCAAGATCAAGCAGCAGCTCAGCAAGGACCAGCTCTGCATCAAGCCTTGCATCCCTCTTCAGTGGCAGCTCAAGCTCAAGCTCATCCAGCTCCAGTTCTCGTCGCTCAAAGGTAAATATTTTCATCTCAGTTTTGCAGGAAGGTTCTTTCTCATGACACCATAGCACATGGAAAAACTCATAGCAATATTTGTCCTTTAAAGCAAGTAATTGAGAAGTTCCAGAAGCTACACAAGAAACAGCTCGGCTCCAGAGCAAGTTCCAGAAGCAGGAGCAGTGCTTCCAGCCTTGAAGCCATTTACAAACAGGTAAGATGTGGCCATTAGAAAAATAATGAACAATTACTCATATGATTTTTTTCTTTTGTCTAGTTTTGAGAGTGAACCAAAAGCAATTAACCTTGAATTTAACTGCAAAAGACATATCTTGGAGAGGAGGAAGCTGTCTTGGCATTGATCTTCCGTGCTGTCAAAGCCAACAAGAGGGTGGTGGGATACCAACTTGCTGCCTACCTGGACAAACCAAATGCCAGACTTCAGATCGTTGTCGCCAATCTGTCTTCTGAGAGCAACTGGAAGTTCTGTGCTGATGGAGTTGTGCTGAGCAAGCACAAAGTTACAGTAAGACTCTTTACTAGTTATGTAATTACAGTCTACAAAAAACCGTAATTGATCTATTCTCATGTAAGGATGCTTTTCAATAGACTAAGATTTCCTGGGGAGAACAAGGCAAGAAATACAGCACCAATGTTACAGCAGAGACTGGTCTTGTTTCTTCAAGTCCTGCAGCTCGCCTCAGAGCATCCTGGGAAAGACTGCCTTCTGCCCTGAAACGCTATGGAAAGATGTAAGATACTCTACACCTCATAAGACTCTTCAGATCTCAGAAAAAAAAAAACGTTTGTAAAGTTTCTGATATTTTTTCATTCTCTTCCAGGGTTAACAAATACGTTCCTTCTAGAATATTGTATGACTTGATTCACACAAAGAGCAACACCACAAGGAATATCTCAGTCATTGCAGTTGCAGCTTCTGAAAAGACAGTTGACTTCATTGCAAGAACTCCAATGGTATGAAAGGCCTTAAGCTTCTTCTCCCAGCAGCTATGTTTTTGTTGTTTCTGTGATTATATAAATTAACTCTTCTTTCAGAACACTTCCTACAATGTCACTGTGCGCCTTCCAATGTCTATGCCCATCAATGAGCTTAAGGGTCTAAGCCCCTTTGAAGAAGTCCTTGACAGAATCCACTTCATGGTTTCCAAGGCTGTCGCAGGTATTTCAGAATGTATATTTCATAGATAAAGATACTAAGGTGAACTTGGACCAGCAAATCAGAAGTATCTTTCATTGCTGTTTTCCAGCTGAATGCAGTTTCTTCGAAGACACACTCTACACATTCAACAACAGGAGTTTCAAGAACATGATGCCCTCCTCCTGCTATCAGGTTGTGGCACAGGATTGCACCAATGAGCTGAAGTTTATTGTTCTCTTGAGGAAAGATTCGTCAGAACAACACCATATCAATGTCAAGATTTCTGAGATGTAAGTTTCCAGTGCAAAGTAGAGGATTTTTTATCATCAATATTCAACATGATCAAAAGCTCAATGGTGTCACTTATGTGCTTTCAGAGATATTGACTTGTATCCAAAAGACAACAATGTCACTGTGAAGGTCAACGAAATGGAAATTCCCCACAGCAACCTGCCTTACCGCCACCCAACAGGTTACCCTGAACTTTCCATTCAGTTTTATTTATGAAATCACTCCTAACCATTAACTACAATAAATCTTAATCATCTCACTCATTTCTGAGTATTGTAAGTAAGTATGCATAATGAAACTGTTACAGGTTCCATTGAGATCAGACAAAGTGGACAGGGTATTGCTGTTTATGCACCTAGCCATGGTCTCCAAGAAGTCTACTTTGACAGGAAGACATGGAAGGTAAAATCCTAAGTATTTATATTCAGCTTTTATCTTTCCAAAACTTGGAAAAGATAAACAGCAAGGTTTTAGGGAAAGCTTATATATATTTATTTCTGTTTTCTAAACTCCCATTTAATATCCAATGTAGATCAAGGTTGCTGACTGGATGAAAGGAAAGACCTGTGGACTCTGTGGAAAAGGTGATGGAGAAATCAGACAAGAGTACCGCACTCCCAACGGACGCGTGGCTAAGAACTCAGTCAGCTTTGCCCACTCCTGGATTCTGCCTGCTGAAAGCTGCAGGGATGCGTCTGGTAAAATCAAATATGTGTCTGAATGTTTCATACATGAATAAATTATTTGCTGCTGTTTTTGCAAAATCTTACTTACCATCATTGCCCTTCCACAGAGTGCCGTCTGAAGCTGGAATCTGTGCAGCTGGAAAAACAGTTGACCATTCATGGTGACGAATCTACATGCTTGTCTGTGGAGCCCGTTCCTCGCTGTCTGCCAGGATGCATGCCAATCAAGACCACCCCTGTCACTGTTGGTTTCAGCTGTCTGCAATCTGGTGAGAATTTTTGAATACATATATATTACAATTTTGGTTTGAAAGTCAAAATTCTTAACTGGTGCATTTCCCTTGCCTTTGCAGATTCTCAGAGCAGTGTTTTTGACAGAAGTGTGGATTTGAAACAAACTACCCAGGCTCACCTGGCATGCAACTGCAACGCCAGGTGCTCTTAAATACGGCATTTCTTTTAAGTCTCTACTTTGTGTATGTTTCATGTGTAACAATAAATAAACTGCATCTCAAAATCATTTTATTGGAGTGATTATTTAAGTACAAAGTGCAAGGTACTTGCCTGACTCGGCAGGCATTGAAGTAAAAAAAAAAAAAAAAAAAGCTTTTCTTTTAAATTCTTTTGAAAATGTGTTGATCTGCAGCCATTTGGATTTTTATGTAGTTCAAACATAAAGCAAACTGATCCAAAATAATTATATCATGTCAAATTTAAGTAAAGTTAACAATCCTTCTTTATTAAAAAATAAAAAAAAATAAAAAAGAACAACAGAGTTGGAGAGAGGGTGGTGGGGTATAATTTCTCAGCAGTTTGCTCTCCTACAAGCAATACAAAAAAAAAGACAGGTATGTCACCATGTTTGCCTTGGGGACTTAAAGGGGTGAAAAAAAATTCTAAGGCCCATGATTGAAAGGGTACCACAAAGGCCCCTAATACAATTCTGATAGTAACATAATAATATGACACGGATAGATGCGCATGCAAATTCAAGTGAAAAAGCAGCTGCTCTAAAGTAAACGTTAATAAATCTTTTTGCATGTTTTTCCCCAAATGAAAAAAATCCTTACCTCCCACCTGAAATAAGTGTTGAAGGAGACAAACTTTTAAACAAAAGTTTAATCTGTCAAAATATTTAGGGAGGGTATTAGACAGTATGCTGTCCTTAAAAAGGACCGTTCCTAAACTAATCAAAACTGTAAAATTTAATCAGATTATATTTGCCATTGAAAAGTCTTTGAAAAGTCTCTTCAAACAAGTTCTAAAAATACTTGATAATAAAGGTTTTTCATACCACTACTGTAGTATTGTGAAAAAAATTTAAATTACCAACATTTGGAAACGTTATGCTCTACTCCAATGTTAGTTTAGTGATTAAAATTCTTCATAATCTGGCTCCACAGCCTCTAAAAACTTTTGTAAAATCATGTGATCAAGCAGTAAAGAGAACAACGCGTTCCTCTTCCATGGGAGAGTGCTCTTTGAATTTAAGGTCCATAACTTTTGGATAAAACAGTTTCTGTATTAGAGCTGCAGACCAATACAGAAGAACATTCCTGCCCACAGCTATCAACACCTGGTTAAAAATAACTTATGAGTTACTGCAACATTTATTTCCTTTTGGGATTAATAACGTATTTTTGAATTGAATTAATATTGAACTCTTTACCTTTGACTGTTTTAGAGACACTTGGCAAAAGTTTACATTTTATACAAAGAAATGGTTGAAAGATGGGCAAATGACTAATGCTACAAATAAGTCACTTATCTGATTTCAAGCTAGTGGCCTGTAATTAGACACTACCTCTACATAGAACTAAACACTTTTTTTCATATATTATTAAGTATTAATAACACACTATTATGGCCCTGCCCTGACCTGTTATTGCTTACCTTTGGTCAACACCACAGTAAGCAAAACACTACGACCAACCACTATACAACGCCCTACGGCGTAAATACGTCACCAATCCGACGAAAAATTAAATTACGCTTTACTCATCATTAAAGATTAAATATTTAACTTGCACACCTAAATACATATATATATCAATATATTT
The DNA here is from genome assembly GCF_016077235.1 of Cyprinodon tularosa. Classification (NCBI taxonomy): domain Eukaryota; kingdom Metazoa; phylum Chordata; class Actinopteri; order Cyprinodontiformes; family Cyprinodontidae; genus Cyprinodon; species Cyprinodon tularosa. The sequence continues at coordinate 893,216 of NW_024039585.1, read as the reverse complement.
CAAAATATTTTTTATAAATTAAAATTACAAAAATATAAATTTTATAGTTTACTTTTAATTTTTTTTATGTCTTAATCAAAGCGCCCTAGCACCCTCTATTGGCCAGCCACCACTGCCACACAGTAAAAATCAGGAGCTGAGATCCTTCACATCAGATAACCAGTGGTGGATACTCATTATAATACATAAATAATAATTCCCTCATAATCCCTTTAAACCTGTAGGAGTCAGAACAGAGGAGCACAAACAGTGAGGGGGAGAAACAAATATCAGAAGAGAGAATCTAAAGAAAGGTTTGGCAAAACTACGAGGGCTTCATGAGCAGTAGTGTGATGTCTTCACAAAATGTGACAATGTGAAGCTAGACAGCCAGCAAACAATATGAAGAAAAATCTCCACACAAGGCTTACTTTTCTTGCATTCTCCGAAGGACCTTTATTCATAAATCTGGATTTGATTTCTTTGTAACAAAAATATATAGAAAAGGGGAAAAACTCATCACTGACCAATATCCATATCTGAATATCACCAGTACATTTTACACTTAGTTTAACTTTAGCACAAATATATCTGTGAAACATTTCTTGTGCTCTTTACTGAAAATACTTTCAAAGCATATTCAAGTGCCTTTTGAGCATTGGCGGATCAAGGGGGTGGCCCCGGATGTTTTTCCAAGAGCCCCGGATCTAAGCTTCTAAGCTGATCTGAGTAAAATGTGCAGTACTGGAATTCACCAGAGAGTGGCAGCATGCAGAAGCCGAAATGTTTCCCTCTCACTGCTGCCATTTTAGCCCATCTCAGTCCAGGTGGCTAAAATATTTGATTTTCCTCTCATAACTCCGGCAAATAATGATCACATGTCACCAAATCCACAGGATCTATTGTTGATGAATAGAGGAATAAACACAGTTAAAAACCTGCAGGTAAATTAATTTCTTCCCATGATATGGAGGGGGAACGGATTATTTCAGGCAGCTGAAATATCCATTCTATCCTCCTCCTCCCATATTTTTAGGAAATATGTGTGATAGAGAGTCGTATGCCTAAAATTTCTTTAATCCAGTAATTTGTCATATTTTACATCAGAATGGGATTTACCAGAAAGTCTACACTCTCACCTTCACCCTCAGGGCTAAGCCCCTGACCTCCTAGAATCCTAGATCCGCCCCTGCTTTTGAGTAAAGCAATACTCACAAAGATGAATATCTTCCATGGCAGAAGCATGTAGAACAAATTTTAACTTCAACATGAACAGTTTCTCTAGCTGACCTGCTGAAAAAGAAAATGGGAGTGCACTCACTACCTCACCTAATAAACATATAGCTTAAATCACTTCGATTTAATATAAACCCAAAACATTTTTGGCTGTTTTTAGCATGGATTTCTTTGGACTAATTTTAAACTATGAACTCAATTCTTATCTTACGTATGTAATTTATTCAAACCATTTATTTCTTGCTCTCTTTTAATAAATAGCAAAATTCCAAAAACGTTTCAAAATTAATAATTTCGGAGACTTTTAGATTGTTGTTAAATTGTTATTTGCCCTTGAGTGGATTTAAAAATACCAGTATTAAAAAAAAAAATAAAAAAAAATGTTAAGAAATCCCAAATCTGAAAGTGTGGGCTATTGTTCTCAGCATTAGATCCTGAAACTGTTGTTTGGGTAATTCTTACATTGATTTTTATTTTGTCTCCTGATGAGCACTGATTGTCCCCACCTGGGTGGCTCCCTATTTAAGCTCCTGCTCTTCCCCTGCTCTGTGCAAGATTGTCTGCCTTTCACAGCTTCCAAGCGCTGCTTCATGAGACAAGAATTACCCGGCATGTCTTTGACCACTGCCTATGCACTGACCTTACCATAAGCGAGTTGTATTTTTTTCTGATTGGTGCTGAACCTTGCCAAACTCTGAAACTCATTAAGCCCGCTGGATTTTTTTGAACTTCTTTGCCTAAGTGATCTTCTGTGCATGACCCTGGACTGGAAAAGGTTTTCAAACTGATGGACTATTGATGGCTGTAGCTCTGCTCCCTGTAACCCCAAGCCCCCAAGGTTCCCTTTTTCAAATTGGACCCCGCACTGCTGGAGCTGAACCTGGACCACTTGAGACACCCAGTTCTGTTGGGACCATTGTTTTGCTGTTTTCAAATCTTTTACTCAATCTTTGTTTTTGGTTGTTGGGTTCAGGCCTCTTCTGAAATCGTGACAATTAAAGGTAAACTGCAGCTATAAAAAACAAAACAAATAATAATTTGTGTCACATACATACCCTTTATGTTAATCAGTGCCCATGAGGTAGCTCTCGGGGTCATAAAGGTTGATGAGGATTGATATGAATATTAAAGATAAAACCTTTCAGTTGAAGTGCAACCATATCAGACTTATCAACAAAAATATAAACTCAACACTTAATTTTGCTTCCATTTTTTTTTATTATGAACTCTTAATTTTAAAAAAATTAAGATTTTAAACTTTTTCTACACACACAATATAATAATTTCCCTCAAATATTGTTCATAAACCAGTCTAAATCTGTTATAGGAAACACTTATCCTTTGCTGAGATAATCCATCCCACCTCACAGGTATGCCATATCAAGATGCTAATTGCACACCATAATTAAAGAGTTCTTGCATGGCCAACATACCCACCAGACATGTCAGCCATTGAGCATGTTTGTTATGCTCTGGATCAGCATATATGACAATGTGTACCAGTTCCTGCCAATATCCGGCAACTGTGCACCACCATTGAAGATGAGTATTAACTTCAGTGCTTTTTAATCTGCTGTTCCAAAATGGTCTATCAGATTCCAAAACACTGGGTGAGACTATTTTGTGATAGTCAGTCCTACCAGCTGTGCACCATATGTTTCATTAAATAAATGTATTTAGTTATACAAGAATGTGTTCATTTTCCTCCCTGTACTTAACAAATCCATCACTCCTAGGAGCTAAAACTTCCTAAGTCATGATTTAAAGGTTCGAAAGATGATTTTCTCAGAAATTAAGTGTCCAGATTCATCTAAAATGATGGCTGCACATATGGTTCCCACCTGCCGAAAATTTTTTAAATCCATTAACTCTGGCCATAGTAGTGCCTACAAATCATTAACCAAATTTCTTTGCCTACTGTCTAATGTGGATTGACAACTTGTTTGTCAAATATTTTGCATACGTGCCCCCAGTACATTATTTACGTAGGCTCCAAGCATAACTCATTTGCTGTTTGGGTAGCAGTCCGCCTTTACGCCGAAGCACAGATAAGAACTCCTATGCTTGTTTCTTGCTGTAGCTTTATTTTTTAGCTATTTTTTCACTCTTTTGTGTAAAGCAGCAGCAGTGAGAGCACACCAACAAATTGTAAATATAACTTGCAGTGACAACGCCGGCAGAGACCTCTTCTTCTTATGGAGATTTCCTGCTGACTAGGTGCATCCTGGCATTTTGCTGCCCCTTGAAGGAGGGGGCACTGACACATGTGCTCGATTCAATAACACACAAACAGCCGTTGGACATATTTTCCTCTTTCCTGCCTTTAAGAGTCTTTACTAATTTGCTGGGTTAAGATTTACTTAGTGCCCTCTCTCCTCACACCTGAACACAACAGAATTTGTATTAAATAGGTGTGGAGACATTGACAGGAGATATTTATTGTGTTCCTACTGCTGACAAGCTGCTAAAGCTCCAAAAACATATAATGGCCCAAACATGATGCCAATATGGCCCACTGGGATAGGTGGTTGATGCATTTGTCTTGAATTTGGATAAATTATTACTGACAAGTGTTCTTGCAATTGAAGATGTTGGGTTCAACAGAAAGTTCTTGTATTTTAGTAATCAGATCTCTTGAAATCTTTATTTTATTGTAAACAGAGCCAAATCTCTCTAGTGAGTTTAACTCACAAGACAAGTTTAGATTTTGTTTTTTTTTACTTAAAAAAACACAGCAAATGTTTTAGAATAGACTGACCTAAGTTCTGTTTTTACTTACTGAGAAGAGTTACATCAAAGTTTTTTCTTATTATTTTAATGCTAAAAAAAATTTGTCAAGTTTTGTCAACAAGTTTTTTGTGTGTTTTACTCTCTTTTTAACGAGAATCTTTTGGCCCACAGCTACTTGTCTTAATATTTTTAGCTTACATTAGAGAAAGTTTAGAAACTACTGCTATACAACTTTTCAATAAGATCTATAAAAAAAAAAACTTTCAAAACGTTTTAATATATGTCTATCAATAGTACACTAGCACCATCTAAAGGACAAAGGGAGATAGTGCAGGTGAAATATCAGAGATCAGACAATTCATCATGTTCAGTGATGTTTTGCATTAAAACCTGTAGAAAACCACAACTACACAAACAGTTGTGTAGTTTAAATATAACCGATATGTACATTTATAGAATATACTCCCTCCTACACATTTACACAGAAAAACAGCAGTTCAGATACTAATAAACTTGATAATAAAAAAAGGGATAGATTCCTTCAAGGGATAGATTTGTAGACATTAAAAATGTCTACAAATGTCAACACTGTCAGTTTCAACATAAAGTATTACACTCAATGATTTTAGTACCACATAAATAAATAAATGCTATTCTAAAAATTTTATAAAAAAAACGAATTCAAAGTACATTAAATATGAAATTATTACTTACTATTCAATAAATAAGTGTTTTTAATTAAGAGTAATTTTCAGTTGAATGTGCTTTGTTGGAGACATCTATGTTGGTCAAAGAACACTACTGCCACCTTACAGTTTGTGACGTCACGGTGCGGTATCGGTTGCTGAGCAAGTCCCAGTGCTGTATATGGTGTTTTTCACAACGTGCTATTATCCAAGTCATCTTGAAAACATTCTTCTTCGAAATGTTGGCTGCATACTATGTGTTTTTTCCCCGGCCAGAAGTTCGATGGCAAATCCTCCGTCTTTAAGTTGGCAATCCAACAACGTACCTGTCCTTGGAGGATTATGAATCGGAAAGGTGAAATAACAAATTTTCTTTCACTTTCACCTGATGTATTATAGCATCAAACTGCCATGCACATGGGCATTGTCAATTTAACTATAGCTCTTGGAAATGTATTAGTTTTAGGCATAGATAATGATCCATTGATTATTCCTTTGCTGACCGGACTTCTCCTTTAAAACGTTTTATTATTTCTTTTGTCCCTTTGCTAAGACTGTTATTTTGTTCTAGACATTGACAGGATATGTTTGGCTTCATGTTACTCTGTGACCTCTTCACACATTTCTGCAGCTGTGGAAATAGAAAATTAAGAATGGTTCCAGGACTTCATGAAGTGCTGTTCTCCTCTGAGAGTGAATGGCTGCTGAGGTCTTTGCTCTCCTTCCACTGTTTGCGCAGCAGAGGAACATTTTCATGGAGTGAGTTGAAATCCTCAAACAGTTCAGATTTTCTGTGTTCTGATGAGCTGCAAGTTACACGTTACAAAGACAGTTACATATGATTATAATTAAATTAATAAGTTATCACTTTACAAATTTAAGTTCATAGAAAGACATTATACCCATTTTCTGGAATAAGACAAAGAGCAGACTCCAAGTCAGCAGTGGAAGATGATGTGAGAGAGACAGATCTGGACTTCGGAGATACCAAGACTGACTGACATTCATGGGGCATTTCTGAAGCGTTTAGTGAACCCACTTCAGTTTCAGCTGTTAAGGTAAAACCATAACTTAATCACAAGCCACAAATTAACTGGAAAATTCAAACAAGCTTCAGGAAAGACTCACTTATCAATAAAGCACTTGCAGACTTCAGCAGATGAGGTTGGTTTGAGTTTCCAAAGGGACTCATACTGAGAAATTGCTGTTTGAGCCATAGTGCACGATCCTCCTCAAAGATCTTCCTCTGCAATTATGTCAAAAAAGGTTGAAAAAATAATTAACATATTAAATATAAGACAAACCTGTTGGGTGGTTTAACCTAGAATCTAAAATTGACATTCTTAATAAGGCTGCGCAGTGGTGTTTTTAAAAGAACGCCAGTTCCTCTGTCAGTATATCAAGGTTTTTTATGTTTTTTTTATTTATTATTATTTTGTTTGTTTTAAATAATTGGTGTTTGTGATTGTGCGGCTGAAAGGATTTTGCCAGTTTAGTCTCAAGTTTAGACATTGGTTACGATAGCAACCATGGCAAGTAGTTTTTTAAACACTTGAGTTGGGCTCATTATCATAAAAAAAGCTTTAAATACTTCCACAAGACCTAGTTGAGTTTAAAAGGGGGTGCCAGAAATGCTAATCAGGAGCAAGGAGAAGAGGAAGGAGGAGGAAATTAAACTCAACTTTGTCACAAAGAATGGAAGTAACATTCCCTATAAACAATCAGTCCTCCCTATCAAAAATATCTTGATCCAGGTTTTTCTACTTTTAAACCAAGAGAGATACAGGGGGGAACTACTTTGGTGTCATTTGATTTGTCCAGTACATTTAGCACTATTCAGCCTGATTTGCTTAATCAGAAACTCCAGAAGACTGAGGTGGAGGCATCAAAATCTCCTGGATCAAACGCTACATGAAACAGACCGCAGTTTGTGAACCTGAAAGTTCAAATTTATAATCAGGCAGTCGGCAGCACAAAAGCAACACAGGGGAGGGTATTCTAACTTCTCCCTTTTGCTTTGCACACCTCTGACTTCTATTTAAAAACAGAATCCTGTTTTTTGCAGAAATACTTGTGTGACTTTGCAGTTGGGGGCATTTGAGATGGACAAGAAGTTGAGTAAAGGGAACTAGTAAACTGCTTTTTGTAATGGTGTCGAAACAACCTTCTGATCCTGAATGTGAAAAAAAACTGGGGAGAGGATTGAAGATTTTAGAAGAAATGGGAACAAGTTGAATAGGTAATGGGAGAAGAAGGGGAGGTGATGAAGATGTATTAATACATCGGTCTTCACCTGGACAAGAGACTTGACTGGAGACCCACCTCCAGGATGTCTACATGAAGGCACAGATCCGACTGTACTTCTTAAGGAAACTTAGATCATTTCAGTGTTTGCAGCAAGATGCTGCAAAGTTTGTTATAGAGGGTGATCTCTTGTGCAATCATGTGCCGGGGTAACAGCATCACAGCAAATGACTTGAAGAAGCTCAATAAGGTGCTTTACAGTCCAGCACTGCTCTAGGCTCTTCTCTAGAACCTCAGGAGATAGTTTCACAAGGAAGAATTGTCCATAATAAAGAGAATTAATGAAAACAGTGAGCAACCTCTTCAAAAAACAGTAACAGGTTGGATTCAATTAAAGGTGACCTTTAAAGTAGACCGCTACAGGATATCCATACTGTCTACAGCTATCAGTATCTTCAAAACTTCTTGAAAAAAAATCTGTAAGTTTCAACAAAATGTAACTATCTTTTGATCAATAAAGTATTTCTGAATTGTATTGAATTAATCACCTCATGGCTTAGTCTAATAGCTGCTTCAGTATAGTTCCTCCGTTCCCTCTCAAAGATGCGTCTCTGTTCCTCTAAGCTCTTCCATTCTTCACTAAGGTGCATCTTCTCCTGCAGCATGAGGCCATCATTCTGCAGTGATGCTGAGTCTTGATCAATCGAGGAGCTCAGCTGCCTCTGCAAACAGACACAGAGAGCAAGCAAGATCTCAGTACGGCATTTAGTCTTTTCTGTTCATTTACAAAAATCTGAATTGGCAAAAACCTTTTTCCCTGAGTTTAGGAAATGCTTGATGGTTTGAAGTAGACATTTTCAAGAATTCTAGATACTTTTATTTTCAAACAGACAGGTATAATGGGGTTATTTTATCAGTGCCTTTTTATAGTGCAGGCCAGAGAGAGCAGGGGCTACTACAGATTGCTTTTTAAGTAGAAGACGGTTGGACCTCTGTTGTTTCTTGAAAACATCTCATCATTAAATAACATTGCTTTTCTAATGTCCACTATGTCTTGCTTTTTTTAGGTGTTAAATTTTAGATGAGAGTCTTGACATCATTAAATTAAAGGAATATGACAGGACCAATCCAGATAAAGTGACATGAGTTCCCAACATACTTAAGAATCCTATCATTGCATTGAAAATTACTCTAACATTTTTTACAATGAACATTCATGTGAAGGTGCATTATTTCTTTATAAAACAATGCAGAGTTTCAGCCTTAATCTAGTCCTCATTAAATGACATTAATTTCCTGAAACAGGATTAGAGCTAATTTGGGATCGTAATGAGAAGACATCACAAAGATTCCCAATTTGACCACATATCTAATGAGAAACTCCTTTATTTACTTTGGAAAGGATTCATTGTTCGTTAAAGATTTTAGCTAAAGTTGCAACCTGTTTAAGCAAGATAATTTGAAATTTAGGTCCAATAAAAAAGACCTTACCTGTAGGAGATGCTGCTGTGTTTGAATGAAGTCTTTGCACTGCTGAATCTCCAGCTTTAGTCTGTCCATCTCCTCCTTATCTTCACGAGAGACATCATGTACACCTTTAGACTCAGACACTCAGTCATACTTACTAAAAAAAACTAGATGAAAGTTAGGCATGTCTGAAATGTATTATAAATCAATATTTTTTATTATTGATTGTCACTAAGAAACGGGAAAAGAAGAGTCTTGGGAATTACTAAAACATTTCTAACAGAGCATTAGGTTCCTCTGAAATAGTTTATCTGTTGCACTCTGTCAGATGTGTTGGCTGATTTTAGAAAATACTTTGAATCCTCGATCTTTAAAATTCAAATATTTAGCCACATATAGAACAGAAGAATAAGAACAAAATTACTCCGATGGTTAACTATGAATGGTGGCATTATGTATTAGTAAAATGTATTTGGAAACAACAAACTGTCTTCAAACCATACAAGATTTTACTCCAAACTACCTTGACTGTCTAGTTTTTCAACGTGACTTTTCAATCTTCTCCACTGTAGGCGAATACTGTTGGTCAGTTTTTCCCTGGCATGAATACAGAACAGCTCAAGGCTTTCCTTGCTGGAGTCAAACACCTCGTTCTCTTCGTCGTCTGAGGCAGTCTGAAAAAAAGATACAATCTCTTGTTGGTTTAGAGGTAAAGGTATGCAAATTATTAAGTAAAAGATATTTTCATGCCAGTTTCTTTTTTTTTTATGGGGGCTAAAATTAAGCAATTAGAAACCTTTTTATTAATCTAAGAGAAATTTTAACAGAACAGCATTGCTATTGATCTTACAGTGAACAACAACATACTCCAACCTGCATGCCATTAAGTTCCTGCTTTTCTTCTTTCAGGGCCAGTTTTCTTGACTTCAGGATGGACACCATCTCTTTCTTAATTTGCTGCATCACCTTCCTTAACTCTTTGTTTTCCAGAGCAAGCTCCCTCTGCCTCAGTTCGTAGTCACTCAGAAGAGTCCTATACATCTCCTCCTCATGCCTTCAGATCAGAAACACGAGGGTAGTCTATGTCAACAAATGGTTATCAAGCTTAAATGAGCAAAGAGACTAAAAATCTACAATCCAGTTAAGAAGCTAGAATTGGATAAGAAATTCTCGAAGCTCTAAATGTTTAAGCACCATCTTACATTAAAACTAGATAATAAATATCAAAAGACTAGATAGCCTATTAAGTTTGAACTTGAAAATTTAGCCAAGACAGATGCTGTCCTCTTTGAACCACAGTGACAAAGGAACTGTTTAGTTAGTCCATCCATTAATCTGGAAGAGATTAAACTGGTCTCTGATAAAAAAAAATACTTCCTTACCTCCAGAGTATTGCCATGTTTAGGAATATTTTGTCCATGAGTGATGCTTAAAAACAAACCAATGCATTCCTTATTCTAACCTTAGAATTTTATTTTTCTTTAGTATCAGGAACAAAATCTCAAGTCTGCAACCGAAATATAGAATGTTAAGTGAAAGCCCTTTGGGAAACTCCAACTCCCATTGTCATTGTGACACAGCACACACAAGTGAACACTGCGCACAATGAAATTGCATTTATGCCTCACCCGTGCAAGGGGGCAGCCCTCAAATGGCGCCCCAAGGGAGTAGTGTGGCGGGACGGTACCATGCTCAGGGTACCTCAGTCATGGAGGAGGATGGGGGAGAGCGCTGGTTAATTACTCCCCCCACCAACCTGGCGGGTCGGGAGTCGAACCAGTAACCTTTGGGATCCAAGTCTGACACCCTAACCACTCACCCACGACTGCCCACGTGGAATCTTCCGATATCAGACAAAAAATCTAATAGCGGAATATTGGGCCTTTATCTAAAGCCTTAGATTTAAGCATGTTGACAGAAACACTCTGGTTTTGTTAGAAGTGCACATGACCCATAGGTTAAACATAAAGAGATCAGTTGTTCTCATAACTATTGTTGTTGACCATTGTTTTCTGTTTTAGTAACATAAGTTGCTGAAGACATTTTTTAACATTCAACATAACAAAATAAGTAATAAAAGCACGTATGAGTCCTGCTGATATCTTATCGGGTCAATATCGGTATCGGTCAGTACTCAAAGGTGCAATATCAGTATTGTAGGGAATAGGGAAACTCATAGTCAATTATATAATCTTGATTAAGCTATTAATATTATTTTATCAATGTAAAATACGTTTTGGTACAATAGTCTAATCATTTTCATTTTGTGGAAATGTCAGTTTGTATTCAACTCCCTAATGCCAATAAAAGCATTCTATATTAAAGGAATAGTACACCCAAAACATGATTAGCCTTCATTTTCCACTCACCCCCATGCTGGACAACACTCTGGAGTACTTTTTTGATATCTCAAATGCATCTGGAGATCTGGGAGGCTTCTTGCTGTCTGCTGACATTCAAATAATGGAGGTCTATGGTGCCCGAGGCAGAAAGGTCCATAAAAGTCCACAAAAAACGTGTCAATATTCCTCCATACTGCTCGTCCAATATATCCCAAGTGTCCTGAGTGGATAGCGTCCATAATTTACTCGAAACGAAGTCATTTAGAATGTTTTTAGAGCATAAACAGTCGTGTATAGGATTTCCTAAACGCGCGTTCACGAGTCTACGGAAACCGAGGCAGACCAAACCAAATGAAAGTGCGCATTCAGCGTCTGCTCTGACGATAATGCAAGCGTAGAAGAAGAAATGTGCTGTTTATCTGTGCAAAGAAAGAAACAACAAAAGAAAAATGTCTGAGGACTTCAGTGTTGAGGAAGAGCATGAGTTCTTTGCCGAGCTGAATGCGCACTTTCATCTGGTTTGGTCTGCCGCGGTTTCCGTAGACTCGTGAACGCGCTTTTAGGAAATCCTATACACTACTGTTTATGCTCTAAAAACATTCTAAATGACTTCGTTTCGAGTAAATTATGGACGCTACCCACTCAGGACACTTGGAATACATTGGACGAGCAGTATGGAGGAATATTGACACGTTTTTTGTGGACTTTTATGGACCTTTCTGCCTCGGGCACCATAGACCTCCATTATTTGAATGTCAGCAGACAGCAAGAAGCCTGCCAGATCTCCAGATGCATTTGAGATATCAAAAAAGTACTCCAGAGTGTTGTTCAGCATGGGGGTGAGTAGAAAATGAAGGCTAATCATGTTTTGGGTGTACTATTCCTTTAAGACCTGAAACCTTTAAAATTAAATATAGCAAAGTGGTTTATAAAACACAATCAGAACCTACTTTGCTTCTGTCTTTTCGGTTTTCCACAGGCTTCTCTTTCCATCAGCTCTTCCAAGGTTGTTTAGTAAGTCAATGGCTGAAAGAAAAAAAAAAGAATGTCAATCAATTTAAGTGTAAAGGGTTTCCAGCTAGTGTGCAGATAAGTAGTTTACAACCTTTTATCTGTTTGGTTGTTTGTTTCTGTGTCCTTAGTCATTAGAAACAGACATCAGTGGTATAAACAGATTTTGTGTGTTGTTATATTGCCCACAATGAAATGTTCAAACCCTCTCAGTTTATTAACAAATAAAAATAAATACTTCCTTTACATTTTCTTCTTTAATTTTCTTCCTAAAATATCTAATTTAATTTTTTTCACCAAATCTGCCACTTTTACTTTCAGTACAGCAAAGGAATGATAAGCCAATTGCAGTGCATTGATAACAATTCTAAAATCCAAGCTAAATATTAATTATGCCAATTAACTTCTTTTTACTTTGTTTCCTTTCCTTTTTGTCAGCCAGGAGTTGGTTCAGTCGTTCCCTCAGTTTGTTCAGTTCTCTCTCCCTCCTTTTCATTTCGTGATTGTACTGACAGGCACGGCTTGAGATGATGTTCTGGAGTTTTTGCACCTGGGGAGAGGAAGGGAAACAAAAAAATTCAAGGGAAAAAAAATAAGCTGATCCCTTATGCATAAAAGGAAACCTCAGGATTATTAATTAAACTGGTTCGCATTGCCTCTTCTAATCTCATCTAACCTCGTCTTTTTCATTTTTCAGGGAGCTCTGCAGACTCTTTAGTTTCAGGTGCAGCTGTCGTTCTCTTTCGAGCAGGCCTGTGTTTTGTCGTTTAGAGAGCTCAACCTCTTCCTGCACAACAGAATGCAAAGTGTTACTGAACACAGTGAAATTCAACCTTCATTTTTTGCAAAAATTACAGGTTTTGTTCCATCAGTTATAATACAGTACTAAAAAAAAAAACTTAATAAATTTTATTACACCTTTAGATGAGTGTTATTAGTCTTCAGGTTATCCACATAGCTGCTGAGTTTAAGCTGTTCCATTTCCATATTCTCCAGTGTTCTCAGACTCCTGTGGTGCAACTGAATCAGGTCATACATGCAGTTCAGCACAGCCACTACATTCAGCTGTGAGTCGTCATCTAATTCGGTCCAAAAAGGCGAGAGGCTCAGCAATGACACCTCCTACAAAAGACAAGAAATGTTTACAATAGATGCAATAAGAATTTGCTGCAGATAGGTATAGATTTTAAAATTAAAACAGGTATAACAAAAAGGCTTACAAACCTGTTTGATATAAGAAAGACATTCCTGCATATTGTGCTCTGTGCAGAAGGTTCTAAGACTTTGGGAGTTTCTGGGAAGTGCCAGCGATGACTGGCTGAAGTGCCTCAAGGGAGGTGTTCCACATTCAACAGAGCAGCGGCGAGCATCCTTGACTTGAAGAAGAAATTATGTCTGTCAAATATCTCCTCTGCACTGACGTATGAAATAATTAGGGACTTAGTAACTGAAAAAGCATTTGAAACAAGATAGGGGACTAAATGAGGAGAAACCTACTAGACAGAAATACATTTGTTACCATTAGTTCCAATATATTGTATTACTTCAGTACTTTTAACTTACCTTGAGAGGAGTCTGGCATTGTAGTAGTGCTGCTGTCCGCTATCCAATGTGGAAAATCTACTGCATGGGCTGATTAGAAAACATGACGGCAAGATCCACCGACCCGGTCCTGAAATAGAGAACCAGATTAGCAGTGGCCATTCAAAGCACTCTGGATTACAGGGCTATAGGAGGCTATAAAAACGTAGCAGTCAAGGGTGCAAACCAGGAGCAAACTGGGTAACAGCAGTTTAGAAAGGAGCACATAACTTAGAGCTACTATTATGATTATGTTGGTAGTTTGAGTGCATGGTATCATAGCTTGTAATGGGCAATGGGCTAAAACAAGGCTGCTAATTTTTCTTAATGGAATAAGCTGTTGATCAGATTAACACCAGACAGACAATCTGTTACTTTATTTCCAGAGAGACACAATCAAATAACATGGAGAAAAAACACACAAGACAACAAATATGTTTCTATAAGATAACAAATGTGCTTTAAATTAAAAGAATTATGATGTTTTGCCAACAATATTTGCAAAATAGCTGTATAAATGTAATAGAATTTTAAATTAAACCAATATATTTTTTGTAGAGACAACTCTATGATCCTTCTTTGTGGGTTTCTTTTTTAAACATCTCTCTTCCCTATGTTACTTCTTAGAAGATAATGATATAACTCAGTTCAGGAAGATCTGCCTTTGCTCTCAGTGATATTTAATCCTGTTAGACAAATGGAAAATCCCCCTGTTGTCAAGAAGCTTACAAGGCTACCATCCAATTTAGACTAACTACAAATGTTAACCTTTAGAGCATCTTAAAATTCAGGATATATGCCTGGAATTTCCTCATCTCAGGAATTTGATCATTGACCCACATCCATTCATTTAAATGACCTGTTAAACGTTCTGAATCAATTAAAAGCTTCAATTTAGTGCATCTTAGCAGCAATGAAGCTAATTTTATTTAAATTTACACAACATGAGTAAAGATCATTAACATAAACACAAAACTGCATACATCTTTAATTAAAAAAAACAAGAATAACAAACCGATCACGCTGGGTAATCAAACTGTATGGACGGGGTAAATCTTCAAAGTATATTTAGAAAAAGGGAAAAGAAAGCTTTATGTTTAATGTACTCACCCGTGCTTCAATTAAAGCTGTGTTCCGAGGCAATGATCTCCAGCTCTGACTGCCCTTGTATAGCATACACACATCAAACACAGCGCCGATTGGTCCAGTCATTGCCTAGCAACCAAACATGGCTCAACGCGATTGGCTGCTGCCTCTGAGATAGTTGGAGCGTTCTTAAATTAAATAAATATTTTACGTTCGCCTTCATTTTAACATAGGCTTCAAGCAAAAGGTTTTCATCATCGGATTAGTTCACAAATTATCTAAGAACAAAGCAAAATGAGGCGATTTCATATTCCTCTGGTGTCTTTTAGTTACTAATAAGTCTGTTTTTTAAGATGCATAATAATAACTATATATATATATATATATATATATATATATATATATATATATATATATATATATATATATATATATATATATATATATATATATATATATATATATATATATATATATATATATATATAAAAACAAAAGCAAAAAAAAAAAAAAAACAACAAAGCTGGGTGCAAGAGAGTTGCAAAGAATGAGTCCCTTTGAAATTAAAAGAAAGCCTATATGGGTGGAGGCCAAGGCAACACCACTAAAGACTACTTTTGTTCAACCAGTCACAGGACTGGAAAGCTTGGCTTTGCCCCTCGGGACTGGGAGTAAGCCCATTCTCATTAATTATATGGGACCCCACCCTATAGACACAAAGTAGCAAAGTAGAAGCCACGCTAAAAGAACAAAAAAACAAATCACATGTCTTTTTAAAAGTTGCTTGAATGTCATTTAAACTTTTTTGTTACTTTCATGCCATTTTAACGACATGTATCTCACAACTGTGGCATTCAGTTCACATAAAAAAAAGCTTTATTTTTTGGAAGATAATTTAATAACAGTTAAAAATTAGGGACCTCAAGTGAGGTGTATTTGTTTCAGACTGAAAATAAAATGTTTATGTAAATTAAATGAAATCCATATAAAATGTGGCTTTAAAGTAAGTCAAATGTATACTGTGTTCATACAGATGATCTAAGGAGTCATATGACCATGAGTTGATCTGGAATCTGTTAGCCATGATGCTTTTGCAGATTTTCAAGGGAAATGCTCTGATCTTTATATTGGAGAAACCAAACAACCTCTTCATAGACACATGGCCCAACACAGAAGAGCGGCCTTCTCAGGACAAGACTTTGCAGAACATCTACACCTTATGGACAAAGCACATTCTTTTGAGGACCAGAATGTTCACATCATCTGGATGACTCTTAACTTCCTGCTCCTTAATGCAGACAATACAGAAGTTAGAAGTCTTTGAAAAAGAAGCTGATTATTCAGTCACTTCATTTGGATGGGATTAAACTGATTTCAGATCATAAAGCAGAAAAATCTTGGTGTTATTTTTGATCAGGAGCTGTCATTTAAATACCATATCAAAGAAGTTTCTAGAAATTCCTTCATTCATCTGCGCAATATTGAAAAAATTTGAAATATCCTGTCCAGGGGTGATGCTGAGAAACTAGTAGATGCATTTGTTACCTCAAGGCTGGACTAATGTAATTCTTTACAATAAAGAAGTCCACAAACTGTAGTTAAAAGTCTTCAGCTGATCAAAAATGCTGCAGCCAGAGTTCTGATGAAATTAAAAAGAGAGATCATATCTCTTCATTGGCTTCGTATTAGATCCAGAATAGAATTTAAAATCGTCCTTCTCACATATTGACCTTAAATAGACAAGCTCCATATTATATCAGAGATATGATTGTTCCTTATGTTCTTGATAGAGCACTTTGCTCTCAATCTGCAGGTTAGCTAGTGGTCACTAGAATTTCTAAAAGTGGTACTTGGTTCCTCTCCTGTGGAACCAACTACCAGTTTCAGTCCATGAGGCAGACACTCTGTCTACTTTCAAGGGTAGGCCTGAAACTTTCCTTTTTGAATAAATGTATAGTTAGAGTGGCTCAGGTTATCCTGTGCTATATAATAAGTTATGCTGTTATAGGCTTAGACTTCTGGAGGACACAGGGACCCCTTTTTCATAATTCTGCTTCATTCTATCTCTATTCTCCCACTCTGCAGAATGTGTTAATCTCTAATGTTATGCCATCTATGCTTTTTCTCAGAGTAGCTTCATCTGGCTGTTCCTGTTTGACTGTGACACCATCCTGTTGAGAAATATCAGCTGTGCTGCTGCCATCAACACCCTTGTTTATAGGTGTTGGAGATCGGCCTGTTTTTCCTGACTAGTCCGGTTTCTCTGACTGTGACTGGCTGGATGTGCTCTCTTCATCCTCGGACATGGTATCTGGCTTGGAGCTCGTCTGCCTGGCTGTGTGTTTCCTGGACGGGGCCGCCTTTTACAGCTGCTTTTTTTTTTATCTCTGCTTCTGTCTCCTTGAACCCCAGTCGGTCTCAGCAGATGGCCGCTCACACTGAGCCTGGTTCTGCTGGAGGTTTCTTCCTGTGAAAAGGGAGTTTTTCCTCTCAACTGTCACGAAAAGCATGCTTAGTATGAGGGATTGCGTTCAAGTGAATGAGTCGAAGCAATCAACTGGTTTTCCTTAGATAGAAAACTTTGAATCAATTTGACTGCATGATCTGGTGAACTGTTAAGTGTCTTTGGATAACATGTGTTGTTATTTGGTGCTATATAAATAACCTGAATTGAATTGAATTTTAGACAAAGAAAATTGGTGGTTTAAGAGGGACGTGAAGGAAGCCATCCATGTCAAGAAAGAAAAAACAACATTAAACAGAGGGGGTGGACTCAGATTTCAGCTTTACAAAAACCTACACTGCAGCAATTGATTTGATCCCTTCCCGTTATCAGCGCAACTGCAACCAATGTACAGGAGAGCAGAAGACCTTGCCTATTAAGCCAGGCCAACAGTTCCCTTTAATGACACCCCTTTCAGTGTGTTAGACGGGTATGGGGCATTGCAGGCTATCTAAAGAAGCCAAACGACCCCCATTCCAAAGGTGTGGACCCATTCGTCCGTTTCAATTTGCATGCTTTCAAAACAAAAACAAGGCTTTGTTGGGCTACTGTATAAAGCCTTGAACTTGAAACAAAGCGAAATGTCTGCAAACTTGGAAACAAACTGACCTTTAAAGGCTTTTATTTAGTTGTGTGATTACTTATTTATGTTAACTATTTAGGGAGTTTTTGATATATTTAAGAACCTTCTGAGGCCCAGCATACCTTGTTGGGACCAAAGGCTGGTCCTGTTGTTATGGACCCACATTTATTATGTAAGGGAGTCAGTTTAGACGTATGGTATGGTATTCCATCTAGGTTAAAAGTAAAGGTTAGGCATAAATGCAGAAACGAAAGTCAATGTAAGTCAATGTAAACTCCTAATATGGATGAATGGAATCTATTTACTGTCAGAGTTCAGCCATGACTTCAAAGTAAAGATGTACAAACTGGTGACCCAAATTTTGCCTTTGTTTTTTTTTTTTTAAGCAGGTTATTCTAGTGCTATCAAAATGTAAATACATTCAACAGCCACAAGAAGAAATAAATCCCAAACATATAACAGCCAATAACTATAACATAGGTGGGTGCCTTTACACAGTGACATATTCTTAACTTACCTGGATCTTATAAACAAGTGTACAAATGTTTTATTTGAATAAGCATTACATAAAAATGTGCTTTATGCTTGAATTAACTGAATTTACAAAACACATATTTAAAGCAGAGAAAAAAGTTTGGGGAAGTTATTGGTGTTACAGTGGTTGGATTTTAGTTTGTGAGAAAATATGTTGTCTGAAATACCACTAGATGGCAGTGCATCCATCCAGCCAGATTCAGGTTTAATAAATTACAAATTGTCCCAATCCTGCAAGATAGGACCTGCATATATTGATAAATATATGATATCTAGGTCCATAAACGTTAAATATATGCATTGCTTTTCTCAGGGTTATCAACACATATGAAACATTTTTAATTTTGACACAATTCTCTGTTTCTGTGCAATTGCTTCTTCTCTCTGTCTGTTTGTTTACTTGTGGAACTGTGGGCTCATAATGATCAACCTTTGGAAAAACATCAGAAATTCTCTCACGCTAAAATAGGTCTCAAATGCAAAAATTGTATTTATTGTTTTTATCATACGGCTGAATTTATATAATATTACAAGTAACAAGTCCAACTGAGGAGCATTGTAACTGCAGTCATGACAGTCAGACTATTTTACTTTAAATGTAAAATATGCCCCACAATTTAGGAAACATTTTCTTCCTGTTGTGCTATTTAAATATGTCAGTGAGCATAACAGCATCACCGTGTGGAATTGTGTTAATAAAAATAATTCTAAAACTGCTTAATGACAAAGTAAAACTACTTTGCTCCTTTTATTTAAAAATGTGACAGATTACACATTGTTTTTCATACTTTGGGATCAGAAAGAAAAGCCTGTTACACGATTCTTTGCTCGTCCCAAGAGTCTGGTACAGTTAAATAATTGTGCTGGTATGGAGCAAATATCTAAAGGAAATTGGTGGGTAAAATCTATAATCCAAGTCTTCAGTCTGACTAAAAGGAAGCTAGATCAAGTTGTGCTTATAACCACAAGCTGAGAAGAGAAATTTGTGTTACATGAAAGCTAAAACCCTTAGTGCTGTGTATTTCTTTTAATCACAACAAACCTTTTGATAATATTTTTAACATTTCTGTCTTCTTCAGCCAAACACCCGAATTTCTTACATACAAAAGAAACAGTCGGTCAGACACACTTGAAGATTAATTTTATATCCTAACTATCTTGTAGAGTTCGTAGCAGGTGGTTTGTTCTGTCTGTCTTTAGGAAACAACCTGCCAAGTAAATAATGCAGAAAAGAGAAGCAGTTTGTTATTTTATAGTTTGGGGATCTCTGAAGATGTGCAATGGGTCTGTCTTGTCCTGTAAACACATGTGAATATCCAGGTCCAGAAAGTATAAACCCTAGTTTTCCATCATAATGTTCACTTAACCAGGCTATCAGCATTCCCTCTGTGCTGTGAAGCTGGAAATGCAAATTGTTGAACTTAATCTCTGTACAGTGGTTTTTACTTTCTGGATCTGGATTATCCTCTTTCTGCATAAAATATTGAAAGTGTGAGGTCTATATGTGTAATACTGTATAGCAAATAATAAATAAAGCTGAGAGTTATGCAACTCTGGCTGGTGCTGGTTTAAGATATTTTGTACGGTCAGCCTCTAGGCTCAACAGTCACCAGCAGGCCTGTTTCTGATGATAAGCCTCCCATGACTTGTTTATTTTATTTATTTTTTATTCCCATACGTGGGTGGTTATGTTAGATACCAGCCTGTTCTTACCTTTCAAAGATGTTTTAGGCAGAGACAAGAAGCGATTGACCTTTGCTCATTTCTACACCCAGATCCTCACAATATACATATTATTTGGGGGTTATTTTAAAATTAAGTTTAATTGTAATATACAGCTGTTTATTCCGGAGAGATTTTATTTGCTCCCCCAGGAGCCTGAACTTTCCTCTCTTCCTGAAGATCAATTCTCTATACATCTTATAAATCATGATACATATTTGATTTTGTAGCTTATTTTGATTTGCTAAAAGTCATCTCGGATCCCTAATGTAGTGAAGGTCGGGAAAAGCAAATTCTGGCAGCAGTGAGTCATAATGTGAACAGTTCCTCACTGAAATAAGAATAAAACACTTATCTAATGTCACCAAAATCCCTTCATAAACATGGGTCAAAAAACTACCACTAAATCACAGGAGGAGTATATTATTTTAATAGGTAGCTTACGATTTCACAGATTCACAACTTTTTAAGCATTTACTAAAACATCTGGTGGTTACATCCTGTAGAGCTTGGAGGAGTGAAGATTTGCCTAAACCTGTAAAGAGGACATTATAGTAATCTAAACAGGTCCTGACATGCATTTGTGACATCCCAAGATGACACACATTGGGATGTCACAAATCCTGAGGGGATCGGGACGAAACAGATTCAAGAAACGGATTGGCAAGCACTTTTATTCTCCATGTAGACCTTTGTCTCCTCATGACCTTAGGTGCCTCCCATTTCCGGGACCTAAAAGAAAGACAATTATAGAGGTATCATTGCACTAGCATGCGGTGTCACAGTGGCAGTTCAGCCCATTACACCTGTTTTTGGTATAACACTCATCCTACTGATGACTATGACATTGTTTACCTAGCTTTACTGCCACTTTTTATTAGAAACAAACTTACCGTAAGCTAAAACAGGAGGCATATGTAGCATTACATATTTCTATTGTTTACTTGTGCATTACGATTTTCTTGTTTCCTATTTGACAAAAATGAAGCACAAAAGAAATAAATGGATCAAATGGAAGAATATGATTAAAAAATATATCATACATAATCACAGTGAAATTGACTTTGATTAAATTGAAATGGTACTCATATAATTTCAATGATGCACATTGGTGCAGATTGTAGTAGTGGTGCCTTGCAGAAAGGAGTTCCTGGGTTTGAGTCTCAGCCTAGGATCTTTCTGTGTCCACAGAGAGAACATGCTCCCACAGTCCTAAAACTCTGAACTACCATTATGCATGCACAATATTTTGTCTCTGCCCTGCCTTTTACCCATATACTGCTGGACATGCCGTGTGAAACTGATTGATAAGTGAAAGAAGATGAATGGATGGTGCTCATACGATTATCTTTACAGGAATACAGTTGTAATCATTTAAAATTATATACATACAGTTAATCAGTACTTTGCAGTCAGCAAAGTAATATTATATCATTCATACATTTTTTTTTTTTTTGTGGTCTTTCCTAAGAAATTCATATTACAATGATAAACTTTTGATAAGAGGATCTTTCTCTAATTCATATGGATTTAATCTAATATTTTTGGGGGATCAACTTTGAACTTTTTAATGAATGTTTGTGTTGAACTTTTAGCGAGTGTGAGATTTGCAGGTTAAGGCTGAAAGGTAAGATGATGAGCACCCACTCGGCTAAACTTGAAAATCCTGTTCATGACTGCTTTTCGTGCAAGAAATCTGAGCTCTGGAACGTTTGCATTAGGCATTGAACTAGTGACGTTAAACGCTGCTGCCACTGCTGCAGTTTCCAGGACAGCTGTATTCTTAGAACTACAAAGTTTTCTGAGCAGTTAGGCACATAAAAGCCAAGACGTCGAAAAGAAAGCCAATTAGAGTTCAAGTTTTTCCAAGTATTTCACAATTATTTAATATTATAATGTTATATCTACTGTAATAACCAAATATAAAGTATGAGGTTATATATTTAATCCTAACAGAAGAAAAAAAGAGAGAAAAACTTTCTTTTTCTGCTACAAATTATCTTATCCAATGGGTTTTTCCTGATTTGTTGTGGAAAAGTATGACAGCCCAAACTCAGAGGAAGTAAAATAACTTTTATTTCCTGGCATCCCTTGTATCTTTTAGAGGTATAAATAAACCAGTTGCTTTTTTTAAAGAACTTTGTGAAGTTCTTACTGGAGAAAGTTAAAACAATATCCTAATAAAAAAAATCTAGACCAATAAAAAATATTTTATAATAATAAAAAAGAAACAAAGAAACATGATGTGGTCTGCTGCTTTAGGCCGCTTGCTTTACAGTTCCACATGATTTGCATTGAGAAAAGGTATACCACATTCATTGGGCTCCTGACATCCAGAGAGTATTTTCACTGGCAGTCAAGGAAAATTCTCTGTAAACGATAAGTTTGGATGACAGTCCCAGTGTTTTAGCACTTACTGCAAAGCTCAGACCAGCTTACATCAGCTTTGAATTAATATCAGGATGCTTGTGAGAGACAAAGTTAAAAGAAACAGATTTTTGTCTGAGCTAACATGTGATATCAACAAAGTAAGGGGCATCACTTTTAACCCATATTTTACACTCAAATGAATACTTTCAGCAGAAAAAAAAACACAATTAAGATCTTCTATTTTTGTCCACATATGTTAGCTCTAAAATTCAAAGAAAACCAAAATTTAACATTTCTGTACATCTGTGCAATTTAATTGGCTTCCCAAGAATGCATAATTACAGCAGAGCTGAAAAAGAAAGCTAGCCACACTGTGCAGTTTTACAGTTCACATTTTTGGGTAAACTCAACCAGAGGGGAGGAGCAGTAATTCCAAGTCTATAAATGTATCTGCAGAGAAACTGAAGGGCTCCTGACCAGCATTTACTGTAAACCATATGTACATTTTCAGATATACGATTAATCATTTGGTAGAACAAAGCTTTCACTTTTAGCCTGAAAATTCATAATTTTCAATAAGGAAATGTGTTCAGTTCAGATCAACTCGATTCAAAAATACGCAACTGATTCCAAAGAACAAATAAAATGTTCTTGTAAGTCTTTTAGGGGTTTCTTGTGGAGCTAAACTAGTAAGAGCTTGAACTGACATTGAAAAAGAGGCCTCTGCTTTGGAAAATAGGACAAAGAAAAACTAAACACAGATCATTTAATCACTGAAACATTTCAAACATTGTAAAATTAGTCACTGAAATTTAAAATATTTTTTAAAAAAAATCAAACATTGCTGCTGATATACTAAGAAAGTAATTATTCTATGATGAAGCTTTTCTTCAATTGTCATTGCAGAGTTTTTTTCATTTATCATTAGACTATAAGCTGATACTGTTCTGGTGCCAGACAGGGGTAAGCTTTCCTATACACCTACAGTCTTATTCAATTCATTTAATTTATATATCAAAAAATTACAACAGCTGTCATCTCATCAAACTGTCAGATTGGTAAAACGTTTTTGTTTGGACCTGTTCCAAAAGGATGCGCTTGTAGAGACAGAAGATGTTAGTTTGCATTTCTTCATTCCTTCATTCCATTTCCTCACACTGGCTATGCATACAGCGACAGTGGAAAGGGAAAAAAAAAGACTTATTTTCCTGGGGGTCAAAATTATGAAATGGCTTTACCAAAAAAAAAAAAAGTGCATGATTAGGCCTCAGGACATCTGTGACTAAGGAAGCAGCAGACAAGGTTAATGGTCCAGCTCGGAATATTGCATTTACATGTTTGTGGGCCTGGAACACACTACAGCTCCACCTAGTTATATTCTTCTCTAGTAAAGGTTGCGATGTAGTTCCAGGACCCAATCATTTTCATAAACAAGTAACAGAACAACACCAAACACAAACAGTACTTGCTTATATGTAAGGTATCTAGATATTTCTCTTCTTTCTTGAAGAAAGCTGTCAGTGCTTTAAAATCCAGAGAACTGAAGAAATGTTTTTGATGAGAAGCCTAAATTGCATTCAAAAACAAAGGAATTTATATTGTGTTTAAGCACTAAGGATTGTCATGACTCCAAGTCTACACCTTCGTACCCGAGTCAAAAGGAAGGTGTGTCTTATCAGTCCATCTAAGGATGTTTTCAGTTTTGGTATCTGCCTCACTGCTTGACTTCTTACTATTAAATATCCTTTATTCTGATCTTACCTTTCATTTAAAGTTAAAATCAGTAACTTAGTTCCCTTTGGAATTTCCCTTTATGTGGTTTGATGTTATGTTTGCTGCTGTTAATTTTGCTTACTTTGTTTATCCTTAAAAAAACATGTTACTATGATTATTGGAAAGGTAGTTATTGATTATATAGTCTATTAGTTCAACTATGTTAACATTGATATGGAAATGAGGTTCATCCATGAAAAAAAAAGAGTTAAAAAATTTAGTGATTGTCATACAGTTTTTTTCATAATAAAAACAAAACCTTAATTAATCCCCATAGGGAAATTCAGTTTCAGTATATATATATATATATATATATATATATATATATATATATATATATATATATATATATATATATATATATATATATATATGTATAAAACTCCTTAGTTTAATCAGTGTTTACACTCAGATGGTTATTAAATCAATAATTTGGGGGGGATTATAGTTTCCTAACCTAACTAGAAGTATCCTAGAATTCCTGTATAAACTCTGCTTTAACATCTCACTATTAAACAATTCTGCCTGTATACAGTTCTAAACAATACTCTTAGAAAGTGAATGGATTTCCTGTTAGATGTCTTGTCATAACTTTGTGGTGTAATAAATTCAAATGAACAAAAGAAAAACCCTGACTCATATAGGACATGCATGTTACTGTTAGAAGGAAAGTGGGAGTTGATTAAGTAACCATCATTTCGTTCATATTTGTACCAGAGATATTCACTAAGTGGAAAGAAAGCTAAGACACGTTTTCACCTGTTATATCAAACACTGATCAAAGAATCATTGGATCTGATGACTTTAGGTAAAAAATAACTTAAATTGCATTGGGATAAGTCAGACCGAAACGTGTTTGATTGTGAAGCAATTTAATATTTAACAAAACATCTTAGTCTGTAATACAAGCACATTATCAAACAGACAGCTTATATATACATATATATGAAGTTGTTTGTAAAAGTATGTAAGGTGTGTTTTTAAGTCAAAGGTTTTCATAGATTGTTCTATGACATGTACGAAAAACTGACATTAATATACCAGTATATTCTTTCTCATCTGTATGCATCAAAAGCATGCTCTTTTCCCTTTTAAATCAAACTACTTTTCAGCAAGCAATCTAGTGTCCCCTTTTTATCAAAGTAGATAATAATCCATTTAAAAAAAAAAACACATTATCACTAACCTCTACAATTCAGGTCAAATCCCTCCTCAGCATGCATTCATGTACTATAAATAATTGTAAGTCATTAAATATCAGGTGCACTGAACAATGAGAAAATCTAAAAGATGAACAGAATTGAGGCATTAGTCCACAGCAGGGCTTCCAAAATATTTCAGCATATACATTTATTCATATAAAGTGAAGAAATGTTATTCAGTTTTTAATTAATACAATTTAATTAGTAATTTAAATATATTTTTAATAATTTAGTGGGATATTTATTCTGCATTTTACAATTTTATGTTTTTCTAAATATTTGAATCATGCATTAGATAAATAAAGTGTTGCACCGATTTATTTCAAGGGACAATTATTTACTTATTCATATTTTTGTATTTTATTATATATTTTGGACCTACTTTTACCTCAAGGATACGGTTACGATAGCTGTCCCATCACCGTCTAATTGGTGTCTCGCAAATGGAACCCCTATTTGGAAACCCCTGCTCTGCAGCATGGCTTTATGCAATGTGTTTTAGTTTTCAGGTCAACCACTCGTACATAAAGCCCAAAACACAAAGACAAAATTATCAAATAAGCCGCAAGGAGCCAGTAGTGGCAGTTCTGATAGATACCCAAGGGAAGCACTGCTTATTCTGTATCCTCAAAACCAAATGGATAGAATAAAACCACAGAATCATTTAATTCATGTAAAGCACTTTCAATTTTCTTCGTACTGAACTGTGTGATACAAATAAACTTGTCGTGCCTTACAGAAGATAAATGTTTTATCTTCATTCATGAGCATCTCTGTTTATCAAGAAATCCCCCAGTTAAGATATGATTAGTCCTATTTATGGGAAATGCAATGTGCTAATCAGATTAACATCTGCTGAAACATTAGCTGTTAAAGCACAAAGAATAAGGATCACCTGCTCAATATTGATTGGACATACAAATAAATATTAGTTGCTCTTGTGATTCTGCCAACCCATATGGTGCTCAGGCATAGAGCCTTATGATCTATTTCAAACACTGCCTTATAGAAGCCCTTTATGGTGATAATGTTTTTTTTATAAGATCTCAAATCAAGGAGTAGAGGGGGGGAGTATTTTCTGCAAATAACAAAAAGGAAGCACATCTCAAACTGAAATGTTTATAACAGGAAATAACTAGAATGGTTACGAGTGGT
This sequence comes from Cyprinodon tularosa, assembly GCF_016077235.1. Classification (NCBI taxonomy): domain Eukaryota; kingdom Metazoa; phylum Chordata; class Actinopteri; order Cyprinodontiformes; family Cyprinodontidae; genus Cyprinodon; species Cyprinodon tularosa. Next base: position 867,012 of record NW_024039585.1, on the reverse strand, counting down.
TATCGCTTCTGACAAGTCCAACAGTAAGAGTCCACACGTATGGATAATCTCAGCTTAATCATTGGCGCTATAATCTTTCTACTGAGGAATATTATACAAGTTAAAGTCAAAGTTAAGAGCCGCATACCTTTGATAAGGATGAATTCAAGGGTTCTTTACCACAGCTTAGGTACCGGTATACAGTACATAGTATGCATGCAATGAAAAGTCAGCTAATGATTCAGCGATGTGATCGACCTGTAGTAGTCTGTGTGGGTAGGGAGTTTTTCTCTTATCCTTCTCAATGTTGAACCACACATTATATGCTGAATCTTTAGCAGTAATCCAGTGTTTTGCAAAGAGGTAAAGTTGATTTGAGAAAATGATACAGAAAAGCACGTTTGACATGCAACATTTTAAGAAGCGACTTCTGTTTACATAAGTAACCAAAAAGAGAAGAGATACAAGCATGTATAGGGTGGAGAATGAAAGAAATGAATTTGATTATTACCGGTAGGTTAAAAAAAATACTCATTAAGCTTAGTTCAAGTACCATGTTACATTGTAGCTGTTTACAGTACTTTTACACAAACAAAAAGCTTCTAGATTCTGCCCCGGCCATGCACAACTTCATTGAACATCCTCAGTTGAAGTTTTGTTTAAAATATTCATGCAGTAAAAAAAAAAATAATAATTACAACAATTATAAACAAATGCATAATAAGAATAATGTACAACTTTTACATCTCCAGGGTTTGAAGTGTTTAAATGTACTTGTTTCATCTGTCACTGGTCACTTACAATGAGTCAGAGGGATCTGATGACACTTGAAACAGGATGAGGAGGAGGTGGGGATGGGGGCGGGGGGGTTCTCCCATTACCCAAGAATGGGAGTAATGTGCCCAAATGGATGAAATCCTAGGAAACCGGACATCTTTACAGCCATTAGGGAATTTTAGTAGTGCATAAAGTTATCTCATCTCTGAGCTAATACCCTGTAGTCTCTCCTCACAAATTACTGTTGAATCTGAGGAAACCAAAATTGACTGACGGTGCTGGAGATATGCTGAAGGCTTGTCCTTAGTCTCCACAATGCGTCTGTGTATGTTGACTCCAACTAAGACAGCAGTTCTGTCAAATTTAACACGAGATGTTGTTTCATGTATCCAGTGAGCCTTTTTTGTCACTTTAAGTTTCCTCCGAGGCTGGCGGACTGGTGCCTGTGTCCTGATCAGAGTTTAGTGGCCTGGCATTAGCAAGCATTGACCGCTGCCTCCGGGTACCAGTGCCATTGCAGCGCATAAGGTTTTTTATCGTTGTCCACATCTCCTCATCTTTGTAGGAGTAAATGCAGGGGTTCATGACTGAGTTGGCAACAGCCATTAGAAGCATCAAGCTCTTCAGTTTCTTGACTTCACACTGCTCACAATCTACCCCGTCCAAGAACATGACCACAAGGCCAGGCGTCCAGCAGATCAAAAAGGCTCCTAGCAACAGAAAAAAACGGATCATGCATATTATATTTGAAATATATGCATATTGTAAATTCTACATTTTCTATATATTATCACAATAGAAAGTAATTGCTCATTTTATACTTTAAATCATTAAAACAAAACATGGTTTATTGAGTGGATTTCTATATATCACTTGAAATAATAAGATATTAAGGTCTGAACTAACACAACTAACAAACTAACCTTGCCATATACAGTACATATAAGACAACACAATTAACAACTTTTTTTTATAATGTCTGACTAAGCAGGATGAATTAATGGGTATAGGACAATGTTTTGTTTTTTGTTTGTCTTTTGCAGCATAACTAAGTTGAAACAAACTACTTAATCTAAAACCTTATAAATTCAAAATGACACTGAGGAAAGAGCCAACGTTGGTTTGTCAAATAGAAAACGTATGAAAATCTAAGATATACAGAGAAATAAGCAAGAGAATGGAATTAAATATTTTAAAATCAAACTGATCCATGACCAGCTGGCTGTGGACTGAACAATTTTCTCTCTCCTTCATGATCTGTAGAGGCATTACAGGACATCAACCACAACACTCTTCAGTGCAGATGGATGCTACAGAAAGAAATTCAGCTATTCTCAGTATTACTGAGGGATGGATCTGTTAATTCAGAAGAGGCATAACATGCATATGAAGAATCAGTAAATACAGTGTATTTTTATTAATGTCTGCTCTTTAGTGTTGTGTTGGTAATAGTGCCAGTATTTAACTCCCTCCCCTCCGTTGTGGAACATATTGGATTAGGAAATGTTTACACCCTTTGCAAATGTTGCAGTTAAGGAACTTGCTAGGGGATATTTACTCCTACTTATTGCATTAAGTGCACTAATTATTAATATTTGATTCCACAGGGAGCTTTAATATAAGCTTAAAATAACAGTGAAATCCTGTTTGACTGCAGATCTTTCCTATACCGACTCATTTATTTGTCTCAAACACACACAGCAAGCGAATGACTTATACCAATAAGTAATGATTCATGCTCGATGGGTGACTTAATTTGGAGGTTCCTAACTGCTCTAATATTTTATTATTATAACAATCTAATATAATTAAATCCAGCACAAAGAAACATTAATCCCGACAGCGATATAGTAAATCCAAACTGTTTCTCAGTAACATTGAGTGCCCAGAAAGAGGTAAACAAGTTACTATGCAATGATTTATAAAGTATATCCTGAGATATGCGATTCTTTTAAATTAGACCTTATCCAGCTCAACATCTCAAAAGATATAACAACTTTTTTTATATATATTTTCATTGAAATCTCTGAAAAAATTCAGTTTTACGGGGCTGTTTTTTTTTTTCTTCTTTATTTTCATATAAACGTTATATTGAAGGGACAATTCAACATTGAATGTTTCAGGAAATTAACAGAAATGTTTACTGATAGTTCTTAAAAGTTAATTTGAGTTGATTCAAATCTAAAGAGGCAAACTGAATAATTCTAAAATTGCTATTTAGGAAACCAACAACAGAATCTCTGTTTGCTGCATCTCTGCAGTAAACAGAGATATTTTGAAATTATTCACAAAATTATTTTCTGTTCCGTCTGTCTGGTCCCTTGTGAGTTTTCCTGGAATCATAAACACCTTTTCTAAGGAAAAAAACTTCCTTATCACTTTGGTGAAGCTCTTCCTATCTGAGGATTTATTAGAAGAAGGCGTGCCGTGGTTCCCTGCTAATCTCCAACCTCGGCCGCTCTCAGCCTTTAACTCACATTAGTGATTCACAATTCCAGTAAGAAAAAAAAGCATATTAGCCATTTACTTTAAACATGTTGGGGCACAAGCTACAGAAGTGAGGGAGTTACAGGCAGCAACATGCCCGTCAATTTGACTCTATATACAGCAAAACAAACGTGTCTTACTTCACTTTGTTTGCCCGTGCACATGTACAAACATACAGACAAGGTCAAGCAGAACCATGAAAGTTTAGATATTATGTTTGCAGAATATGTTTAGGTTAGAAGAACAAAATATTGACTTTGCTCTGATTCTTTATGAGAAATTAAATATCAAATGATTGAATCAATCTTTGAAAACTAGGGTTTGTTTGTCCTTATTTGTCATTATTTTGTTGATATCTTATGAACAAGCTGCTTTTGTTACTTATTGTCTGATGCTGGTTGCTTGAATAGGTGGAAGTTTTATTTGTTGCAAAAAGTCACTTCTATAAAACTTTTTTTATAGACTAAGTTGAGCTTAAAGCATATTTTTACAAAACATTCAGAAGTAGCATGTAGAGTCAGGCTGCTTTAGTTTTTGTACATGCTGTTTACTTCCAGGTGCCTTTATTCATTCCAGTCTACCTTAAACAAAGCTTGAGGGGTTTATCTGCATCCTCAAACTGGTTTCTCCAGTTGAGCAGACGGCTTTATGTCGGAACAAAGGTTTTTCTTTTCCTTCTCTATTGTAAGATGTCTCTATCAGTAAGATCTAGGGTTGTGAATACTGCAAACAGGTTCTGTAGAAAGTTAAAGGGAAATCAATTATAATGTTTTGAATGATGCAGTGAATACAATTAATGTTTCAGGTTTCAAGGGGAGCATAAAGACAGAAACAAAGTCTGAAACAGAAACTTTTTCAGAGCATCATATAAAAGGCAATTGACAGAATCTTACAGTATTTTTTGTTTTGTTTCTTTTTTGGTTGGAGAGTAGGGTATGTTCACTGAAGGCCAATGGGGTTTTGGTAACGGTTGGCTACACAGGCTGTACAGCAGCACATTACATAGAAAATAATTACACGGCAACTTAGAGTAAAGGGTGTATACGGGCAGGATTGCATGGGAGCATGTGAAAAGAAGACGGCTCAATTTACAAAGGACTTTTTTGCAGAAGAGACCCGACTAACATGTCGTTCATATTTATATTTAGATGAAAACAGAAATGCACCTAGACTGCAGTGTGGAAAACAGTGGATTTATTTTTTTTTTAACAGGATCCTAAAAGCAGCTAAATCAAAGGAAATAAATGTCCTAACTTCTAGTCCATCTCCAGTTTGGTTTGGTTATTAAACGTTCTGTAATTTGCTTCTCTTGAAGTTCTAAAACACTTTCCTGTGAGACCTTTGCCTGGTATGTTTCACACAGAGATGACTTCATAGGAACACCTTTGCTGAGCTATGCAGTGAACCGATGCGACGCAGTGATAATTGTGAACCTTTGTTTACTTTCAGAAAGCATGTGGGTACTTTGGATTCAGGGGTGTGGCACGTAACACAGCCGATTTGTTAAATGACCTTTCCTGCTGAGTCAGCTGGGTTTCTAACGTTGACCAAGGACCCACATCAAAACTCATCAACCCACCCAACCGTTTTAGTTTCTATAAGACATTTTAAAGTGATAATGCACCAATCTTAATTGTGAGGTAGTTGCTCAAATGCATGTGTGAAAAACTCAATCATTGTTTAGTGTTTGACTTTTAGAATAAGTAGAGATAACATAGAAAAAAACTAAAATCTCAATAAGTCATTTTACTTAAAATAAGGGCATTTTTTCTTGAATAGAGGAGGTAAATGAGACACTTTGCGAATGGAACACGACTATTTAAATTTAAAATAATAGTGCATATGATCTTATTATCCTATTTAAGAGTAAAAACGAATTCCACTGGCAGATCAACTTATTTAACTACTTAAATTAAGGCTAAATACATCTAATTTAAGATTTTTTCACTTATATATTGATTGTTTTTGCAGTGTAGTTGCACCCAGAGGCTGAAGACCAAAGCCAGACTAGACCTACTGTCATAAAATAACTCACATTTCAACAATATCCTAACTGCTGATGTAAATATTATTTTCTTAATCTTAAAACCATTTTAATATTTGTATTTAGTGTCATTTTCACTTTTTTTTTTTACACTGATTTTTATGTAGAAAACTGAGCTAAGAGGTGACGTGGGGCTGGATTTTAATGAAACATGCTCCAAACAAACATGTAAAGCAATTTTTGGTTAGAGTAAGAGCCTGGTATAAAAAGGAAGCAGTGTACATAAAAAAAAAAAAAAAAACAGTAATTTAGGTGAATTAAATTCTATATAGTTTTTAAACAGCTATAATTTTCATTAAATAGTTCCTTTGCTCCGAAAGAGATACGAGATATTTTCTTTTTCTTTTTGAGTAGCACTCACCGAGCACAACCATGACCGTCTTGATGAGCTTGATAGGCGTCCTCCTGCGGTTGATGGAGCTAGAGGTGTTTGACATAAGCATAGTGGTCTTCCTCTTAACATAGGTGTAGATCCGAATGTAGATCCCCACCATGGTAACAAAAATAATAGAGTTCGAAACTGACCAGAATATTAGGTAGCTCTTGCTAAAGATGGGAGCCATTGAGGAGCAGCTATCCAGTTTACAGATGCAGTTCCAGCCCAGGCTGGGCACCATGGCCATGAGAATAGAGATGCTCCAAACAAGAACGATCAATAATGTCACCCTCCTCTTGTTCAGGTTGCTGTGGACTTTCCAGTTCATTATAGAGATGTAGCGCTCCAGAGCTATAACAAGTAGATTAGCCAGCGAAGCAGAGAGACTAACATCTAGGAGTCCTTGGCGGAAGAAGTACTCATTGATACTAAGTGTTGGTGAAACGTCACCTGTGTTGAACATGAGGTACACATAGGCTATGCCTGCAAGGAAGTCCGAGGCAGCGAGATTGGCAAGAAGATAGTAGAAAGGGTAGTGAAACTTCTTATTGGTGATTACAGCAGCAATGACCATACAGTTAGCAACCAGGATGAAGACACAGAAGATGGAGCCAACCACTTTGACCAGGATGAGCAGTTTATCGCCCACAGGATATCTCCCACCAGATTTGTTATAAAAGAACTCCATGGTCTCATTATAATGACAGGTGGCGTTCTCCTGAGCCATTTTTGAAGATTGACCTGGGAAATAAAAATAAAACGTGAAAGAACAATTCACACATTTTTTTATACATGGATCACTATTGACAGGTGTGAGAATCTGCAAGGCATTATTAGTAACTCGTACATGATTAGTATAGCATGGAGGCGGATTCTACTTGAAAACAGCAGCAATATCTGACTGACTGCATTAAGCTTATAAACAAGGTATGCACTTCAAATTATATTTGAAAAATGTGCCCTAGTAAAACTACAAGGTGAATGCAGCCTTGATATATCAGATCATTGTACAGAGCAAGTTTTATTAAAGGCAAAATAACGTTTAGGTTCAACAGGTTGAAGTGAGAGAACAGCAACATGTCAGACTGACAGTAAAGGAAGAAAGTCAGTGCCAAACTCCAAACTTACAAAAGATATTAACTTCTACTATTTTAATATGAATGAAAACACCAGGCTGACATTTTCTTATCTTTGAGAAAATATTTTAAGAGTTTTTCACAAATATTACACAAAGCTTTCACTGAGGTTTTACTCATTACGCAACTTTAGAGCTCCGTGTCCTACTGAGCTTAAAGAAGAAGTTCACTCAGATCCCGGAATAATTTAAGAGAAAAACAAAACAAAAGTTGACTAGATAACATTTTTAAGGCCAGTCAAGCAGTAAGAAAAACTATTCGATTGGAAGATTTACCTGTGGGAGGATTAAGGTATTCCAGGTGGGTTGCGTTAGAGAAAAAAACGTTGCGAAATGTCCCGTTGTGGGTAATTCAGCATTGCAGCAGTGTATTTTCCTGGCAGCTGTGTGGAGAGGGAAGTGGCAGCATGAAGCCTTGGAGCTGAACTGAAGGCAGGGAGGAGGCGCCTTCACTTTAACTCCAGCACGCTGACGCACAGCGCGTGACACACCCACGCTTGGATTCCCCCCACAGTCCCCTCAAGCAGTCTACATTTCTACAGCCCCAAGTATACAAAGTTTAAATTTTTCATTTTCCTATATATATTTTCCTATATCATAATGACACCGAAGATAAAGACTTAAATTAATTTCCATCGTTTTATCTTCGAACTGCCTCGTTTATCTATCCTGTATCTGTAACAGAAAATTATTGCATAAATTTAAAAGATTACCATGCAGCTATATAAACTTGTGTAAAAATTCTTCATCCATGGCTTTTTTTTGTGCGTGTGTAAACAATGAATAGGAACTCACAAATGTATTGGGTCAAATAATGCATATAATGAAAAATAGACATTGTTGTTTCCCCCTAGAAAAATATTTTATTGCAAAATTTGTCAAATAAATTACATCTTGCTCTCCGAAGGACACATTTCTGCAAATTGATCAAGCCCACAGACTCCTTAAAAGCAGGAAACTTTTTTTTGAACATTCACTTTATACTTTATTTAAGAATATAATAAATCCAACATATAATACATATAATACAACATATACAAATGTATCTTCATATATGCAACTACAAAGAGCATCAAACCCAAGAGTAGTGGAGAAAAAAAATAAAATAAAATAAAAAGGGATGGGGCTCAGGGAAAAACATTGAAATCTTTTTCAGCAATTGACAGTTCTTAGAGGGGTCTTTATTAGCTCCCATAGACAGGAGGTGTATATGTCTAGTGTACCATAAAAGAGGGGAAATACAAACAAAGGGGGCTGATATCATTTTGTTCTGTTTAGCATATGAGGCTCTTTATCTGTGTGGCCATCCAAAGTAGTCGATAGCTGGGGCCCACACTTCCAAGAATATGTCCATTTTCCCATGAAGTTTTGCTGTTATCGTCTCCATTTTATACACATTCTTCAACCTTTCTTGCCATTGTTAAAGGGTTGGGGGCAAAGGTTTAAGCCAAGACAGAGTTATCTTTTTCCTTGCTACTAATAGCAGAATCTGTAGTAATTGGGCTTCCCTTTTCCCAATATTTTCTTTTGGGATCAAACCTAATATATAGTACTGCTGGTTCAGTGGTAAAGTAAACTCAAGTATTCTCTTAATTTCTTTTTGGATCCCTTGCCAAAATGGAATCAGTACTGGACAGTCCCAAAAAAGGTGAGCGTGGTCCCCAATCTGATTACAGTTCCTCCAGCATAAATTTGAGAAATTTCAGTCATATTTTGAAATACTGAAAGGTGTTTTAAAAAAATCTCATTCTTAATTTTCAGATCCATAGAATTGTCAGAGAAGTGTCCCTGTAGATGTTTATATATATTAGATATAATCTTCTTTTTATTATTTTCCTCTACACATTTTATCAGAAATAGTTCCAAACATAGTGTATTATGTTTCAAAGTAGGCCATTCTTTGTGTGATAAGAGGTAATCCCTTAATTGTTAGTACTTATAGAAGTATTTTGAATGTAATCCATATGTATCTTGTAGTTGTTTAAATGACTTCAGGTTTTCTCCAGTAAATAACTGATTAATTCTTAAAAGGCAGGAAACTTTTTAACTATACCCTGAAGTCCAATGGAATCTGTTACATTAAAAGGCCAATTTTCTACTATGTCAAATTTGATTTGGCTTGTTCACACTGCAATGAGTCCCATTTAACTCAACCTTTGCCTGGATACGTTTTTTGTTTGTTTTAAGCCTTGGTTTCAAAGTTTATTTCACAGAATCGGGCAGCTGGTTCCAGAAACCTTCCTGAAGCAGCTTCTCTGGATGTCTGTGCAAACCCACAGAAGAAATTAAAACATGAACCAACAGATCTCACATTTAAAAAAGCCACCCGCATGGTTACCCAATGAGGTCATTAATAATGACACCTGGATTCAAAATAATTTCTGGCAAGTTAAAGGGAAAGCCACTGTGCTCCTGGTTAGAAAATAGTGATAATGATGACATCAATAATTACATAATTCTAAGCAGTTTGGAGAATGGCTGATATCATAATTTGGAGAATGTTTCATAAAAGTGCGTGACTGGTGGTTGTGACCAACATTGTTTAGCAGGATTGTGTAATATCTTTGCACGAGCAAACTGCAGATTACAAATAAATCAGTTTCACAAGCAACATGCAGCTTGTCCACCAATATTCTGTGCAGTCTACTCTTATAGCAGGCTCTTAGCTTTAGCACCAGCTGCACAGTTTACAGGATTTGGAAAATGTAAACTAAAACTGCACTTAAACACATCAGGGCCACTTTTCAAAAAGCAGGGTTAGTTCTGAGATAAATTCTTAAGTACACTGGCTTTTTACATTTCAGAAAACTAAGAAGCCATTACACCGAGAAAAATGACAGAATATAATAACGTTTTTTGAAGTAAGCCCCAGTATTTCCAAGTTTTAAGCCAGGACTTACAAAAGATGTGTTGGAAATGGCTTGTCTTTTTCTGAGAGAAGCTGGGTCACCCAAATACCTTAAATTGTATGTCCTATTAATTCACCTTTCCCGTTGTAAACAGTAAAAACACTATCCATAAGCATGTGGCCGCAGAAGACAATCACTTGCACTGTGTCATTGACTTCAGAGCAATCCTTCCTTGACAGAAGCAGACATGCAAAAGGAACACAGAGCATTGATCTGTAAATACTATAAAGCCAACATAAGATTGAAGAAATTAGATCAGATTGTGTTTATTAAAAAATATCTTTTCTAAGGAGCTTTAGTCTTCTAGTTCTGTGTTTTTTTCCCTCCAAAATGAACTCAAACTTATGTGGAATATTCAAGTACCACCATTACGGACAATAAAAATAGTGCAATATGCTAATTTTGCTACGGAAATAGTTTGCAATGGAAAGAGCTGTTTATTATGTATAGTTTGAATGATAATTATGTTTTTATATCTACCTCTACAAACATGTTTAAAGTATTGTTGAACAATTGATGTTGTAAATTGCAGTATTTTGCAGCCAAAAATAATTGCCGTGGATGGACTCGAGGCCATATGTAAATGCAATGTACAAATAATAAAAACTGCTCTGTAGAAAATGACTTTAGTGAACAGAATATTAGTACGTGTAGTAATAGGAATTGCGATGCAATAAAAAAGGTATTTTTAAAAACTTGAATAGTTGCAGCTGTCTTTGACCATCCTATTAGAAATGTATGTATCTATAATATTTTATAAGAAAATAAGAAGCTAATAAGATAGATGTGATAGACAATGAACAATGCCTAGCTGAGTAGGGGACATCTTCAAGCTAAGATAATCATATGCACCAAAGTCGGTATAATTATTATATATTACAAGAGTTTATTATTTTAAACCATTGTAGTATTTTAGTACGTTTTTTAGTGTCTTTGTAGTAAAAGGTTGTTACAAAAGGTTTATTGGTAGATTTGGGACAATTATTCAGAAAAAAAGGTGCTGCAGATATTTCAAAGGGCAACAAATTTTAATAAATTATCTAAACAAGAAACAACAAATAAAATATATATATATATATTTCAAGAAGAATGGGCATTTTCTTAACATCAATATGCCCTTGATCAATTTGATAAAGAGCTGATTTTGAGAAAAACAGGCTGAAATGTACACAGGAAATACTCCAGCAAGATAATTAAGAAAATAACACAGAAACAGATTCTCCCAACAACTATGTGGAAAACCATTTACACTGATAAACATTTTATTCCTGGTAATCACAAATCTTTAATAAAATGTAACTTTTTTCACTACTTTATTTACATCCCTAAGGGGATTTTTCTAAGACTACAGTTGTACCCATTTCACCTGTCACAGACCAACTTGGTCTCTCACTTCCACAAACATTAGCATTTTTAAGGATGTTCATCACAAGCCTCCTGAAAAACAAAACTATGACTTTTTCAACCAAGAGCCATCTTAGCACAACACTAGATCCTCATTTCCCTCCATATCCACACTGCGGCTCTTTACATCATGTTATAAAGTGAATTTAAAAAAACAGACTTTAAAAGCCCCAAAAACAGGAATTAATAGTCATTGGGGATAACTCATTTTGTGTAAGAATTTCCATTTCCTGTTTTTTACTCTTATGGTAGTTTTTATTTTAAGAGCATAAATATTTGTCAACATGCTCTATTTTTGAGCCAGAAAACCAGATAGTCAAGCTCTTTTTCTTTATTCCCTTTAAGCATCATGCAGCAAACCACAACAACCTTTTGGATAAATGAATTTTTAAAAGGAGGGAAACATTTTGGGGTTCTTGCATCTCAGCTTCCAGCTGAAGCCAAGAAAAATGCAAGAGAAAAGAAATACAATTTAAAGTAAAAAAAAAAAAAACGCAATCATCTAACTGAATAAGGATAATATTTCATGCTTTAGGATCTCATGTTTCCTCATCTAATTTATTCCCACACATCAAAACAAAGAAACTCCATAGATCGATTTAGTGAGATCGAAGTTGGCAACTGTCTCCGATTGTACAGTCCAAGTGAAGCAAGTGGATTAAGGACCAAGTGGTGTCATTAGTCATCAAGAGTAATTGCATTTACAGGATTGTCTGGTAACTGAAACGACACTTAAGATCCAGAGCAGGAAACCTCAAATGTCCTAGTGATAGACCACAGCCCTAATAGATGAGGAAAATAAATAAAATAAATTACAGGTTGATATGAAATATCAGGTCGGACAAACAATGCTGTGACACAGGACTTTCCAGAAGTAAAAGTAAACCTTGTAAAGATTGCAAAAACAGGTCCCATATTAAAAAAAATTATAAATATGAACTTTAACCAATGGGTAAATATATATATATATATTTTTAATATAAGATATATAAGTATTACATTATAAAAACTCAAGGAGTCACTGTGTTGCCTTTCACTGGGTTTGAAACATCTAGAGGAAAACATTCAAGAGGAAGAAGTGACTCAAATGTTACGTGGTGACGAAGACAATAATTGCCAGTCATTACCCCATGTTAGGAAATTGTCAGACATGTCATCTGATTACAAAAGTGATATAAAAAAAAAAGTCAACATGAAAGAGAAAGCATTTGTACTAAATGAAACTCGACACATTAGGAAGATTTTGAATTGTATCATCTTGCACATTAGAAAATAATCAGGGTAACTTTAAACCTCACAAATGATTAAAGATATCCTCCAAGGAAAACAACAAAACGCTACGGAAAATGCCTCTGGCTTTATTTCAGCTTTGGTGTGGGAGCAGGGATTGTTTTTTTGGAAGGTATCGCAGCAAAGATTGGGTGTGGGAAACCAGGGGGATGTTTCTCCTAGTTTTCAGCTCAACAGTATCTCTGTATTCAGTCCATCATTGGGAGTGTCTGCATACCTCCCACCACTAATTTCATTGCTCACAGACCAAGTAAGGCAAAGCCAATCCACAATGTGAAGGAAACCTCACTACAGACTGATGATGGGGATTGGCTCAGTGAAAAGGAATGCACATTGGGGGGAAAAAAACCAATAAAGATGCCTTGTTGGCAGCAACTAGATGAAAGATATGCAAAACGAGGTCTTAATTAAAAGTTGCAAGCAGTTTCTTCCTTGTACATTTGAGTTGTTAGAGAAAATATGAAGCTGACAGAAGACAGTAATGCATCCAGCCAGAGATTCATTTCATTCCATTAAAAGGTTTTGACACAAATGCCAGTAATCAGTATTACATTAAAAATAAGCAACACCACACTACTATGTCAGTGTCAAAAGAGAATGGATAGGCATGCCTAGGTTACTTTAAACCTAAACCTCAATCTTAAGGTATTAATTATTTAGAGCCTAATAGTAATGTCATATGAAAAGGTTTGGGCACCCCTGTTAATCCTAATTATTTTTTATGTCTAAATATTTGGGTGTTTGCAACAGCTATTTCAGTTTGATATATCTAGTAACTGATGGACACAGTAATATTTCAGTATTGAATTAAGGTTTATTGGATTAACGTTAAAACAAAACTTGACAGGTGCAAACATTTGGGCACCTCAGCAAAAAGAGACATTAATATTTAGTAGATCCTCCTTTTGCAAAAACAACAGCCTCTAGTAATTTCCTGTAGCTTTTAATGAGTTCCTGGATCAAGGGATTTTTGACCATTCTTCTTTGCAAAACAAGTCCAGTTCAGTTAAGTTTGATGGTCGCCGAGCATGGACAGCCTGCTTCAAATCATCCCACAGATGTTCAATGATATTCAGGTCTGGGGATTGGGATGGCCATTGCAGCACATTGTAATTGTTCCTCTGCATGAATGCCTGAGTAGATTTGGAGCAGTGTTTTGGATCATTGTCTGGCTAAAATATCCATCCTTGCCGTAACTTCAACTTAGTAACTGATTCTTGAACATTATTCTCAAGTATCTGCTGATATTGAGTGGAATCCTATGCAGCCCTTAACTTTAACAAGATTCCCAGTGCTAGCATTGGCAACGCAGCCCCAAAGCATGATGGAACCTCCACCAAATTTTACAGTGGGTAGCAAGCGTCTTTCTTGGAACGCCTTTTCATCAGTCCACAGGACCTTATTCCAAAATGAAGCTGACTTGTCGAAATGTGCTTTTGCATACCTCACGTGATCCTGTTTGTGGTTTACTTGCAGAAAAGGCTTCTGTCGCATCACTATCCCATACAGCTTCTCCTGGTGCAAAGTGTGCTGAATTTTTAAATAATGCACAGTGACACCATCTGCAGCAAGATGATGCTGCAGGTCTTTGGAAGTGGTCTATGGGTTGTTCTTGACCATTCTCACCATTTTTCTTATCTGCTTCTTCGATATTTTTCTTGGCCTGCCACTTCTGAGCTTAACAAGAACTGTCCCATTGGTCTTCCATTTCCTCACTATGTTCCTCACAATGGAAACTGTCAGTTTAAATCTCTGAGACAACTTTTTGTACCCTTCCCCTAATGACTATGATGAACAATCTTTGTTTTCAGATCATTTGGGAGTTGTTTTGAGGTGCCCATGATGAATCTTCAGAGGAGATGCGAACAGGAGAGCAACTTTAAATACATTGTCTAATGATTGGATACACCTGGCTATGAAGTTGTAATCTTAATGAAGTTACCAAATCAATTTTGTGTTTCAGTAAGTCAGTGAAAAGTAGTTAAGGGTATTCACATCAATAAAATGATTAAGGTACCCAAAATTTTGCACCTGTCAAGATTTGCTTCAATGCATATTGCACATTTTCTGTTAATGCAATAAACCTGAATTCAATACTGAAATATTGTGTCCATCAGTTATTAGATATATCAAACTGAAATAGCTGTTGCAAAACACCCAAATATTTAGAAATAAAAATAATTAAGATTAATAGGGGTGCCCAAACTTTTTAATATGACTGTATTTTCAGTATGATTGAAGTTTATAAACAAGAGGTCAGAGAAATAATAACATTACTTTATTGATCTCACATTAGTGAAATGTATCTCTGCTTTTAACCCATGCCCTTGGGGAGCAGTGGGCTGCCATTATAAGGCACACGGGGAGCTGTATGGGGTTAAGGTTCTTTGCTCAGGGACCCAGAGTGGCAGTCTGTGGAAGTGGGGCATTGACTCAGAACGTGTGGGTTCCAAGTGCAATGCCCTAACCACAAGGCCGCCACTCCCCAGGCATAAATAAAGATAAAAGGTGTAGATAAATCTGCACCATAATGCATCTTTTTGCAACCAACTTTTCTGTCAGACCACTGTAGAGGTAAGCAGTCTATGTAGACCCCATGTCTTAATGTGACAGACTACTTTGTCATCCATTACATTTAAAACATAAATCAGATTTTTAGGAATAGCATCTCTATGGTGTTTTGGTCGTTTGTGTAAATATATTCATAGATTTATAGACTATGTCCGGTCATCTTAGGTTTTCATAATCAAGGTATTCAAAACTGTGAAAAAGGAGTCATTCTGGAAATTTGGCAATTATAGTTGTAATTTTTTTTTTTTTGAGGTTTTTCTGACAGTAGGCTGACAGGAACGGGGAAATTAGAGAGGGGAAGAGTCATGCAGCAAGGGACCAGAGGTCGGATTTGAACCCGGGTCGGCCACGTCGAGGACTAAGGCCTCCATACATGGGTCGTGTGTGCTAAACTCATGTGCCACCTGCACACCAATTATTGTTGTAATTAATGAGAGAATAGAGTATTACAAAGAAAGAAATAAACCTACCGAGGCCAGGCTGCAAATACATCAACATGAAATTCAGCATGCTTGTTAATGACTGCCATCAGGAGCTAAAATGATCTGAAACATCCTCCCATCCTCACCCCCTGAAAAAAACATTTTTGGAGTTGTGAGCTTTAGAGTAAATGTTTAGGTGGCGAGTTCTAAACATTTATTCTAACCCAGCAGAACTGAGTCTGGTCCAAGTAACTGGTAAGGTTTAAATTTAACATCTTCCTTCATATCGATCCTTCACTATTCACTTACAATTTGTCTCCTACTTCTCCTTGGAGACAAATCCTGATAATAACTCAGTACTTCTTGAATGCAATATTGTGTCTTCAAATCAACATAATAAAAAGCAACTTAAAATATCAGATAACCAATTTGTCTGATTTTAACCTGCCTATAATCAATGCTTGTTAACAGCAAGTGTGCCAGGATAAGATATTCTTAATACATTACTTTAAAAAAATTCTAATTCTTGCAAAGAAATTAGAATCACTTGGTATTGGTAGGACCAAGTTTGACTAAAACTACAAATCTCAAAGTGCAATACTATTTTACTGTGTTGCTTTGGGGCAGAATAGCTGATCAATGGTTTGGTTTCTCCTGGAGACCCTTACATAAAGTGCAAAGATGGTTTCTTTCCATTTCTATTTGATTTTTCTCCGAAAAAATGTGTCTGATGTACCACAAAGATGGTTAAACGTCCCATTTCAAAACCCTGGTTGACATTTCCTCTTGTAAGAGTCAGTTTTAGGATGTTAAGTGGATCACTCAACTCATCATTTTTACAGGATCCGCTTCCTAAACACAACTAAAAACCATCAAAGCTCATTATTATTGCATAACGGAGCACAGATTGAACATTTTAGAACTTAAGTGTTAGACTTCAAATTTGCTTGTCTACCATTTGACAGCAAAAAGCCTAAACTTATCAATATTTCAGGCCAGTTTTCGGTTTGTGAACTGGTACTGTAGCTTTCGAGTGTTGCGGTGGTTTTCTCAGTTCTTGTTAGAACGCACCTCCTGAACTGAGTCTTTGTTGGGAAACTTTGGGATTTTCCATGAGCCTCAAAATAATATCTAACATGACTGTTACAAACTTATGCCTGCAGCAACATAATTAGCATTTTATCAGATTGCACAGGCAGTACAGCACAATCAGCTAAGGTGTTGTTACTGTACAGGAGTTCAACTAAACCTAACCAAACCCTACCCAAAAAATAGCTGCAGTTTTTGCAGCTTTTAGCTGCAGTTTAGCTGCAGCTTTACATTTACAACCATAACCCTGTTAATTTGAGCATGGCTTAATAATCAGTACAGATTTTCTTCACACACACAATTTCTATTCAATAATTATGACAACGTGCATATGGCTGTAAAAGGAGATGAGAAAAAGCCATTTTTATCTCAGTTTTATTTTCCAACCATCAAGCAATTCATTTCCATATCAGGCTCAACGCAAAATGTCAGCATTACAGCTCAACTTGTAACAACCATCCATGTTTGCAAATGAAACTAACAAGTACCACTTGGAGAGCAAAACCTTATCAAGAGGAAGAGCTGAGAAAGGTGGAGGTGTATGACCCCAGAGGCACCAGAGTTATGACATTTAGGATCAACTTGTAAATCTCAGGTAGGCACATGACTCAAAATGGATTTCATGTTCCATACACACATTTTCCATCATAAGGGTTTGAACATTAGTGAAGTATCTTGGCATTGCTGTCGTACCGTTGGCAGCAGCAGCAGCGGTTTATAGAGTTACTGAGCTCAACTTCTGTTTGGCCATTTTCTTCCTGCACAGGAAAATCTTTATGACCCTGAAGGAACTTTTGCAAGTCAGTCAACGGGAACCCATGCCTCTGGTAGTTCTGCAGACAGAGACAAAAGAAAATATTAAAACTTTTCAGATAAAGTTTAAAATAATCTTTGAAACTGAACCAGGTAAAACACCTTAAGGTAACAGACAAAAAAAACAACAACTTTGATTTAGACTCATGAACAAATCGCAATTTAGGAGGGTTGTGACCATTTCAGTAAAATTAAAGCAAAGCACTAAAACAGGGAGGGTGGTTAAAATTAATGGGAAGATGGATGGAGCCAAATATTATATATAATATAATATATAATTCCATTCTGGAAGAAAAACTGTTGGAGTCTGCAGAGACCTGAGAGTAGGACGGAGATTTATCTTCCAACAAGACAAGGGTCCAAAACATTAACATCTACAATGAAATGGTTGTTAGGATAATTAAAGCATTCCTTTAACATGGTTCATAAATATACATATCCAGGTGTTAGAATGGCCAAGTCAAAGTCCAGAGCTGAATCCAATCGACAAGCTGTGAAAAGAACTGAAAACTGCTGTTTACAAGCGCTCGTCATTCAACCTCACTGAGCTTAAAGCTGTTTTGCAAGGAAGATTGAGCAAAACTCCCAATGTGCAAAAGTAATCACAGCAAAAGTTGGAGCTATAAAGTATTAACTGAAGGAGGCTAAATCATTTTGCACACTCAATTTAACCGTTTTTGTTTTGTTAAAAAAGTTTAAAATATCCAATAAATTTTGTTTGATTGCATCCCGCTTGTTGTTAATTCTTTACAAAGGATTACAAATTTATATCTTCATATGTGAAGCCTGATATGTGAAAAAATGTTGAAATGTTCAATATGGGCAAATACTTTTGTTAGACACTGTAAATGCCAGCTGTTCTCTTGCTGAACAGAACATTTAGCTTAGTTTGCTCTTGTTTTTAAGAGGAGCTCAGACTGGTCCCAAAGACTAGGTCACATGACTCATTCAATGACTTAGTGCAACCAATTAAAAACCAGAGGGGTCCAAACAAAGAAAAACAACAACCAGTAAAGGTCCGGAGACATTTTTAATTATAATGGCTTATTCTAAACAGCATTAAACACTGAAATAAAAGGAGTTGTTTATGCATCCAAGTTATACATTGAATTTTTAAATACAAAAATATAAAAAAAAAATAGAAAGTTTTTCCATTTAAAAATTTAAATTGTTTTTGATGTAGAGAACAACAATCTTTCAGTTTGGTATATAGACAATTTCCTGAATCAATTTTTATGAACTGACCGTTTTTTTTGTTTTTCTTTTTTATGGCTTAACAAGAGCAGTGGGCTTTACGCCACCCTGCAAGGCTTTAAACCTGGGTTTGAATGGAGACAAAGCCATTCTAAAGCACATATCAAGGTGCTCATTTTGAGCCTGGATCGATATTTATTTTTGATTATGTTCATGGTGGAGAATCCTGCTTTACAGCAGAAAGGTGAGCCAAACATACTCAAACTGTGCAGGTTCATCTTTGAGCTTGCTATTTCACTTCTCTAGGTCACCACGCTTTTTCCAGCAGTCCACACTTTCGCTGCTCTCTTTTTCTCTTCATCTTCTCCATCTTTCCCATCACCTGGATTGCCACAGGTTTGTCTGCTGTCTCTAAAAGTGCCTCGCAGCAGCAGCCCAGACTGACACAGCTCATTGGCTAATTTGTATCACGTGTAGCCTGGTGCCGGACGCTCCGGAGGATTTACTATACAAACAAGAGCTAATCCGTGATCTCTGCTCTAGTCTCTCTCGCTCTGAGATGATTCCAGCTTTATGACATGGCGCATTATCCTGCTGAAAATAGCCATCAGAAGTTGGGTACATTGTGGTCATAAAGGGATGGACATGGTCAGCAACAATACTCAGGTAGGCTGTGGCGTTGCAACGATGCTCAATTGGTACCAAGGGGCCCAAAGTGTGCCAAGAAAATATTCCCTACACCATGACACCACCACCACCAGCCTGAACGGTTGATACAAGGCAGGATGAATCCATGCTTTCATGTTGTAGACGCCAAATTCTGACCCTACCATCCGAATGTCGCAGCAGAAATCGAGACTGATCAGACCAGGCAACGTTTTTCCAATCTTCTATTGTCCAATTTCGATGAGCTTGTGCAAATTGTAGCCTCAGTTTCCTGTTCTTAGCTGAAAGGAGTGGCACCCGGTGTGGTCTTCAGCTGCTGTAGCCCATCTGCCTCAAAGTTCGACGTACTGTGCGTTCAGAGATGCTCTTCTGCCCACCTTGGTTGTAACGGGTGGTTATTTGAGTCACTGTTGCCCTTCTATCAGCTCGAACCAGTCTGGCCATTCTCCTCTGACCTCTGGCATCAACAAGGCATTTCCGCCCACAGAACTGCCGCTCACTGGATGTTTTTTCTTTTTCGGACCATTCTCTGTAAACCCTAGAGATGGTTGAGCGTGAAAATCCCAGTAGATCAGCAGTTTCTGAAATATTCAGACCAGCCCTTCTGGCACCAACAATCATGCCACGTTCAAAGTCACTCAAATCACCTTTCTTCCCCATACTGATGCTCGGTTTGAACTGCAGGAGATTGTCTTGACCATGTCTACATGCCTAAATGCACTGAGCTGCCGCCATGTGATTGGCTGCTTAGAAATTAAGTGTTAACGAGCAGTTGGACAGGTGTACCTAATAAAGTGGCCGGTGAGTATATATTCCAGAATGCTTAAAACAAAGATGGTGCAGGCATCACTCACAAAGTAGTGATCATCTGTCTGGATGGTCTGTTAACCGAGCTAAAATAAAGTCCACTATATAGTCCCTGCTCTATATAGTGATTGAGATATTTAGGGGTTATGGTGATCGTTCGGACAGCCAAGGATTGTATACAGATTTCTGAATATTTCCATCCCAAGTCAATGAAACTCCTCCAATATAATAATTTAGAAATTTTTGTTTAAAAAAAAAAGATCATCTCTACCTTATATCCCACAGTGCATAGATTTTTTTGCCTCAGTCGTTTTCTTTTTCATCACATTTTTATTTCGTGATGTCATCTGTTCAAGAAGACAGCGGAGTCCCCCATTCTCCTCTTATTTAAAAGCAGTGCTCAGCTTTGGTAAACTGACTGTAACTTTAAGGTGTGTGAGCAGCAGTTTTACAAGCAACAGGATTTCTACACGCTGTCTGAGATATTTGCAGCTTCTGGCAGAAACAAGTAATGTTTGGTCATATCATCATGGGCAATCATTTTTTAGGATTGCATAAAATAAACTTAATCTTTTCTTCCATTATTTATCTTGTATTATAAACCCACTAATACATATATAATCCTTTTCCTAACATTCCTGTATATTCTGTATAATCTGTGCATGTAGCTCCCATATTCATATTTATAAAAAAAATTTTACAGTCCCCAACTATTACTTTTTGCTTGTACATACACCTGTAATATTTATATCCTGTATAGCACTTCTGGATAGATGCAAACCACATTTCGTGGTAATGAGGCTAAAAAAAAAGGCATTGATAAAAGAAAAGCTATTAAAGTTTCTTTGTACATAATCAAATGTGGAAAGAATCAAAAGGTAATGGATACTTTTGCAAGGCACCATAAATGTCAGTGCGCAAATAGTGCTGCATTCTTCCCCTTTTGAAAATCTTACCTTAATTGTCTCATAAGAGTCTGTGATGAGAGCGATGAAAAGGGACAACACCATGTAGATGAACAGGGAGATGAAGGAGTAAAGGTAAGCCCGACTGAAGAGCCACACCAGGGTATTCTTGTCCTTTAGCTGGGCAAAGGTGGTAAACATGTCGTCCCCATTCAGTAAGGAGAAGAGGCACTCTGCAACCCGACTCAGGCCCTCGAACTAAAGGGAAGCAGGTAAGAAATTAGTAATAAAAATGTTTAGTTTTTGCTTGAAAAAAAAAAAAAAGTTATTCTAATAATTATAATGTTTAATACCAAGTTATACATTAATGTTTGAACAAACTTGTATACATAGAGAAATGGGTAAACTACATACATTAAGAATTTAAAGAGAACTGAAAACAAAAATGACTAAAGATCTCAAAACAGGCTCAATCTAGAAACGATGCAGAGGACAGAATCACAACAGCTGGCTAGTCACGACACAAAGATTGAAATGAAAAACAAAAAACAGATGTCTTGCAGGAGGATCATAGATGTCAGATGCGGTCATCATGTCAGCAGCAGTTATTCGTCAGAGAGCAACAGTATTAAAACGATTGCTGCGTCTCAATGGATATAAGGGAGAATAGTCAGATGTATAGAAAGTAGAGTTTAAGGACATCCTCTGTTTGTTCCTTGAGTAAATACACGGAGGTCCCTGGAAGGGCTGACATAATATCAGTGTACTTCCCTGGCCATATTTCTGCAAATACCCTGACTGAAAATCCATGTTTAACTGCAGCATGGAGAAAACTACATATGTTACAAGCCCATTAAGCTGTATAATTTGCCATGAAGTAAAAATATTAGAAAACTAAGGTATAAATGGGAAACAACAGAATGCTATATGTTATAGCATGATATTGACTGGTTAATAGAATAGGAATTTCATATTTGTATAAAACAATTTTGAGAAATGTGCCATCAGATCCTGAATGTGTAATAAAGGAATCCTTGCTGACCAGCTGAAGATCAACACCATTTATTTGCAGTGGACCAGTTGAAGTAGAGCAGCTGATGTGGCACCGTCTGAACAAATTTGCTTCTGTTGGGCAGGACTTGTTTTGACTCCACTCCTGGTCAGACTTCCGTAAATTATTTATCTTAACAGAGGAGGATAGTTAAACACACGGCTTCCTGATGCCACTTGCTGACAAGGGTTTTTCCTCTCACAGACAATCTGTATGCCTTTAAAGAGGCTGATTAATAATTAAACAGTGGCTAAGGGCAGATGGCTTGAAGTTCTTAAAGTGCCAAAACATTTGAAGTGTTCTTCACAAATGCATGCTCTACAGTTTTTCTGCATACATTCCTTAGTTTCTTTAACTGTAAGCTGAAAAGAGCATACGTGTTCACCTTTAGTTTTCTAATCATAATTTCAAAGATAAATATCAAGATTTATTTAATACTAGGTGTATGGCAGCCTAACAATAATTTGTTTTTTTTTTATTAGAAAGTATTCTAATCTTAACAAGACATGTATACAGAGCAGAATATCACATAGTAACAGCCTGTAAAGCACTGAAGGAAACCATCATAAGGAAATCGGAATAATTGTAATATTTTCTTAATTATTATTCAAGTTTCCTTTAGGACTTAAAGTATATTTGAACTGAATTGGGAAAAAACAAAACAAAAGGAGAGAAAAAATTTAAAAAAAAATTAAAAAAAACACACACTGACATCTAGTGGTTGCATTGAACTCTTACAGAAACTTAAGATTCAGTTGCTTTAAATCTAATATCTTTATTTCTGTTTTCCCATCCATCAATCATGCAGCAAGCAAGCAGTTCCACTAGACATACTAAAATATTATGCACCTCCTGAATATGAAAATCATTTTATCTAAAATGTTTTTACATGTGTTCATTGTATTTGTTTTGTTTTCCACAATATATATAAAAAAAAAAAAAAAAAAAAAAAAAGGTATAATGCATAATCTGAAGTAAAAACATCACTCTTAGACCTTTTCTAAGTGTGCAGGACCATGCCTTTACCCAGGTTTTAATTTTTTTTCACAAACTCAATATTTACATTCTAACACTCTGATGTAGGGCATGAGATCAAAGTAAATAAATCAAGTAAAATTCCTTGATTTCAAGTTATTCAACATAAACTAGTTCTTTGAAACAAAATGCATTAGAGATATGGGAATGGGACATTTGATCCAAAAATGAAGGACCATTTAGTCTTTTTTTGTAAGAGAAACTTCTTTTAGTAACTCAAAACAAAATGGTTTTGGCTTTTTAATTTATAAAGCTCAGATATAAGGAGCAATGTCCAGAAAGTACAAATAAAAATTTGACTTGTTTAGTAATGCAGGAGAGGGCTGCCGATTCATTTCCTCATTTTTTCCCCCAAAAATGCTGACATAAATAGCTTATGTACTCTGGTAAATCTGCATAATAAAAGTGGAATTTCAATGGAAACACTTTCAGACATTTAGATTTCCCTTGTTTAACCACAGGAACATGTGACCTCAACATTTATTGAGGAAAAACAGCATTAGTCACCAAAAAAAAACAAAAAAAAAACACAGACGTTATATTTCCTCTATGGTTAGAGTTGCTTCACACCTCTCACAGCATGACTCAGTGCAGGGTTTCAAACAAACCCTCATGTCTAAGCAGAGCCTTTAAAAACCCATTATATACCAACCTTTTCGTGGTACGGTCCCAGTACAATCCACCCGCAGAACGTGTAACCGAGGTAGATCATGCCAGCACAGCAGCAGAAACGAAGAACTTTAGGAAAGGCTGCCTTCATTGTTAAAATCAGGACCTAAATGCATTCATGAAATTAGGTTTCAGCCTTTAAGAAGAAATATTTAATCATGATTTTCCTCAAACATTTTAGAGGCCATGTTTCTGAAAAAAAAAACAGACTATTAACAGGTCCACGTGCAAATCGGTGTCAATGACTAAACGCATTCAAAAGGCAACCAAAAACCGAGTTTACAAAAAATCCTAAAGAACAAAAACACTCTGAACTTACATTATATTTCTGGAAGTATCCCAGGTACCTGATCACACCAACCCATACCAGTAATGTAGAGGTTCCAAGGAAGATGCTGCAGACATCATAACTTGTCAGACTCTACAGGTGGCAAAATAACAGAAATTCGGATAAAAATAAAGAGTATGATGGCAGCATTAGAAAATATGCTCAGAGTTCTTTAAGAAAAATTAAACTCCTTGTAACCAAAAGGTAAATCATGCATGCAACTTTAACGGTAAGTCCAGCAGGAAGTTAACACACAATTGATCAAACATTTGAACAATATTCACAGCAAACTACATAGTTATATTCATAATAGTATTTTAAAGTCCACAAAAAATTATTTTACACACAGAATTTGTCATTAATAATTAACTTTATATCATTCAGCTTGTTTATGAACATGCTGGGATTTCATGCCAAAGGTCACTAAAGATTATACAAGCGCCTACTGGAAAGTTTATTACACAGTCAGGAAATAACTAGATGTAAAAATCAAAGGTTATACTACATTTATCTGTATAATTAACACTAAACGTCTCCATTTGAACAGAATGAATTCAAAGAATGCCACAATTTCTGGATGAGGAGAAAATGACCATTCACTTTAACCAGCATAGCTTCTAAACCTCTGAATGGGCAAACATGTTTTACAAAAGGATCAGATCTTTAAATCATAACTGCCTGCAGGAATAATCTAATACATCATGTGTTATTGTTATCCAATTATGAATATTAGCATATTCTAATAAATAACTTTTTATTCTAATTAAAAAGTAATTCACAAAGGATATATTCTGGTCACAAGATAATTTTAACCAAGGACTACTTGCCTTTAAGAGCTAATTAATTTGGATGATCAATTAACTTAATTTTCTAGCAAATGTGGATATTCAAACCGGCTGATTGCCACTAGTAAATGTTGATCATTTGAATTTAGAACTGCAAGAGACAATAATACCCAAAACAACAAAAATGTATATATTTATGAAGTTGTTAAAAGGAATGATTCAAGCTCCAAACCTTAGGGACAGCAGATCACTGATACAAACTAACCAGCGACACATCCACTTTATTTATGGTCAAATTTGTTAAACAATTTGCCCAATACTATTAAACAACCAAAAATATACTAAAAATGGTTGTAAGACAAATTTATGGTCCTTATAGGATGGTGGTTCAAGCACAACCAAGAGAAATGGTTATTTGAAATATGATAACTGCAGTAAGTGTTTTTTTTTTAACTGCCATTTTATTAGAGCAATGCCTTGACATCACTTTACTTAACAATTGTATTGATAATTGAAAAATATAAAAAAAAAATAAAACAAAAAAATAAAATTGATAAAGAAGAAAACATTTGAAAAGTTATTCCCCTACCTCCCTCCCCCTCCCCTCTTTCTTGTTCTTTTGTAGCATTGCTATTTTACAATAATAGTGGTGGTGGGGGTGTGGTTAATTTCATTAGAGACATTTAATTTCTAAAGCTGTCCAAATCTATCCATAACAATAGCTTTTTGCCATAAACGTCTTACAGCTCCCCAAAAAAACAAACAGCCCTCTTGTTTAAGGTAAGCAGTATATGACCAAAGCAACAAAGGCTGAAGGCTGGATGTTTATAATCCTCATTATAGAGACACACCGAGCCAGAGATGGGCAGACTCTGGGTACTATATTTAGGATACTCTTCAACATTTCCACATTTTTTTTGTAAACCCATTTGCTTATGTAGTATTTTGCCTAAACTGGTCTTAGTGCTGCCCTCCATGTTGAGATGTGCCTCCTGCGGTAACGTTCATATTATCTATTAAGTTTACAGCACAGCCCTTAGATTACGGTAGAATGGTGCATTCAATTTATCTTAGAATATGGAAGTCAGTAACATAATGCCCTGGGTGATCGTATTCCAGTTTCCTGCTTGTGGACACTTATAATCGATTGCTTGTATATGGCCACTATAACATAATGTGGGAGGGTGAAAAAATACCATCCCACTTAGGCACACCCCTGTGATGAATCAGTAGTTTGAATTCCAAGCACTGTAAACATTGATCCGTAGTTTTTAAATTAGTATTTTATTACCTATTAGTTAGCATAGTGTTTCAATTTATTAAGTCATATCAAATTCACTGACAATTACCCCACCCATCCAAACACTTAGCACTGCCCTCTTTGGTTGAATACTCTGAGGCAAGAAAATGCTCAGTGTGTAAATTACTGAACGCTGTTTAAAGGGGGTTTTGAATTCCCGGACATTAAAGGTGCTATTTAAATACAGGCCGTTTTCCATATGCTGTAACATGAGGTTTAGTTACAATAAGCAAAAGAAATCAGGTGTCATTAAAGTCAACATCTTATCAAGCTTACCTTTGCTTGAATTTCCATCTTCAGTATTGATCCAATTATTGCCAGCAGGTCACTGATGATGACCAACACATACCAGCCATTTAGAAACTCACTCTGGTCATCTTCACACACTTTCCGATGGAAGTGCTCTTGAAAGAATTGTGAGAATCTCTAGAAAAAACATAAAGGCAGAAATTCAGATTAAATTAGCATTTTAAAACAGTTTAATCAGCAAGCATAAGTAGATCTTAAGTACTTTAATTTGATAGATTAGGTTTGCCATTTATTTTTTAATACGGTTTATTTTGATCAGGGAAGATTTTCCTACAAACAATCTAGAACTAAAATATAGAAAGTTGTTGATTAGAGGACTGCAACAAAATAACATGATCATTTTTCATAGATGACCTGGAGTAACCTGACAGCCAGTATGATAGAGCGGGTGCATAATGCGGCTGATGTTATGCAAACCAGAATGACGAAGGCATCAAACACCAGCAGATAATGCGTGTTCTTCTGAGCTGAAAAGGACAATAAAAAGTGGCTTAGTGCGTGCTTATCTCAGACACAACTCCCTCACACTCACTACTGATACGAGCCTAAGAAAACGCCTTCCAACAGAAAAAAACTTCAAGAAGCAAGTCTTGTTAGATATGCTTAAATGAAAGTATTTAAGTATGAGATAGGAAGAGCGTTCAATTGTGATGAAACCAAAGAAAATTATTTTAGTTCAGATAAAACATTTGCTTCTGTAATCTGCAGTAAAACTAGCCTAGTTTTCCTCACCTGTTCCAGATATCTTCCAGTCTTTGCATGCACTGCTTTCAGCATCTATATCCAGAAATAACTTTACTTTCCCACTATGACACTGGTTATCAAATGTGATCTAACAGGGAAAAAAAAAAAGACTGAGCCAAAAGAATTTTAGGTTTGTACCAAGTGGTGCATTTTCACTCAAAAGTAGTGAAAAAGTATTGATACTTTAACAAAGTATAGATACTCAAACACTGTATCTGAATTCAATACCTATTTGGAATGATATCAATACCAAATACAAACGTTTGCATGTTTGACACATTAACCTTGAAAAGTTGAGTTTTTCATGATAAATTATTATTATGCCATTTGTTATTTCTACGACATCAAATATCAAATATTTTCCTGGGTGTCAACATTCGAGTTTGAAATTTTAGTGTCGTGACAACCCTAACCGTAACATAGAAGGAATAACAGTCAGGTAGCTCCCGGTGTCGAACTGTCTGCAGGTTGATTCCCTTCAGCTGCAACGTTATTTTGATGTCAACAAGCCTACAAAATAAAAATCACTGTTGAAGAGTTACATGATAAGTATACACACATGCATATATTACATAAACAACACAACATACCTGTAAAAGTCCAAATCGAAAAATGATGTATTCTGGATTCTCCACATGTTCGCAGTCCTTGGATCATGTGACATGCAGACTGAAAGAATGGAAAGAAGAAAAAAAAGGGGGGGCTGCTTTTAGAAATTTTGTTCAAGTTGACGATTGCTAAACTTCGATTATAAAAACTACCTGTTTCTAGCCGGGCATCAATATTATAAGACTCAGTAGAAGGCTCAAGGCTGCCTCTTTTGTAGTACTCTTTACAGATGGTGAGAGGCAGCAGCTTTCCATCTTCATCCTCAGCATAACTGATCGGCCCCACAGAGAGCTGGTCCAGCTGGCTATACTGTAAATATCACAGGCCTCAGGTAAAGCACAGTGTCTCTCAGTATTCTATGGGGAGGAAGGTTTCCTTGCACTTCCACCACAGCAGGCTGTTTATCATGCCATAATTAATAGAGATTAAACAATCACTTAACATTTATTAAAGAAACCGCTTTGAACATTTTATGACTGCTAAATGTCAGGAACAAACAGTGATACCATTTAAATTTCAATATAATAAATATAATAAAATAAAGTTTAGACGAGGTCATTCCATTTCGTAATTCCAATCTCTAACAGAACAGCACCTCCTGTTGTAAATTTCTGTAGTAACATCCCTGGCTTGTTGTAAACTCCATTCCTTACTGCTTTCTTTCAAAAATGGCATTCTTGTGAGGACCCATGAATGCCAGATTTAAGGGGTGCATAATAAAAAAAAAAAATGTCCAAAGGACAAATTCTCCCAATTGAGAGTTGAATATTTGAAATTTATTCAAAGTTACCATGGCGCCTTGGTTGACTCTCCAACGCCCGACCACCCCACACACACACACCAACAGGCTTATACTAAATAGTATAGTATGATGAAAATATGTCAATATCTAAAGGATAATTTAGTTAAATTGGTGACTCTGGAAATATTTCCTAGAAACTGGACAGTTAAAATGCAGGAAGAATTGATTAAACTTCATCATCCAGTTTGTTCATTTTTGTTCAAGTCATGAATAATCATCTTTCCTCAGTTTTAATAAATACCAGATTTAAAAAAAAAAAAAAAAAAAAAAAAAAAACTTGCCTGATCAAGGACGTAAAACAGCCTGTCGAAGACGGCATGCTGCGTGTAGACAGCAATACTATAGTCATCCTCATCCACTCCAGTGTAGCCTTTCAGGAAAAGGTTTTTCAGGGCCATGGTAGTTTCCTCCTTATAGGCAACCACTAGCTGGTTGTTGAGGCCAAACAGAATGAGCTTGAAAATAAAATAAAATAAGAATGGACAGTAAACACAAAGTCTACCAGCATTATTCAGGGTATAGTTTCATTTTTTGAGCAGGGTCCAAATTATTTGGTACACCTTGGTGGTACAGAGTTGAAAATATTATGGTAAAGTTTCAACAAGGTGTTCAGAAACATTCATCTGAGATTGGCCCAGACTGAACAAAAAGAATCATAGAGCTAAAAATGTTTGTCAGTCTGTTACTGTCCAGCTTTGGCAAGGCTGTGGAAATTGAAACAACTGTTTCCTGTCATTGCGGATACCCAAAAGGAGGCCCTTTGTCGCTTCAACCCAGATTCAATACTTTGAGCATTGAGAGATGCTATTCGACAAACTAGCTTTTATTGGAAGAAAAATAAAAATCATTTTACATTCCCTTTTTCCCCCCACTGAGATTTGATTTAGCAAGTTGCTTTCATCGCAGACAGCGGTTGCTGTTTGCATCTAAAAGAAAATAAACTGAAGCCAGTAAAGGGCACACAAACTAAAACTTAAAAATAAGTGTTTTTAGTTTTTTGTTTTTTTTACTCAAACAAGTTTGCATTTCGTTTGTGAGCGAAAAGTTTACTTAGATATGTCATAAATTCAAAATTATCATGTTGATCCATCTCAGATTGAGGTTGTTTCCTGTAATCCTAAAAGTCTGGAAATGAAACTACACATACTTGAGTAGTGATCATGACAATCTTCAAAATCTGGACCCCCATTTTCCATGGTATGTGTCGACGGGTCCTGTACTTCTCACAGGGGCTCATGAAGTAGTACCTCAGGTCATCTCTCAGGCTCTCTTCCTTGATAAGATCTTGAGTTGTGTCAGAGCTGCAACAAAAAGAGCAACATAAGGTAGGGGCAAACAGGAAACGGTTACTTGTGTGTAACTGCGGTACATGCACACTTCAGAGATAACCATTAAAGTGTGTTTTTTCTCTTCAACACAGTTCCAATCTGTAATTTGTAGCTCATTTTCCTGTGCAGATATCAAAATCAAGCTCTCTGGACAATAATGCAGAAGTGAAAGTGTGAGAAAGCAGCAATGTCACCAAGTTTCTGTTGGTTCGAGTAAAGGGGAGAAAAACTGCAAACAGTGAGGACAGTGCTTGCTTTCATGATGTTTCCAAGGTTCAAGTCCAAGGCAAGAGAGGGGCCTGCTCTCAATATTTTCCCAATGATTTGCCAACTACAGTTACAGCGCATATATATATTTTAAAAGCATTCGGACAAATGTTTTCAGGGGAGTTTTAGAGAAATATAGGCCAGGTTAGGTTTAAATATAATTTTACTTTGCTTTTTATTTACCTGGAGGGTAAAACCGGGCAGGCGCTTTAACGACAGACATAAAGTAACACAAATATGACTTTTTATCTATAGGAACTTACCCAATAGAGTTGCTCCTGTCCAGATACCGAACTAGTAACTCCATTTTCGATGAGCCCCTTGAGAAGCACCATTTACCCGAGTGGGGTTACGACAGTGCTCACCGTCACTTTACGCGGAGGAAAGTGCAGCTAAACTTTCTGCGTGACTGCTGAGCATCCACCCAGCCAATGAGCGAGCGGATTCCAAGCGGCGCGCAGGTGCGCAATTTGGGATCAGACAACCTGATATGGAGCGCCAAAAAAATAAGGTAAAAGTACTTAAAAGAAATTCATGTTTCTATGGAAAAAAAGTTGATAGGATTTAAAAAACACAAATCGACAGAAAAAAACAGTTAATATCAATTATAAAGAAAAAAATATAAAATTAATTCATACATATATTTCGTGTTATTTATGCTGGCTGCTCCTTTTTTTGTCTTTTTTTCTATTATCCTAACTAATTTCTCTTAAAAAAAAAAAAAAAAAAAAGTTAATAGGATGTAAAAAAAAAAAACAAATCGACAGAAAAAAACAGTAAATATTAATTATAAAGAAATAATTATAAAATTAATTTATACATATATTTCGTGTTATTTATGCTGGCTGCTCCTTTTTTTCTATTATCCTAACTAATTTCTCTTTAAAAAAAAGTTAAAAGGATTAAAAAAAACACAGATCAATAGAAAAAAACCATTAAATATTAATTATAAAGAAATAATTATAAAATGAATTCATACATACATTTTGTGCTATTTATGCTGGCTGCTCCTTTTTTTGTTTTGTTTTTTTTACTATTGTTCTAACAAATTTCTCTTAACATATGCTTCTTCACAACAATTTCTACTACTTGTAGATAATTGTTGAAATTTTATTATGCAAAATACAATACAATAGAGTACAATTACAATACAATACAATACAAATTCCTCAAAATTTACATTGCTTTAAACACAAACACCCATTGTTGTGCCCTTTAATAGAAAATATAATTTTTCAAAGCTATGGCAAATATATAATTTGACTTTGAGTTTTTTGCATCAAATTAGTAAAATAACTACCCTATTTTAGATTATTTCTTCAGCTTCTTCAAAAATGTATAATGTTTTGAGGACAGCAATTCCGAAAACTACTTTAGATACTAACAATATTTTATTTGTTATTATCAAAAAAGTATCCGAATAGGACAAAACCTCAGGATTATCCTGTCAGGCTTTTATTTGTTTAATAGACACAATATTTCCCAAACAAATAAACAAATCATGTCTGTTTTCATGCAGAATGCAAGCCAATCTCTTAAAATCAGTCTTAACTTAAATGATTCTAGTTAAAGAAAGAGTACAAAACCTACAGCCTTGAAAAGCTATCATCACAAACCATGCATAAATACCTTAAGCATTCTTTGAAAATGTGATTAAACACTTTGAGATAAGTATTTATTAGTAAATGTATAGTATTTTTCAAATGAGGGTAAGTTCTAAATTGAAATCTGAGTTTTAACTGTAACTGATATCATTACAGTGAACTCCACTGGAATAAAATGAAATAATAAGTGGATATACAATATGCATGTAAAGAATGTTTTTGGATTCATTTTGATCAGTGGAAAGGCTGCTGCACCTGATAACAAAGGTAACTTTCAAGATAAACAGATAAATAAAATAAAATAGATACATAAAGATAACATTTTTGTACATGAGAACATAATAAAAACTTGGAAAGAAACAATTACATTGTGTTTTGGGGCTCTCCTGGTTCAAAAAGCTCCATCACATATCTACCTTTTTGGCTTTTTACATCTTCACCTCTGCCAAGTTGTAAGCTCCAGCTTTGTCACAATCCTTTGGGCTTTGGGTTTCTCTTGGGTCTCGGTTTCATTTATTTTGCTGTTGTTTATGTTCCTTAAGTTTTTGACTTATTGGTTTGTTGTTTGTGTTTGTCTTACTTTATTTTAGTGTTTGATCTTTGAATTTTGGACATAACTTTCTGTTAGATTGTTCCCTCTCTGGTCCTCATAGGTCTTCTGTTACACTTTACATTCATTTCTTAGCAAAAAGTGTGACCCCAGATGTACAATACAAAGATAGAAAATATTAGAATAGAAAACTTTGAGTTATCTCTAATATCATATCTTGTGTTGTTTTGATTTTTTTACTTATAAGTAGACAAACATTGCCAGGTGCATATATCGGCATCAGCTCTATTATGAATTCATTGCTTGATATAAACGCATTCCTTTGAAATGTCAATTAATGAGTGAAGAAACTAATCGATTGGGTTAAAGCGATTAGAAATCTGCAAAACATAAATTAATCATACAAATGTTTAGATTACATTGTGCATTGTCAATTTCCTCTGCATGTACAGCTTTCTTTTCTTAATGAATCTGGACTGAACATATATTTTTGAAAAATGTGTTGATTGTTGGTGAAAGCAACAGTTGTGTGCTTCTTGTATATGTATTGGGTGTGGGTGGGTGTTGGTGGAGACATAAAGGCTGTTTCCAAATGTCCACTATATAGTGGTTACGCCATTTTAAATGAGTGTCCAAACGTCTAGCGGATGAAAAAGTAGTGGACTCAAAATCGCCCACAATGCTCTTTGAGGAGCAGTGATCATCCATGTGCTGAGGTTCGAATTCAACGGCTGCGTCCTTTGAAGGCTAGATTTGTGGGCCAATTACATTATAGAGCAGTGCCGAGGTCTGTTCAGATTGGAAGACTCCTCATTATGCAGCCGACAAATGCTGCCTTCTTTTTGCCTGTTTTGAAGGACAGGTCGAGTGTATCCTACGAAGCCTTGGTGAATAGTGCTGAATATTGGAAGTGCAGTTTAATATAATTCAAGTATGTGAATAGCTATGAAATGAATGAAAATAGTTATTTTAAATGGTTATTGAGTCAGATATGTCAGATATAGGGTTGACATTTGGACACAGCTCAGATAGACCGGGTCCTGGGAGGATGCAGCCTGAACACAACCATGGGCTGTGGCCAAATGTCCGCCCTAACCACCATATAGGGCACTGTATAGTGGTTACGCCATTTTAGATGAGTGTCCGAATGTCTAGTGGATGAAAAAGTAGTGGACTCGTAATTTAGAACAATGCACTTTGACAAGTACTTATCATCCATGGTCACTAGATGAGCAGATATATCCCAGAATGCTTTGCCTGGAGAGCTCTCCTCACAAAGCCCCATGGGATTTGTTGTCACTAAAAAGTTCACTATATAGTCCCTGCTGTATGTAGTGTTTGAGGGATTTAGGGTGGATGTTCGGACACTGCCAAGGTGTAACAAAAAGGGGTGATGGGAATGGAAGATTTAAAAATCACACTTCTTGTATTTTGCAGTCATAACATTTTCTTTAAAAACAGAGAAAGAAAAAATACCAGTATCCAGAAATGACTCAAATGACAAGTTTCTAAAAGTTGTACATATTTTTTATTGGAACAAGGTGTTTAAATTTTCAAGTTAAAACAGGTTTATGATAATTAACTGAATATTCTTGCTTTGCAAAGCTAACTTTAATTGTGATTCCACCACCATCATTATAGCAAAAAGGGAAGCAGAAAAATAAAATAACCTGAACCAAACCAGTTAAACCTAGAATTGATTAAATATAAAGTCCCCCAAATGCAGCACACTTTTAGGATAGCAACACCGCAGACCAGACAGTGAATTGCTCTGCTCAGTGTCTAATTTTCAATCTAATTGTTCTCATTCAGTAAACTTGGAAAGTCCAATTAAATCAACTAAATTATAACAAATACAGATATTGTTAAACTGCTGCTATAAAACATGTATTTAATCCAGTGCAACTGCTGATGTTTGTTGAGCAGAAGCAATTTCAGCCTTCATGAATCTCAGTGATGGCAAGCTTCTCTCTTCTCCTGGTAAGGCTTCTGGATGCATCATTTCCCCACATGTAAACAAAACATAATATTTAAAACTCAAAGGTTGTTCTGCATTTATGTCAGAAATCGTTTGGATAAATTTTGTTAACAGCCAGAAATGAAGAGCAAACAGATGCTGTCAAATTATTAGTTTGATCTAGCAGCATGAATATTTAAATCACTCACCTGAACGTATCCAACCATGGTGCATTTCTATTGGCTGATGTGTAGGGGTTGGACGCCTTCTGTAAGGTTCATCATAACAACCTTTCCTCTGTGTTTTTATTTGTTTGTTCTCTACTAACACTAATATGGTCTGATTGGCTTCCGGTTGGTCTGGCGTAGTAACAAGTCTCTCTTTTTTGACCTCAGGCTGGTTTTCAGAGCCCCCCTGGTTCCCCGCAGCTTCTCTAGGCTCCTCACTTGATAGGTCGGCACTGTTTAAACATTCAGTACGGGGCTCTTCCATGGCTCTTCCAGGTTGTGTTTGATTGACGGCATTTTGTTCTAACCTGACATTGTCATCTTGGCGTTGTGCATTTTCAGGTAAAAGAACTCCCCCAAGGGGTATCATACGTCTCACAAAGAGCTGGAAAACTCTTGGTATGCCTCCAGAAAGAGGTATCTGCAAGACATCCAGCCAGTAAACATAGTAAAACAAATATACAGGTGCTGGTCATAAAATTAGAATATCATGAAAAAGTAGATTGATTTCAGTAATTCCATTTAAAAAGTGAAACTTGTATATTATATTCATACATTACATACAAACTCATATATTTCAGATGTTTATTTTGTTTAATTTTGATGATTACAAATGACAACAAATGAAAATCTCAAATTCATCATATCAGAAAATTAGAATATTGTGAAAAGGTTCAAAATTGATGGCCCCTGGTGCCACACTCTAATCAGCTAATTAACTCAAACCACCTGCAAAAGCCTTTAAATGGTCTTTCAGTCTAGTTCTATAGGCTACACAATCATGGGGAAGACTGCTGACTTGACAGTTGTCCAAAAGACGACCATCGACACCTTGCACAAGGAGGGCAAGACACAAAAGGTCATCGCTAAAGAGGCTGGCTGTTCACAGAGCTCAGTGTCCAAGCACATTAATAGAGGGGCGAAGGGAAGGAAAAGATGTGGTCGAAAAAAGTGTACAAGCAAGAGAGATAACCGCACCCTGGAGAGGATTGTGAAACAAAACCCCTTCAAAAATGTGGGGGAGATTCACAAAGAGTGGACTGCAGCTGGAGTGAGTGCTTCAAGAACCACCACACACAGACGTATGAAAGACATGGGTTTCTGCTGTCGCATTCCTTGTGTCAAGCCACTCTTGAACCACAGACAGCGTCAGAAGCGTCTTGCCTGGGCTAAAGAGAAACAGGACTGGACTGCTGGTGAGTGGTCCAAAGTCATGTTCTCTGATGAAAGTAAATTTTGCATTTCCTTTGGAAATCAAGGTCCCAGAGTCTGGAGGAAAAGAAGAGAGGCACTTCATCCACGTTGCTTGAAGTCCAGTGTAAAGTTTCCACAGTCAGTGATGGTTTGGGGTGCCATGTCATCTGCTGGTGTTGGTCCATTGTGTTTTCTGAGGTCCAGGGTCAACGCAGCCACATACCAGGAAGTTTTAGAGCACTTCATGCTTCCTGCAGCTGACCAACTTTTTGGAGATGCAGATTTCATTTTCCAACAGGACTTGGCACCTGCACACAGTGCCAAAGCTACCAGTACCTGGTTGAAGGACCATGGTATCCCTGTTCTTAATTGGCCAGCAAACTCTCCTGACCTTAACCCCATAGAAAATCTATGGGGTATTGTGAAGAAGAAGATGCAATACACCAGACCCAACAATTCAGAAGAGCTAAAAGCCACTATTAGAGCAACCTGGGCTATCATAACACCTGAGCAGTGCCACAGACTGATCGACTCCATGCCACGCCGCATTGCTGCAGTAATACAGGCCAAAGGAGGCCCAACTAAATACTGAGTGCTGTACATGCTCATACTTTTCATGTTCATACTTTTCAGTTGGCCAACATTTCTATAAATCCTTTGTTTTTATTGGTCTTCAGTAATATTCTAATTTTCTGATATGATGAATTTGAGATTTTCATTTGTTGTCATTTGTAATCATCAAAATTAAACAAAATAAACATCTGAAATATATGAGTTTGTATGTAATGTATGAATATAATATACAAGTTTCACTTTTTAAATGGAATTACTGAAATCAATCTACTTTTTCATGATATTCTAATTTTATGACCAGCACCTGTATTTTGGATGAAATATGTTTGTGAGTGTCATGATGACTTTACCAGAAAGCACAACGGGACAATGATAAGGACTGGTATCCAGGAGATTATTGGTAGATCTTTGAGGAGTGCTTGGAAAAACTCCCCTAAACCTTCTCCTAAGGGTTTCAGTGGCTCTTTAATGCAAGTTGTAATGGTATAGAAAAATACCTGATAAGAGAAAAAAAATAATAATTTCAGGATTAAACTTTTTGCAATATGTTTCTTAATAGGTGCCATTCATTTTTTTTCTGGGTGCTTTTGAGATGAATAACTGTAAAGCTAGCCGATTTTATGCTGCCAGTTTTCTTTACTTGGTTTTCTACAGCTTTCCTGATATTAGTCAACCTAAATTTGTGTGATGACAAAATTGTTTCTAAAAACCCAAATTAATATAACTCTCTCACTAACTGTAAACATATTTATCTGTTTGCCTTCTTTGTCCTTTATAAACTATAGGGAAAAAATGGCTGTTTTATTTAACTGGTATTTTAAATGTGTAGTTAGAAGAGTAAGAGTAACAAATAAAAGGAGGGCTAAAACATTCACCATTACTCACTCACTATTGCAAGGGCATGTCATGCATTTAGAAAACCATTTGCACTTCTCTCAATACATTACCTCCTTATGGTCACTTCTGTTTACAGAATATGATTGGCTTTAACATTTTTACTAAAAATCCCAAATCCAAAATTTAATGGTGAATAAAACTCTAACAATTGCTTGATAGTTATAAGGGGAATAAATTATAAAAATTAAAAAAAATTTCTGTATGTATATATACCTGATTGAAAAATGCAATTTTAGCCCCATTTTACCTTAGGTTTGAAAGATGATGTAAGCATTGGCTTTTTATAGGCCAAATGATACTTTGATGATACTTTTCAGAAGAACAGAAAATTGTTCTTTAACAGGCAACTTTCAAACCAGCAGGTGTGTTTTACCTTGAGTGGAGAAACCGAGGAGAGGGGATCAATTAAGATTTCTCTTAGGATTTTCTCACAAGGGTCATCTTGAAGAGTAAAAAAGCTTCTATACCCTCCTGAAAATAACAAAAGTAGAAAAAAAAACAAATGCTTAAGTTAATTTTCCTTTTAGCACATACAAAAAGGTTGGAATTTTTTGTTTTTTTTAGCCTAATATATTTAGCACTATCCTCTTGCCAATTCTAAATATATATATAAAAAAAAAACAGAATAAACAAGTATAAATACTTTTTTTTTTATGCTTCAACACCAACCCTTGTTCTGTATGTAGTACTTTTTGTTAAAATATGATGAAAGATGAATAGGATCCTTTTTCTTAGAGAGCTTCTGCCCTATAACCTATTACTAAGTTCAATGTAGAGCTTGTTTAATCTGAGATTATTTCTAGACCAAAAGATTGCTTTATAAACATTTGGTGACTACACTGTCTCAGGATTTGTTAATTATCTTTGGGTGAGCGTGGCAGTTAGGTATGACCAAAGTTGGGGTTTTTCTGCTGTTGTTTTAAATATTATCAAAACTCGGTGGTGTCCAAGTCCAGTGCATGAGAGCTACAGTACCATGCATATGCTGCAGATGCTATTTCATCAACTAATAAACACCATGTGGATTTAAAGATTAGATTAGATTTTTGATAGATGGACTGTTTCATGTTGCATTAACTTGGCCATGACCATCCGCAGTTCAATGTTTCATTTAATTGTTGCTAGGACCAGGTGAATGAGTTCAGGAGGAGTTTCTGAGCAGTGGAGCAGCAATAAAACTTTTAGCGTAACAGATAAGTTTTGGCTTTTTAAATGGAGTTTGAATGTCAAACAATAGCCACAATCCTAGAACAGAAACCTGAAATCTCTTGGACATCATCGTGTTCCCTCATCTTTTCTCATGTGACAGTCTCTGACATTTTTTGTGCAAAGCTATGCAAGTCGCTAGAATGACACAACAGTATAATGGATTAATAGCATATAAAACAAGCTGCCAACATCCTCAAAGTTGTTCTATTTTATATTTTATTAGAGGAGTTAGTCCACCTATCCTTCTCTTCATCTATCCTTGTCTTTGCAGGGTTACAGAGGGTTTGTTGCCAAAGTGATGACGACGGGCTATAGGAGGAAGGTAAAGTACCAGGAGAGGATGCACACATATGAAATTTATACAGAAAACCAAAAATAGGATATACCGCCATCTAAAAAATTTCCAAAGATCATGCTTTCTTTTAATTTTCTTGTGTTTGATTGTGGACATTTTCATGATGTATAGTCTTTTGCCCATATAGACTGCTGCAGATAGACACCATAAGCGCTTCACTCTGAAAGACAACCGGTAGAAGGTAGATTTATGAATTGATGGCCAGACAGAGTTACAGATTTGCTTGCATATTGTATTTACATCTCTACAATTGAGTTTAGAGAGCAGGTAGAGGCAGCTTTCCACTTGTTCAATTTGTGTCATATTGCTTCTAATGTATTTCTGGGGGGATTTACATAGTTTTTCAAGAAAATCTTTTGAATTCCAAAAAAAAAAAAAAAAAAAAAGACTATGATCTGGATGACTGAGAATCTTAACCAACAAGTCTTTTGAAATAACTTGCAGCACAGAGAGTTATTGTGGAAATAGGATTTCCTCCTGTTGGGCCTCATGTTGACAGTTGAAATTTGACACATTCTGACTACACAGGAAGATTAGTGTGTCTACTGGACAATCAGAGATGGTTCCCATTTGATAAGTTTTAATTGTTAATAAAGCTTGACTTCCTAGGTACAAAAAAACCTAACTTAAAATGCCAAGCAGGGAGTCTTTTAATTTGAAGGTCGAATGCTTCCCTGTGTGAGCACCTAAATGCTGAGTCATTGGCCACCTTGGTGGAACGTCTATGACTGATCACTCCGGAAGATTCTCGGGAAAGATTAAAGTCTGCCTGAGGTTTAGTGAGCATCAGCAGCTGCTATAAAACCATACTAGCTTTCCACAGTAAATAAGGATTTATTCACTTTTGTTTAACTTGACTTAATCATAGAACTACTTTCATTTCAGAAAACATACATAATAATCATCTTAAGTAAACCAAAAACAGAATCTGTGTTTATCTTTAGTTTTTTCCTTTTCTTACCGAAGAGTGTCAAACCAGCCGATGTCCTTTAGTCCCATGCATCGTTCATTTAATTTTTCCATCCTTATTATTGAATTCCTGTGCTTTGCAAATGCCTCCTAATCAAATATATTTAAAAAAAAAATAAAAATAGTTATATTCTTAATAAATATACTGTAATGCTAAATGTGAACTGAAGGAGCTTTTTTACCTTGTATAAATACATCCAGTTCCAAGGAATACTGACAAAGAAGAAGAAAAAAAATAATGTGGAGAACATTTTGAACCAGGAAACTCTTAACTGATCCTTGATCATGAATATGAGTAACCCAAAGATAAATGAGCACCCAACCTGTAAAAGAGAGGAATAAACCTGGGTAAACAAGATGGAAAATGCTTCTCTTGTGAAACTATATTTGACAGCTATCTGAATACCTGGTGGGGACAATTTCCTAGGAATATGCTACATTTTGGGGACTCATAGGTACTTGTGGGGACCAACAACTGGTCCCCACAAGTACCTCCACAAGTAGTTTCTCTTCTTGGGGTGGGGGTTAGGTTTAGGACTAAGGTGTGAATTGAGTTTAGGTTAGGTTTAGGGATGGGTATGTGTCGGTAATGGTTAGGGATAGGGCAAGGGTCACGGTTAGGCCATATAAATTAGTGGGAAATGAATGGAAGTCAATGGACGGTCCCCACAAGGATATTGTGACACAACGTGTGTGTGTTTGTGTGTGTGTGCGTGTGTGTGTGGGTGTGTGTGTGTGTGTGTGTGTATATCTGAAATAAGATCCTATAAAATGAATCTGCTTACTGCTAATATTAGGCCGCGATCGCCTCCATCGATCAATTCTGGACCGGGTAACAAACTCATGCGAGTACGAGTAATGTCCACCAGAATGCCACTTAGAGCATCATCCAGAGGCTCTGTTGTTGAACTGTCTGCATCCCTCAGAAACGAACGGATTGCACTCATGCTTTTGCTCGACAGCTTGATTTTGGCATCATAGAAAATCTCATTGCCATTACTGGGCTGAGGGAGAGAAAGTGGATTAAATTAGCTATTATTCTGTACATTCAACAAAAACAAC
This sequence comes from Cyprinodon tularosa, assembly GCF_016077235.1. Taxonomy (NCBI): domain Eukaryota; kingdom Metazoa; phylum Chordata; class Actinopteri; order Cyprinodontiformes; family Cyprinodontidae; genus Cyprinodon; species Cyprinodon tularosa. The sequence continues at coordinate 826,320 of NW_024039585.1, read as the reverse complement.
AACAAAATAATTTTTAAGAGTTAAGGTTAGAACAATAAATAGAAAAAGAAAAGTAGCGTGAATTTAATGACATCCTGACTTACCTCACCCGCTCTGTAAACATCCCTTATGAGCCTGTAAAGGAACTTCTTCAACACCAGATGAGTCTCCCGTTTGGCCAAGACAGGTATTTTCTTTAATCAGGTGATGAAAAAAAAAAGAAAATTTGATTCCAAGGACAAACCCATACAAATTTCCTTAGTAAAAATAGAGGTCCAGAATATAATCTATAGAGATTTATATCGCCACCAAAAATCTACAGGAATATGTTTAAGATTTAGATTGTAAAGACAACCTATGACTGGATACATTTTTGTTAAACCTCCAACCACCCATGTCTTGATATCTCAGTACTTTATATTTCCTTTTTTACTATAGCATAAATATATCTGGGATTATATTTCTATAGATTAAATTATCAGTTTCTAATCACTTTTGTTTATTAAATATTGAAAGTCTAATCATCAGTGCAAATACTGTTTAATGAAAATCAACAGTTTGAATATAGATATAAAGTTACTAACCTGAAGGGCAGTCCAAATTCCATCCATTTAAAAGAACTTAGCGAACGTCTGATCCGAGTCAGGCTCCTTCAGAAATGTGCCAGGTGTGACTTCCTGAAAGCAGCAATGCTTGCTGGCAAACTAGGTTAGGAGGAAACATACCTTTCAGTGATGAAGGGCTGGAACTTCACTCTACCTAAAGACACATCACCTCTCCTTCCAAGGAGCAAACTAGCAGTGTGTCTGAGACACAATCCTTATACAACAAAATGTATAGCATTTAATTTATCTGTCACATTTAAAAAGATTACTGTACTAGTATTTAACTTCCAATGTTTGGTGTCATTGTGAACACTTAAGAAGAAGTTGTGCTGTTCCATTTATAAACCCATAGCAGGAACAATAGAATAATGACTTAAATTATAATGATTTTAATAGAAAGAAGCCATCTAGAAATCAGCAGTAAGATGATAATTGGTACTACTGTACTACTATCTATCTATCTATCTATCTATCTATCTGTCTGTCTGTCTGTCTGTCTGTCTGTCTGTCTGTCTGTCTGTCTGTCTGTCTGTCTGTCTGTCTGTCTGTCTGTCTGTCTGTCTGTCTGTCTATCTGTCTGTCTGTCTGTCTGTCTGTCTGTCTGTCTGTCTGTCTACGTACAAACTCATTATTTGCATCAATGGACAGTTTTTGCTGGTCCAATGAATTGTAAATTAAACTAATAAACTCATTAAAATAATTTAGTTTTGTCACAGATGAAAATATCTATGAGCATGTAGCAAACTGGGTTAAGGTTTTTGTCATAAATTGAGCTCAGAACGAAACGCTTTGAGGGGAAATGTAACTTATGCTTTCCTGTGAAAAGGAAAGCTAAGGCCTTTCTAGAACAGCAGGTTGGTTAGGATGTCTAGTTATGCCTTCGCATGCTGAATGGCTTTAATGACACATAATTGAAGCCTGTATGACAGTATTCTAAACTTGTATTTCGTGAGACACTAGTTCAGAGTCGACATTCATAAAATTTCAAACATCTTTAAAAGGTCAACAAAAAACATTAATTAATTCCTCCCTCCAGCTCTGAATTATAAACCTTTACAAAGTAAAGGTTAAGTTCATCACTTAAGAACAACAGCTGCTACCAAGATGCCCAACATCTCTTTAAGGTCTATAACACACTGTAAGTATATCAGTGGGTTTGAATGAACTCTAAAAACCATTACTTACTTGTTTATCCCCACCATTGTTCAGTTTGAAACCGTTTTAGTAATGAGAAAACATGATTAAAAACAAAGCAAAATTAGAATATATATATATATCTATATATATCTATATATATATATATATATATATATATATATATATATATATATATATATATATATATATATATATATATATATATATATATATATATATATATATATATATATGAATAACTCAATGCTTATCTTTTTAGCTCAAAAGACAAAATCAAAGCCTACTGAGAAAATGAGCAAAGTTCTCTGGCTAGATGACAGTCTAAATCATTTCAATAAGATGCAATGCATTGGTTTGATATGTGCTTTAACTAAATAGTACCAATCACTGATGGCTTTTGAAGTTTCTCCTTTGACAAATGTTTCTATTCCCTGGCTGAAGCATTTTTCTCCTGAACAGGGACTCCAACAGTCTCTATGTGTCTCTGTGATGTCGTCTGTTTCTGTTCTTCTGCTGAGGCCTCAGGATCTTGCCAGGACAAAACTCATGTGTAAACAATTAACAGCCATAAAAGAAAGATTATGGCTCTTAATCTTTCAGTTGATACAAGAAACAACTTATAGTAGCAAGAATTTTAAAAAGTTATGCATAGGAATGTATTTATAAAAGTCTTGCTGGAGACATTGCTTATTTTGGGACCTGATTCTACTACAAATGCTACGCTGCAGGGCCATTTTATGGAAATGACGGATCAACAGGAAATAGTCATATTATAGGCCTAAATAGAATTCCCTGCAGTGAGCCTGATGAGAGGACATACATATTGCAAGCCAATAGTATTAATAACAAACCATCTATAAATGTTTGATTAAAGCATGGCATTTTGCAAATTAGAAGCAGTCATTTCATAACTTATTTATTTCATTATTTACTATGTGCAATAACACAGTCAGGTGCAATAATTGTAATTTGGTACTGAGCAGCATTGTAAATAGTGTTGATTGATTATACTGTGATCCTTATTTTATTCTGACCCTTATTTTATTGTATTCAGATCCTTATCTTTTTTTTCTTCTTATATCTTAATTGTACTTATGATCTTATTTTTCTCTCTTCTGTTAATAGTTGCACTGCAAGAAAAAATACCCGCAAGGTATTAATAAAGTGTTTTTAAAGAGTTTTATGTATGTTCATCAAGAGGCTGTCTTATTATTGCCCAGCTACCTGATTTTGTTAATTCCCACCATTGTTCAGTTTTAAATAATTTTAGCGATGAGAAAATATGATTTTTTGCTTTTCTTTCATGCTAAACTCTGAAGTCATTTCTTTGATTGAACTTCTGACAAAAAAGGCTGCATGAGACAACCGTGCTTAGGAGTAACCTACTTTTTAGCTGAGATCTGCACAGGGAGGTGTTGAAAACGACTTGTCCTTCTCTGGAAGAACTTGTTTAAGTTGGAGCCAAAACACTAAGAATATCTGCTGGGAGAAGGTGATTAGAGATGCTTTATGTTTTTCAAAGCAATATATCTCCTCTTAAAATCTGCTTTAATAAAGACATGAGATTTTAATATTTTAAGCAAACAGTGTGGAGCATTTTCATCTCATTAAGTGTACAGTATGAACTAGTGGCAGTGCTAACATGGCCAGCTACACGTTACATTTTTGGGAAGAATCACAGCATTAATTACTGCCTGTTATGTTTCACATAGACATATATTCAATGCACACAAAATAAGTTATGGTATGCATAGTGTATTCAGCAAATTAACTTTCAATGTCTCATTTCTTCAAATATGTCTTTTTCTCACAGTAAGTGGCAAATGCTAACTATAAATACTAAATGGATATCGAAATATTATATCCATGTGTGAAATCTATTTCCACATCTATGTATTTCAATGTAACATTTATTTCCTAATTTTGAATGTATATCTTAACCTATATGTTATAACAAAATTTTACATCTATGAATAATAATTGAACTTTCTTGATCTCACATTGGAGAAATTTACCTCTACCTCTGCATTTAACCCATCCCCTTCAAAAGCAATGGTAATGATAAATTAAATTAAAGAAAAAATGGAACTCACTAAATTGATTTTATTTATATATACATATTGTAAGAGCTAAAGTGAACGTTTTGTTTATTTCTCTGGTGGCACAGGTGTTCAGATCTTCCCACACCTAGTGTGATTGCTTTAGGGGTGTGGTCTTTTGTTATTATCTATATATAAGTGCGTTTCTTTGTTAATAATCTGCATATGTGCAGATTGGTTTTGTATTTCCTGCAGGATAAAACTCACCACTTTATAACTACTGACCACAAGATGTCTGTAGTTTTTACCATGCTTTACATTAATGACTGTCAGAATATTTGGATAAATATCTTTACTCAGGGGGATTCGCGGTGCTGCAGTTTGTAGAACTGTTGCCTTGCAGCAAGTAGGTCTTGGTGCCATTTGCATGCTTTACTTGTGCATGTGTGGGTTCTCATCAAGTACTCTGGCTTCCTCCCACAGTCCAAAAACATGGTCTGTGTCCCAATGTCCGCCCTAAATCACTATATATAACGGGGACTATATGGTGAACTCTGTTAACTGACCGTGCAGACGGATGATCAATACTTTTTGCTACCTGTTGGTCACGCACCAACTTTGTTATTTGTTGCCGCTGTCACAACAAATAATGCTTTCTGGAGAGAGCTCTCCTCGCAAAGCATTCCGGGATATATCTGCTTGTCTAGTGACCATAATCACTACTTTTCATGGTGCACTGTGGAAAATTTCAAGTCACTACTTTTTCATCCACTAGACATTTGGACACTTATTTAAAATGGCATAACCACTATATAGCGCCATATATAGTAGCTAAGGTGGACATTCAGACACAGCCAGGATTGCTAAATTAACTGCTATCTCTAAATTGCCCTTTGGTGGGTGTCTGGAGTTCTGTGTGTGCATGGTTGTGTTTCAGTGTTGCCCTGCGATGGACTGACTAACTGTCCAGGGTGTACCCGGCCTTCAGCCCATAGATTACTGGAGATAGGCGCCAGCCCCACCATAACCCTGACAGATAAGATGCATGGATGGATGTTTAATCAACAAAAAGCAGATTGTTCCATGATCAGCGTTTCAGAGTGAATGTGAAGAATATACATCCACAAAGTATTTCTACAAAGACTGTATTCTTCCATAAAAATAAAAATAAACATTTATTATACAATTTGATTAGAAAAATCTTACATCTTCAAATCATTTCAAAACATCAACCATCATTCTTATTCTCATCTAAAACTTAGAGTAACAGCACAGCTTTGAAATTCCAATGACCTTGAGGGTGGTGAAGGAAAGCTGAACTGTATAACTCAATGATATGATCTTTTTATACCAAAAGTTGAAATAAAAGCCTATTGAAAAATAAGCAAAGCTGTTAAAAATGCAGAAAATGAACAGTTCTGTGGGTAGTCGACAGTATTAATCATTTCCACCAGACAGCATTTGAAATTTCAGTAGATTTGATATGTGCCTATAACTAAATGGCACCAATCACTGATGGCTTTTGAAGTTTCTCCTTTGATAAATGCTTCTATTCCCCGACTGAAGCATTCGTCTCCTGAACAGGGACTCCAACAGTCTCTATGTGTCTCTGTGATATCGTTTGTTTCTGTTCTTCTGTTGAGGCCTCGGGGTCCTGCAGGGACAAAACTCATGTGTAAACAATTCACAGCCATAAAAGAAAGAAAAGGAAACAATCCTGACAGAATACTACAAAGTACAAGTTAAAGGAATAGTACACCCAAAACATGATTAGCCTTCATTTCCTACTCACCCCCATGCTGAACAACACTCTGGAGAACTTTTTTGATATCTCAAATGCATCTGGAGATCTGGGAGGCTTCTTGCTGTCTGCTGACATTCAAATAATGGAGGTCTATAGTGCCCGAGGCAGAAAGGTCCATAAAAGTCCACAAAAAACATGTCAATATTCCTCCATGCTGCTCGTCCAATGTATTCCAAGTGTCCTGAGTGGGTAGCATCCAGAATTTACTCGAAACGAAGTCATTTAGAATGTTTTTAGAGCATAAACAGTAGTGTATAGGATTTCCTGAAAGCGCGCGCCTGCTTGTTCACGACGCTACGGAAGCCGACAGACCAAACCAGATGAAAGTGCGCATTCAGTGTCTGCTCTGCCGATAATGCAAGCGTAGAAGAAGAAATGTGCTGTTTACCTGTGCAAAGAAAGAAACAACGAAAGAAAAATGTCTGAGGACTTCAGTGTTGAGGAAGAGCATGAGTTCTTTGCCGAGCTGAATGCGCACTATCATCTGGTTTGGTCTGCCGCGGTTTCCGTAGCGTCGTGAGCTCGCATGTGCGCGCTTTCAGGAAATCCTATACACTACTGTTTATGCTCTAAAAACATTCTAAATGACTTCGTTTCGAGTAAATTCTGGATGCTACCCACTCAGGACACTTGGAATACATTGGACGACCAGTATGGAGGAATATTGAAACGTTTTTTGTGGACTTTTATGGACCTTTCTGTCTCAGACACCATAGACCTCCATTATTTGAATGTCAGCAGACAGCAAGAAGCCTCCCAGATCTCCAGATGCATTTGAGATATCAAAAAAGTACTCCAGAGTGTTGTTCAGCATGGGGGTGAGTGGAAAATGAAGGCTAATCATGTTTTGGGTGTACTATTCCTTTAAGTAAAAAGATATATGTGAAAAAAGAGGGATTATTTATAGTAGTAATACACTGCTGGGGCCATATTATGGAAATGGTGGATTAACAGAGAATGGTTACAGTATATACCGAAATAGAATGCCCTGCAACGGGTGTGATGATGAGACATAAATATTGCAAGCCAATATTAACAAACCATCCTTAAATGTTTTGGTTCTGATCATTAGATACCTGGATTTAAAATCAAAACGAAAAAAAAAAAAATAATCCCACAATGGCGTCTCAAGCATATCTATTCATCAAGACGCTGTATTATTATTTCTCAGCCACCTGATTTTAAGGGCTTTTACCCAATCAGTTCCTGATCTTTGGGGAAAGATGCACCTGCTATTCTGCTCCCATCTAAATACCCGCTAACTACTGGATGAATACAATCAGAAAGTTTTACAGTACTCAACAAGCAAAATTACATAAAGGCAGAAACAAAACAGATGTTTACCATAATTATCCTTCGTCCTATTTGTGTTTGCATGGCACTGCAGCAGTAAAACATATAATTCACATGTAAAAGGATAATTAAAACTATGATTAACCATCTCATCTGATTCAGTTTTATGCATATTAGAGAGAACTCACCTGGGCATCAGTCTGTAAACTCTGCACCTCTGGTGGGGCTGCTGCATCAGCTCTGCTGCGTTTATCTTCAGAATCTTTTTCCTTTGATTTCACACGTTTCCCTTTTGTTTGTGATGGACTTGAATCTGATGCAGCATACTGGTCTTTCTTCTTTTCTACCTTCCCCTGCTGGTCTTTCGAACCAGGTTCGGCAGGAGTAGAATTGTTCTCTACAACCTCAGGCTCCTCTTTATGCTGCTCGCCATCTCTTTCATCCTCGCTGAATAGAGGCTCTGCAGCTCTTACTGTCTCTACCTTAGCAGGTGCTGGGCCCTCCTGGACCCTATTGGGTCGTCTTCTGTGGACGTCATTCCGGTCCAGCCTGGCATCCTCCCCTCGCTGCCGTAGGATGTTCTGTGGAGCAATCGGTTGCACAGGTGCCTGAGCGGGAGCGTCTCCTCCAGCCAAGTAATCGCGGTCCTCAATCATCGGAGGAGGAGGATGATGAGGACGATCCAGCGGTGGTGGATCCCTTCGAGGGCGGCGGAACGGTGCCATGATGCCATGCTGAAAGGCTGCATGCACACTTCCATACATGACCACCTTTGTAAAAGTCAAACAGATACCCGTTAAAAGATCCACCATCAATATTTAGTTTTCTTGATTTTATAAGAAAATCTGCCATGTGTCTTTACCAATATGGAAAGCACAATAGTGAGGAGGACGGGGATCTGCAGGGTCACTGGGAGATCTTTGAGGAGTTCTCGCAGGAACTCGCTTATTCCCTGCCCAAGGTGCTTCAGCGGCTCTGTGATGAAGGTTGTGATGGTGACTGATATTGCCTAAAAAGTGAAGTATTTAAAGGTTTAACTTTATATTTAGGTGCAGGGATAATATATTTACTCTATGTAACAGAAAACTCATCATCATCTTTATTTGTAGAGCACTTTCAGCTACAGCTAAAAACAAAGCGCTGAACATAACTAAAAATAAAACACAATAAAATAATAAAATAAAGCATAAAAATATAAAATAAGGCAATAACAGGAATTTGTTTAAGCTAAATAAACAATGTCACAAAAACTAAGTCCTGCCAGTGGTAAAAGCAAGCTAATAAAAATAAAGTGTTTTAAATTTCAGCAAGGAAGGACTGCAGAACTCCCAGAAATATGTCTGAATTGATACAATGATGTCTTCCACTGTGACACTGAAGCTAACATTCCACTATGGTACTAAAACCCACTGAAGAACCATTCCACGACAGTAAAGTGTGATTACACCACAACCTTTGGTTAGAAATCTACAGCAGCAAATTTCACACGCATCACAAGACTGAAACTTTCAAACCAAATCATGGTAAAACTAGTCTTCATCATGAATAACAAAGTTACTGATAAACTAACTTGTTGTGTCATGGGGTAGGCAATGGCTGAAATAAAGCTAGTTTTCAAAACCAATTTAAAAAGAGAGTAAGAAGAACTAAATAAATAAAATCTGGTGTTACATTTTAAAGAAATATGCCAAATAATCACCATACCAATAATCTAGTTTCAGATTTTTTTAAGATCTGTAAATAAAATTTTGTTTTTTTTCCAGACTTGGTCTTTCCTTTTTTTTTAGAATACAACAAACAGCCCTTTTACTGAAAACCTATCCAAACCAAATTAAGACAGTCACACTCTCTCTGCTAGTTATATGGTGATACTTTGTGTTTAACTTATATTTGATTATAGCCAGATAATACTGTCTCAGAAAGAAAAAGAACAACAGGTGATGAAATTTCTTTAGGTGAAGACTTTTCTTTAGTAAATGAATTAACTGCTACAGACAGACATTAATACCATCTAATCAAATCAAAGACATTTCACTACAACATTCACATTACTGCATGGTTCTCTGATATCAGCCTATATTTGTGCAGCAACTCTATGCTTTTTGGATTATCTAAATATGTTAAATCATGACACAAGAGGTGAAACAGGAGAAATTAATAAGGATGGGGATATATTTTCCCTTTATACATGAACTAAAGAAGCCTCTGCAAAGGAAGTATGAGGATTATTCTAGAGGAAATAATAAGCCACATGGAGCAGTGGTGTGTGTAATCAAGGGCGTAGGTTTGTTTTCAACTTTGGTAGGGACACTATTCTTCAGTTTCATTGGTCCTTTGCAAAAATATGCATGCTCTTTTTTTATGTTTAATGTGAGCTTCAGGGCTCATTTTGTTTAAAGAGAACAGCAGCATTTCTTGCTACATTAATACAAATCTTATAAGCACTACATGCACTAGATGCTGTTTATCAGTATTTAAAGCATCACTGGCTCTGATGGATGTGGAATTAGGACTTTTTCCACTTTGAAAAGGATTGCATTTAAATTTACCTGCGACTAGGACAGTGTCTATTTAACCAAATATAGTCTAAATATGTCTGTAATATGTGGATTTATCCTGTGTTTTCTTCTGAAGATATAGAATTGTGCAGAGGTAAAACCCACTCTTATTTTTTTTTTTCTAATATGCTCTCTCTGGATCATGCAAAATAATACATTCAAGGGACGGTAAATAAATGTATTGTATTTACATGTGCACTGGAACTAGAAGAGGAACTGACACTGAGCATTTAAAATATTAATATTAGAAGGTGTACATCTGGGCTGTAGTTACTCTGTGTAGCTAAATTAATGTATTTTATCTAGGGCTGAAACAATTAATCATATTAACAAATTATTTAAATAATCGTGAACTAATTTAGTAATTGATTAATCGTTAACTGGAATATAGGGCCACTTAAATGTGCCTTTAGCCGACAGAGCGACCCACTTAGAGCAGGAATTATACCAAGATTGTAAAAAAAAAATATGTAAACATTTTGCATTTAGGAAGTAAAACATTTTTGTCTGTCAATATTCTCCATCCAGAACTCCTCCAAAGGAAACGTTTAAACGTTTCTGTTTCACCTGGTTTCATTTCATAAAAGATCTTCTTTAAGGAGCCTTTGGCTATCTGATTAAAAGATAAAATAAAAGAAATCCTAACGTTGTTAACTTACATTTCTCAAGTTCCACAAATCAAAAAACTCTCTCCTGCTTCTTTACAGAACTCCAATCAGAAGCTTTTGCCTGTTTTAGCGTAGATAATATTAAGTTTTTTTATTTGACTAGTTCCTTGGCCCAATATTAATTTATTTTAGCGTCTTTTTTTTCGCGCTCCAAGCACCCGCACCCGCACACATACAGAATAGAAAACACGCAATCAGAAAGAGAGAAGGCGGAACTTAAGGCAGAATAATCAGAGAGTTAAACCGCGCAGCACAGTTGATGCGCTGCTATGTGAAAGGGACAGGAAAGAGCAGGCAGCTGCAGCTACCAGGCAGAGAAGCTGCGAGAGGAAAAGAAGCGGCTGCTGTATAGTAAATTATAAACATGTTGTTCACATCCGATTATTGGTAGGGACAAATAGGTCCGTCCTAAATTTTGGTAGGGACATGTCCCTATGGTCCCTATGCAAACCTACGCCCATGTGTGTAATATTAGCCGGATACTTCCAAAGCTGTGGCAGCTCAGTGTGCTGCCTCAACAGGCATCAGCATCCAGACTGACCTTTGTTGGCGGCACCAAGAGGAGAGGGTTAACCATCAGGACTTCATAGTATTTTTTGCAGGGGTCATCTTGAAGAGTCCAGGTTGTTCTGACCCACTCTGCAAATTCCCAATAGAACAATACATAATAAGGTTAAAATAGTGTTTGTTTTCTTTAATTAGGGAAATAAGTTAATTTGATCTAAACTTCAAGACACTTGTCATGGTGCAAGATGGTTTACCTTTCAGATTATCCCTCCAGTCAATTTTTCTCACTCCAGTGCATTTTTCATTGAAGTTTTCCATCTGCACAATATCGTTTTGGTGCTTAGCGAAGGCGGTCTAAAAAGAAGTTGAAATAAACGATAATTTCTTAGCTTTGAAGGACAATTTACTCAAAATCAGCATAAAATGAAAAAAGGGGCTCATCTTCACCTGGTATAGATAGAACCAGTTCCAGATAATACTGATTGCGAAGCAAATGGCAAACATCCTTCTGAACTGAACGAACCAGGAGACAGCGGACCACAGCTGGGTGCCAATGACGGTTGATATAATGAGAATGAGTATCCCGACCTGGAACAAAGAAGAGAAGTCAGCTATCTGTAACATCTGGAACAACGAAAGCTGCTGGTAAATACTTTGAAAGTTTGAACTAGTCTAAATATTGTTGTTAAATCTTAAACTTTAAAAAAACTGTGTAAAAAAAAAAAGACATTGACTTTCTACTGGTGATATACATTTGTTAGGAATGGTACAAACATCCACTGACTCATATTTTGACCTTTGACCAAGTCAGAAGCTATCCAAGCTGGCTGACGTGTCGCCTAGTAAAAAAGCAGCAAATTAAATGAATTATCATACCTTTAATACAGTGTCAAGCTCAACATGGAAAGTATCTTCAAATCTCCACTTCCAGGGTTCATAATCATGTAATTTAAAGTCCATCAAGATCTGGCTGAGTGCATTGTCCAGAGCTCCAGTTCTCCATCTGTCCTCCCCATTCAGGAGTGACTGGATCTCCGTCATGGCCTGTTTGGACAGCTTGATTTTGGCGTCATAGAAGCCATCTGATGAGTCACTGGGCTGGGAAGATAAAAAAAAAAAAAAAAAAATTGTTTTTCAGTGCATTTTTACTGAAGGAGCATTTTGGTAAATCAATGTTCAAAAACACATGAGTAGCCATTGTGCATTACAGTGAATCCTGTTATTATGGAAAGTGTGATATTGATTAGAATCTCACTGATAAAGAATGACCTGGATAAAATCAGTACCCACCACACCGATTCTCTGTATTTCCTTCAACAGTCTGCTGAGGAACCTCTTGAACACTGGATTGCAGCTCGGCTGTTGCGACATGAGCATTGTCTCCTTCTTTAGGTCTTCAATCTAGAGCAAAGTAAAACACACCATTTCATGCACTTGACCTGATTCACACCAACAAAGCTACCATGCATGTTTTAAACCTAAAGTAACCAGATGTTAGACATTTAGTCATTAATAAGTAAACCAGTAAAAAGAAGAGTGATCCGTTCATAATTATGTTGATTGTGGGGGTTCCTCCAACCATTTCAGTGTCAGTATGTTTGTTTCACACAGCATATTTATTGTAGGATGTTTGCTAATATGGGTGCACACATTTAATAAACACCCTATGAACAGTATTTCAAGATTATTGTTTTTCTTTTGCTGAGGATGAAAGAACTAGCTGGAGGAGCAAATATGGTGTAACACATGAAGTGGAGGAAACCAACAATCCGCTGACACTGGGGGATTTGACTCTGGAGGATCTGTCAAACACTCAAAACTCTACTGTTCTAAAATACATTTTGGTTTTTGAATGTCTTAGTTTCATATTTGTGTTGTAGTTATTATTAGTGTTGACTTAGTTGTCTAGCTTTATTTATTGTTTGTCCTAAGTTTTCTTCCTCCCCTCCTTGTTGTTTGTAGGCTAGCCTATGTGTTTAAATACCCCTGTGTTCATTGTGAGAGGTCAGTTCTGGTTTGTTATCCTTGGTTAAATTTCTCTTAGTTGATATCTTCTTTTGGCACGTTTTTGTTTTTTTCCAATTTTCAGTCTTTTGTTTATTAGTACTTTGGAAGAATAAATGGATGATATTTTTTTTCCATGCCTTATTGCCTTTGTCCTTTGCCTGACTGCTTGGTCCCTGTTATCACTTTACAAAAAAAAATATATATATATGTTTTACTTTAATTTCTGCTGGTGTAAGATGGTAAAAAAAAAAAAAAAATCACTTAAATGTTTCCAGATTCATGTTTTGCAGATATTTTAAAGGTCTTTTAACTTATTTCGCAGCAGATCCATTTCATGTCCTGACACTGTAATAACAGCTCTTCAAAAAATATATTTTATTCGCTGTCGTTTTTCATGCCCCTACTTATTCCATCAGAAATTTCACTTATAAAAACCCTTCAAAAGTAATTTGATTAAATGTAGCTGTGTGATATATCCGCTATCAAACTTTATACATAGTTAATAGGAAGGTAGCTTATGTAGGTGTTGTGCTGATAAGTAAATCCTCCTGTTTGAATAATGAATGTTTGTTTCTGTGGGTTTTAGAGGTAAAGTTTAGCATTAGCAGATGAGAGATGTTTCTAAGAACGAACCTGCCTCTGTAGATTCTCCGTCTGCTGTTTACATGCTGTCAGCTCAGCCTGGCTCTGCTCCTGGATGTACTCTCTTCTTTTGGTGCCAACGTTTGTAAAGGTCGCTGGCTAAAAAGAAAGACAGTATATCCGCTCTATAACAGCCAACGACTCTAGAATAAACCTTAAATAAGCAAACTAACCTCGGAAGGTGTCTTCATTGTCTTGGTGCTTGAGTCGTAGTTGAGCATGTCATATGGATCTATCCAGTCGTCGGGTTTTTGTTGACCCAGAGCAGACAGAGAGAAGCAGCAGAGGAGAAACAGCAGCATTCTGACTTTAAAGACCAGCCTAAAGCTGGATATGTGTCCGGTGAAATCCGGTCAAATTAACCTACTTTATTAAACATGTTTTAGGTACCGAAACTAAAAGTTAAAATTACATAATTGCTCCAAGTGACACACAAACAAGGAAGCACTTTTCTCTGTCTTATTCTTCTTGTTGGGTACTTTTTTCCGGCTGGCTATACGCCACATTGTGCACTATTGCCTCCCACTGGAAGGGAGGCGCGCTACATCTCCTCTTGTGTTAAATTACGGTTGGGAGGGACTTGTTGGTGCATTACCGCCACCAACTGAAATGGAGCTTGGATTGTACTGAAGAGGATTAGGGCCGCTGAAAAAAAATTAAAAAAGTTAAGATTTTTAAATTGTATTTCAGTATAATATGGGGGAAAAAAGTCAGAATTCTAAGATAAAAGTCAGAATTCCGAGATTACAGTCAGAATTCCGAGATTACAGTCAGAATTCCAAGATTACAGTCAGAATTCCAAGATTAAACTCAGAATTCCAAGATTAAAGTCAGAATTCTAAGAGTGAAGTCGGAATTCTGAGATTAAAGTCAGAATTATGACTTTTTTCCCATATTAAACTGAAATAAAATTTAAAAAATCAGTCAACTTTGTTTTATTGTTCAGTGGCCCTAAATCTCTTCCGTAGGAACTCGTACTCGTACTCGTCGTCTCCCGCTTTATCCGGAACCGGGTCGCGGGGGCAGCAGACTAAGCAGAGACTCCCAGACTTCCCTCTCCGCAGACACCTCCTCCAGCTCTGTTGGGGGAAGCCCTAGGCGCTCCCAGGCCAGCCGAGAGACATAGTCTCTCCAGCGTGTCCTGGGTCGTCCCCTGGGCCTCCTCCCGGTGGGACGTGCCTGGAACACCTCCCGAGGGAGGCGTCCAGGGGGCATCCGAAAAAGATGTCCGAGCCACCTCAACTGACTCCTCTCGATGTGGAGGAGAACCGGCTCTACTCTGAGCCTCTCCCGAATGACCGAGCTCCTCACCCTATCTCTAAGGGAGAGCCCAGCCACCCTGCGGAGAAAGCTCATTTCAGCCGCCTGTATCCGGGATCTCGTTCTTTCGGTCATGATCCAAATTTCATGACCATAGGTGAGGGTAGGAACGTAGACCGACCGGTAAATTGAGAGCTTTGCCTTTTCGCTCAGCTCTCTCTTCACCACGACAGACCGGTGCAGCGTCCGCATTATTGCAGCAGCCGCACCGATCCGTCTATCGATCTCCCGCTCCATTCTTCCCTCACTCGTGAACAGGACCCCAAGATACTTGAACTCCTCCACTTGAGGCAGGGACTCTCCTCCAACCTGAAGGGGACAAGCCACCTTTTTCCGGTCGAGAACCATGGCCTCTGACTTGGAGGAGCTGATTCTCATCCCGGCCGCTTCACACTCGGCTGCGAACCGCCCCAGCGCACGCTGTAGGTCTTGGCAGGAGGGAGCCAGCAGAACTACATCATCCGCAAAAAGCAGGGACGAGATCCGCTGTTCCCCAAACCAGACCCCCTCCGGTCCTTGGCTGCGCCTAGAAATCCTGTCCATAAAAGTTATGAACAGCACCGGTGACAGAGGGCAGCCCTGTCGGAGTCCAACATGCACTGGGAAAAGGTCCGACTTAGTGCCGGCAATGCGAACCAGACTCCTGCTCCGCTTGTACAGAGAACGGATGGCCCCTAATAAAGGGCCCCCGACTCCATACTCCTGGAGCACCCCCCACAGGGCAGCACGAGGGACACGGTCGAATGCCTTCTCCAAGTCCACAAAACACATGTGGACTGGTTGGGCAAACTCCCATGAACCCTCAAGCACCCTGCAGAGGGTGTAGAGCTGGTCCAATGTTCCACGGCCAGGACGAAAACCACACTGTTCCTCCTGCAGCCGAGGTTCGACAATCAGCCGGACTCTCCTCTCCAGCACCCTGGCATAGGCCTTTCCGGGGAGGCTGAGAAGTGTGATTCCCCGATAATTGGAACACACCCTCCGGTCCCCCTTCTTCTGGAGGGGAACCACCACCCCAGTCTGCCAATCCAGGGGAACTGTCCCCGACCTCCACACGATGTTGAAGAGACGTGTCAACCATGACAGCCCGACAACATCCAGAGCTCTAAGATACTCAGGACGGATCTCGTCCACCCCCGAAGCCTTGCCACCGTGGAGTTTTTTGACCACCTCGGTGACTTCGGCCTGGGTGATGAACGATCCGAGCCCCAAGCACCCCGTCTCTTCTTCCCCCACGGAAGGCGTGTCCGTCGGGTTGAGGAGATCCTCAAAGTATTCCTTCCACCGCCCGACAATATCCTCCTTCAAGGTCAGCAGCTCCCCACTCCCACTGAAAACAGTGTTAGCGAAGCACTGCTTTCCCCTCCGGAGGCGCCGGACGGTTTGCCAGAATCGCTTTGAGGCCAACCTATAGTCTTTTTCCATGGCCTCTCCGAACTCCTCCCAGGCCCGAGATTTTGCCTCTGCAACCGCTCGGGCCGTGACACGCTTGGCCTCACGGTACCTGCTTGCTGCTTCAGGAGTCCCACAAGCCAGCCAAGCTCGATAGGACTCCTTCTTCAGCTTGACAGCATCCCTTACTATCGGTGTCCACCACCGGGTTCGGGGATTGCCGACACGACAGGCACCGCAAACCTTACGGCCACAGCTACGGGCAGCTGCATTGACAATAGAGGCAGAGAACAGAGCCCATTCAGACTCCATGTCTCCAACCTCCCTCGGAACCTGAGAGAAGCTCTCCCGGAGGTGGGAGTTGAACACGTCCCTGACAGAGGGTTCCACCAGACGTTCCCAGCAGACCCTCACTACACGTTTGGGCCTGCCGAGTCTTTCAGGCTTCCTCCTCTTCCAGCGTATCCAGCTCACCACCAGGTGGTGGTCGGTGGACAGCTCCGCCCCTCTCTTCACCCGAGTGTCCAGGACATGCGGCCGAAGATCAGAAGATACGACTACAAAGTCAATCATCGACCTTCGGCCTAGGGTGTCCTGGTGCCAAGTGCACCGATAGACATCCTTATGCCTGAACAAGGTGTTCATTATGGACAATCAGTGACTTGCACAGAAGTCCAATAATGAGACACCACTCGGGTTCAGAGCTGGGGGCCCGTTCCTCCCGATCACGCCCCTCCAGGTGTCACTGTTGTTTCCCACGTGGGCGTTGAAGTCTCCCAGTAGAATGATGGAGGGGTGCTTTCTAACACCCTCCCCATGCTAAGAAGGCCTGGTACTCTGTACTGCCATTCGGCCCATAGGCCGAAACAACTGTCCGAGTCCTCCCCTCAACCCGAAGGCGAAGGGATGCGACCCTCTCGTCTACAGGGGTGAACTCCAACACGAGACGGCTGAGCTGGGGGGAGACAAGCAGCCCCACCCCTGCCTTTCCCCGCGGGTCACTCCAGAGTAGAAGAGAGTCCAGCCTCTCTCAAGGAGCTCGGTTCCAGAGCCCTGGCTGTGCGTAGAGATGAGCCCAACTATTTCTAGCCGGTATCGCTCCACCTCCCGCACAAGTTCGGGCTCCTTCCCCGCCAGTGAGGTGACATTCCACGTCCCACGAGCCAGTTTAAGCACCCGCGGATCAGGTCGCCGAGGTCTCTGCCTCTGGCTGCCGCCCAATCCCCTATGCACCGGTCCCTCATGGTTCCCCCTGCAGGTAGTGGGCCCACTGGGGGATGGCCTCGCGTCGCTCCTTCGGGCTGGGCCCGGCCGGGTCCCGCGAGGAAGAACCCGACCACCAGGCGCTCGCCAACGAACCCCAACCCTGGCTCCAATTCAAATAAAGTGCTATTTAAACACGTGGGATTCAGGTGAAATCTAGATATTTGTTATTCTCTATCCCCTCATTTTCTTCTTATCCTAACTTTTTAAAAAACACTTTACAATCTTCCAGTCCTTTCTTCATACCGTTGTTTCTGCCATCTTCTTAAACACTGATTTCATTTCACCACTACTAAATGGTATTACTACATCAGTTTAGTCCTTTTCATTCCTTTAGCCAGCAGCACTGATTGGGCCTGTCAACATCAGCTCAGGTTCTACTGTATTTTTGTTACAATTGGTCTTAATTTCAGTTATGTCATTTACTACCTTTTCCCAACCAGTAGAAACCCTGTATGCAAAGAAATTATAGAACAGAAAGAGTCAGGTTTGGATTTTATTTAAGTGGATATGCAAAAAAAAAAAAAGATAGAAATATGCGTATTGTGTTTTTGCTGCCAATT
Source organism: Cyprinodon tularosa (assembly GCF_016077235.1). Lineage (NCBI taxonomy): Eukaryota > Metazoa > Chordata > Actinopteri > Cyprinodontiformes > Cyprinodontidae > Cyprinodon > Cyprinodon tularosa. The sequence continues at coordinate 808,522 of NW_024039585.1, read as the reverse complement.
TTGCACTTTTCAAAGTTTGTGTAATTTCAAAATGCCTTTGAGGCGATAAATTAACTGTTTTATTGCCTTGAAGCAATAGAAGCATGTTTTATAGATTACAACTTTATGAAAATCAGATGAGCTATCCCTTAAACTTCAGCAATGTGTATGTGCAGTTCAAGGTCAGTCTGATTTTGGAGCTACTCCATAAACAGAAGATTCTTGCTTCATGGCAATGAATCAAGTTGTTCAATAAAACCCTGCGAGGCAGCACTATAACCTTCATACTTTTCAAAACTTTTGAATAAACTGTTAAAACTTAAAGATCTTTCTAAAGAAAAAACAAAACAAAAAAACTTTTTGGTTTTGTCCAGTTAATATTTACAAAACATTAGGAGTACATATACTGTTAGTACAGTTACAGGCCTGTGAGAAAAAAAAAAAAAACAGCATCTTTAGAAAGATGTACAGGAAGCACCAGCATCGACGCCACCAGGACAGGTCCAAAGTCCCCACGGCTTAAATACACTTTAATCACTTTATGTATTTAAGAAATGAACTCAAGCTGCTCTGCTTGATCCTGATCAGCAAAATTGAATTAGTTCATATTTATTTTCCTCTCTTCCCTTTACCCCCCTTGGACTGCCTTCCTTTTCCTCCTTTCGTTCGCTGTTCCTTCCTCTGCACCCCCCGCATATCCTTCTTCATGCGTCCATCCACCACTTTGAAGAGTCCCTTCACTCCACGAGGCCGTCTAACCTTCTTCCCAACTCCTTTTTTGGCGACTACGTACGTCACTTCTCTCTTTTCCTTTTTCAGGCCAGCTTTTTTGTAGATACTGAAATAAAGGCAAAACAAAACATCAGTATTTTATTCTAACCAAGTTGGCATCAACCAGCAAACAATGCAGCCTCAGTCTGACTTACCTCTTCAGCTGAGCTACCTTCTCCCTTTCTGAGATGTCGGCAGTGTTGACAACAGCCTCGGCCTTCTTCTTGGCTTGCTCCATCTTCTTCAAAATCTAGAACAATCCAACAGACCTGGATTTCATTTTTTGTCCATTCTCTAAATCATCCTTTAAATCACAATGAAATGAATCGCTCTGTGCATGTCGTCTAGTTTCATATAAACAAGCATGTTTCTCTTACCCTCCTCTTCTTCCTGGCCTTAGCTTCAGCCACACGTTTGATTGGCCGGGCATTGATCTCTTTCCATTTCTGTTTGTATTCCTCCAGCATCTCCTTGGTGACAGGCACGGGCTTTTTTCTGTGTTTACGTTCATCATCCAGGAACCACTCGGGAACTTCCCAGGGCTCGTCAGAGCAGGCAAACCTATAAAGGGGGAAACAATCACATGTAAGGGTACAGGATCATACCATTTAGTGAAAATCAGAGGGCGGCAGACACAGGAGCAGCTTCTGTTTGCTCCTCTTTCTGTTAGGGTTCTTAATGAAACTTAGTAAAAATGTCTTCCACAACCAGACATTGACCTGTGGAAAGAGTTGTCCACCAGGTCCCTGGCTCTCTTCTTTGATGTGGCAATCTCACAGCCGATGGCCAGGCCCTCTGCGTTCAGGATCCGGGCCTTCTTACCTGGAAACCAAAGAAAAACAAACTGAAAATTTCAGAACATTGAAGTAAATAAAAGGTTTTCAGTTTTGGGGTTCTTTCAGTCTGCTTACATCTTATGCATAGAACTTTATTTTTTTATGTTTACTCTTGACATCTATTATATAAATTCTACAGAAGGAGGAAACTTCAAAGATGTGAACATTTCTGCAACGTAAGTTTGTGTTAAGTATTACATTTCCAGGACAAAAATACTGTTATCATCACCCAAAAGAACATTTATTTGTTCCTGTTCTTGTACCATATGTCCAGGCCTTTATACTCACTGGTGCTTTCAACAGGAACAACCTGGAAGTCTTCACCTTCAGCGTCTGCTGATGCCCCACCAGGCCCCCTGGCTCCCTTCATTCTTATTATCTCACTGGAACAAAGAAATCCGACTGCTTTATCAGTGCTTTAAAAAACCTTTTCCGCGCTTCAGAATTTAAGCTTCAATGTCATTTGACTCACTGCACAGTTTGGACACAATGCAGCAGAGAGTCTAAAAGAAGCAGGGATTTACTTTTCATCCTCGCTGCTGTCATCGGAGTCGCTGTCCTCTGCAGCTTCCTGGGAAGGTCCTGGAGTTTCCACATCTGCATGAGCAGCTTCCTCGTCGTCTTCTTCCTCATCTTTATCATTGTACTCTTCTTCAGCTTTCCTCTTTTTTCCTTTTCCTTAAAAAAAAAAAGGATAACATTTTCCTTCGTAAATTTACCTTACTGCTCCATGCAATTGGCTATTGTTTCACTTCAATAGTTTTAGTAGAAATATATAACAAAAGTAAATACAAATACTATCATCTGCTACATCAAACTACCAATTAAACCATTGTGGTCCATTTTTACAAAATTGTTTCAATGCAGCCATATTAGACAGTTTTTAAACATGAACAATAATAATAATTATTTTTAATAAATAACAATAGTAATAATTAATTATGGATTAAATTCCAGACTTTGAAAACGCCACTCAAGGTCACCAGTGGACCTACTGGTGTTCAGGAATTTTCCCCCCACCCCAATAAACTAAGTGATATGGAGCATCACAAACTGATGCTCTCTGGTTAGCAAGGATCTCGCACCAATCAATGCCATCATTTCCCAGCCTTAAGCCTTCATAAGCGTACCTATTCCTACATGTCTAACGACAAATTCTTTCATTTCTCACACTTATGGCACCATCGGTCGTGTTTCCCTTCCAGCTTTAGCATCAGAATCTGCCTCACTGCCCCAGTTCTTGAACATAATGTAACTTTGTTGTCACTTTACTGCCAACATATTAAAGGCAGATCAGAAATGTTTTTTATTTTTAGTAGAGACAGACTGACAGCCAACATTTCGGCCTGTTATTAGCAATGTTTCCCTTTATAAGCATTAGCCCACACATGCATGGGTTGGCTGATTCATAGGTGTGTTCAGCAGCCATGCCTTGAGATCACATACGCAGTCCCCCCATTTACCATCTTTTATTAACGTTTAGCTTGATTTGGTAATAAGTAGAATGAAACCAAGCATATCCGAACCTTGTGTAACACTGGATTTTAATCATGTTTTTTTCCCCAATGTAAATGGAGGAAGAAAAATGGCAGCTCATATCAGGGTGCAGTTAGACTGATGTCAAATAATGGATGTCGACCTTCAGCCAATCTGTAATTCTTAGCCCACATCTTGCTGTTAGACAGTTCCAATTAAGTAGTTTCCTGACTCAGACCTGGAGTAATCAGATCTGAATGTGGCCATTAAAAACTGCATAGTAAAGATATGGTTAATCACTATTAATTTATTATTTTAACAAGGAGGTGATTTTCCTTTTAGCGCAAATTCCAATTGACCTCAATGACCTTTTCCCTTTGATCCCACTTATGCCGCTCAGAGTAAATGGGGAGCTGCTTTGGGAAGCAGTAGGCCGCCATTGCGGGACACCCAGGAGCAGTGTGGGGTTAAGGGTCTGACTCAGAGAGCCATAGCGGCAGTCTATGGGAGTAGGTTTCAAACTCACAACCTCAGCATTCCAAGCTCTATGCCCTAACCACTAGGCCGCCACTCCCCACCAATCTTACACCAGATTTCCTGAGAATCGAAGGATTAATAAAAAAAGGTTACCTGACTGTTTGCTTTGGAGCAACTCCGTCTGTTTGAGCTCACTCTCTGCATCAGCTTCAAGGTCAATTTCTGAAAAAATGCCCTGAAGGAGGAACAAAAAGGGAGAAACCGAACCATTAAGATCTAAAACAGTCAAACAGCCAATCAAAGGGTGACATGAAGGGAATTTGTGAGGAAGCGGCACTAGTTGAATGAGAAGAGTCTGCACGGACAAACCTTGCTGAACCACAGGTTCGTCTCATGCTCCATCTTTTCATCCTTTCCTTCCAGTTCAACCAGCAAGCCACCGTCCTGCTCCTCTTCCTCCACGGGTTCCTCTGGGAACTTCACTCTGGATAATTCAAACAGGAGTGGTGACAACTCTCCATCAACACAGGCCTGTATATTTCCCTTATTTCAGACTTTATAAGCCAACAGAAAAAAGAACTATGAAATAAAAACCTGACATTAACTCCTGAATACCTAGCAGTGGAGACAGTGACTCCTATATAAGTTTACAGAGACTTTAAAAAGTTAAAGGACTCCCACATCAAATGTTTGGAAGGTCTTTTCCCATGCCTGGCTCTGCTTTCTAAAGCTTGAAAACCATTTGTTGGATCGGTGCCCGAACAAGAGCAGTAAGGAATGAATGATGAGGAGCAAGAACAGGAAAAATAAAGTAAGGCCACAAATTGAAAATTGAGAGGAGTTTTGAAAATGTCTTGTGGCGTTAAGTAGAGTAGGGTATGAGCCTACAGTTCTGGTTCCCCTAAATAAGCTGGCAGAGGGTTCAGGAGAAAATGATAGATGATCTGCTTTGGTCCTGTTCTAGGAAGCAAACCCAACCAACTTAAGGAGTTTTATATTTTTTCTCCTCTTGACATTTACCAATCCCTGGACCAGACCAGCCGTGTAAGTCTTTAATAAGATTCAAAACAATGTGGCTGCAGAGTCCCTGTACATGCTGGACATTCGATTTGGGTTTTGTAATAGGAAACCTAAAAAAAAAAAAAAAAATCACAAAAAGTAATGAGTGATAAATGGGGGTAAACTTGCCCAATTTTGTTATTTAGTTTTGAAATCCTTAATCAGGAATCAAAGAATATTTTTTTATTCCACCATAAAAAAATAACTTTTCCGATTCAGCTCTCCCCTCATCAGCTTCACACAGTGGGTCTCTATTACTATGGACATGGTAAAATACTAGAACACATTTATACGCTCCCAGACTATCCCAAATCGCCCTCATTATCATCATCATTAATGCATGTACGACATTTTTGCAATAAGCCGGCTCTATGAACACAAAAGGAATAAATGACAATGACTCCCACAGATCAGCGGAGCTACGCAGCTAATTTGGAAACGGTTTCACTCTTGACCAGGAGGTGGGAGCAGCTCATCAGATCTTAGTGGAATTTTATTTTAGTACAATATTTCTGTATATTGACACTGAAATATCGCCAAATTAGCAAAAATAACTAAAAAGAAATGAAAATAATCCTGACCAAAATCAATGGTGCAAAGTCTCTCTCTCTTTTCCACTTTTATGACTGATTCTGGGTAACTACTAAAACAAAACAGAGAGGGGGAACTGAACCGGAAAAAGGTTGTTTTTTTTGTTTTTATTTTAGAATTGAAAAAGTGATAAAGGTTATTTTTTGTTTCCCTTTTTTGTTGCTTTTTTAATTTTCTTTATTTGGAAATCAGCAGACTGTTCGCTTTCTGATTTTGGATTCAACGTTACAAAACCAACATCAAACGTCAACCACGTACAAAATCCCAGAGGGAGGAGTGTTCTCCCTGGCTTCATGAAGCCAAGTCCCCCTCACAGCCCTGAGCTTCCTGCACACTGCCAGTCAAAGGGATGAAAAGAACGTCATCAATAACTATAAGACACTCTGATTACATTTATAATTTTCAGGCTAATTATATATTATTAGATGGTAATCCATTCTCTCTATATATTAGATTCCTTCCTTGCACTTTACAGACTGAACCTGATTGATCGCTCCATCTATCCTGAGGCTTCTCCTATTTTTAAACCATCACTTACTTCTTTGGTGCTTTCTTTTTCAGTTCTTTCTGTCTCTGATCCACTTCTTCTAAATCCTCTTCATCTAAATCAGATGCCAGGGAAATCTCATCTGCATCATCTTCCGGATCTGAAAGGTGGATGTCATCTTCTCCATCGCCCAGATCGCCTGCAGCCTCCATGTCTCCCTTGGAGATGTCAGTCAGCACCTGATGAAAACACGTCAAAGGAGGATTTAATTAAACCCAAGGAATATTAATCACTTTCAAAGTGGAAATAAGAGGTGAGAAACAGTCTCATTAGTAGTAGAGGTTTCTGTTTGATTGTGAGCTACAAGCCGTCTTCACCTGCTGCTTCTTCAGAGAAGACAAGGAAAACAGGGATGAGTCTGTGTTGCTAGCGATAGAGACCCCTGGTAGGTCCATCTTCAGCTCCACTCTCTCCCTCTGCTTCCTCCTCTCCTTCAGTAGCTTCCTCTTCTTCCTGATGATTAAGCATCAAAAATCAAATATCACCTGTGAAATCCATGAAGCAAAATTTGCTGAAATTAAACTGTATTTCAATAAAGACAAACCGTTTGAGCTCTGCCACCTCCTGAGCTTTCAGGTCTGCCAGCTTTCTATCCATTTCTTCCTCCTCATCATCATCCTCATTTTCCTCCTTTTTCGCCTGAGGTTCGTCTTCCGAGTCCATGCCTTCCTCATCTGAGCTTAAACTAAAAACCAGACACAGTGGTTAGAAATCCTCTCAGACACGTTTCATCAAAAACCTATTTCTTAGTGTTTACCTGATCTCCTGGTCGAGTTGTTTGGCCTCCTCCTTCAGCTTCTTTGCCAAATATCTTCGAAGCTTTGCCCTCCAGCTCAGCAGCAGACTGTGATGTACACAAAAACAAACTTAATGCTGCAGCAGAGGGAAAAGAAATTGCTGCATCACCTCATGTTGCTTTTCAATAGAGACAGCATCTAATAGCTTTCTCATTCTAAGGTGAATTAGTAGAAAAGATCAGACAGTTTATGGTTTTAGGCTGTAACCTGACTTTGCAGGTGATCCCTTTCTGAACAGTAGGCTCCATTTTCAGGCTTATTTTCTACAAACCATACAATTCACCATTTAAAACATTTCCAGATATTTTAAAAAATAACCAAGAAATATTAAAATTTCACTACAGGCATTCGTCAGGTTCAAACTCTCCTAAAAATCCCAAAACGGTGCAGAGCTAAAGCGGGCTTCTTTTTTGGCAGTGTGGTAAACGGACATTTAACTTTTATGGCATAGTAAGATCCTCCGGTAAGATAGAAAAAAAAAAAACCTAAATATCTGGACTGGATTGGACTAAAAAAGTAAAATAAATTCTCAAAAGCTATTTGTTTTCAGTGAAGCACCGATTTCACGAAATTCCAAATAAGCAAACAAATTTCTAACAAAATGTCTGAACATTTAACCCAAGGATGATTGAAGAAATGTTCATCCAGTTTAAAAATAAAAGGTTCTAAAGGTAAAAACAAAGGAGATAGTTTTAATTATTTTTAAACCAAAGATCAATTTAACCTGAAATAAAATTCATATAAAAGCTCTCTGGGTTATGGAAAAGAGCAGAGTGTGAAGATAAACTTCCAGCACTTCCAAGGCTGGAACCCGTTTTCAAAATCACTGTCTCTAATATGCAAGATACTGAAAACTCAACCAGTCATAAAAACCCATTTCAATATAGTATTTTCGTACAAATAAAAAAATGTATATATATATATATAAAGATACCATCTCAACAAACTAGTTGTTTGGCGACATGTATTTTTGTTTAAATATAATTTTTTGCAATACAACTTTATTACAAAGAAAAGAACTAAATGAAATGCTGAAATTAAAGGTTTAGGCCCACTCGATCATTCACAATAACATTTATTCATCTTAATTTTGGCTTCAACAGCAGAATCCATCCTCTACGTTGTGCAAACTCAGCACCCACCGGAGCTCTTTGCGTCCCAGAACTTTGATATCCCGACAGCACTCCTTTATTTCATCGGTGGTCGCAGAGTGGGATTCCAGGTGTGGATTATCGAATTTGATCTTAAAGAGAAGAAAGAGCTTGAATTAGAAACCTGGTGCTCCTGTAAAACCTTAAAGCAACATCATGCTTAGCCACTAGGGAGCGCTTTGTCTGTAACTTCCATGTTCCCTTCCATGATGGCATCTGGCAACACTTCACTGTGACAAGATTGTTCAGTCACCATCAGTGTTTTTGAATCTGTTAGCAGATCCCTTTGGATTAGCTGATTATTGAGTTAGTTAAAGATAAAGCCACAATTATCCTTTATCAGATAATAAAATATGTCTATTCAGGTTAGAAGATCAATATGCACAAAGTAATGGATACTTACCTAAACAATCATTTAATATATACAAAATTAAGCTAATATTAGGGTAAAGTCATTCAGTGTTGTTTAAATAAACCAGAGGCTCCAAGACACTCAATTATATACACATACACACAGTGGGTAAGGAAAGTATTTAAAACCCTTACATTTTACAGTTTCATTGAAGCCATTTCCTAAATAAAAATTCCTCATCTTATTTCTCATTTATGTACACTCAGCCCCCCATCTTCACAGAAAAAAACAAATTTAGAAACTTTTACAAATTTATTAAAAAAGAAAAAGTGAAATATCACATAACTACTCAGACCCTTTCCTCAGTATTGAGTAGAGGCACCATGTTGAGCTAGTGTAGACATGAGTCTTCTGGGGAATGATTCCACAAGCTTTTCACACCTGGATTTGAGGATCCTCTGCTATTCTTCCTTACAGATCTTCTACAGTTCTGAGAGGTTGGATGGTGAGAGTTGCTGCACGGCCATTTTCAGGTCTCTCCAGAGATGCTAATTTGGGATTAGGTGAGGGTTCTTGTTGGGCCAGTAAAGAATGGTCGGAGTTGTTCCCAAGCCACTCCTTCTTATTTTAGCTCAGGGTCATTGTTTTGTTGGAAGGTGAACCTTCGGCCCAGTCTGAGGTCCAATTCAATTGAAACACGTCGTCCTGTCCCTGCAACTGAAAACCACCCCATAGCATAATGCTGCCACCACCATGTTTGACTGTTGGGATTGTATTGGCAGGTGATGAGCACACACCTCTTAGATTTAAAGCAAAAAAAGTCCAATCTTGGTCTCATCAAACCAGAGAATATTTGTTCCTCTTTCTGAGGAGAGGCTTCAGTGAGGCCACTCTGCCATAAAACCCTGACTGGTGGAGGGCTGTAGTGATTGTTGACTGTGAACTTTCTCCCATCTCTCTACTGCATCTCTGGAGCTCAGTCACATAGATCTTTGTGTTCTTATTCACCTCTCTCACCAAGGCGCTTCTCTTACAACCGCTCAGTTTGGCTGAACAGCCAGGTCTAGGAAGAATTCTGGTCGTCCTAAACTTCTTCCATTTAAGGATTATGGAGACCACTGTGCTCTTAGGAACCTAAAGTGCTGCAGAAATTGTTTTGTAACCTTGGCCAGATCTGTGCCTTGCCACAGTTCTGTCTCTGAGCTCCTTGGGCAGTTCCTTCAAGCTCATGATTCTCATTTGCTCCAACAAGCACTGTGAGCTGTAAGGTCTTATATTGACAGGCGTGCCTTTCCTAATCAAGTCCAATCAGTCTAATTAAACACAGCTCAGGGTTTATACAGGAATGAGTAACTCTTATTTAATGCTTTTTAATGCTCTTAGAAATAATCTTAATGCCATCAACAAGTACCCATATATTGGTACTTGTTGATGGCATATATATGTATATTTGCATTTCCCCCCCCATTCTCTAGCCTTCTCTGTCTCAAGCTTCTTTTCCGAAGCCATTTTAACGCCACGGTTATCAAATTTAATGAATTATAATGCCAATTTAGGCCTTAAATTAAAAAATAATAATTTAATGATTTTTAATGACCCGTGGAAACCCTGACAGCTGGACTCTAATGAAGCAGCAGAACCATCTCAAAGAGAAGAAATGGACATCATGTGAGTTAAATATGAGTCAAAGCATAGAGTCTGAAAACGTATGTCCAATTGATATTTCAGTTTTTCTATAAATTTTCCAAAAAATCTACATTTCTGTTTTATTTGTTAGAAAATGGAGCTGAGTGTAATATAAATGCGAAATAAAATGAACTTTTTGGATTTTACCAAATGGCTGCAATGAAACAATGAGTGAAAAAGTAAAGTGATCTAAATACTTTCCATACCCACTGGATATACAGCATATAATTCAACCTTCAAGGAAATCATAAAAACTTTAAGGGCATTCTAGACCTTGATATAAAACCATACCTATAGATGAATTTATTATAAACTTGGGCCCATAGGTAAAGCATTTAAGTTAGCCTCAGAACTAGCATAAAAGGGCTTTTTGAAAACATTTTGCCATTTAGATCAGCCCTGCTTCTTGATTTAAAGAACCGGGATTTTTTCAGTCTGGACCGCAGCCTGACACCAAATTTAAATCAAAAGCATAGAATGTGATCATATATCATTAGAAGCAGCTCTAACACGCTTAAATCGAACCCAAGAACGATTTGTAAACCAATAATCTCGTTTAAAACTACAGTTGTGCTTGAAAGGAAATGTTGAGTCAGACTTCTGCACCTGATGACAGGTATGTTAGTTCACCGATTCTGAGCAAGGGATTGTAATTTGTCTGGGACAAACATCTGGTAATTTAGATGCTTCTTTTGTAAAATATAAAAACATCTGGAAACTGTTATAGTCACACAAAAACATTGGAAGTAAAATTCATTTTCTAAAAGTTTTATATAGTATTTAACTGTTACTGTTATATACTGTAGGCGTTTTAAATGTCAGCAGCTTATAGTACTATTTATCCACATGTAGTGACACTGAAGTTAACCATCTTACCTCGCTGGCTTTTCCCAGAAAGTCGACGGGGTTCTCTGCCTTCAGAAAGGCGGTCACAGTAAAAGAATGATAAAGTGTCAAATCGCCATCCGTGTATCCCTCCGCCTGTAATGCATAGACTGCTTGGTCAGTTTCAGATAAAACATCACGGATGATCAGCTTCCCTTTATATTACAGATTTGCCACATAAACAGTAAATAATGGTTACGTAGTTGAATGAAAATGAATGAAAGTGTAAACTGGGCTTGCCTTTGGCTTCTTGACAGGAACCAGCTCCTTCACAGTCTTAGCCTGTACTTCCACCTCTTTGAAGGCATGCTTGGGGTCAAAAAACTTATTGTCGATTTTGTCAGGGGCAACATAACCTAATCAAAAGAAAAACCTGTTACATGTGTGTACACATATTTTCATAGACACTCATTGGTCTGAAAAAACTTAGAATGTTCTTTAAATCATGTCATAAAGTAACTCAACCCAAGATTAGCCATCAGTCTGAATATTTTAGACTGTTTACAGACTGTTAGATTAGATGAGAAGGCTGTCAAGGTGTCGCCCCATTTATAAAAATACAAACAAAAATCACCTAAGAAATAATATTTAGTAGCATCTGTAGCTGCTTCCTACCTTGGCAGACAACAAAGATTTCTGCCGACTCATTTCTGGACGCTTGAGGCTTGGTGGCCTGGACCTTTTTGAAAAACTGCTGGAAGATCCAAAGAAGAGGCTGATAATCTTTGGAGCGAAAAACTTTAGTGATGAAAGTGCCCCCTTTGGTCAGAAACTCGCAGGCCAACTTCAAAGCCATGAGGGTCAGATGAGCTAAGGACGAAAATAGATTGTTTTTTCCCAGTTCAACAGCAACAAAACGGCATCATATCACTGGCTGACAGAAATATTTACCCTGAGAAAAAGCATCATGTTGCCAATTGGTTCCCACGTTTGGAGCTCCGTCGTTTAACACCACGTCTGCTTTCCAAGTTTGAAGCTCCTTGCGAAGAGCCTGAATGTGAAACAAAAGGCACCTCAGACATACAGACTCCAGCTTCCCTGGCAGTCGAACAGTTTCTCAGTAAACGGTGACCTCCAGCTGTACATTACAAGTTGTTCAGAAGTGAAATAAACTCAAAGGGATCCTCACCTGTCGGCATTTTTCTGTTGTGATGTCTTCTTGCAGAGTCACCACGCTAGGAATGGGTTTAATGGGGACCAAGTCCACACCTGACAGGAACACAAAACATCAAAACAATTAATTAAAAATGAAAACCTTTAAGACACATTTCCCTTATTAGATATAAGAGTTGTAACACTTTACTCACCAATGATCAGACTTGAAACAGGCATAAACTTAGATGCTACCTGTAACCTAGATATAAATATTAAATGATTATTAGTGAGATTATTCAGTTTTATACATTTTACTAGATGCAATATTATGCTCTTATGTGAAAAGTTTGCTGAACCTACAATATGACCTATAAACAACAATACAACCTATAAAATGTTAACTTGAGGTGTTTATTATCACCTATGAACATATAATAGTTAAATCTAAACCAATGTAAGCATAAAATTGTCACAGGTTCCAAAATCATGTGTAAAAAACGTTACATTAATAAATAATGTTAGATTGATGATGTTTAAGACTGTAGATAAGTGACTGATCATTAACAGGCTCACCATCCTCCAGGAGCAGCACATAGATCCACCAAAGCTCTCGCTTTTTGCAGAAACTGGAATTTACGGTTTAACTGGATGAGTTTGAAAGAAGACCGAGATCGATAACCTGAAGGCCGCAACAAAGAAAAAGATTCAACACTACAGTATTTATGTAAAGCTTTACTGGGAGCCAATGCTAATGCAGAACATGTAGCTAAAAGTAGCCGACTGTTTTTCCTCTCTAACGCAACGTTACCTGTTTCTTTTGCAAGATGGTAGAATTTATCTTTCCTCGTCTTTCCGACTTTTGACTTCTTCCCCATCTTGGAATCGGTGGGTTAAAACTGAACTGATGCAGAAAAGTCACGACTGATCCAAACTCATGAAAACAACACGTGTGAGCGAATGTCCCTGCGCATATCTTTAGCGTCACACATGAGCGCTGCCTCTTCTTCTTCTTTCCATCTACTTTCAGTCAGAGGACTTGGCGCCATCTGCTGTTAGCTGTGCAGAATGCAACCTGATATCTTCTTAAAAAAAAAAATATATATATATACACTATATTGCCAAAAGTATTTGCTCACCCATCCAAATTATTGGAATCAGGTGTTCCAATCACTTCCATGGCCACAGGTGTATAAATTCAAGCACCTAGGCATGCAGACTGTTTTTACAAACATTTGTGAAAGAATGGGTCGCTCTCAGGAGCTCAGTGAATTCCAGCGTGGAACTGTGATAGGATGCCACCTGTGCAACAAATCCAGTCGTGAAATTTCCTCGCTCCTAAATATTCTACAGTCAACTGTCAGCTGTATTATAAGAAAATGGAAGTGTTTGGGAACGACAGCAACTCAGCCACGAAGTGGTAGGCCACGTAAACTGACGGAGCGGGGTCAGCGGATGCTGACGCGCATAGTGCGAAGAGGTCGCCAACTTTCTGCAGAGTCAATCACTACAGACCTCCAAACTTCATGTAGCTCAAGAACAGTGCGCAGAGAGCTTCATGGAATGGGTTTCCATGGGCGAGCAGCTGCATCCAAGCCATACATCACCAAGTGCAATGCAAAGCGTCGGATGCGGTGGTGTAAAGCACGCCGCCACTGGACTCTAGAGCAGTGGAGACGCGTTCTCTGGAGTGACGAATCGCGCTTCTCCATCTGGCAATCTGATGGACGGGTCTGGGTTTGGCGGTTGCCAGGAGAACGGTACTTGTCTGACTGCATTGTGCCAAGTGTAAAGTTTGGTGGAGGGGGGATTATGGTGTGAGGTTGTTTTTCAGGAGCTGGGCTTGGCCCCTTAGTTCCAGTGAAAGGAACTCTGAATGCTTCAGCATACCAAGACATTTTGGACAATTCCATGCTCCCAACTTTGTGGGAACAGTTTGGAGCTGGCCCCTTCCTCTTCCAACATGACTGTGCACCAGTGCACAAAGCAAGGTCCATAAAGACATGGATGACAGAGTCTGGTGTGGATGAACTTGACTGGCCTGCACAGAGTCCTGACCTCAACCCGATAGAACACCTTTGGGATGAATTAGAGCGGAGACTGAGAGCCAGGCCTTCTCGTCCAACATCAGTGTGCGACCTCACAAATGCGCTTCTGGAAGAATGGTCAAAAATTCCCATAAACACACTCCTAAACCTTGTGGACAGCCTTCCCAGAAGAGTTGAAGCTGTTCTAGCTGCAAAGGGTGGACCGACGTCATATTGAACCCTATGGATTAGGAACGGGATGTCACTTAAGCTCATATGTGAGTCAAGGCAGGTGAGCAAATACTTTTGGCAATATAGTGTATATATATATATATATATATATATATATGTGGCTGACATGCCTCTTTAATACTGCGCAGCAGTCAGGGACAATGCCCCTGAACTGACAGAATAGGGTGGTGGTTCAATGGGCATTTTCAGACCTAAGGGGGTAATATTTCTCAGTCTCCATAGTAAAGTCTATGCCAGGGTGCTGGAGAAGGGAGTCTGGCTGATTGTCAAACCTTAGCTTGTGGAGGAGCAGTGTCGTTTTCCAGTTGGTGCCCAGTGGGGGCTAATCTAGAATTAGGGAGTCGGGGACCCTTTACTAGGGGCTACCTCGTCTCTGTACAAGCAGAGCAGAAGTGTGGTGTGCATTGCTATTTTGAAGTTGGACTTGTTCCCTGCATTTGTTGTATTCTGACAGGACTGCCCTCTGTTCATAATCAGAACTTTCATGAACAGGATTTCTAGGTACAGCCAAAGGCGGTCTGGCAAAGCTCTCAAATTATCTTGAGAGTCTATCTTGACTGGCCTGAGAGCGCTTTGGCTTCCCCCAGCAGAGCTGGAAAAGGTGGAGAGAGCGAAGTCTGGGCGTAATTGCTGAGACTGATGCCCCTGGGACCATGTCCCAGATAAGCAGAGGACAACATGAGTAAAAGTACAGGTACAAGTTCTTTATTAAGAATTGCAATGCTTCTAGAGAGTTTAGTTTGAACATATTTGATGTGAGGCTTTTGGCAGATTTACTCATTTAGTTTTTACCACATCTATTAAGACATTTACATCTATATTTTCTTTATAATTTCCAGAAGACATTGAAGGTAGTTTTTTTTTCCAAATTCAAGTACAAATAGTTTTTGACCACCCAGCTTTTGAGCTTATTCATCTCTGCTGTAGTATCTTTCAAGAGCTGCCGTATTCTCTCACTTGTACAAAAAATATTTTTATCAACTGCAAATAAAACGTGTACTATATTCAAAACCTTACATGTGTAATTTATGTAGATAATAAACAATTATGGGTCAAAAAAGTGTCTTGGGGGATATCACAAGCAGTCTCCAGACATGATGACTGATAATCTCCTATCTTCACAAATTTCTATCTGCTACTTATTTAGCTCTTCATCCACTCCAGAAGCAACCATGTGCTCTAGAATGTTTTAATTTCCTGATAAATATGTATCAGGTATTCATAGGGCGATCAGTTGGGTCAAGTGCTTTTTTTATCTCAACAAACAGAGCAGTTGTAAATGTCTCCTTATCTTGGGAGCTGGTGAATTATCTCTATCAATTCCAGGACTGCCAAAGCTGTGGATCTCTTTGATCTTAATCGTCATACTGACTTTCAGAAAGTAGTTTGTATCTGTCAATCATATTTCCCATTCTGCTCATAAAGTGATTTTCGGAAATCTTGGAAAACTGTAAAAGCAGAGAATCTGACATGGTTTTGTTAATTCTTCTTACCCACATGCAGAACTGACTCTCAGAAGACAAAAAATTACAGTTAGGAAGTTTAATGATACAGCATAAATAAATATGCAACGGTGATTCACGTCAGGGTGGAAATGGCGATGCGGAAAGCCAGGGGTTCTGGAATGGATACACAAGTAAACAGGGGTCTTGAAGATGACTTGTTGAATTTTGAACCTTGCTTACTAAAGATCTTGCAGATAATAGCTAGGGGGAAGTTAGAGGATTGTGGGGTTCAGGGTTGTATTTTTAGAGTCTTGATCCTTGGTTCTTGCAAAGGCGGCAAAGAGATGCTGTAAAAATACATACCGGTATACATTTTTAACTTTATAGTAATATAAATATATATAGAGAGAGTAAATTTATTACATTACCTTATAAATACATTTATTTTCAAAACAGACATTATTTCATCTCTTTAAATTAGGCATTTTAAGATTCAATTGTATATTTACTGTAATATTTGAACTGATTAAAATCTAATGTACCATCCAAAATCTTAATTATTTACATATTTCATGTATTTATTTGATAGGACCTTCACATATCTGTAATATCAAATCACAGTGTTTGTGGAAATCATTGTGTGTTTGTATGCACAGAGCAGATCTTTACAGAAGATGAAAATTCATTTGCGTCTGCAATTCAACAGACAGCGAGTGCCAACCTTATTTTGTGTGTGTTCATTCATTAATGTGCAGATATTCTGACAGCCAAATTGTGTAAACTAATTGATAGAGGAAATGTGAATGTAAACAACAGACAAATTAAGCATTCTCATGTTTCATTTTATTTTTTTACTTTTTGTAAATCTGAAATATGCTAATTTTATAAAGTGCTCTATAAATATGATTGGGTTTATTAGATTAGATATTCTATTATTTAAGGCTATAAGTGCTTTTTCTTAAATATTTTGCATCATTTATACCTCATTCCCATTACTTAGAATCCCATCTTGTATTTAATAGGACTGTCAGCTGCTTGTAGAACAAGCAATCTGTTCATAATGTACATAAGAGGATTAGGGCCACTGGGAAAAAAAAAAGTTAACCGATTTGTAAATTTTATTTCAGTTTAGTATGGGAAAAAAGTCTGAATTCTGACTTTAATCTCAGAATTCTAACTTTTTTTATTGTCAGAATTTAGTCAGAAGTCTGAGATTAAATTTAGAATTCTGAGAAAAAAGTCAGAATTCTGACTTTTTTCCCATACTAAACTGAAATAAAATTTAAAAATCAGTTAACTTTTTTTTTTTTTTTTCCTGTGGCCTTAATCCTCTTCCGTATTAATGGGTGGAGCCTAACTGGTTTGGGGTTTTTTTGTGACATGTACAAAGTAGTCTTGCTGGACCTACTGAAAAAAATGCATGAAATCTATGTGTGTTGTGCAACCCCCCAAGAGGGGGCCTGGCCCCTCATTTCAGGAACCCCTGCCCTAAAGGATGGTTTAAGAGCACTTATTTTCCCCAATGCAGGACGATAAAGGGATATTCCTGTCCTTCCTAAAAGGTTTGATTAGAGAAAGTATTTTATGAAGGTAGCTGATAAGCTATTTATGGGTAAACTGTCCATAAATCTTATCTTTACAAGAACTACACAACAATCTGTGTTCAGGTATTTTTTGTTTTTTTATTCTTTAATTTGAGTTGCATGAGCATTAGGGAACAGCAGCCTATAGTGTAGATCAAATTTTTAAAAAGGCCTATTCCTGGACCGTGTGTTGATCAGTCCCAGGACAGAGAAGGCACTGGCTGCTGCCGTCACCAGACTGATGGCCCCAATGGCCCTTGAAGCCTGCAGAGAAGATAAAGAGCACAGGATGTGGAGTCAAGAAAAGAAATGAAAAAAAGACCACAGGATAGAAAAAGTTAATCAGTCATTATGTAATACGTTCAAAGTGTTAACAATGCTCTGATGGCACATTAGAAAAAAGCAAAGCAAACAGTCAGATACCTGCTCCGAAACCCCCTCCCCGTAGCGCAGTAGGGTGACAAAGTGTTCACAGTTGCTCCCAAGCAGGTCATAGGACACCTCCTGGTCGATGAGGACTTGAGCTCGCTGGATGATCTCGTAGACAGGCAGAGGCGTGTGGTTGTCATCGTACTTGTTGTTGACTCGATACGAATCGTTTCCAACCACCTCCTTCAGCAGCTGCATGCGCACCACAGCCTTCCTGCTAAATACAGACTTGACGCTGGACATGGCTGCTGCCTGACTCTCATCTGTGTGAGACAGTTCTTGTTTAGGATCAAGATGAAATAATGGAAAAATCCTATGTGCAGTAAGACTTAGACAGATTTTATTTTGTGATTTTGTACATACAAATGTAAGCAAAAAGAAATTTCTTTAAGTAAAGCTCTCTAGACTATTTCTTTTTTTAAATGCAGTTATAAATGCAGAGATAAAATAGTATCTCTTTAAGCTTAAAAAAAAAATTAAAACAGTAGAATCAAATTGTGTCCTTTACCAACAGAGGTACAGAAGGAAGAATCGCATTGCTTTATACTGTTAGAGGATGGTTTAGCTTGGGATACAAGTTAAGATTAACAATAAACAGATGCAGTTTGTTTTGTTAAGGTTTACACTGCATTCATTTTCATCTCTATATATTAATACATATCAGGAAAGCCTTTTATCAGATTTCCCCCTCTACCTTTCTACCATCTCTGCACATCTAAAAACCAAACTTCTTTTTTGCAACATAGCTCAAATTCAGTCAAATAGTATGCAGAACTGTTGCACACAAATGGTCCCATCTTGCTGCATATCACTGTATTGTTTAGTGTCTGTTCTCTGCTGTTTTCCTGTAGGAAGGGCAGCCAAGTTGTACCCTGTGATGAGTTTTCTATGGCACAAATTTATTGTTTTGCATCTGCTTTAACAAGTTTATTGATTCTTATGTTTACTGTTTCCTAGTCATGTTTTTGTTCTTTTTACCTCCTTCACTAATAGACGCCATGTTGACAGATTCTCCTACCTGTAGATTGCTGCAGTTCCTCCAGAGTTACCATGAGCCTGTTAGCTGCTTATTTGATTATAACCCTTACCAGGCCTGTTTGCACACCTTTAAAAGTGTCCAGCTGTCATGCTCCATTCAGTATTCAATTTGTCATGAAAATTGGCAATAAACTGAACAGTCCTCCATAAGATTTTCAAATTTCAGGATTAATTATTTTACAAACTAACTGTCCTTTAAACTCCACAACTTTAACTCCAACATGTCTGCTTTTTTCTTTAAGTCTGCAAGATGCCATTTTTTTCTCTGTCTAGCAAACTTCTAAGGCCTTTGCAGAACAGCTATGTTTATACTCCGATAACATTTCACACACTGTATTTGTTTAATCACTTCTAAAATAGATTAGTTATGTTGTTTTTTTTATTTAGAGGGAAAAAAATGGACAACTAAGCTCATAAGGAAACCACAGATTTAACTTTTTGTTTTATAAAACTATTGATAACCGCATATCTATTTCATTTCACAAAGAATTCATGATTTATCCAGGATCTTTCTTTAGAACTTTTTTTTTTTTTTTATTAAAGAACTCCAGTGCAGAACTACGACAAAATTCATGGATGAAGAGCAGAGTTGCATTCAGGTAGAATTAAGAACAGTGGGAATGAAAATTTTCTACAAACCGACAGGAGTTAAGTTGATAATGTAACCATCTCCCAGGTAGAGAGCCCAGTGCTGATAGGCTGGTCTGAAGATTTCAATGAGGTCACCAGGTTGAGGGTCACCAGAGGGTTCTGAAAGCTCAGGGTCATTAGAGGCCATCTAATGCACAGAGCACAAAAAAAAAGATTGTTCTGCTGTTTACCTTCAGCAATTAGCACTATGAGTCACAAAGACTTGCTAAATTTATAAAGAATAATTTGAATATGACCTTTTTCTAAATTATTTCTTCAAATATATGACTTACATATGACAAATATAAATATATGACTTACATAAAAAAACATTTGATATCTGAGAATTAAAGCTGTTTGTCACATTTAAAAACATAATATAGCTGAAAAACCTGTGTTTATACGAGCAGATATTCAGTTTACTTACAGCAGAGTTTGGTCGTTGTTTATCCATCCCACATCATGCTTCCACAAATTCTAGGGAAAGATGAGAATAGGAAGGTTTTTTTTTTTGTTTTTTTTTCTCCATTTTCAAATTTTGGTTGTAAATCTTAACAAGATTTTCAACAAGTAAAACAAGAATCCTCACTTTTTAATCCATTTTAATTTTTTTTTATTATACACAAATAAAGAAATTACCCAAAACCCCTTGTAAGAGAGAATGCTAGATAAAAAGGACAGCATGGAAGGCTCCTACATACAAAACACAGCAACTCGCTCACACATACAGAAACACACACACAATACACACAAGCTCTGATGTCACCTGGGCTGCTACAATAGCACCAACACAATGTGGAAACTGACAGAAACATGTTTAAATTTAGCTTGTTTGACACTGCAAGAAGAGCCTAAATCATTTTGGGTGATTTCTTCAGGTTATTCACATTAATATGAGAGACAATAATGAGCAAAAATTTGGTGATTAAAGAAATGAGCTTGGAACAACGTTACAAATGAAAGCAGAAGGAATTTATATCTTCCAGGGGGAGCTGAATCCCATTATTAATGTATACTAAAGAGAGCACAAAAAAGGACCATGAATCATTTATCACAGCATAATACCAGCAGCTATAGAATGTAATTTACTGATGTAAAAACTGAACTAGGTACATATAAACTAGAAGTATGTATATAATAATATTTAACCTTGAAGGGTAAAGGTATAAATGTCATACTTACTCAAACACCAGTAGTTTTTTCTTTCTCACCATCTTAATTCTCCATCTTAAATCCACATCAAACAACAAGAAAATCCACAAAAATTCTGAAGAGTGATGCAAAGTTTTTTAGGATTAGAATCGTATGCTGTGTTTTCTGAAAGTTAAACTCCAAGGCAGAGGTTTCTGCTGTAGCCTGCTCAGTATTCACAGCTCTGACTGACTGCGGTTCCTGCCACCGCTGCTTAGTTTTGTCTCACACACACACGCACACACACACCCACACACACATGCAGACACATGCAGACAAACAGCCTTTGTTTGCATAACTTTTGGGGACATTTTATTGACTTACATTCATTTAATATGGCCTAACCCAGACTCTTACCTTAACCATTAGCAACATTTACCAAAAATTAATCTAAACTGAATTCACACCCCAGTCCTAAGCATAACCCCAACCAAAAGAAGACAAATTTACCATTTGGGGACTCCTTATTGTCCCTATTTGGATCAGTAAATCCCCACAATGGGGATATTGGACAATAGACTGCCCCCGACTGAAGCTAAAAAAAACGCACACAGACACACATACATAGACACAGGCATACAAAGTGCTGACCGCAGTGCTAGTTTAGTCTAAAAAGGAATAAAGCATGTGGGAAGGAAAAAATTTAATTTGTAAAAAATAAATTTTCAAACAAATAAATTGATTACTGTTTTTATTGTAAATTAATTTTATTAATTTTTAAAATATTATTAGGTCTTTGTTGATTTTTAATGTATAGTTTGCTTTTATCCTTATTTAAAAGTGTTTCTTTTCTTAAAATATTTTTAATTTAAATTTATTTACATTTCTTTTAAATTTTGCCAAATAGAAAATCATACTGACTCCAAGAAAGTAGCATCCCTTCATCTAGGCAGATGAATGAAATGAATAATCAGACCAGTCATCAGTTCCAAAATCATGACAGTAATATGCCACAATTAGCATTTTATAATCATGTGTGCCTGTATGGTTTGAATTAAATTTTAGTAAGGAAATACAATCTGTATATTTAAGACATATGTACGACATATACTATATCATTTTGCAATATTGATGCACTTTCTCAGTACCAAAGTTTCTGGTTCAAATCCAGGGCGTGGGTCCCTCTGTATTAGAATTCTATGCTCTCATAAGGCCTGTGCGGTCCAAGGATTTTTCAGACACCCACGTCACTGTGATCTAAAATTTATTAGGGTACAGAATGTTCTTATAAATTTTCTGCAGAAATTCAATTTGTTCTTGATCATCTCTCAGCTTTTGAATATTTCATCTTGAGTTCCGTATGACTTCAAATATTTCCCTTTGGGTGATAAATCCAGTTCGCCTTGTTAAGTTTACATGTTTCTTAAAAAGATACAGATGTCTAAAACACTTTCATGAAAGTTATTTAGAGAGAATGAACTTTGCAGCCTTCTGCTGCCCTTTTTTCCTATATTTCATGTAGAATTTAGTTCTTCACATTAGTGGAGACAGTATGAGAGAGGGGGAGAGACATGTGGCAAAGGACCACAGGTCGGATTCAAACCCGGGTCAGCCGCGTCACGGGTTGTTACATGGGTTTTGCACACTAACCACTGCACCACCTGCACGCCCAGTTCTTGACATTTCTCATGAAAATCTATATCTCTGCTATTTCTCCTTTTATCAAGTGTGCAGACGTGCTAATTTAAACCTGTTGAGGTGGATTGAAACTATTTGCATTTACTCATATACGTTTTTTTACGTAACTTTACTCCACCAAACTGTTTTCTTTTGCTTGAGTGAATTTCATAACAAAGTAATACTGCCTGTATTTAAGTACAGTTCCCGGTTTCTCTGCACGCCAGGAATTACCTCACTCAGAAACAAACAATTGTGTTTTAATTAGAAAATGAATTGACAGACACACTTGTCTGTGTCTGTTGAGACTGGTGAGTCAAGTGATTATAGGGTAAACAACAGTACTTACTGCACTATTCCAATGAATCTGTGATATGGATATTTTTGTTTCTACTGTCAGTTTGATTCATTTCAATAGATTTACTATTATGTATATTTACTATTATGCACATTTAACATTATGTTATTCTTATGCAAGAACCTTATGTCTTATTATGTAAGATCTAGAATTATTATTTAATTACAAAACGAGTACTGAGTTTTCAGTAGCCGTTTCACCAAATAAGTTTTTTTTCCCCTTCTTGACTTTATTTTTGCATGTTTACTTTTTATTTCTACTTAAGTGAAAATATATTCTGGTAGTGCTACTCTTAGTTCAATAAAAGTTTTTAGCTTACCTAGCCAGCTCTGGTTTTAACACTGTTTCTTAAAAAACACTTTCATGTTTCAAGCTATTCCAACTCTTATCTTCAACAGCTTCACACCTGCCACTAATACTGTGGGATATTAACAAGAAAGAGTAATTGGTTAAAAGATTAGAAAAATGCCACTGTCCTTTGGAGACAGTGGCATTTTGAGGGTGGTAATTTTTTGAGGAAGTGTCAGGGGATCACCAAAGTATAAGTTAATTTTGTGCTCAAAGTGGCAATTTGACCTCAATGTTCTTTACAGTTACAGTACACTATTATTTTACCTAATTATTTTTCTTTTTATATAAATGTATGTAAATAATTGATCAAATTAGTAACTAAACCCACATTGTCATTAATTACATTCTTCATATGCCAATGTTTAACTCAGTCTTTTTCTGCAGCAGTGAAAACTGATGTGACCTTTGTGAACTTTTGATTACTGTAAGTCACATGGTAAAACCTGCATGACTTTGTTCACAGATTGGCTACAGCATGTATTGGGTCATCGCCTATTCGGGCCACCGTAGAGAAATATCATCAAGTGGGATTAGACTTCATAAAGGAAATATTAACACTGAGAATTTCAAAATAAAATAAGCTTTATTCACACACAAAAACATCTTTAGCAAATGCAGGTTAAAAAATACTTTAATATTGATAATATATTAATGTTATTGAAAGTAAATTAACTCAACCTTAAATTGTAAAAGATTTATAACAGATAAGAGAATATATCTATCAAGGTTATGCCAATGCCAAAACTACATAAAGGAACAAGTTTATTTACACAAAAATATAATTTTATAGAATTTATCTTTCATTATATGTCCATGAAAGAGCTCAGAACTCTGTGAAGAACATATTTCTTGTGAAATATGTTATACTTGGACAGGGTACCTAAAGACAGTGAAAATCACCATTACAGCAGCTTACAAGTTGCTTTGGTTACAACAAATGTAACCAATCAGTGGATGTTTGTTAGCATAATTATCATTGAAGATGTATAGACCTTGGTATTGGCTGCCTGTTGCATGTCAGAACTGATGTTTTAATCTCATTAAGACAGTTCCTTTGTCTGGATATACAGTTATAATCTTCATTTTGTATGTGGCAAAGATTTGGAAATGGAATGAGAGCTGTGTCCTTCAGCTAAGAACGAAGTGTAATATTTTTAAGGCTGGAGTCATGGATATGTAATCATCTGCTAACGTGTATGATGTAAAATAAGATGATGTGGCAGACTGGAGATGTATAAAATGCCTTTTTAACTGTTAATTAGGGGCCACTTCCTGAGAGGTGAGCAGCTGCCATTCTGTAAACTCTAAACAATTTATCTGATCTGAGTAAGGTTACAATTTCTATCAAAATCTGTTGTCATGTCTCCTGGATATTTAATACAAATAAGTTATGAAGTATTATTTAAAGAGTTTGTCCTGAGTGATCTCTTTTCAGGAAAAGAACCGGAGAGATAGAACATCAAGGTGCATACACAGAACAATCTTTAACATGTTCAAGGATGTAAGGAACTTTGACTTTTCACACAGAATCATGATCTGGAAATTTTACATCTCATTCATGAGTAAAAACCAATGATAAAACACAATTTTATTTATAAAGCACTTAAAGGAATAGTGTTGAGCTTTGGGCTGATAAGAATATGCTTTCTGTATTTTCTCAGAAGCTCCAATAAGCTTAATTAAAACATGTAAAACATTTTAAAAACTCAAACAATGAAATAGGTTTGGTCGCATGCCAAGTGGTGTAAATGTGTTTAAAAGTGACCGAGGATGAGGCTTTAGTTTATGTTTGTTTATTTTTATTTTATTTTTTTTTATCTGAGGCCTCCCTCTCTTTAAAGTATTTCCCCCTTTTGATTAAAATCAAATAAAGATAAATTCCTTTTACAAAAAAATAAAATAAAAATGGCTTTCCAGCAGTACATGTTACTAGAGGAAGGTTGCCTTGAAAAAAGAAAAAACAAGATTGATTGTGCTCTCAGTATTTCAACGTCTGGGGGCTTTTAATTTGTAAAAAATTTCCGGAAGTTCTATTTCCGGTATTTAGCTTGGCGCAGCGCTGGATGGATACAAACAGAAGGTTAGACAGGTTGACTGCAGCGACTGATTTCAGTGCAACGGCGAGACTTTTTGTGGTTGTCAGCGCAGAACATCTGGTTTTGTGTAATGTAAAGTGGGTCTGGTCCCGTTAGGACTGTGGTGAGAAAATATGTATACTTATTGCTAATGTTAACGTTGCTCTCACATAGTTAGCTTAACCCATGCTAGCACGATAGCGGCTCGGCTCGAGTTTGGTAATGTCTGTTAGCCGCTAGGAAAAGATACACACATATATATATCCTCTAATTGTATATTTTTTCGTATTTAAAGCATTAGCTGGTTATGAAATAGCCGATTAAACATGTGAACGTTCGCTTTTCCCCAGCGTGTGGGGCCACTGATTGACTTTAAACTAAATAGTAGAGCGAAGAGTTTAATGTGTACTGTCCTCGGAGTGTAAATCAACCTATTGTAACCTGTCATACCTCCAGATTGAACACCATGGCTGCCGCTCCTCCACTCAGGCGGACAGACTCAGCTCGAGGGGAGTTTTCCCCTCTAAAACACTTTGTTGTTGCAAAGAAGAAGATCAGCGATGTGTTTGAGCTGCTTCTCAACTACGTGAAAGAGACATCAGAGTTTGTTGAAGGTGGAAACATTTTTTCTCCTCTCATTCTTCAATCAGATCAGTCTGTAAGTTAATATATACATCTGTTAAACTGTTGTGTGATGACAGAGATTCATGGGAATGAAGCTCTGGAGACCATCGCCACCAAAGAGCAGAAGGTGGAGATTCAGACATACTCTGACAAGCTTGCAGTCATTAAGGAGGTGCTGGCACGCAGACACATGAAGGTGGCTTTTTTTGGCAGGTATGTGCTTCACTCCTCACCTGAGGCTTGGTTTCCTGCTGTTCTTCTTTCTTACCTGCAGCTCTAACTTTGGGCGTAATTACTTTAAAGTAGCCCGGGCAGTTGGGTTTCACTTTCACATCTAATCTGGTCAATTCCTCACCCTTCTACTCTTTAACAATACATTATATGGAGATATCTAGTTCAATATATATGGTTCTTTTAAAACTATATTGCAAGTGTCTGTATACTCAAAATAATGTAAAGGAAAAACAAGAAAGTCTAAGTCTAAGGGGGTGGGCCTCCAACTGTAGTATATAATTAATTTTCTTAATTTGTTTTCTGTTTTTTTTGGAAAATATTTCACAACTAATACGGCAACCACCAATTTCATGATTTACTAAACAAAGTTTAAAAGCTTCGTGCCAACCAGTTGTTTTTTTTTATAGTCATGCCTGGTATTAGCATTTTATTTTCCTACCTTCACAAATGTAAATATGTGTTATTCGTGAAAACCAACTAGGACATTTACTGGAACTGTGAGCCTTAGTCAGAAAGGGCTTAAAACTGAGCTTTTCATTTGTTGTAAAACAGTGGATGAATATTAGGGAAGCACCTTGTTCCCTCTATTATTTTGTATGGTGTAATGCTGTGGGATTTTATTTTTTTCATACCGAGCCACTGGAATCTTTTTAGAATGTTTGCGCCATTATACAAGCACATGTTAGTGCATTAGTACGTCTGATATTGGGGTCAACATCGGATGTAAACTGAAAAAGTGTGATAATTAAATCTTATAGCAGGACATGGATCTTTAAGTTCAATCCAATAAAAACGTGGGTTCTGTTGAGCAAGAGGACTTAAGAGGGAAATCCTTATCCTGATGATTGAGAGATCAAAGATCCTCCTTTCTGTTTTCCTCAACCCTGTAAAATGACCTTGGTGAAATTACTGTTTAATGATATAATTTTAAAGATATTATTAACAGTATCTTTATGCCACCATAACTTTATAAAGGTTATCCAGATCTCGCAGCCAACATTTGTTCAGCAGAATGATGGGTTCTGGAAACATATACTGTGTCAAAATAGCAGAAATATCAGGCATGTAAAAACTAAAACAAAACTGCTAAATTAGAAGTAGCCCCTGGATATAAAAATAACCAAAATATATGTTTTAGTCATTTGTATATCTGCAAGGTGGTTTGCTCTACAGTTAGTCTGTTTGTACTTTATCTCCCTCTAGGACCAGTAATGGTAAAAGTACGGTGATCAACGCCATGCTGAGGGATCGCGTCCTGCCCAGCGGGATCGGTCACACCACCAACTGCTTCCTGAGTGTGGAAGGCACAGACGAAGACAAAGCCTACCTTAAAACGGAGGGCTCTGAAGAGGAGAAGAGCATTAAAGTAAATAAACCTGAGCTTTGTTGCTATCGCAATTTTTTTTTTGTATAGTAAATATATATAAACTCGTCACATTTTCATGACATCAGACCTATTGTATGTAGACCACAGACCAAGTTTAACACAAATCCAGGTTATAATCCTTTCATTCTAACTGGGTTGGATCTGCTGCTGTTTTCTGCTTCTTAGACGGATACAAAGCAAGAGGATGTTAGGAATCCTTTTTATTGTGTTCACATAACCACAATCTGGAAAAATATAATAGGGGTAGGAGAAAAGTGGATTGATTGATGATTTTGCAGTTGTGAAAGAGTTTGTAACAAAGTAGGTGAGGTTGATTTTTGATAAGGGATGATATGAGAGCTTTGCTCTTTTAGGAGCTTTAAGATTTTTCTGAATTTTATTTGTTATGAAAAAAAAAACATTTAAGACAGTTTTTCTTTAAATCATGTAATAAAATGTATATGGAACAGGGGAAAAGATGATCTATAAAGTTTTCTTGTGTATCATCATGGAAAATGTGGACACTAGATTGCTATTTTCCTACTTTAACACCAGCTTTGTCGTGGTCTCATTACTTGCTCTCCCTTTGTCCTTGGACACCAGACATTGGTGGGAATCTCCACTTGTCTGAAACCATGCAAAGCAGGCTGAGGGATGTTTACTGCAGTGTCAGGTGTCTAAAGTGGAAACGCCTACATACGATACCCTGTCCTCTTTCCTTTAACCTGTAAATGCAGACATAGCATGAAATGGATTCACCCCACTAGAAAAAAACCAAACAAAATCGCTTCCAATGTCAGAATTTGGACAATAAATACTTTTCTTTTTTTCCTGCCAAACATCATTGTTATGGTGTAGTTAAGGTTTTACCTAAAATGCTTAGAATGTGGTTTAATGTTTGCTGTATTTTGAGAGGCTCCAACCAGGCCTCTTATAGCCAACACCAAATTCCTGTTTTATTTGAGTTCAAAGAATAAATCTTTTTTCTGCATTGTCTTATAGAAAATTAATCATTTGATTTTTTATTTTTTATTTGTAAAGCAGTCATGAAGCAGCCCTCTGGTTTGTGGTTACAGCTATTTAATAATTTTCCAGAGATTCTTTAGACTATTGCTTAGCGCAACATCAGTTAAATGATGTCCATTCAAAGAGACTGCTGGCGAAAACTAGTTTAATTTAGTTAACTCCAGCATGTTTACTTTGTCAAATTTTAATTATTGTACCTTGTCAAATAAAGAAGATTTAGTCATCCTATCTCCTCCAACTCTTCTGCAGACTGTAAACCAGCTTGCCCACGCTCTTCATATGGATGAAAGCCTGGATGCTGGCTGCCTGGTTCGAGTCTTCTGGCCAAAGACCAAATGTGCTCTGCTTCGGGATGACCTGGTCCTCGTGGACAGGTAGCTACCTGGAAAAATAGTTTAAATAGTTAGATGTTTTTTATTGCAAAAATGTAAAAAAAAAATTTGGCCTTTTCTTTTTAATACGACACTTTTGACCCTTTAGCCCAGGGACGGATGTCACAACACAACTGGACAGCTGGATTGACAAGTTTTGCCTGGATGCTGACGTCTTTGTGCTGGTGGCAAACTCTGAGTCGACGCTTATGAACACGGTAAACTTCACACACCCGGCTTTTTGGATTTACAGTAGCTGTCTATCTGCTTTCTTTCTGCTTGAGGCGTTAGGCTGGTTACGTAACCTTTAAAATCATTCATTATAAAATGTTTGCATAACTCCTTCCTGTGTTAAGCTGATGCGATCTTTAATAAATCTGTCATGTCATTGTGAGATATGCGAGATATGCCTTGGTTTAAAAAAAAACTGCAGTGCTGTGCTGTATGCATTAGTGTTTGTTTTTTTTCCGTTATTTTACATCTTGTTTCACAAGTTTGGAAAAATGTAGGTTTAAATGATTTTGACCTACTGCATAGTTAAATTGAATAATTATTTAAAGTTTCTTTTTCCTTTGAATTTTAAATGGTTTCAGTTTGAACAGAAATGAAACAGTTTGTTGAATTTCCAAGCTAACTAGTTCAGTTGTTTCCATTGCTTCTGTGCACTACGGTGGCCAGCATGTGTACTTTCCTGCACACTCTTAGAAAGGCCACACTTGCCTGAGTGTGTTCAGGCATTCATGCTATGTGAAGCTCAACAGAGTCACTGACGGAGCGCCTTCATGACGCTGCTGCTCTTAAAGAGAAAGCAACATTACGTTCTTACATAGGGTTTCCAGTGGAAATGAACCAAACCTTGGAATGAGATGTACGCATTTATTTCCTGATGTTCAACTGTGCTTGACAGGAACTTTTCTATTTATTTAAAGAAAATAAACAGTTTCTTTCTTCCCTGCTATCAGCTGCTTTGTTTACTGCAACACAATGTTTAATCTCTCAATCCAGGAAAAACACTTTTTCCACAAAGTGAACGAGCGCCTCTCGAAGCCAAACATCTTCATCCTGAACAATCGCTGGGACGCCTCTGCAAACGAACCAGAGTACATGGAGGATGTGAGTTAAACCTCTCACACCAGAAGCTTCTTTAAACTATTAAATGTCATTTTACAATCTAAATTTTAACGCATTATTTTGTCTAGCACCCTCATCTCTTACTATAAACCGTTATACACCTCTTCATTTTTCCAGGTGAGGAAGCAGCACACGGATCGCTGCGTGAACTTCCTGGTGGAGGAGTTAAAAGTTGTGGAACGCTATCAAGCACCTGACCACATCTTCTTTGTTTCTGCAAAAGAGGTGCTCAACTCCCGTATGCAGCGAGCTCAGGGCATGCCTGAGACAGGTGAGCATTGCAAGTACTGCACATGCTGCTCCTATTGGTGCATATCAATTTTTCTTGTATTAGTTTGATTTATTTACTCACTGCAAAGGTTTATAAAGATAATATACAAATCTGTACTATAAATAGAAACGTGTCAATAGAGCAGTAAGCCAAATTGGAATTTTTATGATGGTTTAAAAGTTAAAATGTTAAGTCTCTAATAAAGATTAGTTAACAGTCTTTCTGAGGTTATACTTTCATCCAACAGGTGGCGCTCTGGCTGAAGGTTTCAAGGAGAGACTGAAGGAGTTCCAGACGTTTGAGCAAAGGTTTGAGGTATAAATAAAAATGAATATTAAGGATCTGACAGCAGGATTTGGCGCTGTAAAACTCTATATTTATGGTTTATTTGACAGGTTCCTATATATATTAATTATTTTATAAAATAAACTTCTGTTTTAATATTGAAAAGATTCCAGTTTTAATACAGAGAAAGGGAATATAAGTTAATTTAAAAATGCCCTCTAGCTGTTTGGTAGTTTGGTTTCTATGCACTGATTACTAGGTGCCATAAAACACTTTTCCTCATTAGATAAATCTTAGAATATTTGGTTAAATCTTAAATCTCTGGTCTGTGACAGATTTCCTCTGTGGATTTTAGCCTTCATGACCTGATAGCTCCTCTTATTCAGCAGAGGCTGCTGCTCTGACAGATGTCGTCTTCTCCTTTATGTTGTTTTTTTTTTTTTAGCCGTTTTACATGGCTCTACCAGTCACTGTGTCCTCACCTTCTTTCCTCCTTTCAAAATGAGAACTACATGAGAGAAGCATAAACTGTACACTTCAGAATCA
This sequence comes from Cyprinodon tularosa, assembly GCF_016077235.1. Taxonomy (NCBI): domain Eukaryota; kingdom Metazoa; phylum Chordata; class Actinopteri; order Cyprinodontiformes; family Cyprinodontidae; genus Cyprinodon; species Cyprinodon tularosa. The sequence continues at coordinate 777,973 of NW_024039585.1, read as the reverse complement.
TAGCAGGACTTTGAAGAAAACATTGTTAAACTCAGGAATTTATTATCTGTAAAAACTGTCAGTCAGTGGATCCGATGGAAAATATTTTTACTGCACCAGTTTATGTGACTGATTTAAAAATGCTCACATAAATATGCGGCAGTGAAATAATCTGTTCCTATTTCTATTTATTTATTTATTTATGTTTAATTTAGCCAGATGGAGAATAAATAACGAACTCTGACCTTTTATATAGAAGGTACATTAACCATCAAATGTGTTGATCGGCCATTTGTTCTCCTCTGCAAACCTCCAGCCAGTTGGTGCTGAGAAAGTACCTGTTGGAGTCAGTTTTTATAATGGTGGAACAGCATGACATGAGTTCCAGTTTAGCACTGAACTGGTCAGTTTTTATTTACTTTTATATTTCCAGTAGGCCCCCTTTAGGGGCCTTTTAGATCTGTGCCTGTTCTTCAACCTGCGTCTTCATTGCTGAAATCTAGATTCACTTAGGTGAGGTAAACGTTTATGTGGTTTTGTTTGATATTTTTTTTAGTTTAATATATTCATTTTACCTTATTAAAACCTTTTTTTTAGCTGGAGACCTAAATTGTATATTTAAGGAAATTACTATTTAAACATTTTAATCCTTAAAATTCAGTATATTTTAAATTTGCTGTGAACTAACCTAAGTTACAGCTTCTCTTAACGACATGGGTTGCAATTTTTCCTTCCAGCAGTAAGTTGTAAGCAGCAGCCACAGTGTTGCCTTCTAATATAGTAACATTTCAGGTTAAAAAGCATTGCAACAGTTTTTTTTTTCCAATTGGTAAAAATGAAAATGTTTAATTTTGGATATTTTTTGGTTATTTATAACAAAAATGCATCCTAAATGGGATGGTTCACCATCGGCTTAATGAAATCAGAAGAGAAAGTACATTTAAAAAGAGATAAAAAAATCTATGCTTTTCTTTTGCTATGATATAAACTAATTTACCTTCTTTTAGATCATATATTTATACCAGCAGCAGATCCAAAGTAAACAGTATTCCATAGATATTCCAGTTTGAGATGTTTTCTTTCTTTTTTTTTATTTTAATTTTTTTATTAGATGTAATTTCTGTCTCATTTCTTCTCAGTTTCTATTATTTCCTAATGTCTCTGTGGCTTAAGCCAGCACACAAGTGTGACTCTTTGAATGTGGGCTGTGAGACACAAGGTACACACTCTGCTGCTGTCCTCTTCACTCCTGTGTTCCTTCCATTTCTATTCCTTCATTTTATTTTTTTAAGGTTAAAGCAGCAGGTGTCTATCTTGTCCCGTTTGTCCCTACACCGCGTGCCGAGTCATGCAGGCGGTCAGGCAGCACCCACTGTACCTGTCACAGTAAATTTGTGTGTTATGGCCTCGCAGGAGTGTATCTCGCAGTCAGCAGTGAAAACAAAGTTTGAGCAGCACACTATCAGGGCCAAGCAGATCACAGAAAAAGTCAAGACCATCATGGACGCCATCAACATTGAAGCGGCGGAGAAGCGGTAAGCAACTTTGCGTTCACTGTTCTTTGATTGTTAACGTTACACTTAATAATGAACTAATGTTGTCTTTTTTTAACTGATGTCTTAAAGGTTTAAACAGGTAAACTAGATGATATGACAATTCTGAGTAGATTTAGCCAGATATGCTGTGATGCATGAAATTTTGAGATGCAGCTTTCAGTTAATAGGCTCTATGCACAACTCCACTACTTCCTGAATTTAAAGCAGCTCCTTTGTTTCCTGTCTTTCATGATTGGATGCTCTGATTAATCCAGGTGTGTATGACCTAAGTAACTGGCCAGACACACCTGGATTAATCAGTTCGTCCAGTAATGAAAGACAGGAAACAAAGGAGCTGCTTTAAATTCAGGAAGTAGTGGAGCTGTGCATAGAGCCAATTGATAAATTACATTAAATACTGCATTTATTTAGCTATTTCTGCTATTTTACATGTGATTGGTGGGATGGGCTTTCAGAGTGACAGCACTGGAGGACAGAGATTATCAGATAGATCGGCTGGAGTTTGTCAAGAATCAACTCAACCTGCTGATTGAAGAAATAAAAAAGAAGATCAAAGCTATCAGTGATGATGTGGAGTCCAAGGTAATGTCAACTGTATCCAGTCCAAAATCTACAAAATAAGAACTGTTTGTCTAAGGTAATAACCACATTTAAGACTCTCTCTACAGTCTTTGAAGAGACCAGTAAAACAGTCATTAGATCTTTTTTTTTTTTTTTTTTTTTTTTTTTTTTTTTTTTTTTTTTTTTTTTTTTGCCGTTTGGATGGAAATTCTTTTTAAAGTGGTTAGGCGTCATTGTGGCCTCAGTGCTATCTATCAACTGTATGATGGAAACTGTAGGTGTTTTCTTAGTGACCCATTTTTACACACGTTTCAATGAGGCTCAGCTTTCACTACAGTACTTGTAGAATCTTAGAAACGGCTTAATAAAGTAATGGCAATTAAACGGGTAAGAAAGGTCAACAACAAAAGGTATGAAAAGAGCTAAAATTAACCAGTGATTTACAGAAACTTAACAGAAGCGGGGAGTTTCTTATCAGCATGAAAATATTGGAAATTATAGCTCCTGGCCAATAAAATCCAGTATTTATTTTTTGGCTAAAATGGAACTGATAGATGATATTGATATCGGATCGGGACATCCCTAATAAACAGGGTTCCCGCAGGTCCTTAAAAAGTCTTAAAAGGCATTGAATTCTTCAAAATAAAACTAAGGCCTTAATTGGCATTAAAATGTCTTAAATCAGTCTTCCGTAGGTCTTAATTTTTAAAACATAATTAATAGGATTGTTTTTATTAAAATGTATTTTTGTAATCTAAATAAAACGTTAAAATTGACATTGGTTCCGTCCCGATAGCAGAACCAATAAAAGCGTTGTTGCGGCCTGGACATTTGGGAGATGCACCATTAACTTTTTGTCTGGAAAACATGAGCAAGTGTAAATGTAATAAAAATTGGCTCCAGCCAAGAGTTTTCTCCATGGCTAAAACCAGGGAACATACATGAGGCTCAGTGGGTTTTGTGCAAGAAGTCATTCAAGCTCTGAACGATGGGAATTAAAGGAATAGTACACCCAAAACATAATTAGCCTTCATTTTCTACTCACCCCCCATGCTGAACAACACTCTGTAGTACTTTTTTGATATCTCAAATGCATCTGGAGATCTGGGAGGCTTCTTGCTGTCTGCTGAAATTCAAATAATGGAGGTCTATGGTGACCGAGACAGAAAGGTCCATAAAAGTCCACAAAAAACGTGTCAATATTCCTCCATACTGCTCGTCCAATGTATTCCAAGTGTCCTGAGTGGGTAGCATCCAGAATTTACTCGAAACGAAATCATTTAGAATGTTTTTAGAGCATAAACAGTAGTGTATAGGATTTCCTGAAAGCGCGCACATGCGCGCTCACGACGCTACGGAAGCCGGCAGACCAAACCAGCGCATTCAGCTCGGCAAAGAACTCATGCTCTTCCTCAACACTGAAGTCCTCAGACATTTTTCTTTTGTTGTTTCTTTCTTTGCACAGGTAAACAGCACATTTCTTCTTCTACGCTTGCATTATTGGCAGAGCAGACGCTGAATGCGCACTTTCATCTGGTTTGGTCTGTCGGCTTCCGTAGCTTCGTGAGCGCGCATGTGCGCGCTTTCAGGAAATCCTATACACTACTGTTTATGCTCTAAAAACATTCTAAATGACTTCGTTTCGAGTAAATTCTGGATGCTACCCACTCAGGACACTTGGAATACGTTGGACGAGCAGTATGGAGGAATATTGACACGTTTTTTGTGGACTTTTATGGACCTTTCTGTCTCGGTCACCATAGACCTCCATTATTTGAATGTCAGCAGACAGCAAGAAGCCTCCCAGATCTCCAGATGCATTTGAGATATCAAAAAAGTACTCCAGAGTGTTGTCCAGCATGGGGGTGAGTAGAAAATGAAGGCTAATCATGTTTTGGGTGTACTATTCCTTTAAGGCAGTGGAGTCGCACATGCGAAGCACGAAACACAATGCGTCAAAATGGAGTTTCTCAGTTTTGTTCCACCCTTGTCTCTGCAAAACAAAGTTTGTGAATTCAGTTAAATAATTGTTAAAATATATCTGTCATTTGTGTGTTTTTAGCTTTCTTCCTGTATGGGAAGCTTTTCAAAATTTGAAACATTAGTGCAGTGGTTTATGTTAAAATAAACCTTTGGGTTAAGTTGTCGCAAGCAGGTTTTTCTTGTGTTTCTTGTGAATTTGGTCTTAAATTTATATTTCCAGTGGCATTAAAAAGTCTTAAAAAGTCTTGAATTTAACTTGCCTTATGCTGTAGGAACCCTGATAAAGTGCACTTTAGTTAGAAAGCTGCTCTTTAAAACACTCCAAAATAATTGATGCAATAAATGCTGGTAATAAAGATAAGCCGGTAATTAAAGACCAACCTTCCAGAATTGACTTAGAACATTAATTATTGCCACAAGCCCATTATAGACCTGATAGAGGTTGATTGCTGTAAATACGATGCCAGGCATATTTTTCAGGAAAGACTTTTGAATCTCATATTTGACTCAGGTGTCCATCGCCATGAGAGAGGAGATCAACCGTCTTCATGTGATTGTTGATGAGTTCCATGCTGATTTCCACCCTTCACCTCAAGTCCTCAAAATCTACAAGGCTGTAAGTAAATGGCTGGTCACCAAAACCCTGGTTGTTAACCAATAGGAGGGTTAAGATCAACTTTAAGTTCAGGTGTTGGAAAAACAAATCAGCTTTGAGAGATGTCTTATAATATGAACAATAATAGCATAAACTGACTGTTTATACTTAGCATACATGCTTGTACCATCAGGCTAATTGGGTATCCAGATGGATTAGTTCATAATGTCATGTTCCATTTCTGCAATGTTACAATAAATTGAATTTGTATAATTTAGTTTCTGTTACTTTTCTGCACATTTTTTGGCTTTTAATATCAGGTGTGTGTTAAGTTGGTGATTCATCGCTCCTTTTCCTGATTCATTGACGGTATGAAGTCAATGAATTCCGTAGAAGCGAGAGATCAAATTGGCATGGGGACTGGGGTTCAAAACATCACAGCTGTGCAGCTTTTTGGAGCTGATTTTTGCTACACATGGGATCAGAATCATGTTTGCCTTTGACGTGACCTAACCTTTCTTTTTTTTCTCTCTGTTTAAGGATCTGCTGGCACACGTGGAGAAGGGCATGGGAAAGAACCTGGCTTTCCGCTGCTCCAATGCTATCAACGTCTCTGTCCAGTCTTCTCAGCAGTACATGATAGGTAAATGACCACTGGGATGACAGGAAGTCGCTCAGTGTTAAGAAAACTCAGGTCAGATTTATAGAGGAGTATTTTCGTACTGGATCATTCAGTGAGACCAAACCTAATCAGGAGCATTTGGTCACTTGACTGCTATATTTATCCTCGCTGAATGCCATCATCCCATGCCTCATTATGCTATAAATGCGTCACTGTTTCAGACATGCATGCATGCAGGCTGTTCTCTGTGATGCTGACGTAGGTTGACTGGTAATGCAGAGTGATAAAAGCTTTACGGTGCATTTATAGAACCAAGCTGTCGCTGTTTTGGGTTTTATTTAAAGATGGTAATTGAAGAGAAGTCGATGTATATTTCAGTTTTATAAAAAATGCTAATGTTTGTCCCGTTGAATTTTCTGTTTGTGCAACATTAAAGACAGCATGGTGCCTTTGCTTCCATCTGCGGCCCAAAGCCAAGTCCACATGCTGGTGCCCAACAGGACATTCGACCTGAGCTATGACCTTAACTGTGCAGTCATCTGCAGCAACTTCCAGGAAAACATAGAGTTCCAGTTCTCGTTGGGCTTGAAAGCTTTAGTTCATCGATACCTAGGATCTGTTAATGCACAGAAAGCTCTGAAATTGGTTGATCCAGACTTCCAGGTACCTACAAGGGTGGGGTAAATTAACATTTATGCCATCGTTTTGGAGATCAACCCACTTAAAACTAAAAACCATGTTGTTCTACAGAACTCTAGAATGGTAGCATCTGTGGCTCCTTCACCTTCATCTGGACCCCCATCCATTGCTGCGCCGCCCAGCAACGAAACAGCCCTCATGACCCAGGAAGATCTGATGATCGCCATGGCAACCAACTTGGCATCCCTGACATCCCGCACCTCAATGGGCATCATCGTTGTAGGAGGGGTGGTAGGTTTTTAGCAAAGATGTGTTCATTAAAGTTCGACTCTGCAGTCCAAGAAGTTCTGAGCCTCTTTTTCTTTTCCTCAAGGTGTGGAAAACAGTCGGCTGGAGGCTTATTGCCTTGTCGGCTTCACTCTATGGGCTGCTGTACTTGTATGAGAGACTCACCTGGACCACAAAAGCCAAAGAGCGTGCCTTGAAGCGTCAGTTTGTGGAGTTTGCTACTGAGAAACTGCAGCTTATTGTCAGCTTTACCAGTGCAAACTGCAGCCACCAGGTCCAACAGTAAGTTCTCTGGAGTGTTGCTTGTGCTGGCTTCCAAAATACAATACTAATCACATAAAAAAATATTTATATATATATTTTTTTAATGTTGAATGAATACAAAGATTTAAAAAACAATATCAAAATGTTTTGGGATTTTGTTTTTCTGAGCCTGTTGCGTTATCATGACTTCCTCGTCTAAGCATTCTGACTGCACTGTCCGTGTTTGCAGGGAGATGGCAACAACGTTCGCTCGGCTCTGTCAACAAGTGGATCAGACACAGAAGGAGCTTGAGGAAAACATCTGTCGGCTGACAGCTAACATAGATGAGCTGGAAAAGGTCCAGAGCCGCTCCAAGATCCTGCGGTGAGTCCTTAACCCGTGACCGGGAGAATAGTTTTTACCTAGTCAGACCTACTGTGCCTTTTAGAGGCATTTATGCTTCCTAAACTTTCTTGCATTTTGTTATGTGAACTCAAAAAAAAAAGTCATTGGATCTAATGTGGATTTCACATTTTTGTCCATTTATTGCAAAAGGCTAATTGAAGTTGGTATGGATAGATCTGAAGCTTTAATCTGTGTTTTAAACATCTTTGTTTTTTGTCCAGACATAAAGCAACAGAACTAGAGAAACAACTGGAGGAATTTACGAACCAGTACTTGCGGGCCCAGCAGTGAATCACGCTCTGTAGCCTGGCTCTTGTGGAGTCGTCCTGCTGCAGTGCTGTCTGTAAATGTCAGCGGGGAAAAGTTGATCCTTTCAGTGAACAAATGTACCTAAAATGTGTCTTTATTATGAAGTTCGTTTTTTTTTTTGTTGGTTAGAAAGTGGTTCAAAATTTTGTAGATTTCACATGGAAAATTATTTTCTCCTTTTTTGAAGCCAACCAGGAACATCAGGTGCTCACAAGAAAAGCAGTTTATTAATAACGAAAAAGATCAGCCTAAATGGACTGTGGTTGTTAAAAACTACTCTCCACCTGGGGCCGACTCCTATTGGTCAAAATGCCAAATGTTGGATTCTGTAGTGTGACACTAACCTGCCTTGACTTTAATGATCAAAATGCCTTTTTTATGATTCTCTCTAAGTCCTTTTTTTGTCTGTTTAAGATAGGATCAGTTGTAAATGAAAAAAAATAATCCATGTAATGAAAGGAGGAAAGCATGTACTGTATTTTCTAACAACCCAAATTGTACAGTAAAAGTACTTAATCATCTGATATTTTATGATATTCTATTTTATTTATACATGATAAATTAGGCTGGCAGTTGCAGATCACTGCATTTTGTAAACATTTCTTTCTCAAATGCGTTGTTGAAATACTTTGAGATTTGCCAGATTCCATTAAACCTGAACTTATCTAAAACTTGTCAATCTTGTTTTTTTTTTTGTTTTTTTTTACATTTCAGTTTTTAATTCATGAAATAAACCAAGTAGATGTGGAAGGACACCATTTAATTTTCGATTTTAGATATTTACAACATTGTTTATGTTTCAAAGCTCAGATGCTGCACAAAAGATAGAGTTGGATGTTTCACTTGTAAATTGAAGTTTTCTCACCAGGGTGACCACTCGTAAACAAAAACGAGTCATCCAGGGCTCCGGTGCTACAGAATCTTCTAGCAGAAACAAGGATTCTGAGTGAAAGAGACGGATCTCTGGTGGTCGTCCGGAATTCTTAGAACCGTAGTCATATACGTAACTTTTGTTCTATTTGCGTCCCTAGAGGGTGGTGCTGAAAACAAATCCCGCTATCTTATAGCAGCCCAGGGAGCAAAGAAACTCCTGGTAGAGCGGGCCTTTGCACCAACCTGCAGCAGGTGGGATCCTGCACTTTAGATATTGCACCCTGAACATAATTCATTTAAATATGTGCCATTTCCTCACTAGTTTATTATAATTATTATTTATTTGGACTTGGACAACAGTTATTTAATCAATTCTATTGTTGAAAACATCAGGTCTAGTCACTAGTCTAGTTAAGGCACATCTGGGCACTGTCGATATTAGTGGCGGGAGTAGCGGGAAAAAGACGAGAAGAAGTGCTAGAGTGTGATGGTTAATCTTTTGTCCATGCCTGCCTGCTCCAGAGAGAACTGAAAAAAGAGAAGGAAAAAAAAACATGCATTGTAGTGCAAATAAAGTTGTCAAAAGCAAAAATAGCATCCTTTCTGTGCAAATAGGTATGGTAGATAACATCCACAATCCAATGGGACAAATGTTTAGAAAGAGGTCAGCCCCAGTTGAAACTTCCCTAGCCCACAAAAAGCTGGCCTGAGTATTTCACAGTTGTAGTGGCTGCAATATATGCCTCCAGCTACTGTGCAGAGCACAACAACTCCGGCCCCATCTGACTGTTGTTGAAACCAGGTCAAACTCAACAGCTGGTTACAAATGCGAATGGGGCAAAACCTTGGACACAAACCCAATGTTGGGCCATAAGTAACACCAGAAAATTTAGATCCCATTAGAGACGTGAAAGACTGACAGAAATGGCATGCAGCTCACCAACCCTCTTAGATGAAACAATGGCTAACAAAAAGGCAATCTTTTAGAAAAGCCACTTGAAGTCTGCTTGCTCCAAGGGCTTGAAATGGTAAGATCACAAAGCATCAAGAAGCAAAAGCAGATCCCAATCAGGCACTCGAGGAGCAAGTGGAATATGCAATCTACAAGAACCACACAGATAAAGATAGCCTAGACCATGGCCTCCCACTGGATGGTCATCAGCAGATGCATGATGACATGAGATTGCTGCCACATACACCGTAATGTCGAAGGAGAATGGCCATTATTAAGTAGGGACTGGAGAAACTCCAGAACACGGGACACTGGGGAGGGAACTGGACCCTCATTGCAGGCAGAGCACCACTGGGAAAATAGATGCCATCTATTGTTGTACTGCTCTCAAGTGAAGGTGCCCAAGCACTAATTAGACAGAGTCTGAACAATCAATCAGCCTCCCAGTGGCCATAGCCACGGCTGGAGACGTTGAGGTTTGGGGTTCCATATGACATGAGGGCCATGTGCACAGTAGGTAGCTCTAGTGCATTTATATGTTCGGTGCACTCTTGTTGACCCCAAAGACCGCAAACCGCTCTGCATTGTCATGCAGCAATCCAGCCCGTATGACTAACATCTGTGGTGATCACCTCCCTGCAACACAGAATTGGACAACTTAGTCCTGTCTTGCCAATGGCCCAAGGCAAGAAGGCACATCCACATCTCTGCGATGCCTGTGCAGGATGGCATTCAGATGAAAGCTGTTCAGCCAGCTTTGCAAATGGTGGCGAAAGAACCCTTATGCCTGGAGTCTGCAGTGGAGACAGAGACACTTTCACGCACCAAGGAAACACCCTCAGAGAAAGAGAGGCCAAATGGTTGCAGATGCTTACCCCGACTGGCAAACCTGAGAAAGAAACTTTTTGATACATTGCCCAACTGTTTAGGGCGTCCCATGAGGTTGCTCCATACTTGTTTTTTTTAGCACATGCATCCTGTTGACAGATATGTTTAAAAACGCAGTTTAGTCATGTGACTTTTCTTGTTACGATATGTGTACCGACAAATTTTGCTCTATGAACTCCATGCATGCACCAACGCTTCAGTATTGGTGGGGCCATCACTAATGGACAGCCTTGCCTGATTTTGTTGCATGTTAATTGTTCTACATTGAAATAACAGATTTTGGGATCACAGTTTCAGTCTTGTTGCAGATGATTTTGGCGATTTGCAACTATGATTTGCTTCAACAACTCATTTGAAATCCTGAGTAAAGGTTCGATATTTCCATAACTGAACAATAATACAAATTTAATGATTTTCAAGTTGTTTTTATTGAATGGGTTTCAAATTATTGTGAGGGCTGTGACTGAAAAGTAGTTATTGCATGTATGTTTCTAATTATAGAAATGGAAGTTTTTTTTTTTTACATATGATTTAGTAGCCTACACTGCCAGATGTTAAATACACCAGACTGTGGTATGAAGCGCCATCAATGATTAAAGACAAAGCTATAATTAAGTTAATCGTTTCCTAACCATCTGGGTTGCACTTATTATTTGTTCCACATCAAATAGCTAAAATGTGGAAAGTATTAAAATTTTCATAACAATAAAAATCTATGATCGACATCATTGATTAAAAGCTGTTTTATTGGTTACAATAACTCATGGTAACATATCAATATCACCAAGCTACTGTACAAATACAAAAAAAGGGTCTGGTGTGAAAAAGACTATAAAAATTATCTTATAAGTGATTATAATTCCACACAATAGCACTATAGGAGAGTTATCATGGCACCAAGTCCCCAGTATTTAATGGCTTAGAACAAAATAAATTAAATAAAAAAAAAACAATATCAGGACAGTAGGTTGTAGTCAAAGAGCAGTGTAGTTATGTGATGTTAGTGCAGCAAAGAAAAAAGGGAGCAGGGGAGACACAATGTTGACCTTTTTTTTCATAATCAAAGTAAACTGCAGCTTGATTACAGACTGAACTCATGCAGCAGTGACATGAACAACAGAACAACCTGTTAGACTAATGAGAAAGTTACATTCTCAGCATTGAGACCGAACATGTGAAAGGTTTGTAATACAAGGCTACCTGATTATCAGTCATAAAGCTGAGGTTGGGGAACAAACAAACCAAAAACATCCGGGGAAGCAACAATGATGAAAAGTTAATTGAAGTCAAGCACCGTTGTTGGTTCTACAGTTTTTCTGTTTGACCTGCATGAGTGACCAGCACAGGCACATGGGAGTGTTTCTATTCCAGGCTCCAGCTGCTAACAACGCTAAAACATACAGCGAAAGTGATTGCTAAACTAATATTTTATATGGACACTTACTCAGCATTTAAGGGCCATGGCGTTTTTGTTTTATTTAGGGATGGGGTTCACATAGACTCTTTACGGAATATGGAAACAGTAAAACCGTGAGATAAAAGGAGCAGCTTAACATTTAGGGAAGATGAGAGGAAACATCCAACGGCAAACACATAATACAAAGCTACTTCCCAACGAGAACAGGAAATAATCTAAGGCTGTTAGAAATTATGCAAGGAACGTTTGCATTGCAATTTCTGATGACTCTGTCAATAAAATTAACCAAAAAGCTACAAAAAATGTAATGAAGAGGTTGGAGGTAGTGCAGCAGGAATTAAGGGAGAACAAGTTACATTTTTTTGGCACAACCTACATAACATTTATCGGCACGGATATTTTTTTTACAATAATCTTGGCAGGCTTTGCGTTTAAATTTAGTTTTTTTTTTAGTTATGAATAAAGCTAAATATAATACCAAGTGACTGAAGAATCAGACAAGAACCAGGTTTCTGTCCGTTTTCACTCGACACGTACAGATCAACGACAATGAGTGACAGTTTGAGGCAGACGATTAGAAACAGACCCCAGTGGTAGGTGAAAAACACAAACTAAGTACTTATTTTTTATGCATGAGCCAATATAAAAGTACAGTGAAATCACTTTGAATAAGGATTTTACATTTTTTACTCCAAAACTGAAATAAAACATGTTTAAAGTGATTTGGCTATTTAGAATAAGCACTCTCTCAATATAGCGCTTATTGTGCAGAATATTATCCCCCTCTTCCTTCTGATCTTTGGAGAGCATAACAAGCGGGTTATTCCGTTAGACTATCTACTAACTAGCCTGCAATTGTCTGCTTTACAGACAAACTACTAGTGAAATAACAGTGGGTTTTAAAACAGTGCTTCACTGATAAGAGGAAGAGACTGGTCATTATAATCCTTTACATATCTTAATATCTCTAGGTCTAGTAGCACTTTTTCAGCCAGCTGACTGGCAGTGTGCAGCAGATGATGATTTTGTTACTTAATTATCAAAACAGCTGGGGGTGGAACCACTTTTTTGAACTATTGTCCTGAATGGCGGCCCAGGAATTGATCCAGCTGCATTTGACTGATCTATCCTAATAACAGCAGTATCGCAGAGTACTTGTTGAAATACTGAGCAGATGGCTCTGAATAGCTTGAGACTTAAAAATGATCCACTACTTAGTTGAGTTTGTCATTTCCCACAAAGGAGTTTAAAATATTAATCCTGCACATGTACGCTTGGCTCACTGTGGTCATATTCAGCCTGAGATTTTAAAGGACATAACAATTCCTACTGCATTACAGTCTTCACTTAAAAACCCCTAAAAATGTTTAGATTCAAAAAGGACGCAGCAGGTTACATTTTATAGTGGTGGGAAAACAATATATGAATGCTTGTAAAAGAAAATTAGACCCAACACATTGGTTTCCTGTCCTAAACTCGGGTGAATGTTTCTTCAAGCATCTTGTTGAATTTGGAAAGTAATTACCCCTAAATGATTTCCTGTCTCTTTGAATCCATACCATTTAGTTCTCTTGATTCAATATATGAACATAGTCAGACTTGTTAGCTAAAATGACCCTGGTGGCTACGAAGACTGATTGTGAAAAAGAAGCAGCCAACCTGTTGGATCAGACAACAGATTGGGTTGAAAGTGGCACTTGAGCAACACTAGCCAAAGTATTTTTTTTTTTTTGTCTTTTTAATTTTACAGACTAGTATTCGGTTCACAGCTCAGGGTCTGTGGAGCACATTGGCACAGATGAATGAGGAAGTAACACTTGTACATCATCAAATTCTCCCCATCCCTCTACCTTCCTCTACACAAGCCCTCAACACTCAAACACTCCACATTTCACATCCTGCAGATCTCCAAATCTTGTACGGTTACAAGCTTTCCCTGCGGCTCATAAGCATTCCCTCAGGATGGGTTACTTGAAGAGTGAAATTACACAAAACCGTTAAAATAAAAATATATCGACCATAGAGAGGGATGTTAGGGAATAATCGGCAGCTGATCAAACCTTGTTAGGTAATACAAACTTTACTGTATTAGTTAAAAGCAGATTTATATACTAAAAAAAAGGGTTTAACAAGCACTGAGGAGCTGCACATGGTTTTCCTTTTAGCATGTGTCTTAGTGTTCACTAGTATCCGTTTGCGCTTCGGTTGGAAAACAAGAACTTTCTCGCTCACAGGGTTCCCAGACTCCATGTTTCTAGATTTCACAGTTTTTGTTTGAGCCATGGTTCAAGTATATATATATATACAAACAATCACTAAAAACTTTAGAGATTTTTCCGTAGAGGTCAGGCTGTACTTATTGTAACTAGACAAGAGACGAGATAGTAAAACCGTCTGATGACTGACAAACTAATTGATGGATACCTGGGTACCTAAATGGACAAATAAATGGATAAAAAGATGGATCTATGTATGGGCTGACAGACTACTGAAAGGGTTGATAAACTGATGGATGGCTGAAATGAATAGGTGGGTGGATGCAGCTAAAGTATGGCTAGAGATCTGGATGGATGAATGGACAGATTGACAAATGAGTGGATACAAATGGCTCATCAAGTAGACAGCTATATTAGCAGATGGATGCACTCATAAATGGATGGATGATTGAAAGATTGATGGGTCTGTTGGATGAAGGATAAGTGGATTGACGGGTAGATGAATTGGCAGTTGGATGGGCTAATGTTGGCATGGATCAAGAGCAGGTCAAATGGACAGGTTGGTGGATGGAGGGCTGCACTGACAGAAGCGTAATGGATGAAAGGATGGTTGGACAGACTGGCAGAGGGACAGGTTTCATGAATGGATGAACTGATTAGAGGATGGATTAATGTTTGGATGATCAAACTAAGATATATGGGTGAACACAAACTTTGATTTCTGTCTTCTACTTAAAACCCAAAATTTCTCATAATGGAGCTGGAAAAGCTGTTCAGAGAAACGATTTGTTTTTTTCAAAATGTATCTAGGCTTGGAACACAATTATACTAAATTCTAGACTGTGCAGGAACAATATGAGATTATAGAAACAAAAAAGGAAAGTATTTCTATTATTGATGCTAATTTTACACTCTTATTATGAATGGTATCCTAAGGCATAATAGAGAGCATTGCCTGATCTCCTTAAGCACAACCCCTCTTCTATCCAGCCCAGGGCTTTATATTCATTTATATTCAGGCACCTGAAACAGCTGATGGGTAGGTCCAACTCACACACAATCTAAGCTTTTTAAATGCAGGATTGACGACGAGAAACCTCATATCACGTTTACATGTGCACCATGGCTCACGTTGGTATTACGGTTTGTGAGTGCGCCTCTAGCTGTCTATTACGTGTTTGTTCCTAACTAGTTAGATTAAAAGTTTATGATGCTTTTTTTGGTGAGAAACAAAAATGCTTTTAAGTGTCAATCTTAGGAAAAAAAAAAAAAAAAAGACATGTTTGTGTCCTTTTTTGTAGCAGGCTTGCTATGGCACTGGTGTGATTTAAATTGGCACACATCTTCTCTGTTTTTGCTCACACCTTGATGTTTAAAAGGAGTTCAATCCTTCATTCAGGAGGAAAAAAAAACAAATCAACATGGCAAGCTCTGACATAATTTTTCCTGTTTTTCTCAGGTTCCTGCAGACTGCCGCAGTCTTTTTCTGTCCCAACAGGAAGCTCTTGTAAATCCCATTTTGTCAGGATTGCAGGGAGAAACTAGTTAGGGCTTGGATTCCTGTCATCGTTTCACCTCATATCCAACGTTCATCCCAATGTCGAAGCAAAGATGAATCCTTCTGCAGACCGCAGGGGGGATAGGATTATTACAACCACTCTTAACCAGTCACTCTGCAGTGGATTTCCATGGAATGGTGGTCCAATGTTCAGTGGTCGATTTGAACCCACCAATCCAAATGCCTAAACTTGAACAGTTGCTACTTTGGAGTTTAAGCTTGATCCAGACAAAAAACATTTATATATATATAAAAACAAAATAATTATTGGGATGAAGCTCCTCCAGGCATCACAGCCTTAGGATCCGTTCAAAAATAATGAATGTTTAAAGCCCCAAAAAAATAAAAAATAAAATCTTAACAAAAGAAGTTACATTTTGTCTCGAAACTGATTGATTAGCCTTGCTGATTTTTTTTTTTAAAGGTTACTGATATTTCTGTTATTCTATATCTATAGTAAACCAAATAAAATAAAAAGCAAGAAAAATAACTACAAAAATATATACATACACACATTATATATGCATATATGATGCATATATACACACATAATGCTATACATATATACTGCCTTTATATATACATTTACATATTACACATTGATGATCATTTTTTTTGTAACCATGACTGTTGATGCACTTTAATGCCCTTTAGAGGAAGAAAATAAGTTATATTCAATATTTTTTGATGATTTCTTGGTTTAGATTGGACTTTTCATAAAGGTTTTTGTTGTTCTAGAGCCGGATGGGGGAAAAATAAAAATTGTTTGAGAGTCTTCCGCTGGGAGGGATGAAAAGGGCTTTCAAAATGCATTCCCTCGGGTCCAGCCCAGCAGATGAGTCGCATGGGGGCTGCAGAACCAAGGTGGCAGGCAGTGATTGAGGACATCAGGCCGGACATTTGGTTTAATTCCAGATCCGGAGGAAACTGTCCCAGGAGCCGGTGGCCACAGCCATGCCGTCGTTTGTCACTCCTAAGCAGCTCACTCTGTTGTCGTGGCCTGCAAGGACGCCTGGAGGAGAGCGAACACAAAGCAAAGCCGCAAGATGGTCACATAATCTAAAGGTACAATGGAAGAATGAAAAATCTTTACATTTTAACATGTTGCATTAAAAAAACAAGTCAGTTTATTAGGATTTCATCTTACGAACCAACTAAAAAGAAGCGTATAACCATAAAGTGGAGGAACTATCTTAAAAAACAAACAAAAACCTGACATCTGTGACTTATTTATATTCTGCCTCTTTTAGTCAGGTTTTGTCAAATAAAATCCAGTTCAATAAAGTGCCATGAGTTGCCCTCAACTAAATAACTTGAGTGCTTTATCATTTAAAATGCCCAGATAATGTTTTTGCTGACCCAGATTCTGGTGATGCAGTCAGTTCAATGCATGTTATATAAAACAAAGAAGAAAATGAATAAGTCTTCCATTTTATGTCACAGACTGATTTTTAGTCAAAGAACTTTACCCTGCAATATCCACATTAATCTAAATGTCTTTCTTGTAATGGAGGGTCGGGCTGGGAACAATTTTCGGTCAAAAAAACAAATAGCGATGACAGCAGCTTAAAGGAATAGTACACCCAAAACATGATTAGCCTTCATTTTCTACTCACCCCCATGCTGAACAACACTCTGGAGTACTTTTTTGATATCTCAAATGCATCTGGAGATCTGGGAGGCTTCTTGCTGTCTGCTGACATTCAAATAATGGAGGTCTACGGTGCCCGAGACAGAAAGGTCCATAAAAGTCCACAAAAACGTGTCAATATTCCTCCATACTGCTCGTCCAATGTATTCCAAGTGTCCTGAGTGGGTAGCATCCAGAATTTACTCGAAACGAAGTCATTTAGAATGTTTTTAGAGCATAAACAGTAGTGTATAGTATTTCCTGAAAGCGCGCGCCAGCGCGTTCAGGACGCTACGGAAGCCGGCAGACCAAACCAGATGAAAGTGCGCATTCAGCTTCTGCTCTGCCGATAATGCAAGCGTAGAAGAAGAAATGTGCTGTTTACCTGTGCAAAGAAAGAAACAACGAAAGAAAAATGTCTGAGGACTTCAGTGTTGAGGAAGAGCATGAGTTCTTTGCCGAGCTGAATGCGCTGGTTTGGTCTGCCGGCTTCCGTAGGCTCGTGAACGCGCATGTGCGCGCTTTCAGGAAATCCTATACACTACTGTTTATGCTCTAAAAACATTCTAAATGACTTCGTTTCGAGTAAATTCTGGATGCTACCCACTCAGGACACTTGGAATACATTGGACGAGCAGTATGGAGGAATATTGACACGTTTTTGTGGACTTTTATGGACCTTTCTGTCTCGGGCACAATAGACCTCCATTATTTGAATGTCAGCAGACAGCAAGAAGCCTCCCAGATCTCCAGATGCATTTGAGATATCAAAAAAGTACTCCAGAGTTTTGTTCAGCATGGAGGTCAGTAGAAAATGAAGGCTAATCATGTTTTGGGTGTACTATTCCTTTAACACAGAACTCCCACGACCGTCAATTTTGACGGTTCTGAGATTTTAAATGGAAAGAACTTTATTTACATTCATCATATGTTTCTTATGTTAACTGACTTTTCCTGTTTCTATATTTCCCTTCATTTTCACGTAATTTTTTTAATAAAATAAAAACGTAAAAAATAAATATGGTTAATTCTAGCTCGATCTCCCACAGCCGTCATTTTGACGGCTCTATTAGTTGCATTGTAATTTCTTCCCGCGGCTGGTTGACGTTTGGTACTGCTGCCGAGCAATCGACATCCTACCTGGAACTCTTTGGCTAATACGGAAAAAATGGCTTTCAGAAGAAATTTAACTGCGAAACAGGCTTTAGAAATGCTTCAAAATATTGATGATAGTTATTCAGGTTGAGAGGGAGAGACCAATCAGGAGGACTGGGTAGGAAGTGGCTCAGATTGTGACAAAGAGTCCAAGGATGATCGTATCAGTGACCCATCAGGCAATAGTGAAACTTTTGTTCAAGTTTTGGATAGCGCTGCCCACACCTCAGCCGGTACACTCGGTGGCCCAAAAGCCAAACCAGAGCCCATGGTCTGCTATAATCACACACAGGTTGGCATGCCGACCATATGCCCTCCGCAGGGTACAAGCCCCTCCCCTGCTGAAGAGCCGCTTTGGAGAAGCAAAGAAAACAGTGCAGGGTGCTTCAGCATTGCACAAAAAAAACGTATCATATGATGTTTGTTACAAATGTGAAAAGGTCGTCCGGGGAAAATGCGTGGGGTTAAAGTATTTCTGTAAATAAAATTGTAATTTTAAACTTCGAACCTGTGTGGTAAAACAGACCTATTTATTTTACCGATTTATTTTTTATACAAATTTAGACCACAGATAATAATAGCATACAATAGAGCCTTTAAAAATATATATATTTGACCTGATATAAGGTCCACATATCCACAAAGAGTTTATATCGCACACTAGAACCATCTCAGTTGATGACATCATCACTACTAATGCATTCCATCGGGAAAAATGTCACCTGTCAAATTGACGGCCAGTGGGAGTTCTAGTAGGATCAGAATTCTGGGAGTCCCAGTGTTAAATATGTAAAAGCTGGATATTACAGTCCAAATGAGAGCAGAGAGAAAAAGAAAATAAATAGCTATTGGAAATTGATTTTGCTCATTGTTCTGCTTTATTAAGCAGAGAGAGCAGAAACCTCCTGATCAGACGTCATACCTGCTCGGTCGCCTTTTAGAGTGTCCCACACATTGCAGTTGAAGTCATCGTAGCCGGCTAAAAGCAAGCGCCCACTCTTGGAGAAAGCCACAGAGGTGATGCCGCAGATAATGTTGTCGTGGCTGTACATCATCAGCTCCTGGTCGGCACGCAGGTCAAACAGCCTGCAGGTGGCGTCGTCCGAGCCTGTGCCAAACGCATTTCCATTGGGGAAAAACTGCAAGAGTAAAGCAAAACACCAAACGTTACAGCTTTAACAGCTCAGATGACACAATGGTTGACATCTTAAAAAATAAGTTTCTTATTTTGATTAAATAATGTTTGCAGATCTAATATCAGAAAAGAGAACCATCCTCCTAACCAGACGCTATTTGAGAGCCAGGGTTAAGGACTCACACAGACGGCGTTGATGTCAGACACGTGGCCGGTGAACGACTGTCTGCACATGCCGTCACGGATGTCCCACAGCTTGGAGGTGGCATCACAAGCTCCTGACACAAAGGTCTTGTAATCTGGGCTAAGGGACAGGCTCATAACGTCACCAGTGTGGCCGCTGAAGGAGGTGGCTTGCTGGCCCGTCTCTATGTCCCACAATGCACTGCAAGGAAGAAAAAAAAAAATGAGAAGAGAAATATTGTTCTGATAAACCTAACGAAACTTTAAACTTTGCAATTAATCGCAGCTTAAGAATAAAAAACTGTGAAAAGAAGTTTCCAATGGTTAAAGTGTGAAAATAGCTGCGGTGTTAGAAATGTGGGGGCTTCTCACCAGGTGGTGTCGCCAGAGCTGGTTAGTATCTGGTTGTCATCCAAGAAGCGGCAGCAAGACAAATAACCTGAACACAAAACAAGGAATTGGAATCAGAAGTCATTCTTTCTAATCCGATCCTTTGAAGAGCCAAATAAAATTTTTTTTTTTTTAAAACCTAAAAGGTTCATTCCCCAGGTAAACAGAAGGGACATTTCTGAAGGTTTTACAAGCATTTGTGAAATTAATTATCTCAAAGAAAAAACAAAACAATATAGGTTCCCCTACCAGTGTGTCCAGGTAGCTCTCGAGTGACCCGGACGTTGCCCTCTCGGGTCTTCAGGCTGTATATCGAGCAGATGTTGTCCAGACCTCCACAGGCCACGTAGTTCCCAGAGGGGGCGTAGGCGCACGTCATCACCCATGAAGAGCGCAGCGGGATAGCATGCATCTAAGAGTGAACAAAAGTCAGCAAGGGACATTAAACAAGATTTAATCCACAGCCTATTTCTCTAAAGAATTTAGTTTTTGCACAATCTAGTTTTATTGCAATCCCACAATCTTACTGATAAATTAGTTTTATTTATTCTCTGACTAAAATGTTCCTTGAGGTAAATGATGGCAAGAAATCAGGTTTCTGATCTAGGCCTGGTTGTTTGTAGATATTTGTATAATACTTCCTTACTTTCACATGTATGTGAACTTCGATGACATAATTCTATTCTTAATTTGTAGAGTCTAATTTGTATATGGACCCACATTCCCAGCAAATATATATATTTAGTAAACATATTCCACATTGTTTAGGCTCATAGTCAGATACAGTCTGACCTCCAAAGGTTTTCTACGGGGCTGACGTGTCAAACTTACCATCTGCCATAGAAATTATTAGAACATCCAAATTCACTGGTTTAAAGGTGTGACCAAATACTTTTGGCCATATAGTGCATAAAGAACCAACATGCATTCACATTTTCTTTAGAACCCCCTCCCCCACAAAACAAAGAAAACAAGAATTTTAGACAGAAAGGAAAAACAAGACAATTTGCTAATATTTCTGATCAAATGTTTATCAGTTAGCAATTCAAATACCTAAATTGTAATTTCTCTGTGTAAATAAAACTTTTTTTTTTTTTTTTAAATGGGGGGATTCTTTTAATTTTCCCCAAGAAAAATGCTGTACAAAACTGTCCATTTAAAACTGGAGCAAGCCATCACAAGCCACAAACATTTCAGCCAATCCTCACCTTGTTTGTCGTGTAGCTGTCCCAGATGATCAGTTTTCCATCCTGCGAGGCACTGACCAGTAACCTGACAGCAGATGAAGAACATCAGCATGACATTAACTCACGAGTAGATATTTCATCATAATCTAAGCTACATGCACCTAGTTCACTAAAAGCGATGAGAAGCAGCCGCCTTACACTATGTGCTGCCTGAACTATTAAGAGGTTAATCAGCTGTAGAGTCACCACTCCCTGACTGTTCCTGGTCCCACCCTATGTTATATCCACCTTAAGCAGAGATGAGAGTTCAAAAACAAAGGGGGGAAAATTGGTGTGCGGTGGGGGGGTGTAGGGTTAGTTTTAGATGCAGGAACCGCTGGAACCCCTCCCTCCCTTCTCGACGGGGTCCGGGTACAGGAAGTGGCTTAATGGTGCTGCGGTATAATCAAGAGGAGAGCCATCATGCTCAAATGTCATTGGCTGTTTGCAAAACAAACACTGTGCTCACACCTTCAACCACAGACATGTTTTAAGGACTGAGAGCAGCCAGAGATGAGGCCTTTACACATGGAAGTCATTAGCTTCTCATTGTATCCTTAGAGAATATACAAAGGTGGATCAAAATCAATGGGTCTGCACGCTTTTTTAAAGAGACATTTATAACTGATTATTTTTAATGAACCCTGTGTGCAAAGGCCTTTGACCTCAGAGGATTTTTTATTGAAAAATAACAAACAAAAAACATTTACTTGTATTAATTAAATGCGGTTTAAATCCAGATTATATTAGGATAATACACTTGTGGAAAGAAAAGATGCTTTCTATGAGTCAACAATAGTGTACAGCATGCATACACAGTGTAAACTATAATCCTAGCTTTGATTTGTTGCGCCTCTCAGTGCATATTGCAGCAAACTGTGAATAAAGCAGTTTGTAAGAACTAGTTTAGTGAACATTTGCAGCCTGCAGCATCTTGCAATGTTAAATTTGCAAGAAAAATTCTTAGAAGCTGCAGCTCTAATGCAAAAAGCGTTTTTCTGCTTCGGCCAAATATCTTTAATGTGTTCTAAGCGAGGAGCTAAAACAGTGCTGTTGCCTTAATTGTAAAGTGACAGTAAAAGGTGATTATGGGAATATTAGTCATATTAGTAGAGACTGGAGTACGGTAGTAATGGGAGTACGGATAGTTTTACAGCCCCAGACCTGGGACTGTCGTCACTGCCCCAGTGCATTGCATTGATAGAGAAAGAAAGGATCACAAAACACAAAGATTTTATTACTACTGATTTAAAAAAGCCTTTGGTGCCGACATGTGCTCTGCACGGAGCTTAGCTGCACAGAAAAACTTTAATCAGAACTTTTCAATGCTACTTCTACATTGTCTGAATTCTTTGATGGTGCAAACATATACAGACAGAATGACAGATTCTAAAATAATAACAGTCCTCGGGCTTCGTTTATTAGACTTTGGATAAACTCTACACAGATTACACTGGAACCAAAAACAAATTAAAGAAGCAAAAGGAGGTAAGGGAAGGAATCAATTAAACATAACCTAAACAAAAGTTTTACATCCAGTGTAATTTGAATATAAATTTTGCAACCAAAATGGACATTTACATAAGTTTCTAGAAATTGAAGCACGTATAAGAAATCTAATCACCTTGAGTCACTCCCCCAGTGCATTGCATAGATCTTAGCCAGGTGTCCCCTGAGAGTACGTCGCGTCCGCATCTGTATCCGGCCCACTGAGTCCAGACCAGCTGTGATCTGCATAAACACAGGAAGCAGAGAACTAGAGAACCAACCTGATACCGGAAGTGGACACAAGCTGAGGCAGCGAAAACAGGACAGTATATTAACAATAAAGCCGGGACAGATCACCAATGCTCAACAACTTATGTACCAGTTTATGTATAATAGTATAAAATGTGAGATTACATGCATCCTGTTAAAACTTCAAATTTGACTTTATATTAGAATATATGACCCAAACTATAACACAATAATGTTCACAGTTGTTTCATTACAATTTTCAGAGGACCTGAACATAGCTCTAAGATGTTTAGAGAATCTCTTTAAGTTTTCTTTGTTCAGTGATGCTATACAATTAGCATCAGTTATTCACTCTGATGGACACCATTGACCATTTTCTTCCAGAGGCAACTGGTGGTACAGGACTTTATATAGCATTGTCAACAAAGGAAAGTGGGTTGAATACAAAACCAATCAGACTACTTTTAATAGAAAAAAAAAATTGGAAAAGAATTTTCTTTTAACTTCACAATCATGCATTTCTTTGCTTTAGTTTATAATACATTTTTAATAACTTTCAGATCTGTGGTAGTAACACAAATCAATCCAGCAAAGCTAAAGGGAAATGCTCCACCAGTTACCATGGGTACCAATCAATAGGAGCATTAATTCAGGCTGTTAAACTTTATAACTCAAAGTTAGACTTCACCTGAATACATAGAAAAACATTTTATTTCTGAAAATTGTTTGATAACTTTAAACTTCATTGCATATTCCATTTTAAAATATCAGCCGCAGGATTGTACCATCCATTAGCATTTACACTGCTGTACGCTGGTGTTGGTCATTCTTACACATATTGGTGCGATCATTAAAACATGTCCGATATTAATAACCAATGTTTATTTTAATCTAGCTGTTGTTGATCATTGTGATTATAATGCAGTAAAGGATTTTGGGCTTTTAACAGAAGCAATATCAGCACTGTGTTCAGTTACTAAAGGGTAGAGAAATGTATACTGGTTATTGGCCATAAAGGCAATGCTGACATCGTCCAACAACATATCAGTGCATCCTAAGTTCTACATACAGCACACCATCTTCAGTAAAATATTTATCTGTTCACCATTTTTAACCTGTTGAAGGAGTTCGGTCTAACTCTGCTTTTCCAGAATCATCCCCAAAGCTGAACATCTTCAACAGGTGCTGCATGTGCATCTATGCAGAGTTTTGTAGTTTAGGAAATGTGTCAAAGATCAAAAGTGGGAATCTCTTTTTTTTTTTTTTTACTTAAAATTTTTCTTTTAATATTTACTGCGGATGCACCTTAAATCCTTAACACATTTTCCCTGGACATCTTTATCAGCTTATCCAGATTTTGCTGCAGAGTATGCTGGGTTGTTCTTTTTTTTTTTTTTTTTTTTTTAAGCCCGTGTGCACGAAAAAAAACAACAAAAAAGCTTCAAACTTGGCTTTTTTTTTTTTGCTTTGTCTTCTCCATAATCAGACTGCTATATTAAGTAGGAAAGCCATGCTGCATATTTATTCGTGTCTGTCCCTCTCATCTCTCTCTTACTTCCGCTTACTGGGCTGGAGTATGTACATAGAGTAATCCCATCAACTGTAGGGAAAATGTAGCTATAGTCCCACCGGTTTTGGTTCCGATAGCGTTAAAACTTTTGTATAAATATAAATAAGAGTATCCTAGATAGTGGTACTTTGCATTTTATTGGTTATTACTAAGAATTATTACAATTATTTAAGGATGTTGTAAACATAAGAATGGAAAACATTGACCAAATTACTCATAGCGCCTTAATAACCTGCCACAAAATGAAAAGGAATTTGTTATTGTTCAAATTTAGAGGGAATCATACCTGCGACAGAGTGGAATCACTGCAGGCTTTCCTGGCATCCTGCAAGGAGAGATCAACTGTGATTACAATCGTTATCAGGATGGAGAAAGTACATTTGCACTTTAATCATGTTTCTGTCTCGCACTGACAATAAAACATGTATAGAAATGTTCCTTAAAACTATAGCTGTAAAGTATAAGACGTTCAAATGTTAAGAATAATTTTGTAACAAATGGAAACGTTTATTTACCCGGATCTGATTGCGTAGTTGCTCTGCTTCCTGCCGCAACTGTTCCAGCTCGCTCATTGTCCCCGTTAGATGCGTTCAGGACGCACTCCTCTCTAAACACTGGCTAAGTTAAGGAAATACACGTGTGTGCTTGCACACATACACACACACACCCTCACTCACTCACTCACACATACAAACACTTTGCCAGCTGACACCTGCAACACAGAGACAGAAATACTCTTTAAGTTCAACAGGTAGATGGAAAGAATAGCAGCTGAAGACAAAGAGAGGTTTCCTGTTTTGGTTAGGATGGGTTAAGCTCTAAGGCTACAATGCTGCCATCCAGACCCACCAGGGAGGATTTCAGGGACTGGGTGGCAGCTTGGAAGGAGGTCTGTCTCTTCAAACATCCTCACTCTGGTTCAAAAGGCCATCCGAACTGGGCCCCGACCTTTCCTTACTCAATTGGCCTTTTGTGTCGCCGCACTGCGCTGCTGGCATGGCCCACTGCTGAGCGTGCAAGCTCTGAACCACTGTCTGCTAACTGTGTGGGCAGGTCAGCATTGTTTATTAGTCAAAGTGAATAACAGAAGAAGAAACCATTTATGAGTTAGCGTACATTGTGTCAGCATGTCTGTGAGCGTCATATTAAGCATTTATTTGCACATGCATGCTTGTGTATTTCTGCACGAGCAAGTTGCCACTTCCTTTACCTTGGGGAGCATGAATGTGGGTCACAAAGCACTCAGAGATTTCTCTGAGATCTTTGGACAGCCTTTTCTCACAGTAATCCATCATACTGAGATTAAATCTTTTATTTAATCTATAATTCAACCACTGGGACTAACGCAGGCTTTCACATGTCCACAGGAAACCACTTGAACATATTCGCCCTTATTACATAATAATAATCTACTGATACCATTAATAATTCTTAAGATTTTTACCTTGATAAGCTAATTTAATTATTCCTCCATCGTGTCAAATTACCCTGCTCAGCGCGTTCAGCTGACCATGACTGATGCCGCTCTGACGCAAGCTGGTGGGAGGAGCTTAGCAGCAGCCCGCCTCAGATGTGTCTCTGCTCTAAAACAGCCATCTATCTGTTATACTACACGCCTCCATAGGCTGACGCACCACAGAGGGCTCCTTGTGCTTCAAATGGGACATTAGAGATCAACTCACACAGGTTTTTTGTTTTTTTTTTAATATAATAATGGCAATTATTTTGACATCAGTCAAAATGATCCCGGATATGCGCTTCTGATTTTGGATGAATCTTGTAGCCAAAATTTTAGTGGTATTTTTTTTCTCCTCTCCCTCTATTTACATGATAAAAATAACACAAAGACAGCATACGTTACAAAAGTTCCAATTTAGACTTTTATTAACAAATCAAACTAAATGAAAATGGATAGCTATTGGGGGCACTTTATTATACAGCTCTATACTTAATGTATACTTTTTCTGTAGCTGTGCAATTTGAGGCACAGAACAAGAAAAATCAAGACAAGAATATGGTGCATTGCTTGGGGAAAGGATGACGAAGGCAGAGCGTAGCGTACGAGAGCTGTCCATTGTTTGGAATGTGCCCACCAGCTATGGCTGATGGGTATATGCCACACAATCAGACGTGGGACTCTGCGACACCAGCAGGAGCTTTAACTTCTCTGTAATCAAAAACTTTAAATGGATCCATCCTGATTATATCAAGACTTTTAAAACATTTATTTAACCTTTATTTTACCAGGAAGAGTCCCACTGAGATTAAAACCTCTTTGTCAAGGGAGTCCTGGCCAAGAGGCAGCAAAAAGTACATTATACTTACACAACAGCACAATTAAACAACAATTACAATTTAAGGGGGCTTTTCCAAACACTTTAGAGTGTTTAATGTTATAGATTCAGCTACTTTCCCTTTTTGTTATAATTGAAAGTATCTAGGTTGATTCACTTTAAGTAAATTTGTCAAGTAGAACATATTAATACAATCCTTCCTGCAAATGATAAAGATCCTGCCCCCAACAAAATCGTAGTTTAGTGACAGAGTCCCTTTTCCTTAATGAATAATGAAGATCATTAATCATACATTGATTATTAATACAGTAGTTCAAGAAAAGTTAAAAAACAATCCACTGAACTTTATTTCCAAGTTGGAAGACGTTTCACTTCACATCCAGGAAGCTTTTTCAATTCCAAAAACTAACTTTTTTGGAATGACTATGACCTGGATGACTGAAAACCTGACCAGCATATTAATACAGTAGGTTTATCATTATGTATAATTTATAACAATGACACTCTGCCTTTATTTACAAAACCTGCATAACAAAAACAGTTTGTAGGTTAAAATAAACAGACAAAAACAGTTGATAGTCTTTTACTTCATGTTCTGACGTGCAGATTCTGACTGATTACTATAAAACATAAGACATGCTGCAAGTTTTCTTTAAACAAAAGTTAAAAAAAATCTAACAGAGAATTAGGATATTACATTATACCCAACTATTATTTGATAAAAAGTTTATAGAAAGTTTATCAAAGTAGAGCATGTAAGCTGGTAGATTTCTAGAAAAAGATGGACTGTCTCCTCATTTAATATGCATAAAAGGAACCTTAATGCATCTCTCCCTGTTGGAGAGGATTTAAATGGGAGATCTACCAGTTCTGACTTCATATTTCGTTAGTTAAAGGCATGCAAAGTGTGTAAACTGTCAATTTCTACCTCATCAAAGTTAAAAAGTGGGAAGAACAGGAAAGAGGAAAACGCAAAGAAATATCTAACACTATTTACTGTCATAGAGGTAAATTATTTTAGTTTGGTTTTGGAAGTTGACTGATGAGTATCGATTCCACTTAATTTCCCAAATTGTTAATGTTAACATTCATTCAGAAGGGCTGTGATGAAGCCAGACATGCAGAAAATTACCACTAATATCAAACAGAAACAAAAATGAAATCAATTTAAAAAAGAAAAAATAGTTTTTCTTGACTGTTTAAATATATATATATATTTCAAATTAGCCTTTATTTAAGCATGATAGTCTCACTAATATTAATGAACCTCTTATGTTTTGAAATATTCTTCACTTTAGCCTTTTTCTAATTACATCATAACTATTTCTCTTATTTTTATTTATTTTGCATTAAAACATGGCCGTCTAGCGACAGTAACCACTTTCTCCTCTCAATCATCAAAATAATATCAAACATTGGCCAATATTAAATAGAGATAGACAGAAATGTCGGCCAGACCTTTTTTTCTTGTATTGGTATCGGACACATGCAGGCGTTCTCAGATTCATCGGCACATTCAGCAGCCATGCCTTGAGATCACATGCAGAGCACACATTGCTGGTCTGTTTGATTTGTTAATTAATGTTTAACATGTAAATGTCATAATTGTGTCTTTTTTTCATGTAAATAGAGAAAGAAATAACAATATTGGTGTTTAAGAAAAAAAAAAGTAAAGAAAAAACAAAACTGCGTCAATCGATCTATAATATTTACCAGGAGCTAGAAATCCCCATCCTTTGAATGGACCCTTGGTGCTAAACTATTCAACATGCCTCCCTTTGCTGTATGATATGACTGTATGACCATATAAGCCTTTATTATGAGTTGATAAAACTACTGATTTGTTTTTAGATTTTTTTTTTACGATTTAAAACAAAAATCAGTGGAACAAGAAGATTTAGAGTTCAATCTTAACCCTATTTGAACGTAACCTTTCAAAAGAGGGCAGCTGTACCGCCAACCTTGCTTAGTTTGATAGAGAGGTGGAAAGGCTATTTTCTTCCTCCGCCAACATCTCCCAGAATGCTGTGCAGCTACACACTGGATTCAGTGAATATATAAAACAGTCTATAGGACATGTTTAATATTGATATCGATCGGGTATTTATTAAAATGCTACAGAAATATGCAAAGCTCTAAAAATCATAATAAAGTATTTAAATAGAAGGATGATGTCTTTGATTTACATAATTTGGTGGTTATGCTTACCGGCATGTCGGTAGTGGTCAAAGGATGACGAATAAACAATTTAAGAAATATGTAATTTGTAAATAGAAATATTTCCATACATAGTTTGGTATTTAAAGGTTTTTCTATTCAATATAAAGAAAATTTGGTCAACTTGGTCCGTAGTTCAGAAGTAAAACAGAAAAGAGCAAAGAGAGTGAGAGAAAAAATATAACATTTTAATCATGCTTTTCTAACCCCACCCCTCCCCTGTATTTTTTTAATAAACAGTTTATATATATATATATATTTTTTTTTTTTTTTTCTCTCTCTGGGGAAAAAAAGCCCCAAAGAGTCTCTTCAATAAGGGATAGAACGTTAAAAATGTTCATCTAATCTTTCCTTTGTTGCCTAAGAAGTAAACCTACTCTATTTCAATGTCATAACATGTGAACCTCGTTCACCTGACAGAAGCATTTGGAGAATGGAGGAAACAATCAACAAAATTCCAGTAAGGCGAAAAAGGGATGCAACTTCCGTCTGCTTAACCTATTGATGCCTTTTATCGCATCAACATCAACAACTGGAAACTGAAAGAGTTTGCCCAAGCAATAGGTATTTTTTTTTATTGAGAACACTGACCACATTTTATTCATAATTAACCTGCTTCAATTAAACATTTCCCTGCAATTATATTAAACAAAACACTTTTTAATCCATAGTGCAGCCTTAATGTAGGTGTGCAGATGAATAAGAATGATTAGGATTACAGTTTTAGGTCTTGTTTCTCCAGTTTGCTTCCACACCAGTAAGATAGACTGAATTAATGAAGCAGCCATGTTTACAACCATATAACCTAAATAGGTGAAATGCATTTATATCTGAAATAGAGACCAACATTTCAAAAGAAAGGATCCCATTACTGCAGTTTTCTTAACTAGTCGCTGCACACTACTGGTCAGCTGGCTAAAAGAAGGGTCTTACCCCTCAATTACTCAATTTCCCATTAGATTTTAAAGTACCGCCTCTAATCAATAAACCTGCAGCCCAATCTAAAATCTTGTGTTATAAACATATATGAGTAAATATGAGCAAATTGTTGCACTTAAAGATGAAGAAATGCTTTTTAAAAAGAAAAAAAACCCACGTTTATATTTACTCACCATTTCAATTACTAAATCAACCGTTTCCCCCACCGTTTTTGCTTAAATGAATTTCTTATGATAATCTATCAAATAGTTTCAAATCAAATGCGAAATTTGACACATTCAGCTTTAGATCTTACCTAAACTAGTTACCACTTGTTGATGGCATGATGAAACCAGCAGACGAAATTATTCACTATTACTTCACGGTTTCACACTCAGAGAGGCAGACACCCAACCACAGACTGAAAAACTGAAAGTCGAATTATATTAAGAGACTGTGCGACATTATTGTGTGATAGTTTTATTATGATTATTATTATTCTGGGCTGCTGGAGTGGAGATGCGTCTGTGAAGCAGGCAGGGCCCCCGTCACACCACCAGCTGATACTGATAAGCAGGCGGACTGGCATGAGTATTAATAACTAGAAAACTGACAAATGTCACGCAGAGGTTTTTGTAAGAGAGAAAAGAAACAAGTAAATAGAACAGTGTTAAGAATTGGGGTAAAGGATACGCAAATACTAGTGAAAAGTAGTGAGTCGCTGATAGTTTCCGCCCTACAGGCGGTAAAAGGCCGCGTTCGGCTAGCTGTGGATTTGTAGGCAGTGGAAAGGAGGGGAAAACACACATCAAAAACACCGCTAACTGTTATTGCAAGAGCCGCAACTATTTCACGGTTCTGGACGTGTGTGAACTCCACTTAGGTCGCAAAAGCAAAAACAATAATAGAAAAATAACAATACTACTATAAATCCCGTTTTAACAAAAAACAGGAAATAGCCCTAAAAACACTGACAAGACACAGGCAACCAAAATACCCAAAGACGAGACTGCACGTCCTCACCTGAAAAAGAGGCGTTCTGGTTCGGTCCGGTTCCTCCAGTCTGTGTAGCACTAATATGTTTTCACACGACAACCATTGCCTCAGATGGGGGGAGAGGAACCGCGTTAATTTCCACACGATATAATCCGCTTTTAGGGGTCAGAAGGGAGCAGCCGCTCGGATCGGATTTGACTGAAATTTTCACCAAGCAGGCTAATCACCACACCCATGAAAGTGGGAACATGGCAACAGCCTACTCCAAGGGGTGCACGCTAGTTGACGTTGCCATGTTGAATTAGTTTAATCACACTAAACACTTATTCTACCTTTAAATGTGTTTAAACTTAGGTTAATATAAAAAAACGGCATCTGAGAGGGATGTTGTAGCTTGCTAAACATGCTTCGGAAATATGTGCAACGTTTTGTGTTCCCTCCCAGTAAAATGGTACATTCTGCCAGCCCCTCTACACTGAGGAAACCGAGTGGGATACAGGAAACAAACAGACATGTAGAAGGTTTTTTTTTTTTTTTTTTTTATTCAAGAAATTAATAGAGTAGAACCAGTGCTTCTAATGTTTACTAGTTGATTTATGTAAATATAACTTAAAACAAAATCCATCAAAAGGAAACCACATGTAAACATGTCAAGCACTTGTTTTTAAAAATATTTATAGTGTATGACTTTTCACTTTCTGGCACAAAATGGGACATTTCTTAAAGGATTTCTTAAAGCATAGAAGAAATACCTGATATTGCAAAAACTTTTTAATGCGTCTGAGTTAATAACACCAGACTGATTGGCTCCTGCCCCCAAGCAAGCAGAATAACTGTTTTGAATTCAGTCATAAAACTATACTAACATAGTCAAATCTTAATTTATTTATGCAAAACTATAACAAAAGTCCTATTTTCATTTATTTTAGCTCTATTTGAATAAACTACGTCTCAGAAACTCTGACAAACCGAAAGAAATATAAGCAACATCTTGCATTTTGATATTATTCATTCGATTGGTCTAAACACATTTCCTTTCAGTAAACTGTCATCAATAATGAAATTATTTGAAATCCCTAGCATGTTTTAACTGTAAAAGAATCAAAAGTAAGTATTTGAACCAGAGTTTCACTCTAATGAGGATGTTAATAATAATGCAAAAATTACTGTATTCACTGTAAAAGTGAATAAAAGATATCTTGCATTTTATCATTTGATGGATATCCTGTGATGGACTGGTGACCTGTCCAGGGTGTACCCCGCCTCTCGCCCATAGACAGTTGTAGATAGGCACCAGCACCCCTCGCGACCCCGTTTGGGATAAGCGTGAAGGGAAATGGATGGATCATTTGAAATCATTAACATATTTGGAGGTACAGCGGGTCTAATGTTGTCTGAACTCATACTACTTTAGCTCACCCAAACAACCTCTATATTTCTGACATCTGAGAGATTGGATTTCCCTGCCCAATTTCTTCCCACTGGTGTTATTGAAATGATGCTGATGATTGCCTTCTGCCTTCTGTGATGTCACCAAAGGCACCTGAATGTTGATGCTTGTATATAAAAGTTGTTTCAACTTAATTATGCCCCAATTTAAGACCAATAGAAAACCCAAAGCGACATCAATAGAGAATAAAAGTGACACTTTCAAATAAGAGGATTATATAAAAAAAGATTAAATGATTAATAAAATGGAAACAAATGTCGGAAATGTAACAAATAATGTTTAGATAAAACCTTCCAAGACCATGATTTTTTTTTTTCCATCTTGATTTAAAGCATCTGAAGTTTTTATTTTTTTACATCTTTTGAGAGTTAATTCCAGATTTTCGAAGCATACAAACTAAATGCTGCTTCTTCATGTTTGGTTCTGGCTCTAGCTATGCAAAGTACTTTAAAACCAGAAGACCTGAGAGGTCTGGGGGCTTGATACACCGTAAGAAAGTCTGTAATGTATTCTGGTATTAAGCCATTTTGAGATTTATTGCAAGAAGCATCCTCGATCCGCTGCAGTCTTATCGACATTTTTAGACAGACCTATGAAAACAGCGCTGCTACTGAAGATGAACACAATAATTCTTTTCTCTAGCTCCTGCTAAGGCGTTAGTCCTTTAATCGTGGATATGTTCTTTATGTGATAGGACAGCTTTGCAGTTTTACAAAGGCAGTCTTTAATGTAGATTACTATAGGTAAAAAAAGTTTGTCCTTTTTGAATCCCAGCAACAACAGACTCAAATGAAAATGGTAATGGTCACCATTAAATAAAAAGATAATTATTCAATCAAATGTAAATATTTTCAATTTCAAAGATTTGTTTTATTAAAAGGTTATTTTTTTGTCACCCTAGATTTATCAGTTTAATTTAATTTGGAAAGACATAAAAAAGCATTTAGAAATGTACTTTTGTTTTTATTAATACAGCTAATATTTCTGCCTAAAACCACCTTCACAACTCACCGAATATATAAGCCTGCTAATTTGCAAATGAAAGCTGGGTATATCTAAGGGCTTTTAGCTTCTGTTTACTAGGCATTTCTCCTTCTCCCTATTGAGACAGTCAGGTACAGTAAAGGTTTAAAGAGGATCCAAATGCAGAAACTGAAGCTGAAGTGGTTTGTAGCAGATTTAATAATAAAAACGTGGAAAATGATGCAAAAATCCCCAAATAACAAAATACAGAATTACAAAAATAACAAAGGACATCAGGGCAAACACACACAAGGAGCCAAGAAACAATGAGGAACCAGCAGAAAGTGACTGAACAGGAGTATATAAGGGGACTGACACAAGAGAGCAACAGAGGGTAAACAGGAAATACATAAGAACACAAATACAACCAGAAAACAACTCAAAATGTAAATGAAACCAAATAAAACTGAAAAAGAAAACTTAAACGGAGCAAAATCATGACAGTTAGACACGAGGCTACAATAATCTGACACTCCCTCATCGTTAACATTCAGGTTGGGACAAATTTGAATGTTCTCATCTGAGCCCTCATTATTTGGAAAGTGTTTTTGGATTTGGAATATAGAACAGTCACAACTGTAATTTAGATAGGAAGAAACATTTTTTTTATTTTTATAATTTGCATATGTTTTGTAATAAATTGTATATTATTGGCAGCAAGAAAACTAAAATATATAACTAATAAGTTAAACATAATGTAACTTTCATTTACTTTTTTTGAAAAAAAAAAAAAAGCAATGGCTTGTGTCTTTTAGTAAAACTGATTTAAATTTTTACTCACGTTTAGTTTTAAATCTAAAACTGTTTCCATTAAGCACAATTTCTTTCTATATTAAACGCTTTAGAAGTTTAGACTTACATCAAATCAAAAATCTAAAAACCCATTTCAGGATTAAAAATAGAAAAAAAGAAATGAACAACTGTTTTAATTCACTCAAGCGTTGTTATTCCAGTAGCTACTTAATAACAAAGACTTAAACTTAAACATCATCAATTAGTTAGCTTTACAATAACATCCAAAACATGCAAATGTCTAATTCTGCATTGTGCCAGGAGACAGCTGTGCCACTGCGTGCTTAGCCTGCAGTAGGCTCATTCAAAAGGATCTCTCTCTCCTTCCATTAGAACAGGATGAATTTTTCATGGGGCCAATGAAAGGGAGCAGTGGGATAGGCTTTCCATATCTCTGCACGAGCCATAATCAATGGAGGGAGGATGAAAGTTTCACCAGCTCTTGGTTTCCTTTGGGAGAGGCATGGGGTCAGATTAAGTCTAATTGAATTCACTTTCACAGCAGTGGTTTAGGTGTGACTTACCAATTTAGCCCTAAACAGATTATGAGGATTAGAATTAACATGATAGCAAAAGATTATGTCAGAGTGAGGTTACCAATAATGCCGCTTGGATTATCTTCATTTATTATTTCTATTGCAGATATCAACTGTGAAATCTAGGAAATGAATTACTTAATAAAACGAGAAAACAACACGGTGAGTATTCTGCTCCAGTAAGCGGAATAAGAGTGAATATCATCAGCCAGCTGAGTGTCACAGTCAGCAAAAGCGTCTCCTTGGCCAATCAGGTCCCCTGTTTCATTGCTTGGCAACCAAAAGGGAAGGAGGTAGGGCAAAATGACAATGTAAAAATAGCACATCAATAGCCAAAGAAAGGCAAATACGTCAGCGAAGGCTATAAATAGCACAGTAGAGCCCATAATGTGCATTGTATACAGTGACCTATCTGTGATGTTGCTTTCATGTATGACATTTTATTTTCATGGATGCAAATTCAGCTTCAAATGCACACAAGGAGTAGACTTGGTAACACACAGAAGCAGTATTGTGAATAAATGAGATAATTTGAATATTATGGCTGTTTTTACGGTTCATAGGAAACAGCTCTCGTTTTTCTCGTGAGAAGTTCTTCCCAACGCGGTCAACAGGTTTCTACAGCAGCCCACTACTTCTGAGATTTTTTTGCATAGATGCAAAAAAGGAAAATACTCTTTTGAATGAATTAACAGTAGTTCTACCTGCAAATAGGATTTGCAAGTCAAAAAGGACTTTAAGGATTAGTGGTGCACATGAATAAGCACATGATATCTGTTTTCTTTGTATATTATTTGCTAAATGCTGTAAAATGTATTAAATTATTGCGAAGGCCATACATTTACATATAAAATTAAAACTGTACAACAAACTAATCACCCAACTAGAGTTCAGACCAAATTTTGGGTCACAAATGTGAGGATTCCTGCACGTGGGTGATCAAATCAAAGATACGTATGTGGGATGTGAAGATTTTTTCTGTATTATTTTATTCACTTATGTCCTTTTTTTTTTTTTTTTTTAAATATACACACATGGCCACACTGCCTGGAGGCCCATATGTAATACTTACAGCGTATCAAAAGCAATTAAAAGGTGGAGCAAGAGTAGAACCTTAAAAGGCTTTATCTGGGCCGTCTTATCCACCAGACATCTCTTGGGGAGGCTGGTTGTTGCTAGAGTAACCATCAGAAATGGCAACTGACGTCAAGAAGGTAGGAGAAATACCAGGGAGAGCCGGAGCTGCTATGCATTATGGATTATCGAAAAAAGGCCGCTCTTGAAGAGTGCAAAGTGACTTAAAATATGCGTGCCTTGCTGAGTTTGCTACCTTGTCTCCTCTTAATTTTCTCTTTGATGAGGAAAATGGATGATGACAGCTAGAGATATGTTTTTTCCTGAGAATCAGCCCTTTAACTAGGTCTAACTTAAGTTGTACATTTTATGTCAAATGCTGCTGAGTAGCTTTTTCATAGAAGAAATAATTCCCTACTCTCCATTAGGGTTAAATAATGAATAATCTTTTTAGTGCATTTTTAAAAGAACTTCATAACTGACTTTTTTTTACGCTTAAACGTGACCCAAATAATTATCCTTTTTTCTTACACCACTAAAGATGCTAACTTTACTGTTGTGAAGTTCTATAAATTAGAAAAAAAATTAAATGGGCAGCAAATCAACTGCAGTACAAAAAAAAAAAAAAAACTACAAAAATATATTTTATAGTCTGCTACTTTGTAATAGTACTTCTTAGGTTTAGAGAGGTTCTAAGGCTGTTAGAAAAAAACACCAGTAGAGATAGGCAACAAGATTTTACAAACTATATTTAGAACATTACATGTTACCTATTGTGCTGTAAGATGTAAAATAGGTCAGAGAAAAGGCTAATAATTATATTTTTTTCATAATTATTTTCCCTTTGTTTGATCTTCAGCCATATTTAAGGCAGCCTTTTGATTATTTATGTCTTATGACCCTTAATATTCCTTAAATACACTGTTTCTATGGTTGTGAAAAATTGTTTGAGATCTGAGCATAAAATACGTTTTAATGCATGTAATGTTTTCCAGCTATACAGACAAAACTTTACAACTGACAATTATGTTTCCACAGCTAAAAAGCAACTTTAAATGACTGACAGTATACTTGACTGTTAATTAGCATTAACATATAGAACTTACTGCTTTTCAGCTGCATCAGTCCCAGCATCCATGACACCCTGACCTTTCTTTCTTACATAAAACCAAACACACTTTCACTTTTCCAACATAATCCGTTCTACAACACACAGTAATTTAGCAACATCAATAATGGAAATATAAATGTATAAGATCTAATTAGCAGTTTATTTTATATTTATCCCAATCTTGAGGTGTATGGTGCCAAAATCCACTGAAACTGCTCTCTTTGGGTTCTAAAGGCCATGTTTTGATTGTTCTTTTATCAATGAATTATGTAGCTTAGGTCTGTACAGTGTATATATATATATATATATATATATATATATATATATATATATATATATATATATATATATATATATATATATATACGATCCTGAATAAACAGGATCCATGTATATATACGATCCTGAATAAACAATGGATAAGCCAGGTTTTTTAAAAACACCATAATGTCGCTTTTAATTTGTAACAAATGATTACCTAAAAATCAAATACTAACTTTAGTGTGAAACGTCATACATGATGTACAATTAGTTTTTTATTCCCAAACATAGAGCCAGTTTCCAGTGACCCAAAATGCAAAAAGGTTTAGGTAGATTCAATAAAGGTGCAAGAAAACATGAATTTCTAAATTATTTCAAAACTTTTTTTTTTTCAATCCATTAATTCCAAAGTATGCTCTGGTCTTTCTGGGAGAGTTTAAAGCAAAGACGAATGATGAATAATGAATAACTCACTGTTTGAGTGAATTGAGTGGCATATTTTGTCTATAATATAATACTGTATTTTGATGTGTAAGTCAATCCTGGGCTCTATAACAAATGCTTTCTAGGCAAGGACTACCTCTGCGCTTTTTCTGAGGGGCGTTTATTTTAATAAATAATAAAAATACTACAGACTACTTTCACTCTAGGTTTAGTTTTTGAGTAATCTGTAAATTTAAGACAAAGCTACATTTTCACTTCTAAATGGAAACAGCGATAAATGTGTGAAAGAAAATTTGACCCTTTAAAAAAAAAAAAAAAAAACATGCCGCAAAACATTTAAAAAAAAAAATTAAACTCTCAGAATTTCTCATGAATACCTCATATTAGCACTTTAAGCTGCAGAGGAAATGTACACAGTGAAGAAGTGAGAATATTTCCAACTAGGGGAATCCCAAGTGCTTTAGTAAAATCGTAGACCAACAAGGTTTGAGTTTCCTAAGAAGTGAATCTCAAGACCTATGCATAGAGGGAATAAATTTAGAGGAAGTATGGAACAGCCTAGTAGGCTAATGCCACCCTTTTCAAATCACTGCTGCACCATTATGAGATGATCATTAATTTATTATCATGGGCACATAATTATTTTTGCTTGACATTTTGGCGCACCACAGGTTCTGAACATGGGATAAGAGTAAGGTAATACCCCTTAGCTGCCTGATAACCAAACCCAGGCCCTAATAATGCCTAAAACTACATAGTAACTGAGGTTTAATTTGGCAGATTCTGCACACACTCCCTTCTAATATAATTAAACGTTTCGTACAGAAAACATCTTTTATACAAATGTTTTTGTATAAGGCTATGGCACAACAGATGAGATGGCTTAAATCTCACGCCCTGTAGAGGAACAGAACTGAAAACCTAAAGATTTCAAAAACAGTTGAAGCTTTTCTACCTTTTTGCTGAGAAGATGAGACACAGAGGAAGTGGACTGCATATGTCCTGAATAACATGGACTGGGAGTCACACACAGTGGCTGTGGTTTCGCTTCTTCTTTTCAGCACTGAGCGTTGTGGATGCTGCCTGGAGAGGCTGTAAATAAGTGGAGAGCAAGAGCAGAGCTGGAGTATGAGTGGAGAGCAGCTGAGTGGGAGGGTGAGGAAACTGAGGGAGGGAGGTGGGACATGAGGAGTGGAACTGGAGTAGTATCTTTATTAAAGAGACAGAGCTGATTTATTCCATTCTACTAAATAATATATTATCTCAATAATGGGCTAGGTACATTTTAGTCCTGTTAATAGATGTGAAATTTTCTCCTAATCAGCATTTTATCTTAAAGATTGAACTTATCTTGGGCAACGTGTAAAAAAAAAAAAAATGTTATGGTAAATTAATCAAATATAAATAGAGGCCATAAAACATATGTACATTTACTGTCATGCTTTATCCCTGCTGGCGTCATGAGGGGTGCTGGTGCCTCTCGAGCTGTCAATGGGTGAGAAGTTGGGTACACCCTGGACAGGTGGCCAGTCTAACGCAGGGCAACACAGAGACAAACAGGAAAAACAACCATTCACTTTCACACTTAAGGAGAATTTAGAGAAGCCAATTAACCTAACAGTCATTTTTTATGGTGGGAGGAAACCAGAGTACCCAGAAAGGACCCAGGAATGCTCAGGGAGAACATACAAACTCCATGCAGAAAGACCCCGGGCCGGGAATCGAACCCGGAACCTTCTTGATGCAAGTGAGCAGCCCCAACCATAAAACATATTTTTTACTATTTATTTCCTTTAAAATCAACTATATGTACATTACAGAGGGGAGTAGTAACAAGTTTAATTTACTCAGTTACATTTAGTGAAGAAATGTTTAAGAAATAAATGTAATTTTAGTAATTATACTTCAGGGTAGTTTTTAATTTTGCATTAGTATTCTTGAGTCTATAACTCTTACTCAAGTACATTTACTTTACCCACCATAAGAAATAGGGGCAATTCAGAGATCAGGGAAAATACCATTAATCTGTCAATTATTTTTTCGAATAATCAAGTAATAGTTACCGTATATAATATGTTTCATTAACAAGGTAACAAAAAATGGCTCCTTAAAGAAGACTTTTTATATTAAACCAGGTAAAACTAAAAATTTTCCACTTGAGTTCTGGATAGAGCATATTGACAGACAAAAAAAGCTTTTATTTTTTTTAAATCTTAAATGCAAAATGTTTATTTTTTTCTTTTACAATTTTAAAACAATTACTTCTCTATGTGGGTTGCTCTGC
Organism: Cyprinodon tularosa; assembly: GCF_016077235.1. Taxonomy (NCBI): domain Eukaryota; kingdom Metazoa; phylum Chordata; class Actinopteri; order Cyprinodontiformes; family Cyprinodontidae; genus Cyprinodon; species Cyprinodon tularosa. The sequence continues at coordinate 738,462 of NW_024039585.1, read as the reverse complement.
CAGCTAAAGGCATCTTTGAGAGTCTCTATACTCCAGTTAATGATTATTCGATTACTTAATTAGTTAATGATTGTTTCAATAATCGATTAATAATGATTAATCTCATTGTTTCCTCGCTATACTGTATACAGTACATACTTTTAGAATTGTTTATTTTAAGCTCATGCAGAAAATTAGATTTTAAGTGTTTTAAATACACACTTGTAATTTTGTAATGGTTTTATTTAATTTTATACTTTTAAAATGCCAAAAATTGCATATCACAGTGTCTCCGATTACATAATTTTAAACATAAATTCAAACAACTAGTTAGTACTTGAGCAGCCCTTTAACCAAGCGTTTTCTTACTCTTGAGTAAATTCCTGGATCACTATTTTCTTCTTTTGAGTAAATAAAAATATTACAGCTGTACCACTCTGGTAAATTATCACCTTTTTATTATTAAAATCTCTTCCACTCTTGTCAGTTACTGATATCAATGTATTTGGATTTCTCTTACACTAGTATCTCATCTGGGTACAACATTATTTTTAATTTGTGGTGCTTCCAGTATTACATATGAATAAAAAGTATTACATGTAGTGGGGCATTCATCCCTCCTCTCTCTCAGAGAAAATCTATAAAAAAAATCTATTAAAAAAAAAATCTAAAATTACCAACTATAATCCGCAGGTGAACAAGGCATGTCTATGATGTTGTTGCTGCTTCTGAAGTTTACCGTTACAGATATTAATAGAACTCTTTTGTCATCTGTGATCTTTTTGGTGTTCCAGTAGGCTACCTAATCTCAACTTTCTCAGGATGTGCCCCTTTTTTTTTTTTTTTCCCCTTCAACCACAAAGTATTTTCTTAGAAGTTTAGAAGTTAACCCATAAACAATTGCAAATACCTGCCCAACAGTCCAAAATATATTTCTTGGAAGCAAAGATGACATACAGAATATAATAAAAATACCACAAAGATAACTGCAATTTATTATATTGTGCCACTGTAGCTTTCAGATAGTTGCTCCATTAAGATGTACCATTAAACGGCAACTTAAATATTTCATGCATGCAACAAATGCATCTATTGATGCTATAAAAGATTATGTCAAGATATTTTTGGTTATTTGATGTCTAAAGACAAAACAGCAGAATAAGTATTAATTCGATAAAATTCTGTTTTAATACTTATCAAATAAGTATTAGTCAAATAAAAAAAAAGGAATTATCGTTACAGATATTCGTAGAAGTTTTTCTTCAAACCTAGTTTCCAAACAGAAGTATCTCCTCTTTTACATGATATGGAAATTTAACTTATGACAACTTAATACTTGTGACAAATATGCAAAAAATAGAATTTTTCACAGCAAGCAAGCTGTACTTCAGGAACTTTTTAATCAAACAATTATAAAATGTCTGACCACTTCTAGGTGCCTCATTTTGATATACTATTTAGATGTTTTTAACTTTATTGTAATTAGAATCATAGAGGCAAGTAGTCTGTTAACAAAATTAACCAAATACAAACTCTTTAAGACCAGACATTTTTCTTCCAAAACAGGTACATTTTATTTATTTATTTATTTTAAACAGTATGAAGAATCAGGTACAGTCACTCAGCTACCAAGCAGAACTTTAAGTGCTTGAAGAGAAGCTCACATGAACATTTTTGTCAGAAAAGCATTTGACCTTTAACAAAAATATTATTCAAACTCGTTTCATATTTAGGATTAGTATCAACATTCGTAACTAAATACTACTTGAAAGTTTTGCTTAATTCTCGCTGACCTAACTAAATGCAAAGACAAATCTTTTGCACAGGTTAACATCAGGTAAACTACAAAGACTTAGTGTTGCTAAAATGCACTTGAAGGCTTCACTCAAACTTAATGCCCTGAGCCAGGGGAAGATCCTTGCTGTAGTTTATTGTACAGGTGGAGCGCCTCATGTACTGCTTCCAGGAATCGCTGCCCGATTCTCTTCCGCCACCAGTGTGCTTTTCGCCACCAAACGCTCCTCCGATCTCAGCTCCGCTTGTAGGAATATTGACATTCACGATGCCGCAGTCAGACCCTTTAGGCCCCATCCAGCGGAAAACTCTGCCCATATCTTTGGTGAAGATGCTGCTGGACAGACCCTGCTTGACCTCGTTGTTCCAAGCAAACGCCTCCTCTTCTGTCTTGAACTTGAGGACGTAGAGGATTGGGACAAAGGTTTCGGTGTGGACGATGGGTGCGTCATGAGGCAATCCTGTGATGATAGTGGGCTCAACATAATTTCCAGGGCGATCCATCACCTTCCCCCCACAAACCACAGTACCACCCTGCTGCTTGGCCTGTGCGATTGCAGACAGATACTGCTCCACAGCTTGTTTGGTGTGCAGAGGGCCGTAGAGAGTACTTGGATCCCAAGGGTCTCCAATTCGAACTTGTTTGTAGGCCTTAGCTATCCTCTCAACCACTGTGTCATGGACACTCTCATGAAGCATCAGCCTCCTAGTTGTGGTGCAACGTTGCCCAGCAGTTCCTACCGAAGCAAAGACGGCAGAAGGAACCACAAGGTTGAGGTCTGCATCCTCAAACACGATAATAGCGTTGTTTCCACCGAGCTCCAGCAACTTGCGTCCGAATCTTTCCTGCACCATCATTGCTACAAGCTTGCCAACATGGGTGCTTCCAGTGAAAGACAGAAGATCCACACGTTCATCCTTTGCCATGGCGGTGCCGATATCAGCGCCTCCGCAGGTCATGGAGCAGATAGCCCCAGGCAGATTGTTTTGTTCTAGCACCTCTGCCACAATTTTGGTGACTGCAACACTAGTGAGAGGGGTGGTTGGGGCACCCTTCCAAAGGCAGACGTTGCCACAGGTCAGGGCGATGGCGTTGTTCCATCCATATACAGCCACAGGGAAATTGAAGGCAGTTATGATGCCGACAAGACCAACTGGGTTCCACTGCTCCAGAAGAGCATGTCCGGGTCTTTCAGAGGGAAGAATAGGCCCACCAATCATTCTTGACAGACCCACTGCATAATCACAGACATCAACGTACTCCTGGACTTCGCCCACTCCTTCAACATAGATCTTACCCATTTCTAGAGAAACCAAACTTCCAAGCACTTTGATTTTCTTTCTTAATGCATCCCCAATCTGCCTCACAATCTCCCCTCTTTTTGGAGCTGGAATATCTGCCCACACCTTCCAGGCCTCCCTCGCCTTCTGGACCGTTTCTTCGTATTCTGCCAAAGTTGCCTGGGTAACTCTCGCTATTGGCTCATTGTTGGCGGGGCAGTAGGACGTGACTACTTCCCCGCTGCCTCCCCAGCTTCCGTTGTAAACACCAAGGTTGTCCTCAGATAAACCCAGCTCCTTCAGCCAGGAGTATTTGGGCTGGTTGATGAGGAGACTCGACATGGCTGCTGACTGGCGGCAGTGAACAGAAGCTAATTTATTGCTCAAAAGTAGCCTGCTGTGCCGGGCAAGGGTCAGAGTAAGGCAGCGCTGCATGGATGCTGAAAACCAAGGGCAGAGTTAAAAATTAATTTAACATGTCAGATGGCTTCAGGAGTGAACAAACAATTAACCTATAGGGTTATGATTTAACTCTAAACCACCAAACAGAAAAACTGCCTTGCTTGTATTTCACAAAAATAACTTCACAAGTTACAACACTTTTTCATTATTTATTTTAAAGTTCCTGGTACAAAAAACAAAAATTTATATGATCAATTAAGCTGAAGCTTCTAGAAAATATATAATTTATATATGAATAATTTATTCAGAGAGATAAAACAACAAAGATGGATCTACGCACAACTTGTAGCTCCCAAATTGGTTTATTCACCAGATACAAACGGTGACGTTTAGTGCCACACTCCCTTTCTTCTATTTTGTCATCTGTGATTTTTTTGGTGGTCCAGCACCTAATCTCAACTTCCTCAGGATGTGCGTGATTTTGCACCTTTTTTAGGCGAAAAAAACTACAATTAATAATACTGCACTGTAAACGAAGACAATATCCTCTTTTTTTCCTTCCATTCACCAAAATCTAGATAAAGTTTAACCCTAAACAACTATAAATACCTACCCAACAGGCCAAAACATATCGATAGGAGCAAAGATGATATACAGAACAAGAAATTTAACAAATATACTGCAGAGAAAACTGCCATTTATTATATTGTGCAGCTTTCAGATAAGAGTTAAAATTAAAAATTAAATCCTTCCTGCATGTAACAAACTCACCTATTGATGCTATAAAAGGTTACATGTTGAGATATTTTTGATTTAATGTCTAAGAACAAAACTGCAGAATAAGCATTCATTTGATTAAAATGTGTTTTAATACTTATATTAATAAAAAACATTTAAACATAACAGACACCGTTTTAACCATTGTATTTTAGTGAAATAATAATAAATAACGTTTTTATTGTGGAATTTCTGCATCATAGGTGCATAATAAGAGAAATTCACTTAATTGCCCCAAAAACTTGCTGGATTGCATAACATTAGTCTACCTGCTCTGACCAGAACACGTCAAGTATTACTTAACCTGATCCAGTGTATTTGTTTGCCAGTGTTGGGCAATCATAAGGACGCTGCTCTTAACACGAAGGCATTGGTGATGTTAGATAAATGGGAGAGAGAGACACCCCCTCGTGTCACCTTTAACTGCAAGATTCCTCTGACATGAGCCGCTCTAAAACTAGATCATATGTTTGAACTGCTATAAGCGCCATGAGGTGACAACAGAGATTAACAACCGTGGATTCAACGTGCTAGTTTAGCTGCATGGCAGCATATCCTGTACATACTGCATCTGCATGTTAGTTTATTATCTAAAAATCAAGTTAAAGTTGTTTACGATGAGTTGGTTTTACTCACGTTGGTGTTCAGACGACTAGGCCACGTCCAGTCAAGAGCAGGGAAGTACTCGCTCACTTAAAGGAAGCGTTACTTCTGTGCTTGATTCTGATTGGTCAGCTGCTCGACGCACGGCGGCGCGTGCTTTGTCAGAACGATCGATGCTAAATGCTAGAAGCTAGCTTTTGTTTTGATTGAGCATCGCAGGGTTTCTTTTTAGCTCTACTAAAAAGAGGCCGCTCTTTGAAACACTTGCACGATGAGTGGCGGAGTGTATGGAGGCGGTGAGTGGGAACTTTAACTAAAATGGAGCGAAACCTGAGGAAAACTGTGCGTCTTATATTAGCAGGAGCTAGGTTTGGAGTTAGCTAGATTAGCTAGCGGTGCTGACGCTCCGCTCTGTGTAAGATCAGATACACATTGGTTTTTTGTTTTTACCTCCGATAAAAATATTTGAGAATAATGCTATTGTTCGATTTAATTAAGATATATCCCTTGCTCTGTTTGTGTTTCAATCATTTAACTAAGCTTAATTAAGAAAGGAACAATGAATGAAAGTGCGACGGAGGTAGCATCCATTCATCTAATAACACATGAGCTAAAAATGAACTTATCACGCTGTTATTGACTGGAATAAAGGAGGATTAAATAATAAACCATAGAACTATTCGCTATAGTGACCATTCACTATAGAACTATTCACTATATTGAATAGTTCTATAGTGAATATATATCATTATTCTTGTCTTTATTATTGAAACAGTGCCACATTCACAGCTCTAACAATCTAATTAATTTTGTAAATACCATAGAGTAAATATAAAGACCAAATAATACTAAAAAAAAGTACATTCGACGATGCATTGAAATTATAGGCGACATGTGTAACATTGACACAAACTCGTCTTAAAACCCATTTTTATTCTTTTACTTTTAACACAGTGAAACTTTCTGTTTTCTTGTTTTATGGTTGTTTTTAGATGTTTCTTTTTATCTGGTTTGTATTTAGTTTCCTTTTTTGTTATTTTACACTGTTTTATTGCTTTCATTGCTTTTATTTCCTTGGTATGTAAAGCACTGTAATAGCTGTGGTTGTTTTAAAGGGCTCTATAATTAAAGTTGAATGTAGTTGTAGACATCTAAAGTTTTTCATTCGTATTTTATTTTATTGTGTTTACCTTTATAAAATAGCTGTTTAAAATAATTGCAAAGCGTTGATGTGGACAGCCAGTTACTGTCTTTAGGGAGGCTGCTACAAAATATTGTTTGTTGATTTTAAATGAAGTAACATTAGGTAACCAGGGGGAAAAAAATCATATAGTTTCTAATGCAAGAAAGTATCACCATGTGCATATAGAGTATGAATACATGGCACTTATTAAACTAACTCTCTTTGTTGCAGTCCTTTACAATACTGATATGTCACACACTGATATAATTGTTGGCCAAAGTTTTGCAGTTGTATCTTCCAGCTGCTCGGACATTAGAGAGAAAATGCTGATATTTTTAAAGAATGACCATTGTGATTCTAGTAGTTCATTTATTTTAAAAAGTTTTAATGTCTTCAGGATCAGACAGTCACTATTTTGTTACTATTCTATTTTTATTAGGTTGCAGAGCTGAAATAAATCATATTGTGCGTGGGAAACACTAATTGTATTAACGCGTTACTTTCTTATTTCTTGTTTATAGTCTTTTTCATAGCCAAATTGTCAATATAAATGAATTTTAAGTTCTCATCTCCTCATTTCTGATTGGTTTCTGTAGATGAGGTGGGAGCTCTGGTGTTTGACATTGGTTCGTATTCTGTAAGAGCCGGCTATGCGGGAGAAGATTGTCCCAAGGTAGGTGGATCACTCGGATGACCTGATTAGGTGGGAGTTTTTTTCTTTCTGAGTTCCTGCTTGTTTTCTCTGGGGGAACACCGGTGTCAGGAAATTAGTGCTGTCACCCCAGAGACAGACTGGATAAATTGAGTTCAGATCATTTTGGAACACTTCTTTGGTTTAGATTTGTGTTCTTTTGAAAGAAATATAGAAATGAAGCATCAGAGACATTGATTTGTTGCTGTTATTTTTTTATTTTTATATTAAAACACAATGGTCATGCTCATGTCATTATTGTCTCTATATCACTGTTTTAATGCATTTATGTCGGTCTACTGTCTTAATTCAGTGGTTGTTCTTTGTTCCTGATGACTTTAAATGCAAGGATTAAAAGTGGTTTCCATACTTAAAATGCGACTTTCCTACTAAGGTGTATGCATTAATTTACAAATACTTATAAGATATATTTCCATAAAGTATTAGTTTCGCTTTAGACCTGCATATATGAATGAAGAATTTCTGACCAAACCAGGAGCCATGACTTTCCTATGAGAATATCTCTTAATTGTTTAGGAAAACCCTGTTGCAAAACCTTTTGTTTTGATCTGCAAGCATATGAAATGAGAATCAGATATTGTTACTATTTTTAAAAGTAAAACAGTGGTTTGCGTAGTTTTCTCCAAAGCAGTATTTTGTTCATTAGCTGAACTTTATGATTTTCTACATCAGCTGAAAGCCAGTTCTGGTCAGAAAGTTAAAGCTACACGTGTGCCTTGACCTAAAATGATTTTCAATTTGGTTTGTCCTGGCCTAGGCCGACTTCCCGACAGTGATAGGTGTTACTATTGACCGGGATGATGGCAGTACGCCCATGGAGACGGATGGCGACAAGGGCAAGCAGAGCGGCACCACCTACTACATCGATACCAATCAGCTGAGGGTTCCGAGGGAGAACATGGAGGTTATGTCTCCCCTAAAAAATGGCATGAGTGAGTATTCCATTTTATTGTGAAGGATAACTAATGAGAATTATCTTAAAGACTTAAAAAAGTTTTCTTGATGAAAGATTTAGAAGTGCTGGACTGTTAGAATTTATTCTGATTCTTAGTCTGGTATATTTCCAAGTTTTTGTTATGGTCAGTGATGAAAGCTGTATAAATATTTATAAATCACTCAGCTTGATACATATCTATAGTTAGACCCTCGCGGTGTGACTGTAGGTGAGTTCGTCACAACCTTGACTGATGTATGCATGACGACTGTTTGTGAATATTTATGAGAATATTTTGAGCCAAAGTACTCAGTACAGTCTCACAATTTTTTTATTTTATTTTTTTTAACCAATGCTTAAATGTCAATGTACTGCATAATCAACTGCGGGGGTCACGTGTCCAGAGCTGTCATTGGTACTAAACAGACTTCAAATATCACCAAACTGCACTTGTAAATTAAAGGAGTGTATGTATATAGAGGCTTGGGCATTTTTTTCCACAAACTGCTCTGCAGAACCTTTTCATAAAAAACACACATGTTGTTGAAGGTGCCGTGCAATATTTAAAATGTGTGTAATAGTTGCAGTTTTGGGTAAAAACAAATGATGAAAAAAGAGATTAATTAATGCATTATTTTTTTGTTGGTCCTACCATTATATTGGTTATTCAAAGTAGTTGTTTATAAAAAGATTAAATTTTTAGACGGTCAAGATTTTTTTTCCCACCCATCCATCCCTCGGGCTTCCATGATTCATTCATAATTTTTTGCTGTTAGATGTGCTCTCATAACTGATAAACTAGCTCCCTGCAAACACTAGCTGCTAACAGCGTCAGATTCAAATCAAATTTCGACCCAAGTGTAGCCCAGCTCGCTGCTACCTACAACCCAATGAGTTAACCATGTTAATTGCTGCAGAGCACCACAGTGGGACCATTAGTCCCTTAGTGGGCTGACCTGGAACGTTGGTGCACAAATTATTATCTAAAAATAGTTCATCGTTGCTCTAATTCTTTCATCATTATCTTGACTGGGTCAAAAAATAGAGGTTTTAGTGCATTTGATGTTTAGTTTTGTTGCCCATGAAAATGTAGGTCTGAAGTGAGATTTTACTTTGCTTTCTTTTTTTATTTTAAGATTTTTTTTTTTTTTACTGACTTCTCTCCAGTTACAAAGCAGTACTTCTCAAAAGATAATGTCTAAATATGTCTAAATAACGCCCGGCTAACATTCTCTTTTCTGTCCCTTATAGTTGAGGACTGGGACAGTTTCCAGGCCATTTTGGATCACACCTATAAGATGCATTTCAAGTCTGAACCCAGCCTGCATCCTGTGCTCATGTCAGAAGCATCGGTGAGTTTTTTTCTTTTCTTTTTTTTTTATATCAGTCCCCTTTGATACATTTTTGCTCATTGTGGAGTCAAAATATATATGTGTACTTTTAGCACAGGTTGACAGCAACCGTCTGTTTGGGATTTGTCAGATGCCCTTAGTTCTTCTCTCAGAGAAAATATATCATGAGGCATGGATTTGAAGCGTAGCGTTTGTGCGCATTGCTAGTGCTTAGGGTGTGCATCTGTTTTGAGGTACCTAACAGTGACGATTTATTGTGAAGCAGTAACGTCTGTTTTGTTTGCAGTGGAACACGCGAGCAAAACGAGAGAAGCTTACAGAGTTGATGTTTGAGCATTACAACATTCCTGCCTTCTTCCTGTGTAAATCAGCAGTACTGTCTGCGTATCCTTCACTGTTTTATTCCGTCCAGGAATGAAAACACTTTGACAGAAACAACTGGGTTGATTTAATTATTACCTTTTTTCTTCAATGTTGGGTTTTCTGCTTATTTATGAAACACCACCTCTGCTAACAGGTAGTGTATACTTTGAACCCTCTCTCTGTGTTTCCTTAACTTTAAATGCCCCAGCTTTGCCAATGGACGGTCTACAGGTCTGGTCTTGGACAGTGGGGCCACACACACAACAGCAATTCCAGTACATGATGGTTATGTCCTTCAACAAGGTAAAACCACAAAACAAAGAGTTTTATATCCAACACTGGGATTTAATTTGTAGTATGAAACCAAATAGGAAAAAAATTGGTTGGAATTTAAAGGTGGATTGTCTTTTCTCTGCGATTTGATGCCCTCTGCTGGTTGGAGTATGTCTTGATGATTTTCTGCAGTAATTTTTATTCATGCTGCAGTTTTGGATGAATGGGTTTAAGTGATGCAGCGGTCTCTGTGCTCCGATTATTGAAAAATAGGAATGTTGATGTTTTTAGTAGCATATTATTAGGCGCCATGTCTTATGATGATCTTATTCTAATGGTTTGACTACTTTGTTCCTGAAACTAACTTCAATTCTTACAGTACGTTTAAATATCAATGCATTCCTAGAGCCTCTAGACACGTTAATGTGTTTAAAACTCATCAGAATCCTCATTTGGGTTTAAATGTGGTGGACCAAAACACAGCAGCGTTTAATTACTTTCCTCTGATAATACCTAAAGTAAAGTCATTTAGTAAACAGAGCTCAGTTGTCATTAACAGTAAAAAAAAAAAAAAGAGCTGTTTTCGATTGCTTAGCTTCTAATAGAGCCCTGTTTAATCATCCAAAAGCTGAAGGAGGAGTACCAAACTGCAAACATACTGACGTTTTACTCTCCACCAATGAACTGAGAGGCTGGATGAACATAAATCCGAGAGTCTGCCAAGATGTCCATGGGATCTGTTGAAGATCCATTGCATCTGATTGGAGAATTCCTTGAAACTCGCTTCTGCGCTGCTTTGATTAATAATAAATTCAGTCCTTAACAAGATGTGAAAAGGTTTTAGGGCGTCTGAAAGCTGTATGGAGAGAAAAACCAGCTTCACTTCGTGCAAATTCTGATCAAACACTGAAGCAGAATCCAAACAATTAAAAAGTGTAATTTATGTGAATTCATCAGAATAAAAACTGAGATCAATTCGTCACTCTCCCAAAGTAAAGCTGACCTCATGCTGTTTTTAATCTCTCGTTTATTTTTGGGCAGGCATTGTAAAATCACCTCTGGCTGGTGATTTCATGAGCATGCAGTGTAGGGAACTGTTCCAAGAGTTAAACGTGGAGATAATCCCTCCCTATATGATTGCCTCAAAGGTAAATATAAGGTTTATTTTTTTTCAAAACTCAATAATTTTAAATTTAACCTTTACGTGGCTGACTTTGCTAATCTGCGTCTGAATTTGTCCCAGGATGCAGTGCGGGAGGGAGCCCCAGCCTGCTGGAAGAAAAAGGAGAAACTACCTCAAGGGACTCGGTCCTGGCACAACTACATGTGTAATGTAGGAATGAGCTCTTCATTTGTTTTAATGGAAAATAAGGATTTCTTTTAAAGTCTGGAAATGAATGAGTGCTGTTTTCTGTGTCTTGCAGTGTGTAATTCAGGATTTCCAGGCATCTGTCCTGCAGGTTTCAGACTCTCCATACGATGAACAGTGAGTTTGACATAAATTTACATTCATTCCAAAATTACTTTTTACAATATTGTGTAAAAGATTTATCATTTATACACAAAATATTTGGTATACCCCTGTAAATCACTTAAGTAAGGTCTTCCCCTCCAGAACTCGGGAGTCTAGACTGCAAAAAAAAAAAAAAAAAGGTCGCTTGTTGTATTCCAGTGTGGTTCTCTGTTGGATGCCACTTCTGGAAGTGTTCTTGTTCAAAAATACTGTGTCAGCTAAGAGTGGTGAAATTGTCAGGAAGTAAGTTTAGGCACAACCGTGCAGACTTTCTGAAGGGTCAAGAGTTACAGACCTCGAAACTTCATGTGGTATACAGATTAGCATAACAAGCCTTGTGGAATTGATCCCCATGGCAGAGCCGCTGCATCCAAGCCATACATTAAGTGCAGTGCAAAGCTTTAGATTTAGTGGTTAAAGAGCGCCACATCTGGAGTCATACTAGAGACCAGTTCTCTGCAGGGACCCATCAGGTTTTTGGCGACTGGTTTGGGTTGGGAAGTTTCCTAGGTAACAGCCCTTACCCGTATGGATGGGTACTTATATAATTTTTGTCTTATTGTAATAATGTAATTAGAAAGTGTTTTTATTCATCCTGATGATAGTCAAATTCAAATGAATGTCTGAATTCCCCCAAAAGTCAAAATAGTTTTAGAATACTACATTACATGCATTTACTTTGTGCAATTTAGTTTAAACATAAATGAAAAAATGCCTTCTCTTTTTTAAAAATGTGTGCATATTAATAGTGATTAGTCAAATTAATGGTGAAGTGCAATGGAAAAATGTTACAGCTGTATGGTTGTTTACAAAAATAAAAGAAGTATTTAATACTTTGTCACCTTTTAAATGACAACGTCTTGAATAACTAATACCACAAATTATAGCAATATTTTAAGTATACATTTCCCAACTCTACTTGCCAGACTATATTTTGTTTGGGGATGTTTATTTTTATTTTTTGTTTAAACCCTTGAGATGGCTTTCCAAGAACTCTTATTTTGTAGCAGCAAAAGTTGGCCAACATATGAAAGCCTTTATTTGAGAAGTAGGATGATGTTAAAGTTCATGTGATTTAAAGAACCAAATTCTTTTAGTAGAAAACATTAGAAAACACATTTCTAATGTGAAAACACATTTCTAGACCACAAATAAGCTTTTTATGGCTTTTTTTTCATTACATAGTCCCCAATAAAAGTGTGGCAAAAAATGCAGAATGTTCAGGTTCTTAACAATCAATATTTTTTCTGTTCTTCAGTAGACGTGCTTTTTTCTATCTAAATGATCTTCTCTTCATCTTATTTCATCAGAGTTGCTGCTCAGATGCCTACGGTGCACTATGAGCTCCCTAACGGCTACAACTGTGATTTTGGTGCAGAGAGACTGAAGATCCCAGAAGGGCTGTTTGATCCCTCTAATGCTAAGGTTTGTGCGGATTCATAAGGCAGCGTTAAACTGAAATTATTCTTTAACATTTAAAGATGGTAAACATACTCGGTGACCCCAATAATTATTTTTATGAAGGACTAAATGTTTAGGTCATTTTCTTAAGGAATGATTTGACATAAGAACTGCTCCCCTCCAGGGCCTTTCCGGAAACACCATGTTAGGAGTTGGCCATGTGGTGACGACCAGCGTAGGAATGTGTGACATCGACATTCGACCTGTAAGTGTTGACAGCCATTTAATATATTGCAACTAAAATCTTCTCTCTTTTTCCCAAAACAAAGATGATCAAAATACGTTTATTACTGCAGAAATGCATTGATCGGTTTGTGGCAGATGTCTCTAATCTTGTTTCAGATACTAAAAATAGTTAACTTTTAGTCTTCCTCTCCCTAACACCATTTTGAATCCTGTAACTTTTTGTTACGTTGCCTGTTAGTACTTATTGTTGTTGGTATAATACAGTCACTAATTAGAAAATGAGTTTCTCCCTGGATTTTCAGTTTAAAATAGTCTGATTTACTTGTTTTCTGTGTATCTCTTAGTCAGTAATGAGGGAAGTGATTGGCTTCCAGTTTCTCTTCTAATGTTTTGATTTCGATGCATCAAAGGGTCTGTATGGCAGTGTGGTGGTAACTGGAGGAAACACACTCATTCAGGGCTTTACTGACCGACTGAACAGAGAACTTTCACAGAAAACTCCTCCAGTAAGATAAAGTCATCTTTTTTACATCATTTTAAACCACAAATTAAATGATCTTTGATTTAGCTGCTGGAATCCCCCATGTTTGTAATTTACAGAGTATGAGGCTGAAGCTGATTGCCAACAACACTACGGTGGAACGCCGCTTCAGTGCATGGATAGGAGGCTCCATCCTGGCATCACTTGTAAGACCATGTTCAAGCTTTTTTTTTACATAAGCTACTTAGCATTTCTTACTTTAATTGAATATGTAAACATTAGTTTACTTTGGTTGCCTGACTGAATGTTTTATCTTCTCCAGGGAACTTTCCAGCAAATGTGGATTTCTAAACAGGAGTATGAGGAAGGAGGAAAGCAGTGTGTGGACAGAAAGTGTCCTTAATGTGACATCCAGCCTCAGCTTTTCTGTTCCATCTCCTTTACTAGGTTAACATTGTGAGGCATTCACCTCTGACCCAGACTCAGGAACGCTCAACTCTTATTTTCTATTTGTTTCTTAGAGTTGGTCACCTGTCAGGATCTCAAAGAAAAACGTCAACTCCTCAAAGATCTTTTTTTTTTTTTTTAAGACTCAATACAGACTGTTGCCTTATCTGTTACCTGTTGATGGAAATGATGCAGTGATACATTGTTAATTACATTTAGTGGAAAGTCAGAAACACTTGTGCAGGATCACAGCAGGAAACTAAAAGGGTAAGACCATAAGTGATAAAAGGTTTTTAATCTGGAGGAAGCATCATATAACTTGATGTAAATGTCTTCTGTTTATTTTGTACAATTGGTAAATTTGAGAGCATTTGCCCCTGGTTAGTCATATTTCAACTAAAATCTGTATTTAATTCATTTTTTACTTGTCATTGGCTTCATATGATCTTTGAAAAATAAAGTCATTTTTGTTATGGTTACATGTATATTTGAAATTTAAAAGTTGTTTATTTTATAAGTCTGAGGTTGCAGTTTATCTTGTTTAACAAAATTTCATGAACTCAATCAGGTCACTCTTTTATAGCATACTCCACTGGGGGAAAAAAAAAGTTTTGCAGTTTCATGAAGATGGAACCTTCATCTGAGGAAACCTCTCCTTTAATTTGGCCAAGCTTTTCCTCTTTAAATCTGCTCTCCTGGCTTTTTCCCGAAGGAATTTCTCAATACGCAACCTGTCAGAAACAAACAGAAAAACAGGCTTTGGTAAAATCCCTCTTACATATCAAATAACAAATTCAGCAAACAGTTCATATGATCTTACCTTATGTGAGGCTGGACGAAGTAGGGTGTGTAGAATTTCTTGCGCTTATATCTTTTATTCATGTACCACGGAATTGCATACTCCTTGAAGCGATACCTGGTATAAAGCGGGACCATATATTACAAGTGTCATGTGTTTTTTATATGACTAGTAATATCCAGATTAGATCTACATTTAAAAGCGAAGTGTATAATAATTACTTACACTGATGTATGTTATTTATTACCACCTATGAGCTGAAAGTCTCAATCTTTGTTTGCATTGTCTTAGAAATTGCTATTAATAATTAGGAGTGTGTATTTGTGGAGCCAGACATCTGGCGCTATGACAGAACAGCTGTCGAACTAGTCACTATAGAGATCACCATTACGTTCGAATGGGACTATGGCAAGCAGGCAATCAGTAAGGAATCACCTGAAGAACGAGTTCTATGACCGGTCAGATCTGGCCCACTATAGTTTCCCACTGAAAATTAACGCTGGTGTTTCAAACATAGTTCGACCCGCTAACAATCAGCATTTGGTTCCCTTCCCACTGGCAAAAAAAGCTGGGTCTAACCCCTCGCTGCAGCTACGTGTCTGGTGAAGCATTGATGTCAACAGTGCAACAGAAATCAGGAAAGTAAACAACAGAGAAACATGCAAGGAAGCCAGGGTGTAGTCAGTGTGCTTTGTTTTGCTATTTTGTCCCTCCCAATCTTTCTCACCAGTGCTGCTCCATGTTTATCAAATGTAAAAAGAGTTGTTTCTCCTTTTTAGATCAGAAGCGACTGGTGCGGTGTGCTGACGTTCGTACTTTGCAGTCAATGGTTTTATGCAATTTAGCAGGTTAACCTGGCGCTGGTGTTCCCACAGCATGCAAATCAGAGCTGAGGTTGTTTTAACGTTGGTCAGAATCTGCGGGCAAACTGAGCGACGGAGCGGGATAAGAGAAGACATTGGGTGGTAAAACACGAAACAGTCCCTCTAGGGCCTTTTAAAAGCCACTCACAAACCTTTTAGAAGCATTCCCTGCTTCATTTGTATTGTCTCCATATTCCATTTTAATTTAAAAAAAAAAGCTAATCCCTGCCGCCTCGTTTACTAAATTATCGTTCAATTCATGATACTTTCTCATCTCCTCGTTTGTATACTTGTCAATTTACTTGTGACAATAGTAATGTAGATTTTATGGATTTGAGGCTGTGATCTAATTTTTATCGTTGCAATCTGACATTGTAGCTTTAAAAATATGCTGATATCAATAAAGAAGAAACTGAGATGAGAGGGGGCCAGGTAAAATAGACAGTAATTTCAAGATGAACTAACAATCTCTCACCAGTATTCAAATCCGAACATGTTCCTCCTCCAGGCTCCCGGTCGGCCTTTCTCCTGTCCCGTCTGCAGCAGACGTAATGCCGTCTCCCTTTCGTTCACCACCGTGTCCAGCCTGATCATTGACCGCTCCACCTGTGGGCACAAGGACATTCCCATTAGACAGAGTTTTGATTTCAGCATCATTCAATAATTTGCAGACATGAGCTACAAACTAACAGGAAGCGAACCAACCTTCCTCAGCCGTTCAGGACTCGGCATCTGGACCCTCTGTCTTTTTGCTTCCTGCTCCAGTGTTAGCAGCATGTTCCTTTCCTTCAGCAGCACATACCTGAAAAAGAATTTAGGTTTGCTTTCACAATGTATAACTTTTTATTTTATATATTTATTTATATAAAGCTTTCATTGCAAAAACATCATGGGTGTGTGCTATTCTAATGTTTATTTGAACCAGCTTCTACAGACTTCCCAAAGTCCAAAAACTTTCGGCAGAGCCTTTAGCTGTCTCAGAAACGATAAATAGGCGCATATTTTTAAAGCAATTATCAGATCGATTATTTCAAACCCAACATTTAATTTCCTAGGAAGTCTGTGATAACCAGCCTCTCATGGAGGTATCAGTGAGTACTCTGCCTGCAGCATTTTATGGAGGTATTTGGACATCTTGCTAACTTTGCACTGCAATAGTACTGACTGGAAGTGACTGCTTAGACATGTTTTATCACTTTTAATCTGGGAAAAGAGATTTTGGCCCATATGTGGTAGTTAGGACTTTTTCATTTTAATGAGACTTAAAGTAAGCTACCAGAAAAGACTAGGTTTCTCACTAAAGTAAAAACAAGAGTAAATAAAACCAAAGTAATAATATAAAATGTATAATAAGTAAATCAAGGGTCAAATAAAGTTCAGTCTGGATATTGTGGACTTTTTCTTCAAGACAAGTTTGTACTTTTCCTAGATTTCTTTCTCTAGAGTGTATTAAGAAATATATCAGAATAACACAAAACAATGCATTATACTTTCAAAGGGTATCAGAGGCTTCCAATTGCTCACCAGAGTTTGTGTAAGTCCTCATTGCTCTTTGTTCTCAGCTGTTTTGCTGTCCATGGAGCTCCTGTAATGAATTAAACAGTGACAGACAACCTTAAGATGAGATTATGCATCAGGAAGGACACCTGATTCTGTAATTTTTCATATATCCTGAATCACTTAAGTACCGGTAGTTTAATTTTAAACTGTTCCTATAAAAAAAATTACTTCTATGTAATTTTAAACTGCTCCTATAAAAAAATTACATAGAAGTACAACACCTTCATGCCAAGCCCGGGAACTGACATGGGGGAAAAAAATATGTAACATGAGGCCGAAATATCTATTCTTTCCAATGAAATACTAATTCATGGACGCTTTATATGGCCATTATAAGCATTTTTGCTGTGTTAAAACATTTTGTAAATTTTCTAAGTCCATCTTTTGAAAAGCCTAAAGAGTCTAAAGTCATGCATTTTCCCCTCTACGTTCTTCCTTGGTGCAACACAGCACTGACTACATTTTATTTCTCAAACACCTGAGTGGCCCATCACAAACTATTGGTACTAGAGAATCCACTTCCTAATCACCCTTTTTTTCCCAGCAATAGAAACCAGTTAGAACCAGAATTTTAAGAGGTGGGCCTATAGGCTTCACCCTTAGAGCATATCGCTGGTGGGCTAAAGGCAGAATCGTCCAGACCCAAAAAAAAACAGCATCTGCCTACACGGTCGGCCTTCACCACGTGTAAATATGCAGCCAAGTAATACAGAGGATAAATGGTCTCTGGTCACCTCAGAGCCAGAGATCACTGCTGCCCTGAATCGTGAAGACAAGGTTACTAGCTGTAACAGTACAGAGAAGTAAGAGAACAGAGGCAAAGCGATAAAAAAAATCCATAGCTGGCTCATGCGTAATGATGCAGCATAACAGGCACTGTGTGTGTAAAGCGCTGCTGCAGATCTAAATAAACTCTGACCACTTGAGGTTTGATGAAACTCGGCTCTAGTTACTTTAATGATCTAGAAGTCACTTTGTGGGTTTGAGGCTCCAAGTCATCTTAGGGTGATAAGTGATTGTATTTTTTTTTTTCTATCATTTTGAAGCTGTTCACGCTAAAAGAGACGGTCCTTTCTCTTCTCTTTCTCCTCCACATATAGATCATATCTGTGCCATGTTACAAACTGCACTCCCTATTAGATGAGCATATTACTATGAGACAAGTAAAGTGTTAAAGGCTAACACCTATTGGAGAGCAGCAGTGTTATTTTACAGCACAGCAACACACATCGGTGCATCTGGTCATCTTTTATACATGGCTGTAAATATTTTTATTTAAATGCCTCACTAATGAGAAATCAGATTCTCTTTAAAGTTGACCAAACACTTAAAATAAAAATTAATCAGCCTATACTTGTCTGTCATATTGGTTTGTTCCTCTGTTCCTGAAGGTGCGCTGTAGGAGGATTATGATTTTGAATTTTGTGAGCACCAATCGCTTATGCTGTGGCCACAAATCAGTACATCAGGAGAACAAGTCTGCACACAAATGTGTTTTTCCAGAAAACGAACTAGTATTTTGTAGGAATTAATAGGTATTTCATGTACACATTATATACTTTTCCCATGTCCTGGGCCCCGTACCTTTACATAAGTTCTAGTAAATGTATTTTTTCACCTGACTTCACAGTGGACTCTCCCCAGTTCTCAGGGTTATCAAAGAACTCTTCCAGGCCTCTTCTGCTGACGCTCGTGTGCAGAGCTCGATGCTGAGCCACAGAGTTGATGGGAGAGATCCAGGGAGGGGCAATCAGGGAGATTCTTTCACTGAAGGAGGAAAAAAGATGCACATATGATTAAATGGTATACAGATCGCTCCTTTGGAACATTCAGGCAAGATGGAGTAATCCTTTTTTATGATTTTTTTTTTATATCTCAATACATTTACATTATTGAATACCAAATGAAATGTCAGAACCTGACCACAGCTATTACTATTTCAATGCAGTTAAAAAAAAAATGTTATGCACTCCAAGACTAACATTCTGGAAAGTTGAGTCCAAAACATTCACAATGTTGGGCTTCATCATCTGTATGTTTAACAAAACCAGTCAGACCTTGTTTGGATTATCATTAACTAATAGATTCTTGATGGGATACATTATCATATGTATTATTGAGCATAAAAATGAAGAGAAATAGATTGTTTTAATGTAAATTTTCATCTTTCTCAATATGTATTAAACGTTAGCATCACTCTGTAAATATAACTCATAGTACAGCCTTTCAATGATTATAGTGTTTGTAAAAATCTGTTATCGATTACACATTAAAGCATAAATGGGGATCTTTTAGTAATTCATGTTTTGTTTAATTTAACACATCTTTGAAAAAACCTGCAGTGCATTTGACCAAATCTTGTTTCATGGTCCATAATTAAAACCAACAGAAAGGCCAAAGGTGGAGTCAACCAATCAGATAAAACAGGAAATCTGTACCAGAACGAAAACCCTGATTGGTGGATGTCAAAGTTAATCAGTTTGATATTACCAGATCAATTGAAGATGAAATGTATAGTTTTATTTGTAAATTAATCTAATAATGTTGTAATTTACTTTAAAGAGACATATATTATTTTTATAAAATGTGAAATAAGGCTTGGAAACTCATATTTATCAATTCTTTGTGATCCTTGCGAGAATTTATATGAAGTAAAGGGAAATCCAGTCGAGGTTTACGTTTAGTTTGAGCTCATCATTGTCAGAAAGAGCAAATAAGTGTGCATTACAGACGGATTGAAGGTTTGATTGGTCTGCTTATTTAAATAATAATAATAATACATCCGCACGGTTATACTAGCCTACCTTAGAAGATTTTGCTGGCAGATTTTCAGATTTATGGAGAGGTGCTGAACGTTTATCGCTGGAGATATCCTGAAGACGCTCTGAAACTGTTTGCACAGAGTCAAAACGCGTCCTACCGAAGAGGACGACGCCATGTTTAATTACGATTACCCAACATGCATTTCGTGTAAATTATTTTTATTTATTGACTTTTTTTTTTTTTACATTTTTTCTATCATAATTAGACACGTGTTATGTTAACTAATATACAAATACAAATGATAAAGAATAAGAGGGGAAGCAGTTCTAATTATTGTATTACTTTATTTCTTCTTGAGCCAATCACAGCGCGGCTTGTTGCGCTGTCGCCACAACAGCAATGGTGGGCATGAGCCTTCTCAGGTCGGCTGCTGCCTTTGCAGCAAGGTTTGGTCCTCTGAAAGCTGGGAACAATGCGGCGAATTTACTCACTCGTTCCATCCCGCGGAGTGATAAAGGTGAGACGATTTCCACTGCTGTAAATAGACCAGCTTTGAACCCTAAAATCGGCTCCTTTTTGCGATGACCTTGCGCTAGGTCTTGTTAGCATGCTAAGACAAGCTAAATGGAGACTTGCCTTCTGTTATCAATTCAGTATTTATATGTAGGTGCTATTATTTGCTGATGATACAATATTTTGCTGTGTGAAAAATTTACAGTGTTCAAGAGCTGGTTTGTTGAGAATAAACTGATATCAAATTTAAGCACAAAAGAGGGGAACATTTATTATAGGATAAGCAACATAGAAATAGAAAGCTGCTTCAATTAAATTTCTGGGAGTAATGGTTGATGACAAATTAAATTGGAAATCGCATATTAGCTAAACATCTTTTAAGTCTGGCCTCATTTAACACTTTTCCTTGTTCTTTTTTACTACCCTGCTTAACTTATTGTGTGGAAGTATAGGGAATTACTTACAAAAATACAGAGAAAAGCAATTAGAATAGTCTAGTGCTGATTAAAGCCAACAGACCAACTCTACATTAAAGTGAAAGCACAAAAATTAAGAGATTTAGTTGATTTAAATATTTTATAATTTATCTTTAAGGTTATCCATTAACTAGTACCACAAAGTATCCAGGAGTTGTTTTGGGGGAGGGCAACTACATAAGACCTGCGAGGTGCATTTATGCTGAAGATGCAAAGAACAAATGCAAAGGATCGCTGTCTATCAACTAAAGGAGTTAAGTTATGGAATAACTGTAGCGATGAAATGGAAAGGTGTAATCAAATGTAAAGATTTAAAAGGCTTTTCCGAAGCTTTTTTGGACAGATATGAATTATGTAAGGGTGTTCTTGAAAAACAAACAAATCATTATTTAGATTAGTGCGTGGGAGTATTTATGTATATATTGCCTGTCGTTCACTTTGTCTGAAAAAGAATGATTTTAAAAAAGTGATCTTCAAATGGGGGTCTTGCTACGTTTATATCACAAGGTGTTCATTTATATATTTTTATGTTAAATCTTAATATTTTTCCTGATGTCTATTTCCAACAGAAAAGCATTTAAAAAAAGATATGTGTGTGAACACACACACACATCTGTTAAGGTGATATATTACAGTAGATTGCAAGACATAACCGTATATTTTGACTGTGTAGTGTAAATAATATTTCTATAATGTACATATGTAATAAATTAGATTTTTTATTTTTTATTTTAGAGGTTGAATCTGCTTGACCTTTTTCATGCTTATGTTGGTCAATAACTTTACGCTGACATTTAAAACAGATAAATATTTTACAAAACTCTGTTTATTGTTGTGAAACACCATTGTAAATATTGCACCAATTGTTATTGGCGTAGACAGGATCATGATAGTAACTATTGCTCTTTTTCAGTGGCGATCCGTTGGGGTCATGGAAAGAAAATGTTTGTGGTCAAACCTTCTGACTATTATGACAGAAGATTCCTGCGCTTATTGGTGAGTATTGTAGAATAGGTTATTTGTGGGATAAAAAGGTTCTAGACTGAACTTAACTACTAAATGTAAATCAAAAAGCCTACCTTCTTGGACATAATTATTGTTAATTACAAATAGTATGATTACCTTTTTTTTTAATGCAGTTTTTATGCATTGATCTTTGCTAGTCTATCACATCCTGGCAAAATATACAACAGATTTTTTAAATGTTTTTTGAGAATCCTGGAAATTTTTCAGAAGACAATTGACATCTTAAGAAAAGCACTTTGTAGCTACACTTATATGACAGTGGATAGATGTATTGAAAAGGACTGGTTGTTGTTGAATGGGGTCTTGATTTCATCTTTGCTTGAGGATGTGACCGAGAGAAAACTGTTAGGTTTTCACCCTTCCATTTTCTTCCTTCTATTATTTTTGCAGCAATATTATATCCTGCTGACTGGTATTCCAGTTGCTGTATTTGTAACAGCGGTGAATGTCTTTATTGGTAAGTACATTTGTTTTCAGAAGAGTTTAGAGTCTTGTACGTCTATGTACCCATTTAGTCTTTCCAATAAATATTTAAAGGAAAAAAAACAAGTCCATTATGTAGCAGTGATCATAAGTTGTACATATTTTTTTATTTTGTAGGTGAGGCAGAGCTTGCTGAAATTCCTGAAGGCTATGAACCTGAGTATTGGGAGTACTACAAGGTGTGTTCCTGTTCCTGTTGGCTTTAACCACTGTTTTGGGAATAGTTTGGTTCTGGTCTGGTAATATTTAGATTAAGAAACCATAGCACTAAAGAAACACAGAAAAAGCTTTGTTTGTTTCCTTATTGTTCTTTTAATGTTTATTTATTTTATTTATTTACAGCTGTGCTCTCTTTTATTTATTATTGCACTTATGAAAAGACATGAGACTTTTGTTTATCTTTTGTAGCCTATGAAATATATTTTTGTATATATATTTTTTTACAAATGAAAACAATTTGACTGTGGTTACAGGAGTTTTAATTTCTTTGTTTAAGGAGTATTGAAACATACACTGTTCTATAAAAAGAAATAAGAAGAACTGATAAAAAAGGAAATGTATTGCTCTTTTTCCGAAGGTGCTTCATTGTTAATATTTGGTTGTTTTTGTTTCAGCACCCCATCACCAGATGGATTGTTCGGAACATTTATGATTCCCCAGTGAAAGACTATGAAAAGGTGATGGCTGCTATCCAAATGGAAAAGGAAAAAGCAGACATGAGGTAAATACTAGTTTTTCTGTCACAAAACTAAGACCGGATGAAATCTTAATGAAATCGAAATGTCTTTATGATTCCTTTTTTGCAAAAAGCACATTAACATGCCTGAATTTCAGATGCTAAAATGAAAAACAAATAATATATTTCTTGGATTTAAATAGATTCTCAGGGCTAAAACTTAAACTGTTTGTAGGGGCAGAAGTCCCACCAATAACATAGCCCCGTCTCCCTGGGTATAAAATGCTGCAGGCAACCAAAAGAGACAGGTTGATTGTCCTGTAGATTATTTCAGGCTGCGCCATCACTGAAATCATGTTATGACGTTAAGATATTTTTCTGATGTGTTTTCTAATCCCTAAACAGACTGACACAGCTGGAGGTGCGTCGGCAGATGAGACAGACCGGAGACGGCCCCTGGTTCCAGGTGCCAACTCTGGACAAGGAGCTAATTGACAACAGCCCCAAATCCTCACCTGACAATTAAGAAGGGTGTTAAAGCTGCATCATGGGCATCAGTCCAACTGTTTGTAAATTTTTCCCTTGTTGCTTTAATAAAGTATCTTTATGTGGTCTGATATCCAGTTTTTGGCTTGACTCTGCTGATATTTACAAGTGTCCCATCCATGAGGTAACTTATCCTTTACTTCTAGGAGGTATGACATTATTTTCCAAGCCTTGAAAAAATCAACATCTCTTTCCAAAGACAAATGTTTAATGAAAGCCATAGATCACACAAATAATGAATTCCTATTAATGACTTTATTTTAGACTTTTTGCTGTTAAAAGTTATGTTATTCCTTTTGTCCACTAGATGGCATTACTCTTCGTTTTGAAGAATGTTGGACCGTTTCTAACTCCTGGATTCTTGTTATGGTACTGCCAATACAACTATACACATTGGATCATTATGTTTTAACTTAAAAAGGTGAAAAATGTTTAGGCTGCATTTGAGCATCTCTAGATTAGATCTTGATACAAGATTGATCCGAGCCTGATATTTCGTGAACAGAGTTGGTTTAAAAAAAATACCCAGTCTGAGATCCTTAAAGCTTTTTGTTTATAAAGGACTTCAGAAAATAGCTGATGTGCTCTACTTAGTTCTAGTGAGAACACAGGCAGCTGCAGCTGTGTGTGTTTTTTTTTTTTTTTTTTTTTTTTTGTATGCAAACCTATGAAGACACATGCAGGAATCAATTCTACTAAAGATAAATTCATTTTCTAGATCCTGCTTGGACAGTAAAAGCCTGACTTAGTAACTGTCTTTATGTACCTCTGAAGGTTCCGGACTGAGTCCATCATGACACCAAGATTTCAGCCATAATCAGTGGTTTGTTGCTGTAGTAGCTTGATTGACTTTATTGATCTCATAGTGGATACATTTACTTGTTACATCAGCTCAAATAGTCAAGAAGAAGAATGTGCCAAAGGAAGAAAAAGGTGTATGAGAGGTGTTGCCTTGGTGCATAGAGCTTGGAATCCTGAGGTTCTGAGTTCACTGTGAGCTAACTCTGGTCCTCTCCTCCTTCGGTCTGAAGATTATTACTCTGGTTTTGTTTTTATTCACTGGGATAAAATTATGTCAAATCCATGTATTGCTGTTTTATGCATCTTGCCAACTCCTTGATGGGTTTATAGTCACCTGGTGACATTTTCATGTAAAGCTGTGTGTTATCTGCATAGTAACTGATCTGGTTGTTTGCTATAATCTGAACTAAAGGAAGCATGTAGATGTTGAATAGGAGAGGCCCCAGAATGGAACCTTGAGGAACCCCACATGTGATGTTTCTTGTCTCTGATTTAAAGTTCCCAACTGACACATAAAATGAAATATCCTTCAGGTAGAATTTAAAACATTCCAGTCCAGTACCAGACAGGCCAGAGCAGTTTTCCAGATGCTTATTTTTTAACCATTTTTTCTTTTTAGATTTTATTGGGGAGAGTTTTTCTCTGCAGTCATCTAGGAGTCTTCTATGTTGTTCTTTAATGATAAACAACAACTGCTCAACCAATTTAATCCATATTTTATGTAGAACCATACAATTTTAAATAGCATCAATGTTTAAATGACTAAGACTTTCATTGTCACTTTGTACACACGGAGAGTATAAAAAAACGATATTTCATTTTGTACAGCTTTCATGAAATTTCCACTTCTTAAGGTGCAGCAGTAATCAAATGTAAACAGTGTGGGAGAAAAAAAAAGACATGGTACAAAAAAAACATATTGATATGAAAGTTCAGAGCATTAAATATATATATATATGATGCAATTATGAGTTGTTTTCGTTCAGTATTGTCAGTTTGTTGCAGAGTCTGTGACATGATTTAGAGTTTTTTCAACAGTTCAGCAGTCTGATGGCGGTGGGGAAGAAGCTGTTTCGGAATCTGCTGGTCCTGCATCGGATGCTTCGAAGCCTGTTCCCAGAGGGCAGCAGGGAGAACAGTGCATGGTGGGGGCCTGAGGGGGTCATTGATAATGTTACGGGCTCACAGCACTGGGATGAAATGTCTTATATGGAAAGAAGAGGAGCCCAGATGATCTTCACTGCAGTTCTTACTCTTTTCACCTTCTTCTAGTCTGAGGCACTGCAGCCTCCACACCACACATTGAGGCCGGTCAAAATGCGCTCTATGGTTCTTCTGTAGAAGGTTGTGAGGATGGGTGGGGGCAGGTGGCTCATCCTCTGCAGGAAATACAAGCCCTTTTATGCTCTTTTGACCAGTGAGGTGAGGTTTTCTGTGATGTGCACCCCCAGGAATTTGGTGCTGCTGACCTCCTCTACAGCTGAGCTGTTGATGAGCAATGGAGCGTGGTAAGGCTGGTTCTTCCTGAAGTCAACGATAATCTCCTTCATTATCTCCACATTCAGGATAAATGTGCATAACTTTATTAGTGAGGGTCTGTCTTCAGTAATTTAGTTTCAAAATATAAATGTTGGCTCATTGTGATCATCATAGATTGACCGTGAACTGGTTTTGGTGCCTATATAATTTTTTGGCCACCCCTATGCACATTTTCTGGAACCGCCAGTGCTCAGCCATAGATTTACTATAATATTATTTCATTGCCCTACTATTATTTAATCTAAGTTAAATAATTGAAGCATATACATTTTTTAGCTGAAATGAATGAGGATTTTTTTTCTTCAATTTTAATATTTTTTTATTTGTAAACGTAAAATTTTCTATAGTCAGTTTATCAGAAATAGTGCTTAAGATGCAAAAACATTGAAATGTAAGTTATAATACAGCGATGCCGTGTTTGAAATGTTGGGTCCTCCTCTACGGAAGAGGATTAGATTCACTGAAATAAAAAAAAAAGTGCACTGATTTTTAAAATTTATTTCAGGATAATATGAGAAAAATGTCAGAATTCTGACTTAATCTCAGAATTCTGACTTAAATCTCAGAATTCTGACTTTAATCTAAAAAAATTTGTATCTTAATGTAGATGGGCACCATGAAGGAAGAGATGTGGGATCACTCAGCTTCACTGACGAAGATGAGGGTTTTTGAGAGGGCCAGTAACACATTGGTGGAAAATGATGAAAGGTGACTTTTTACATGCTATTTAATTAATGGAAGAGCAGAAGGTGATTAAAACAAGAGAGCTAGTTTAGTCCTTAAAACAGACATGGCTACGGCTTGATGCTAACATGTTTGTTAGCTGTCAGATTTCTGAGATTTAAGTGAGAATTCTGAGATTTAAGTGAGAATTCTGAGAAAAAAATTTAGAATTCTGAAAGAAAAAGTCGGAATTCCGACTTTTTTTCATATTATACTGAAATAAAATATAAAAATCATTTAACTTTTTAATTTTTCAGTGGCCCTAATCCTCTTCCGTCCTCCTCAGAGGTGGGAGTGGTCCTGTCGGTAAATGGAAGCGCGTCACCGCAGTCCACAGCAGCGCTGTAATTTCTGCGCAGGTCCATTCTTCAGTTAGAAAAAATAAATAAATAAAAAAAGATCAACAAAAGATCAGCGCTTCACCCTCCGTGCCCTCACCTCTGAGGCCAACCTCCGCCCCCTCTGTCATTTTATTTTTTACGTTTTCCAGCGTCACATCCCCCTGGCCTAGCCGGAGGAATGTAGAGTCAAAGGAGCTTTAAAAATAGCATCCTCCGCTCTAACAGCGCTGCTCCGGAGGCTCCGCAGCACTCTGCTGGGAGAGGCAGGAATGCGAAGATGGCTGCAGACCTGGGAGAGTTGCTGGTCCCCTTCATGCCCACCATCAGAGTCCCCAAAACAGGAGACAGGGTCTACAAGAGCGAGTGCGCCTTCTCCTTCGACTCCCCAGTAAGTGACACCCACACATGCAGGCTGCTCAGCGGGCAGGAGGCGCATGTTCTGGGAGGAAAGGTGCGTCCAAGACTGAGCAGCACACGGCTATTTGCTGTGATTTAACGTTTAACGTTCGTGGATCTGAAGGGACATAGATAGTGTTTACATCTCCAAGGAAGGGTGGAGGGTTTTTTCTTCTATTTGTTTTCCCTTACAGAGCAACTCCAAAAGGCCTTCATTGCCTTTTTTATTGATATTGTGTCCTAAACTTAATTTAACTTCCAGAAATATTCCAAAAGATTTTTACACTTAATGCCTAAACACAGGCTGTTAAGTGTGGTGGGCTGCTTAGTTTTATAAAACCTCTCTTTTGTAAATTATTATATATATTTTTTCAAATTGCTCTCATTTTATACTGAAGTACATGTTTGTTTACTTTTATATCTAACAGCAATTAAGTGCAGGGGCGGAGCTAGATGGGGGACCAGGGGTGGCCATGGCCAGCCTTAAGGCCTATACATACCTCACGTTTGGCCTGCACGTCCGTATTTCTGTCCGTACGTTCTATCCGTTGACTCCTTCATACCTCCGTCCGTTGAGGTGCGCAATAACCCGTATTTCCTCTTGGTGGCAGTGCTGGGCGCCAATGATTCGTCATTGATCAAAACATGGCGATGGTCCAAGACCTGATTCTGTTGCATTCTAACCTTCTTTGTGATTTTGTTGACATTTTGTACTAAAAACTCAATAGCGCCCCCACCGTTTCCGGTAGTATTGCTCCGTATTGATCCGTTTCGTCCGTAAGCGTAAGCTCCCAATTTTCGTGTCAAAGTACGGGCGAAATCGACGGTTAGAACGTATGAAACACTCCACACGTATCCGTATCCGTCTTTTACGTGAGGTATGAATGGGCCTTTAGCCAATCATTGGCCACCCCTACCACTTTCCCCCCTATTATTCAAGTGGAATATTCAAAACATTAAAATTTTTCATATATTACTTCCTATTTTTTTTTTTTTCATATATTCATAATTATTTGATAGCAAAAACACTGTGGTTAATTATGTACATCAATATAATAACATTAAAGATGATAAGTACAGAATTCCTGCTCTTTTCAGAACTAGATTTTTGTGTTTTATGGGTTAAAGAGAAAATGATGTGTCTGCATTCATCTAGGAGTCTTTAGTGGAATCATAGCTATAACTATTAATAACAATTCTAATAAAAATGGCTTAAATAATCAATTTATGTAGATATTAGTACTTGTAAATATCAATTTTGATAAAAGTTGGTAAGTAATGACAAAGGAGAAGATGTCCGCCCCAGAACTCGAACCTGAAAGAATTGCATCCACTATACCACTTATCTAGAAAGCATGGATGTTTAAATATATGCATTTATTTTTTTAGCAAAGGCTGTAAGAAAGTATATTTTGTCTTTATTTAGAAAATATGGATGTTTTGATCATTAATTTTCCTGTTGGAAGAGTGTAGATTGACCCTGAGATTCTGGTGCCTATCCATTACAAAAATGTTCTGGCTACGCCTCTGATTATGTGGGGTCAACATGTTAATTTTACATCATGTTAATTTTTACTTTTTGCAATATTATTCTTATTGGACACATACTCAAAACAATTAACGTTCTGTAAGCCAGCTTTTAAATAAGCAACAATTTTGAACTAATGAAAAAGTTTCATGCTGTTTTTGTTTAACGTGGATGAAGGGTCTCCTGTGCTCAAAACTTTCCTTCCAATCCTATGTGGACTGAAAACCGTTTTTAAAGGTGACTCAGCTGTCTGGAGTTCATCATGCTGGCCGGAGGACTGGTTTATTTTTATCCTTGTGCTGTTGAAGCTCAAATGTCACTCTGAACTACTTAAAGGTTTAACACTGGGGTTTATGCAGCGTATACTGATTGCAGATTTGAGGTTTCTTTTTGGATAAACATTTTTTTAATGTGTTTTTGTCTCTGGTGCTTAGTATGTGAGGTGCAAGAGGATGTTTTTTTGTTGCTTTTTTAAAAAAGTGTTTAAAACTAAACCACATTTTGTTTGTCATTAATTTATACCAATCAGTCAAAAAATAATAATAGTGACATCATGTTTGAACATCTTATTTTAGTAAAGCAGATCATGCATTACCTCAAAGCATTAAAGCTTTATGTGTGGCAAGAATTAAAATATTCAAACAGAGCAGAAAAATCTTTTTGTTTTATGTTTTTTGAACAAAGTTGGGGAGTGTTGGCCTAGTGGTTAGAGCAGTGCATTTGTGCTCTGAGAAGGTTGCAAGTACCTGGTTTAATCCCCACAGGCTACATTCTGGGCCTCTAAGGAAAACCCTTAACCCCACACTGCTCCCCGGACACCACACAGTGGCAGCCCACTGCCCTCCAAGGGGATGGGTTAAATGCAGAAAGGTCTGGAAGATAAATAGTTTGTTTGCTTTTCAACTAACAAAGAAAAAAAAAATATTATCAGGGTAACCCTTTATGTTGATAAATATTAAAACAACAAGGTGTAGCTAAAGATCATGCATAAGTTGTCATCTTGTTCTATTTTTTTTCTTCTGTGCAGCTAATGTCACCGTTTCCTTTTGTCTGCAGGAGTCCGACGGAGGCCTGTATGTGTGTATGAACACATTCCTGGGCTTCGGACGGGAACATGTGGAGAGACATTATCGCAAAACAGGACAGAGTGTTTACATGCACCTCAAACGACACGTTAAAGAGGTATGTTCTGTCCCCTCCCACAGAGGTTTTAGAAACATGCTTTTATTTTATTTTTTTATTTTTTTTTTTTTATTTTTTTACAGTGTCCTGTCTGGCAATGTGGCAATAAGAATAATTGTCTTGATGCCAAAAAGAGCCCAACAGATTTTACTTTCACAAGTGTAGCAGTATGGCAATTGCCATACTGCTACACTTGTTTAATGCATATAAATTGCTTTATTATAATTATGCAGGGAGTTTTACAGTTTATATGGACACTGCAATGTAAATAGAGCAGAAAAACAGAAGAAGAAAAGGAAAAAAGAAAAAAAAGAGAAAAGATGAAAGAAAGAAGAGATAGAAAGGAGAATAATGACACAAAAAAAAGAAACATCCTTTTATTTGTAAATAAAAAAAAAAACCAAAACAACTATGAGTAGTAAGAACAATAAGGAATTCAATTCCGTTAATAAAAGACGATTGAATAATAAAGACACAATAGAAAAGTCAAATGCAACCACAGTACAAACAATAATGTGTAAATTTGGTCTCTATTTTAAATTTTTTGTATTAAAAGATTTCATTTATGTTATTTCAAGTTGAGAGAAAATTAGATAGTCAAAAGTAACAAGATATATTGCAACTGATTATCTTTATTTCCAAAGACAAACGGTAAAACAATAGCATCTTGTACAGAAAATTCCTGAAGACAAAGAAAACTTGGGACAAGAAAAAAAATACTTTTTTTTCATGTTTTAACAAGTATGGAAAATTCTTTATTATTATTATATTATTAGGCTTTGTACTATTAAATTAATAAAATTTTTCTTAAAAACAAATTGCAGATGTTAACAACAATGATGTCTGTTGATATAGGAAAAAAACAAAATTTTATGGTTTTGGAGTAAAAAACAAAACTTCAAACAAATAATATTGAAATTAAAATACTTTTTAGCCACTACGTTTTTATCTGTTTTAATTGGTAGCTTGGTCACTTGGATGACATATTGCCTAAATAAAGATAAAATATTTTAAAAAAAAGTTGCTATTTTACATGAAACAAACAAAAAAAATGCTTAGTTATAATGTCTTGGTTTCAAATATCCATAACCTGATATCATTCGTATGAGTTAATTTGTAGTGGAGGGCCACTTTCCAAACCGTTGTCAGATTTATAATTTTATTACAAAAAATGAGCTACACATCTCATAATTAATAAAATGAATGAATTATCAGAGGCTGTATAAATTTTAAAACAGAAATGTTTGACTGCTCTTGCAGCTCAGCAGTGGAAAAATGCTACTGTAGAAATGAAAAGATGCTGTTGACTAGTAATTTTAAAGAAGAAAATGATGTCACATTATATCTTATGACTAAATGATTATGTACTTTCAGATGAAGGTAAGTAAATATAATTTTTGTCCCTGTTGTGCTTTCGTTGCTCATAGTAAACTTATAGTAAGTTGCTGAACCCTTTCATTTTAGAGGTAGCTATATAAGCATCCTGCTTCTGTTTATGTTTAATGAAGCATCAAATGTTGTGTGGTTGAAAGAAAATAAATTGAACTAAATCATTATTCCTGATTCGATTTCCAACATGATAAAAAGGAAAATTCCAACCAAAGGGTTTATCTAAACCAGAAATAAATTTTGGCCCTATCCAGCCATACATACAACCATTAATATTACATCACCTTTGGAAAAACTGCTTATCATCAATCTTCAAAAACTTGAAAGGAAATTTACCATTAATGAAGAACAATGATTGTTATTTAACAATTTAAATTCCTGAAAAATACAACTTTTGAAAGAAGAGGATGAATACCTAACTATAAGAAAGTAAGAACTAAAATAATGGATTACAGGTGCTTTTGGTGACATTATGTTCTAGAAATGAAATATAATTATTCAATAAAAACTCGAAAAACAACTAAAATAATATTCATCACTCACTCTGCTTTTATTAGTAAATAGGTTTTAAGTAATAAAAAGGATTTTTTAAATTGTGCAAAACAGTTTTTGTTTAAAGAACAAATCAACAGAGCATGTAAGACCTTTTGATGGACAGTGATCTGCATCTTTTTATATCTTTTAGGTTTGTAGAGATTTTAAAATAGATGGAACCTTTTTTTCTGATATCCATTTTTCCGTGTAAAATTGGCAGTTAAATTGTTCTTAAGTAATAAGGATCACACATGGACTCAAACAAGTCCTTAATTTTTTTAGCTGATGGCGTTTTTCCTCTCTGCATCTAATTGCTATCAGATCAGCTCTGCTTTGCAAAGAGAGGCTATTTCCATGCCTGGATCTGGCCACAAACAGCTGCTGCACATTCTGCAGGCTCCTGTGTCTGCGCTGTTTTTCTTTTGTGGGAGTCCTCTTGGTCCTGTTTGTGTAAACATTCTTACTTTCTCAACTTTGTCTGGTCAGATCAATGTGAAGTTAGCTGAGTTGGGTGCACAGGCTGCTTGGTGGCACTGTGTGGATTTTGCTGACTAGGAGCTACCAGATTAATGATTTCTGGAAAATATGGCATTTTGCTTTCTGTTTTTACCTGATCCTGATAGATGTTTTTTTTAAGGCTGGGACATTAACGCGTTAATTTCGATTAATTAATCATACAAATATTAACGCGTTAAAAAAATTAACGCATTTTAATCGCACACCAAAGTCTCCTGGAAGTCGTTTGGGATTTCACCCAAGTAATTATTTCACCTGTGGGGGCAGCATTAGAACTATGGCCAGAATACCGTCGGACAGAAACTGAAGAAGAAGAACAGAGAAGAAAGTTGCTTTTAACTAGAAGGAGAGACAACCATGGAAGAATTAGACGAAGCAGATGAAAACATTTTAGTTGGTCCTTTGCAGGGGAAATTTTGTTTTAAAATACAGGAGGGAAGAGTCGATAAGAGCGCGGTCATATGTAAATTATGCAACAAGGAATTCGCCCATCACCGCAGCGTATCAAGCCTCAAATATCACCTGAAGCAAAGCATGTAGCAGCTAGCTTGGCAGATACTAGCGTGGAAGCTAGCCCGACTGGGAGGAAGAAGAAACAACCCACACTACACCAGCTGACTGGCTTCAAGGGCAGGGTAAGCAAGACCAAGGCCGAGAAAATGACCAACGCGCTGGCTTACTGGGCGGCTCTCGACTGCAGACCCATTGCTGTGGTAGAAGATAAGGGGCTGTCTCAGCGTGAGGATGCCCTAAATCACAGATTTCTACAAGTGGCTACAGCACTCGACCCTCGCTTTAAGGTGTGTAATGGTCTTCTTTATTTTTCTCTTTTATTGCTTATGACTCTTTTATTTCCTCGGCCCCCTCCCCTCCCCTCTCTTATGGAATAACAACATCAACATGACTTGTATAGCACATTATCATACATAATTGTCATTCAGTGTGCTAAAGAGTAAAAAAAAATGAAAACAGAAAAAAATAATTCATGTTGTTTTATGGATTGAAGATAATTAACCAACTATTACCAAAGGCAGATGAGAATAATGCTATTTTTAATTTCTTTTTAAAACAAGATGCTGTTGGAGCAGTTCTAATATGGACAGTTTAGACTTGACCATAGGCACAACCAGTAGAGGAGATTCTGGATGATGGAAACCATGTATACTAATGAATTTCATCCAGCTTGTACTCTGTAAATCTCTGATTAATGTGACCACAAACCTGATTCTGATTCTTATTCTGATCTTAAGGACCTAAAGTGTCTACCAAGAGGAGAGCGAGGAGAGGTGTGGACCAGCATTGAGGCACTGGTGCAACAACAACCAGGCAGAGCCACACCGGAACGCACAGAGGAGCCAGCAAGGAAGAGGAGCCTCCTGCTGTATAATTCCGACTCTGAATCAGAGGATGAAGATGGGCCCAAAGGAGCCTTGGCCCGCTACAAGGCAGAGCCTACCATCAGTGAGAGAGACTGCCCACTGCAGTGGTGGTCCACTCATGAGAGAGCCCATCCACAGCTCTCTGTCCTGGCCCGCAAGTATCTAGGCAGCCCTGCCACTTCGGTACCCTGCGAAAGATTATTCTCCCTGGCAGGTAACATAGTTCAAAAGAAGAGGGCAGCCCTGAGCTCTGAAAATGTGAACAGGCTAGTATGTCTCAGCAACTGGCTGAAAGAGAGGAAGTAATCAGTTAATGTGTATCCTGAGGCCAGTTGGCCAGTTGTGTTTCAAATGGGAAAAATTGGAGGTCAATCACTGTCACTTTATGTTGAACTGAACTATCTGAATGGCCAATGTTATAAAGAGTTGGACTGAATTTCATTTAATTTCTGACTTATTTTTTGTAAACAGTTGAACTGTTGATAAATCCACGAATTGTGTTAAAGCCTCAGAGGCTTTTTGTTCTGAATGTACTTGAGTATTGCATTTTTGCGTTTAAAAAGCAGTATTAAGCTCTACCTATACCTATAGAGCTACCTGAATTTCTGAGTTTAGCGTTCCTAAATATGTTGAATTTTAAAATTTGCACTGGCCTGTTGATATTTCTTTAAAAAAAATAAACAATATTTTGTCTATTAAGCTTATGTGTTGTCATTCAAAATCCATGTGGAAAAAGTTACTTCCTGCAGTTTCCAAGTATGCGATTAAAATGCGATTAATTCGATTAATTAATTTCACAGCCATGCGATTAATCGCGATTAAAAAATTTAATCGCGTCCCACCCCTAGTTTTTTTTTAAAATGACTTGTTTTTGCTGTGATGCTAGAGATTACAAAAAACGATGAAGAGCAGAAAACTATAAAGATGCACAATGTTTGACAGTCTGGGGTTTCTCCCATGCCTTTTCTGACCTGAACACCAAACATCCAGTCTGCAGACAGAAAGGATGTGGATTAACTGGTCTACTGGTGTCATCAGAGCTACCTCAAGCTTAACTTGCTCGAGAAAGTGGAGATGATGGTGGATTTCTGGAAAACATCCCCCAACCCTACCTTTGTTATTTGGAGGAAGTGAGATTTGACATGCCACAAAATTAGCCAGCGAGGCTGGGATTTAAACCTGTGATGGTCACGTCGAGGACCAAAGCCTCCATACTAGGCTCGCCAACTTAACCCCTGCACCGCCGCCATGTCAAAAGTTTTCCTTTTCAGAAAAGACGTTTTTGCCTAACATCCATAGTTATTTGCTTGGTCCTAACCTTTTTTAACTGAGTCTGTGAAATTCAGGCTGTATAATGGGTAAGTCAGTCTGGCTGGCCAGCCTAGTCCAAACGATATGATGGTATACAAAGGGAATCATCAGGGCGGACCTTCCACCATCCATGACCTGTACAGGTCAGTAGGTAAAATAAAAAGGCAGCTAACATCTTTCCTGAACACAAGCTGCATAGACTTTTACCTTCAGGTCAGAGCTACAGATTCACGAAACTTCTCAATCTGGAGAAACACTAAAAACACTATGTTTACATTTTATCACTACTGCACTTTAGAAATGTCATGAGAGGTGTACTGAACGAAATTTCATTTTGTATACACTCTGTGTGTACAAAATGACAATAAAGTTTGTCTAAGTCTAAGTAACTCGGAGTACCAGGTGTTCCTCGTGTTTTGTGTTCCTTCAGACTGAGGCGTTTTATGAATCCTGACATATTTATAAATGTTTGCTATTTGTATGTCTGTGTATAAAAAAATATCCAATTTTATAATTGTTACTACTTGTTTCTTGCAGAAAGCCACAGGAGCAGCAGGAGGTGCCATCCCCAGACGAAGAAATGGAAAAGTGTTTCTAGGTGGGTTAGCTACCATATAGAGAAGCATGTAAATACTGCTATATTGCAGTGTGAAAGTCTGACCAAAAGAAAAAAAAAACAACAAGATTTTAAAGTTGCCTAAGTAATTATGCAGAATAATAGCTTGCATATTGTTATGGATTAATAATACTTGAAAAGGAATCAGCCTTTTCTGCTTGGATTGTCAGCACCCTCTGGAGTGTGACAAAGAATATCCCTGACCTTAATATAGAGCTGAATACTTGAGCTTAAATAATAAAGAATTACATTAAGATGTTTAATTTTTTTAAATTTGAATGTGAATCATATGTACAAGAAGGAACATGAGAAAAGAAAACTGCTTTTTTTTTACAATTATGACACACCTTTCTTCCCTTAAATGTGAATTCTTGGTATTTTTCCTAAAATGAAAAATTTTTTGCACAACCTGCTAGAATGCAAGACTTTTTGATGTAAACCATGATCAATGATTTTAAGATGTTTATTCTCTGCTTAATATGAGAACATGATTTAAATGAAATGCAAATCTGTTAGAGGGATGGTAGTAAACATGCATAAGGTGCAACAACCTTGCTTTTATATCGCAAACCCTTAAAATCACCCCTCAGTCTTCATGCAGTTGTACACATTGTTGTGCAAAATGACTCAAACCCTCTCAGATTGTGACGTTTATTGTCCACATCCCTGTTAAGATGACCCTATGAGTGTCAGGTGTATCTCTGAACTCTGCTTTGGCCATTTTTAAGCTTTAATTTTCTGCCATAGAGGCAGTTTTATTCAGAATTTATCATATAAGTGAACTCTAGGCTGCTGTGGAAGGAATATCTTTTCATCCTCAGCTTTTAGCAGACTGCTGAAGTTTTTGGCTCAAAACTGACATTTGGAGCCCTTTATATATCATAAAAGCAGATGCAGATGTACTGCAAAATCATAACTCCACACCATAATATTGCCAACACCATGCCTCTATATGTTTATAGTGTTTTTTTTTTTTTTTTTTTTGGATCTATCTATAGGAACCATAACAAAACCCCCCAAAAGGCTTTGGAAGATTGTAACGAGGTCTGCACAATTTATTACAAAGCCAGCAAATCTATCCAAGCTGGGGCACTTATGTGCAGATATATGAAGTTGTTGACAAACGTAAAACTCAATCAGTACTTGCCAGTTACTAGTTGGCGATTTCTGGTTCCACATCTACAAAGTTTCTGTCAATTCTATCTGGTAGGGGACAAGAAACATCCCTAAGAACTACTTAAAAAAAGTCGAACCCAGATTGTTTTGAGGAGTAAAATGAAGTTTTTCCTACAGAAAGTAATTCATAGTAGCAGGGTGTCTTTAGTTGTCAGTCTTCTCATTGATCCTGTGATTTAACATCAGTATCGCTCTGTTTGAAAGTCGACCCATTACAGCTCTGTCACTGTTTTTGTTTGCTGTCGGCCAGCTGCCGTCCTAATCAGCCTCAACCCAAAGCGTTGGATATTTCCACTGACGAAGACTCTCCACCAACTTCTGTCCTCTAATAATAGCCCACTTATTTGTATATGTGGTTGGTAACTGTTCTAAATCAAAGCTTGGCCTACCCACTTCTCCTCCTCCTTGGGGTTGTGGTGGGGGTGGGTTACCCTGGGTGCCTCCTCCCATCCCAGCCACCAGCCTCTCAGCTGCCACCAGCTGTCAGTGTCCTATCGAGGCTTCAGAATGAACTGATGACGCAGCTTGCCAAGGCCCAGGTGTCTTGCCCCCCAGCTTCTATGTTTGAGGCATTCCTTCATCTCATTCTCTGCTCCATTCATCTTAATCTGCTTTCACTCCCAGTTTATCCACCACACGTTTCCTCTCATATCTGATAAATATCCAACTGAATAATCCGTTCTTTGGGATGTTTCTTACTGTCCCTTTAAGATCTTTGATCTTATTCGTCATCTCCATAGTGGTGATGTGATCTAATCTGACAGCTGGTTGCAAACCCACGTGTCTCCATCTAACCATTTTGAATAACAATGATTTTTATATTAAAACTGTTAAAATCTGGGATGAGTTTCTTTGTTTTGATGAATTAAATAATTTACATAATAACCCTAGATTATTATTTTTTATAAAATAAAGAAATAATGCTTTTGTCGTCAAAGTTAATAATGTATCTTACATTTTCCCTTTGTAATCAAACAACTGTAGTAATTTCTTTTTGTAAAATTGTATTTATCTTCATATATAATCATATTTGTACATTGAAATAAACTAAATAAAAATGAAAATATTTATTTATTTTTCTTTTGAATCTTTTAGTCATTATGTCATCAGTCATTCATGCTTGCTCCCCTAAAGATTTAGAGCTAAACCGGGATTTTAATGGCGAGGACTATGAGTATGAGGATGAGGCGAAGCTCGTCATTTTCCCAGACCACTTCGAGATCCCTTTACCAAATATTGAGGAGCTGCCAGCTCTGGTCAGTGAGTTGATTCTGTGTGTTTCTGTGCATGCTGCAAGGGAAAGGTGCACTTGGTGGTTCCCTGGCTCTATTGGAGGCACATCTCTACATTTTATAAAAAAAGGGATTTATAAAAGTGTTTTTTCCTGCAAAAATATCAGTGTTTTACCTGCAGCTTTTTAAAGGGTTGGCTGGAAAAGAGTTTTTCTTTTCATTTTAAGCTATGAATACAGAATAAAATGATTAGAAACAGACATTTCCTTTAATAAATCAAGAATATTTGACCATCACCCTGCTAGAATAAGATGCTTGTCTTAATGTAGACATGCACATCTAAGTGCAATACACTGAGCCACATATTTGAGAGGTCTAGATAAATTACAGAACATGAT
Organism: Cyprinodon tularosa; assembly: GCF_016077235.1. Taxonomy (NCBI): domain Eukaryota; kingdom Metazoa; phylum Chordata; class Actinopteri; order Cyprinodontiformes; family Cyprinodontidae; genus Cyprinodon; species Cyprinodon tularosa. The sequence continues at coordinate 699,955 of NW_024039585.1, read as the reverse complement.
TTAAGTACTTAAATGACTAGATTGTCACTTTTGAGAAAGGCCTGGAATAGAAATAGCTTTTATTGTTTTGATTAAAAAAAATCTTATCACAAACAGGACGTAACGTGACCAAACGTTTGAATTGAATGCAATGTCAGTTATGCAATAATATACCCTAAAGTGCTTAAAAGTTAAATCCCCCATAAATAGATATTTTAGATGCCAAACTTTTTGTTTGTTTTTAGGGCCTTTATTTTATCGATCAGATTTCACTCCTTATTTAATTCCTCCTAATGAGAGGGAGATGTATGCTGCAGAAAAGACAGAATACCTTTGAAGTTCTGAGTTTTGAGAGACTAAAATCTATCTAAACACGGTTTTAGTATTTTCCTTTAAGTTAAACACAATTCTGGGGAACCACAAGGTGCACATGGTGGTGTTTTAAGAAAAATCTTTTTAAAGATATGTCTTTTCTTTGCTGCTTTTTTCTTGCATGGAGCTCAGAATTGACTCATCTTAACTTTTAAGAGATTTTCTTTGGCATGTCTGTTTGCTGGAATGTTTTTGACACCTGATATAAGGTTTACAGATTTATTCTCACTCTGCTTGATCGAGTGGTGATGCTTTACTTGTCAGTTTTGTCTGTGGATGGATAAACTTGAAATGGCTTCAGTATGATTAGGGATTAAAAACTTGCAGATTTTTATTCAGTTGGAAGAGGTGTCCATTTGTGACAAATTTTTATTTGCATCACAATGATACTCTTCCTGGCATAGGCCTTGCATGGCTAAATTTTCAGTTTGTATTCACTATTTTATGTGAAATTGTAGTTTACTTAAACTTTCTAAACTCACCTGTGGGTGTCGTCCCATTAATGCTCTACTGTGTTGTCTGATGTCCAGGTGACTATTGCCTGTGATGCAGTACTAAATGCACCTTCAGCTTACAAGAAACAGGAGCCTGAGTCTTGGGAAGAGGAGATCCAGGTTTCTAGACATGCCAGAAGCCTCAGACAGCTGGATAACGGGGTCCGGATTCCACCTAGGTAGATCTAACACATTAAAACTGTGTAGAAATCATTAAATATTGTTACTATTTAAACAAATGTGTGTGTTTGTATTACCATAAAACACAGAAATTGTTTTAGGTAAGCTAGAAATTAAACATCTGACCTCCTGATAAGAGGATGAGCGCTGTTCTTACTGAGTCATGGTTCTCTAGTGCTACATCAGAAAATACAGTCAGTCAGAGTTTGTTGCACTGCTGAAAACTGTTATTGAAAAATCTTGAGCTGTCAGAACTAAAAATATGTCTTCCCTGTTTAAAAGTGGATAAAAGTTAAAATGATGATGTATTACCTTTTTCCTTAATGTGTTTGCCAATGTCTGTCGTCAAAGTGGTCGTAAAGCAATTCTTGTGGTCACTTAACTTATATACATATATTAGACATGAATACAACTTGGATGCAAAGGTTAATATTGCACAGATGTTGGAGAACTCCATAACCTATTTAAAATCATGTAGATTTTTGAGCTGTCTGGATTTGGAGAAAACTTCAATGCAATCTATTTTTACATAAAATTTTCTCTTGACACCTGGTATCAGATTTTGTGGTGATGTTGAGAAAAACATTGTGTTGTACTTAGGATAAAATAAATTAAATTTCATGAAATATGATTTAACTTCCATTGGTTTTATTTCTGCTTTAATGGTTCATTAACTACTAGTTTATGTTGTGTCAGTTTGGCATTGTGGAAGAGCTTTTAGTCACTCTATGTAAATGAAACAAGTCTTGTGTTACTCTCTCTGAGAGTCCTGTAATATCCACCCTAGCTGAAGTGTAGCTGAAGCTTTGAAGATGCATGACTTCACGTCACCTAAGATGAACAGCTGTCAAAGCTGCCATCTGAGTTGAGATGATCAATGAAAGGTATTCATTAATTTTCTGCATCTGTGCTTCTGCTGTCAGTGGCTGGAAGTGTCAGAAATGCGAGATGAGAGAAAACCTGTGGCTGAACCTCACTGACGGATCGGTTCTTTGTGGGAAATGGTTCTTCGATGGGAGCGGGGGAAACGGACATGCTCTAGAGCACTACAGGGAGACCAACCACCCCCTGGCTGTTAAACTGGACACCATCACTCCAGATGGAGCAGGTCTGAGAAACCCAACATGCCGTTGTACCAATTGATCAGTCTGCAGTGGGATTTTTGCTTTTGCAGTTTGCTATGAACACCAAAAACAACTTTTTTTGAACATTCAGGGCTTTCAGAATCAAAACATCATTTGGATTTTCATTATTTACATTACTTTATAAAGCTGCAAAAATTTTTAGAAAATGAGAGTGATATGAGTCTTTACCGAAATACCCCTAGTAAATTCAGAATATATTAATTTTAAAGGTCCACTCTTTTATTAATTTATTGCAGACTTTTTTTTATTGTTTATCAGAAATATGTCATTAGTCAAGAAAAAATATTAGGGCTGGATAAATATCTTCATTGTTGGATTCTATTTTATCCTTTATTCCCTAATCCTACCTTTGTAAGGGGTGGATCGGAGAGGCTGTTGCTGTAAAGTAGGGTTAGCACCTAGCAAAATGGCCTTGAATGACTTCAAAGGACAGAACTTTATTTACTAAACAAACTAAGTCAATAGTTAGATTTAAAAAACAAGCATAAAGTAAAAACTATGATCAGCCTCCCCCCTGTGTATGTCCGCAACAAATATAATAGCTAAATAATGTCACAACTAAGCAGCTGCATATAAAAACCCTTTTAAGAGATAAATATGTTTTTTGATGGTATAGTAACCACTGCAATATTTAACCTGGAGTCTTCCAGTATGTTTTATATCAGGTTAATTATCACATTGTATCATGATGACAGTAACCTCTAATTGTTTGTCTAAATCTAAAAAAAAGGTCTGCAGCATGTTTGGGATTCTTAATTTCTTCCCATTGCCATGTGAACATTGATATATTCATTAGTATGATTAAAATTTATTGATTAATGTTTAGTGGTAAAAACTGTACAGTAAAAAATAATGCCTCTAATGGTTTGCTCACTTTTTTATTATAGATGTTTATTCGTTTGAGGAGGAAGAGGCTGTATTGGACCCCCACATATCAGAGCACTTGTCACATTTTGGAATAGACATGCTCCAGATGCAGCGGAGAGTAAGTTGATTCATTTTACTAGTTTACTCTATATCATCACTGTTTAACCCAAAACATTCTTTAAAAATACTGTCTTTAAAGAGAATGTGTCAAAAATATGCACTGCTCAAAAAAATAAAGTGAGCACAAACAATACCATATAACTTCAATCAAATCAAACTTCTGTGAAATAAAACTGTCTGAAGTAACACTTAGGCTACGTTCACACTGCAGCCTGAAGTGACCCAAATCCCATTTTTTTGCCAATATGTGACCTGGATCAGATCTTTTCATGGCAGTCTGAACAACACAGATCCGATTTTTTCCAATCCGACCCAGGCCACTTGGCTATGTTGTCCTGAATCGTGTCTGAACGGCCAGGTTAGATTCATCCGACCTGAACATCATTAATACCTGACAAAGGCATAAGGTATTATGGCCCTGACGTCCATAGATGGGGGTTGTGCTCACAACCTAACACCGTGCAGGATGCTTGGCATTTGCCAGAGACCACCAGAATTGGCAAATTCACTAGTTGTGCCCTGTGCTCTTCACAGATGAAAACAGGTTCATACTGAGCACAGACATCACAGTGTGGAGACACCGCAGAGAGTGATCTGTTGCCTGCAACATGCTTCAGCATGACTGGTTTGGCAATATGTCAGTAATGGTGGGGGGTGGCATTTCTTCGGAGGGCCACACAGCCCTCCATGAGATCACCAGACCCCTTGTGAGACCAAATGCTGGTGCTTCCTCCTAATGCAGGATGATGCTAGACTTCACATGGCTGGTCTGTGTCAGCAGTTCCTCCAAGATGAAGGCATTGAAGCTATGGACTGGCCCACCTGTTCCCAAGACCTACGATTGAACACATTTGGGACATCCTGTCTCGATCCATCCGCCAAAGTCACGTTGCACCACAGGAGTTGGCAGATGCTTTAGTCCAGGTCTGGGAGGAGATCCCTCATTAGGAGCATGCCCAGGTGTTGTAGGGAGGTCATACTGGCACATGGAGCCATAGAAAATACTGAGCCCTATTTTGACCTGTTTTAAGGACATTACACCAAAGTTGGATCAGCCCGTAGAGTGTTTTTCTATTTTGTTTGATTTTGTTGTAAGCAAATTCAACTTAACATAGAACAAAGTATTCACTGAGAATATTTCATTCATCAGATCTAGGATGCTTTATTTGAGTGTTCCCTTTATTTATTTTTTTAGCAGTGCCTTGGTTTATTAGGGCTATGGTAGATGTTTTGTCTGTATTTAAACTTTACTAAGAAACTAAAACTGCCTTCCCCATCCCTGTCGCCTCCTGTTTCAGACAGAGAATGGACACCACACAGACAATAACCCGCGACCGCGAGTCAGTGAGTGGGAAGTGATCCAGGAGTCTGGTATGAAGCTGAAGGCAGTGTATGGTTCTGGTTACACTGGCATCAAAAACCTGGGAAACAGCTGCTACCTCAGCACAGTACTACAGGTTCTTTACAGCATCCCAGATTTCCAGAGGATGTGAGTACCACATGCCATGATGCATTCACGTCATGTTTTTTTTTTTTTTAAATACACTTTTTAAATATTTTTATTGGTTTTAACGATGCTATTTTTTTTGTTTCAGTTTTTCTGTTAAAAAAATATATTTTATTTTATCTTAGGCCAAATATTTGATTTTATTATATTTATGATCTTCTAATAAATAGATAATTATATGCAGCAGTGCTCAACCAGAAAGTTTTAGAATAGATTTACCGTATTATCCGCACTATAAGGTGCACGGATTATAAGCACACCTTCAATGAATTGCCTTTTTTAACATTCTTTCACATATAAGGCGCAACGCACTATAAGGCGCATAAAATAGAAGCTACAGTAGTGGCTGGGGTACCGTTATGCATCCACTAGATGCAACTGAGCTAAAGAGAATGTCAGTAAAACAGTCAGATAAGTAAGCGAACTTTATTTATACATTATGGTATTAACGATATGACCAACAAACGCTGTCTCCCCATGGATTCGGTGGCTGCTCCCTGTAGTTGCGAGATCTGTTGAAGCTTAATATTCATCCATACATGGGGTGCTCAAGATTATAAGGCATATTGTCGGTTTTTGAGAAAATTGAAAGCTTTTAGGAGCGCCTTATAGTGTGGAAAATAAGGTATTTTTATTGAATTACAAAACCTATTTTTGATTATTAAGGGAGTAGGGATCTTTGAAAAGTTATAGCTCAATTGATAATGTGTAGCACTCAGGTTTATTTCTACACCGTTTCAGTCCATTTGGGGAAAGGAGGGACATTCAGTAGCACCTTTCAAGCTGATTGGGCAATGCAACACCTGGTGCCTGCCTTCCAAAATTTTGTGAAAAATCCCGTTAAAAAATGAAATAGCATTCTAGGTCACATTACTCAATAAATTCTGCTTTTGCACTCTTTGCTGTTTACTTTTAAAGATAACATCATTGATTCTAATAACAGATGTCATAGCAGTAGCTACACTACATCTTTCCCCGTTTTTTTTTTTTTGTTCAGCTGTGGGTCTGGCAGCTCTCTCTTTAGCCACAGGTATATTTTCTGCTTAAAGCCATAATACTGTAATGTAACTGGCTGACCTGCTTTGGGTCAGTCTAGAATCGTTTATGTACAAGATAGATTCTTCTGTGTTTGTGCAATCCAGTGCTGCAAGAATTCAGCTTGCAGACAAGGTTATATAAAAACAGTATCCATCCATCCATCCATCCATCCATCCATCCATCCATCCATCCATCCATCCATCCATCCATCCATCCATCCATCCATCCATCCATCCATCCATCCATCCATCCATCCATCCATCCATCCATCCATCCATCCATCCATCCATCCATCCATCCATCCATCCATCCATCCATCCATCCATCCATCGTCACTTTTATCTCTGCTGGGGGCATGAGTGGTGCTAGTGCCAATCTCCAGCTCTCAATGGGCGAGAGGTGGGGTACACCCTGGACAGATTGCCAGTCTTTTACCGGGAAACACAGAAACGAAGAACCATGCACGCACACATTCACACCTACAGAGAATTTAGAGAAGCCAATTAACCTAACCGTCATGTTTTTGGACTGTGGGAGGAAGCATCCAGAGAGAACCCACTCATGCACAGCGAGAACATGCAAAACATCATGCAGCAAAGACCCTGGGCCGGGACTTAATCCTTCTTGCTGCAGTGCTACCCGCTGTGCAGCCCAAAAGCAGTATTTATAAAAACAATTACTAAATCTAAATTTATAATTTTGTTTTGTTATTTTAAATATGGCCCGGACTATTGCACATTCGTTTAAATTACTTAATCATAGAGATTTTAATGCATAAAAAAAAAATTAAACACAATTAATCAAATTTTTTAATACAAACTTAAGTTCCAAGTGGGAACCTTTGCATTTTGCTGTTCCCTTTACACCAGTAAAACTAACACACATATAGCATCAAAAGTGTTGGTCCAGTGGGGATAAAGCCATCTTAGTGTTACGCTATAACTATGGTTCTAGGAATCCCTGGGTGAATTCCAGTCACTCTGAACTTCTCAGTGAGGGGATCCCAGGAGGCTGACTGTAGCTGAGGTAGAGCGTCGAGCCGCTGGTTTTTAGACAGAAAACTATTAATCAATCTGACTGTATGGCCTGATTGAACTGTCTCTGTAAAGTGCCTTGAGGTGACATGTTTGAATTGGTGCTATATAAATAAATTGAATTGAACTGCATAGAATTATTCCCCAGGTTAAAATATAGACAAAACACTAGGGTGCTACGTCAAGTACTTTACTTTGTTTACATTATAAGCTTGACCCACGTGAAGCGGAGAGTTATAGCCACATTGTTTACTGTCACTGGCAGTTAGTCATGAAAAAAGACTCATATCGGCATCCACATTTGCAGCTTTCCACTTCAGAACAGATGATGAGCTCTAGCGCCAACTTCAGCAAGTCCACTGTCTGAAAACGTAACAACTTCTTGGTAAAGTGGATTGCAAGAGGGATTGTTTGTCTTAAGTAACTGGCTCAAGAAGAAAAATTAATTTTACTGGTGTATGTTTTAGATGTAATAAATGTCGATTGTTTTTGCCATTATGTATCTTTTAAGAGAGCCTTGCCATTTTTAGTTTCGTCCACAGATTTTACATCAAATTCAAGTTTAGACTCTGCAGCGTACCTATAAAACATATATTGCTTATTATAATTAGAAATGTCCAGATGCAACTTTTTTATTTCCGCCATATTATGATATTTTAGCTCTGAGTATTGACAGATACTGATACTGATCCGACATATTAGCCCAATTATTACCTTATTTTGAATTGTAGTATATTATAAACATTTTGATTGACTAATAGTATTTAAACAGAAAATAAAAGTTCACAATGGTTATGAGAACAACTAACTGATTTATTGTCAACCAGTGGTTTAACAAAATGACTCAATGTGGACAATACAATAATTATGTTGTAATGGACTAAATGATAGAGCAAAATACCACAGCAGAGTGTTTTATTAGTGTTTTTTATTTCAGGTTGATAATTGACCGATTTCCAGATCAGGACATTCCTAGTTATGATTATAGATAATTGATGATCAGATAAATGTTAGACGAGAATTCCTTTAAACGTTTCTCTTGGTGTTTCATCTTTGTTTTTCTATCTGCTTAGGACCATATGTTTTCTTTCTTAGGTATGTAGGTAACCTTCAGAGGATATTCGACTATTCACCCCTTGATCCCACTCAGGATTTTGCCACACAGATGTAAGTGACTCCTAAAAGTTATGTAATATGTTGACAGAAGGGAAGGTGTTTTCCAGTCCCCCCCTCTGTTATTGAAACCCCAAAACAGATCTGATCACAACTATAAATTGCATTATAACATTTGTATTTAAATCAAAATAATTTATTAACAAAGTATCTGTAGTTGAGGTAGTGATCTTTAGGTTTTTCTTTTAGTTTTGTAGAATGTGTCCCGGTTTTGTTGTTTGAGGTCATGTAGTTCAGCAGACCAGTCATGCTGATGCTGATGGTGACATCAGATACTGTATATTAGACATGTGACTGTATCATAATCCTAAAGCACCCAGCCAAATAAACATGTTTACACTTTAAGCATGATATCATATGGCCATTTGTGTGAAAGTTTGGTGTCATTTTTAACCCTAATTGTTCTCTAAAAGTCGTTAGATTAGTCGCTAGTTTTTCTTTATGAAGATACTGATGTGGTAATAGAGGAGAGTCAGAGTAACTTAGCCATCATATATGAAAATGAGTTTTATTCAAATTGCAAATTCAAATGTCTTGGAGGTAGACATTTTGATGTTATTATTGTTCAAGATTTGGATCAGGTGGATCAAAGTAACAACTACAGGTACAAGGGTGTAATATCAGATAGATATATGCAGTTAAATGTGAGATATTAACTTATTTATCTTCCTTCCTTCCTTCCTTCCTTCCTTCCTTCCTTCCTTCCTTCCTTCCTTCCTTCCTTCCTTCCTTCCTTCCTTCCTTCCTTCCTTCCTTCCTTCCTTCCTTCCTTCCTTCCTTCCTTCCTTCCTTCCTTCCTTCCTTCCTTCCTTCCTTCCATTTTGAGACTGTCCTCCATACATTATTTTGTTTTAAGATAAATAGAGGGACATCTGAATAACTCTTATCGTTATTTGAGCTGTATTCCTACAGGCAGGCAGTTACAGCATTTTATGTCACCGTGAAACTTAAAAACATGTTTAAAAAAACAAATCAGAAAGCTGCACATGGGCAATAACTTAAGGTTATTTGTGTGCTTACTGATATTTTGATATGCATGGTAATCTATAACTGTACAGTCTACTTTGAATGCATTAAAAAAATTGTTCCCCTATAATTAAAACTGGCAAGAAATGAAACTAATGTAAAAAAAAGTAATTAACGTTTGCTATTTATGCTGTGGCATATGCAGATAGAAGTGGAAAATGCTTAGCTTTTTCTTATTATTGTATCTTAAATGACTCGCATTTGTCCTGAAACCTAAAAACATAAATAATTTCAGCAATAAATAAAGCTTCTCTAAATGTAAGAAGACCTCTGAAGTTATACATGATGCCTTTAACCTCATCCTTTAATCCGTTGTAATCCTCTTAATGGTCCAAGATAATTATATTACCCAAGAATTTCACAAATTTAACAGTAGTCATTTTCAGAAAACAGATTTTTATTTCATGTGCTCATGGTTGTCTTCAAAGTGTGAAGGGGCAGGAAAATATTCTCAATGACAGTAAAACTAGACTGACTGCCTGTTTTTGTCCATCAGGGCTAAACTTGGACACGGGCTGCTCTCAGGCCAGTACTCCAAGCCACCCATGAAATCTGAGCTCATTGAACAGGTGATGAAAGAAGAACACAAGGTATTAAACGGGGTATGTCCTGCTCTTAAACTGGAAGACCATAACCAATGTTGAAAATGAGTGACTGAGTTGGTGGTTATGGTATCATTAAGCTGGTTTTAATGTAATAATGTCTGGATATAAGGAGGAGATGAGGTGTGTTATCGTAATAGACCAGGACCTCCTAGTTGGAGCTTCATTTTTAGCCTCATTATGCAGAATGACTAATGTGGCACAGCTGTGATCCTGAACTTCCTACATGTGATGGAGAAGACAGGTTTGGACATGTATTGACATCTGAGAGGAGAGCAGTGGTCGACTTGTAACCTATTTGCACACAGGAGTTCTTCACAACTAATAATTATTTATTTAAGGATAACCAAGTCTCTACCTGGGGTCCATAAGTATCACAGATCTATGATTACCTTAATTTTTCAAATGTATTTCCCTCTCACAAATGATTGTTTATTAAATCGTAATGGTAATACATCTTTCTTCTCTGGATGACAGAGAGATGACTGTTATGCTGTAAACATGTTTGACATATTTTATGTAAAAGACCGCATTAAGTAATGGAAAAAGGATGGACCATTGTTATTTAATCCTTTAAATAAAGATCTAGAGAGTATGAAATACATTTATTTTCACGGATTAACAGTTTAAAATGTTTCAGTCTGGACATAGTAACAGTTTTAACGATATACAAAAAAAGATTTTAGTAAAAATGTTGCCTTTTCGCCTTTAAGGTTAGAATCAAACACTTTTACCCTAAGTGGTGATTTTATACAAATCTATAATTTAAGATGCTGGTTAAGTGTTATAAAAAGATGAAAACTGCTTATTTTATTTTAAACATTTCTGGCTACATATTTTATTGTAAACCTAATTGCTGAACAATTCTACTGAATCCTGCTTTATTATCTAGATTTTAGTGCCGTGCTTTAACCGCTGTGAAAGGTGCCTTTTTTATTCTCAACTATTGTGACTTTATTTGATATTTCTGTTTTTTTATTAGCACCTACAGAGAGGGATCTCTCCGCGAATGTTCAAGGCACTGGTAAGCAGGGGCCACCCAGAGTTTTCCTCCAACAGACAACAAGATGTCCATGAGTTCTTCCTGCACCTCATCAACTTGGTGGAAGTAAGTCATTCTTAACGCCTGTTGTGTTATAATGAGGTATAACTTCTTGTCCAACACTCTGGAGGACAAACAGAACATTGTGAACCACTAGATTGACTACCAAATTAGTTTCTGATGCAAAATTACTTCATCTGTTGGACATGGATAAGTTAAAACTTTTGATCAGTGACCAGTTTGTTCAGAAATGGGGAGATGGACTTAAAAAAAAAAAAAAAAAGAGGAGGATTGAAAGGAATCAACTCCACATCTTGTGAAATCTTTTCATGCACACTGGAAAAAAATGAAATCTAGATGAGTAATTTTTTTCTTACAATAAGTGTATTTGTTCTTGAATTGTCTTATTTCAAGTGCACGTTTATCTAATTATCTTATTTTAAGAATAAAAAAACTAATTCCATTGGCAAACTGTTATTTACCTACTCAAGTTAAGGATAAATACACTTAATTTAGGAAATTCTTACTTATTTCTAGATTGTTTTTTTCCCAGTGTAATCTTATAGGAAGTGCCCGGACATTTTTGTTTTATATCATCGGGTGTAAAAATAGAATCTAGACAGGACCTGTCCAGTCGGTACCCTTTCCTTTGCTCACACTGCTGAGAATATATGCCACCAACCCACCGTCCACTTTGATGGCATCACATTTATGATTAAGTTGTCTTTTCAACAACATTTTTCTCCAATGTTTCAATTTTTTTTAAATCTACTTGCTGACTTTTACTAAACAGTACAATACCCCCATGGATGGATCATAAATTCTTTCAGATGGTTCTCTGAGTGTGGAATTATTTACTTCTAATGCTATCAGTTGCATTTGGAAGAGAGATATTTTATGTTTATATGTTACAAATCTCATATGATGATGTCTCTCTGTTTAGTTTATTGTGAAATTTCTAAACTCGCCTTCAATCCAGTTGCTGCCATTAAAAAAAAAAATAAAAAACATAAAATTTTTTTTTTTACAGCCATCTATAATTGACAAACTGACTTATGCAGACTGATAACCAGGCTAACTCTGTTGCTCTTCTAGCCGAGTGTATTTCACAAGTTGAGTGAAATTATAGCTTGTTTATTTCTGTAGCTTCTTAGAATAGTAGGCCAGCATTGCCAGAACTCTTCAGCCATGCAGACTGGTTTCCCTTTCAACTTAGTCTTCAAATAAATGGTGTTAAATCCCCAGTGAGCTCAGACGATGTGAGCATGGGAAACCTGAGCAGCCCCATTAAAATAATCGATGTATCGGTGTTTCTAAAAAGATGCAAATTTGTTAAAAATTAATAATAGAGGACTTATCTGAGATCTGGCTGACAGATGCTGGCAGACTCCAATATTATGGCATCAAATGTCAGTACCTCATTATATAGAGCACATGGCACAAACGTTTATTCTTATTTTAAAGTGTTCTTTATCATTATTTAAACAAAATTGATAATATTTACTTATTTTGTCGAGATCTGTACATTTTCTGTTCCCTAATCTGCTGATTTGTAATCTTTTATTACTGGTGGAACGGGTTAGTACTTAGCATTTAGTAAAACTTTGTTATGGATTTAATCGGGTGTTTTTCTTTAAGCGTGAAAGGTTTTTTGATTTTTCTATGTAGAGGAACAGTGCTGGCTCAGAGAATCCAAGCGACTCCTTCCGTTTTTTGGTGGAGGAGCGAGTCCAGTGCTGTCAGAGCCGGCGTGTCCGTTACACTCAGCGGGTGGACTACTGCATCCAGCTGCCAACACCCATAGAGGCAGCTACTAACAGAGGTGCTTTGATTTAAGTTTGTGCTTATTTTTGTTTAGTGTTAAAAATTCATAAGTAATACTTTAGTCAAGGTTTTAATTAGATTTGCAGTGTTCAATTCAATTTAATTTAGTTTATTTATATAGCACCAATTCATAACACGTCATCTCAACACTTGACACTTTGCCAATGGAACGAAACAATTTCTACTTAAAATAAGAAGAAAACAATCGCATTGCTTTATTTTAAGTGCATGTTATCTAATTATCTTATTTATAATCATATTCATTGGCAAAACATCTTATTTATCTAATCAAATTAAGGGTAAATATACTTTATTCAAGACTTTTTTTTACTTAGTTCTAGATTGCAAAAATGACACTGCAAAAATGATCTAGAAATAAGTCAATATTTCTTAAATTACAGGTGCTGGTCATAAAATTAGAATATCATGAAAAAGTAGATTGATTTCAGTAATTCCATTTAAAAAGTGAAACTTGTATATTATATTCATACATTACATACAAACTCATATATTTCAGATGTTTATTTTGTTTAATTTTGATGATTACAAATGACAACAAATGAAAATCTCAAATTCATCATATCAGAAAATTAGAATATTGTGAAAAGGTTCAAAATTGATGGCCCCTGGTGCCACACTCTAATCAGCTAATTAACTCAAACCACCTGCAAAAGCCTTTAAATGGTCTTTCAGTCTAGTTCTATAGGCTACACAATCATGGGGAAGACTGCTGACTTGACAGTTGTCCAAAAGACGACCATCGACACCTTGCACAAGGAGGGCAAGACACAAAAGGTCATCGCTAAAGAGGCTGGCTGTTCACAGAGCTCAGTGTCCAAGCACATTAATAGAGAGGCGAAGGGAAGGAAAAGATGTGGTCGAAAAAAGTGTACAAGCAAGAGAGATAACCGCACCCTGGAGAGGATTGTGAAACAAAACCCATTCAAAAATGTGGGGGAGATTCACAAAGAGTGGACTGCAGCTGGAGTGAGTGCTTCAAGAACCACCACACACAGACGTATGAAAGACATGGGTTTCTGCTGTCGCATTCCTTGTGTCAAGCCACTCTTGAACCACAGACAGCGTCAGAAGCGTCTTGCCTGGGCTAAAGAGAAACAGGACTGGACTGCTGGTGAGTGGTCCAAAGTCATGTTCTCTGATGAAAGTAAATTTTGCATTTCCTTTGGAAATCAAGGTCCCAGAGTCTGGAGGAAAAGAAGAGAGGCACTTCATCCACGTTGCTTGAAGTCCAGTGTAAAGTTTCCACAGTCAGTGATGGTTTGGGGTGCCATGTCATCTGCTGGTGTTGGTCCATTGTGTTTTCTGAGGTCCAGGGTCAACGCAGCCACATACCAGGAAGTTTTAGAGCACTTCATGCTTCCTGCAGCTGACCAACTTTTTGGAGATGCAGATTTCATTTTCCAACAGGACTTGGCACCTGCACACAGTGCCAAAGCTACCAGTACCTGGTTGAAGGACCATGGTATCCCTGTTCTTAATTGGCCAGCAAACTCTCCTGACCTTAACCCCATAGAAAATCTATGGGGTATTGTGAAGAAGAAGATGCAATACACCAGACCCAACAATTCAGAAGAGCTAAAAGCCACTATTAGAGCAACCTGGGCTATCATAACACCTGAGCAGTGCCACAGACTGATCGACTCCATGCCACGCCGCATTGCTGCAGTAATACAGGCCAAAGGAGGCCCAACTAAATACTGAGTGCTGTACATGCTCATACTTTTCATGTTCATACTTTTCAGTTGGCCAACATTTCTATAAATCCTTTGTTTTTATTGGTCTTCAGTAATATTCTAATTTTCTGATATGATGAATTTGAGATTTTCATTTGTTGTCATTTGTAATCATCAAAATTAAACAAAATAAACATCTGAAATATATGAGTTTGTATGTAATGTATGAATATAATATACAAGTTTCACTTTTTAAATGGAATTACTGAAATCAATCTACTTTTTCATGATATTCTAATTTTATGACCAGCACCTGTAAGTGTATTTACCCTTAATATAAATCAGTAAATAAGATTATTTGCCAATGGTATGAGTATTTCTACTCTTAAAATAAGATAATTAGATATGTGCTTGAAATATGATAATGCAATAATTTTTTCTTAGTTTAAATGTAAATTGTCTTGTTCTACTGTCAGTGTCTCTCCTACCTTCTCAGTTCAAGAACAAGTGCACTTATTTTAGAAAAAACAACTTATTTCGATTTTTTTCAAGTGTGCTATACGGGGGTCGGGGGAAAAAAAGCTCAGAGATTACTAGGACTACACAATATACTGCAAAGATATCACAACATCTGTGTGTGCAATATTAATATTGCTAAGTACACTTCAGAGTTCTACAATTGTAGCACCCTTTTTTCCTGCCTGTGCAGAGTTTGCCCCTTTGACTCTCATGGCAGCAGATGTTCAAAATTCACAGAAATTACGAAAAAAATGTAAAAGTCACAGTGATAAAAACACTGACGAAAATAGAGGAAAAAAGAAAATAGGTGTATTACCACTGATATAGAGATTGCAGCATTTATCCTTATTATCCTTGGTTGGCTAATAAGGTTCAGCCTTAACATATACACACACAGAATTTAGTTTTTCATAAATTGCGAGAAATATAAAAGCTAATGTGACATCTTAAATAATTGATGTTACATTTCCACTGCCATGTTGATATATTATAATTTTTTTTTTTTTTACAATATTTGAATCACTTGTATTATGATTAAAATATCATGAACTCTACTACTAGTTTCTGCTGGGGAACTCATCTGAACCTCTGTAGATTATTTAAAAAAGAAATATCGATAAAACGATCCCTCCTCAAAAGACTGTTAAACAACAACAGACTGTCTTCAGTCTGAGGTTTCTACAGATTCACAGAGAATCCTTCCAGCTTACAGATGTCAACATGTACAAAAATTCACTGAAAAAAAGTTACTTCAGCATTTAATTTCCCTTTGGGATTAATAATTGTTTTTGAATTGATGTTAAACTTTTTTCTTGCAGAGGAGCTGCTTGCATACGAGGCCAAGCGGAAAGAAGCTGAGGAGAACAGGCGGGCCCCTCCTGAACCGGTGCGAGCACGAATTCCTTTCACAGCCTGCCTTCAGGCCTTCACAGAGCCGGAAAATGTTCCTGACTTCTGGAGCTCTGCGTTGCAGGCCAAGTCAGCTGGAGTCAAGTGAGCATTCATGCATTTTTTGAAATGCCTCATTCCATTCCCTGCTTTAAAGAAAAAAAACTCCCTGCTTAAAAAAAAAAGCAACAACTAATTTTTAAACATTTTTTCCTAGAACTTCCCGTTTTGCCTCATTCCCAGAGTATCTGGTTGTGCAGATCACAAAATTCACATTCGGTATTGACTGGGTTCCAAAGAAGCTTGGTAAGTAAACCACAGCACTATGTTGATTATTGGTACCTAAGATATATTGATCTCCAGCAATGTTGTGACTGGGATTGAATAAATGGTGTAAAACTAAAGGTAACCAGCAGATGGTGCCAGCAAGCTGCATCTCAGTAGGAGTATACTTTTCTGACAAACTACCACAAATTGAAAAATGCTCCTAATGCTTTGTATAAAATATATTATATAGGATATGTAATATATATATATATATAATCTATAGTATAAAATATAAAAAACCGACTTGTTTAAAATAGTGAATGAACCAGTGGTCATTAATTATTGTGATTTAAGGAGTCACCAACCGTAGGGGGATGAATCTCTTTAGCTGAAACCAGTATGTTTGTGTCGTTTTGCAGACTTAGCCATCGATGTTCCAGACTTTTTGGATCTGAACCGCCTTCGAGCCACAGGCCTGCAGGCTGGTGAGGAGGAGCTCCCGGATCTTATGCCTCCCATTGTATTACCGGAAGACACCAGAGGTATGACACTCAACATAATTTGCAACATTTGCATCAGCATGTGTAACATTCTCCTCTAGGTTTCAAATTGGAAAATAAAAGTATAACTCTTTGTTTCTTTTTTTTAATTTTTATTCCCTATGATGAACCGTATTTTGGTGAGTTGAGTAATATTCATCCATTTTTCTGACTCTCACTACACGGACAGTAGACTCCTATAATTTACAAGCAGAGGCCCTCAGCGACATTGGTGGTGATGCATGAACTGGATGAAGTAAATGCTAAATGACATTCTTTACAACTTGGGGCCTTTTTTTGGCCCAACATTTCCAATAACATAGCCCTGTTCTTGTTTATAAAGGGCAGCATTTTCTCTGAGCATCTGCTCTTTTCTTTGGCCTTAACAAATATTGGGCCTTTGTAAAGTTGTCATAAGTGCAGAAGTTTTTGGTCCAACCAAGCCACAACTTCCAGGTGATTCAATAAGTCAGTGTGAGTTGTTAAAAGAAGCTCCTCGACATCCTTCAAAGCTGACATGGAGTATTTTCTAGGGCCCAGTCATCTGTGAAATTGTCTTTGGTATGATATTTTGCTCAAAACCGACAAACTTCTCTCCTAAGTACACATTCAGTGGGAATGGCAGGGGAAGGAAACGCTCAGGCAGTTAGTGGAAAGTTGTGTTCAAAGTGTGGCTAAGCCTTATAAATTGTGATTATTTCATGCAAGCCTCTTGTAATATACATGGCTGGCTTTTGGGAGAACAGATTCTGGAATCTGGTTGGTTTTATTTAGGAGGAAATGTTGAAGTATCAGACTCTAACCTTTAGAAACATGGTTTACATATAGCACATCAGAGCTTTGTCTTCCTTTCTCCCTAAAGGCTAAAGCCACAGCTTTTTGCCTCTGTCTGTCTTGTGAAAACCTCATTCTGTCGAAAAGCTAAACTACTTGAAATTATGATTAATATATTAATTAATATTTTAGAACTACTGCAGATAGAGAGAGAGAGCTGAAGGAAACACTTTTAGATGGAACAAACGAGATGTTTTAAAAATATCTCAGGCTGCTGCATCACAGTAAGCTTGGTAGAAGAAATAATTTGAAGCTTTACTGTCAGAGTGCTCCTAAATATTTTAAGACTCAACAACTTGTGTCAAACAGTTAACTGATTTTAAAGATTTGATTAATCTTCTTTAGATTAGCAAGTTTGTATGGACACAAACATGAGCCAAAAATGATTTTGACTTGCAAATCAAAGTTTTTAATGTAAAAAAAATCAGAAAAAAAGGAAACTGTACCTTTTTTTTATCACTATTATTACCAAAAAGGTGCCATAAGAAATATGTACCCCTTTACAGATTATTTTTTTATTTTTTGTTTCTTTAGAATATATTGGGGAAAAATGGTCTCATTAGTAGATACATTAATTAAAGCAGCTTCTTAAAGATGGTATATTTGCCTATACATTTTTCTTAAATTTGAGCAAAATTCAATTCAAAAAAATACTTTTGTGGTCACTTCACAGCTCTTTACAAGTTATAATATAAAATGTTTGTAAAAACCTCTGAAAATGCAATTTTGGTTAAATCTTTCTCCATGAAATGAAAAGTCAAGCTGTTGTGGCAAAGCAGCGTTTACTTGCACAAATATTAACTCTCAAACTCTGTAAGTTACAAAGCTTGATTTACAAACGCAAATAGCCTCTGGCCTTGAACTGCCTTATATACACTGTATTTTATACTTAGACCTGAATCTAACAACAGTGAAAATGTTTTCCAATTCGATTAACTCCCAATCTGTTTATTCAAGGTTGCAATAACATCCTTTTACAGTTAATGGGATTAAAACTGTGAAATGAAAGGATGTCAGAAAATAACTGGTGTTTATCAATATGCTCACATTGGTTTGTCTCATATTCATTAATTTTAATTTTAATATTAATTTTTGTCTGCTGTAAATTGACTTCTGGCTCGTTATCCCTCCCTGATGTTGGCTGTGATGGATGATTGGTCACTCTTTTGTCTCCGGATGCATGATTGTTTCACACTGATTACATCGCGGCCCACAAATGTGTGTTCTTGCGGCCAGATTCAACCAAAATCGGCCAATTTACTCTGACATTTCTGACCGTTTATGGCAAGAAAAGATTGGAAAGAAATTGTTTTGCTGTAATATTTCTTATTTTAATTTATCAATCAGAACTCTGATTACGTTTTAAATTTTATTCTATGAGTTTAGCTCGCCTTTTTTCTACGTTAAAAATTAAAAATATGCCACAACAAACAACCAACTACTTCATGTAATATTGTATTTTTGTAATGTATATTTTTTTATTTAATCAAACTGTAACAGACGGAAGAAGCATATCAGAATCACAGAATGATTTGCTATGCAACTGGCTTTGTGCTGTAATTCTGGCCCCTAAAACCCTACATAGAAGGTAAATATATCATTTTTCTAATGTATAACCAACAATGATTAAATTCTAAAGTGGGACGCGATTAAATTTTTTAATCGCGATTAATCGCATGGCTGTGAAATTAATTAATCGAATTAATCGCATTTTAATCGCATACTTGGAAACTGCAGGAAGTAACTTTTTCCACATGGATTTTGAATGACAACACATAAGCTTAATAGACAAAATATTGTTTATTTTTTTTAAAGAAATATCAACAGGCCAGTGCAAATTTTAAAGTTCAACATATTTAGGAACGCTAAACTCAGAAATTCAGGTAGCTCTATAGGTATAGGTAGAGCTTAATACTGCTTTTTAAACGCAAAAATGCAATACTCAAGTACATTCAGAACAAAAAGCCTCTGAGGCTTTAACACAATTCGTGGATTTATCAACAGTTCAACTGTTTACAAAAAATAAGTCAGAAATTAAATGAAATTCAGTCCAACTCTTTATAACATTGGCCATTCAGATAGTTCAGTTCAACATAAAGTGACAGTGATTGACCTCCAATTTTTCCCATTTGAAACACAACTGGCCAACTGGCCTCAGGATACACATTAACTGATTACTTCCTCTCTTTCAGCCAGTTGCTGAGACATACTAGCCTGTTCACATTTTCAGAGCTCAGGGCTGCCCTCTTCTTTTGAACTATGTTACCTGCCAGGGAGAATAATCTTTCGCAGGGTACCGAAGTGGCAGGGCTGCCTAGATACTTGCGGGCCAGGACAGAGAGCTGTGGATGGGCTCTCTCATGAGTGGACCACCACTGCAGTGGGCAGTCTCTCTCACTGATGGTAGGCTCTGCCTTGTAGCGGGCCAAGGCTCCTTTGGGCCCATCTTCATCCTCTGATTCAGAGTCGGAATTATACAGCAGGAGGCTCCTCTTCCTTGCTGGCTCCTCTGTGCGTTCCGGTGTGGCTCTGCCTGGTTGTTGTTGCACCAGTGCCTCAATGCTGGTCCACACCTCTCCTCGCTCTCCTCTTGGTAGACACTTTAGGTCCTTAAGATCAGAATAAGAATCAGAATCAGGTTTGTGGTCACATTAATCAGAGATTTACAGAGTACAAGCTGGATGAAATTCATTAGTATACATGGTTTCCATCATCCAGAATCTCCTCTACTGGTTGTGCCTATGGTCAAGTCTAAACTGTCCATATTAGAACTGCTCCAACAGCATCTTGTTTTAAAAAGAAATTAAAAATAGCATTATTCTCATCTGCCTTTGGTAATAGTTGGTTAATTATCTTCAATCCATAAAACAACATGAATTATTTTTTTCTGTTTTCATTTTTTTTTACTCTTTAGCACACTGAATGACAATTATGTATGATAATGTGCTATACAAGTCATGTTGATGTTGTTATTCCATAAGAGAGGGGAGGGGAGGGGGCCGAGGAAATAAAAGAGTCATAAGCAATAAAAGAGAAAAATAAAGAAGACCATTACACACCTTAAAGCGAGGGTCGAGTGCTGTAGCCACTTGTAGAAATCTGTGATTTAGGGCATCCTCACGCTGAGACAGCCCCTTATCTTCTACCACAGCAATGGGTCTGCAGTCGAGAGCCGCCCAGTAAGCCAGCGCGTTGGTCATTTTCTCGGCCTTGGTCTTGCTTACCCTGCCCTTGAAGCCAGTCAGCTGGTGTAGTGTGGGTTGTTTCTTCTTCCTCCCAGTCGGGCTAGCTTCCACGCTAGTATCTGCCAAGCTAGCTGCTACATGCTTTGCTTCAGGTGATATTTGAGGCTTGATACGCTGCGGTGATGGGCGAATTCCTTGTTGCATAATTTACATATGACCGCGCTCTTATCGACTCTTCCCTCCTGTATTTTAAAACAAAATTTCCCCTGCAAAGGACCAACTAAAATGTTTTCATCTGCTTCGTCTAATTCTTCCATGGTTGTCTCTCCTTCTAGTTAAAAGCAACTTTCTTCTCTGTTCTTCTTCTTCAGTTTCTGTCCGACGGTATTCTGGCCATAGTTCTAATGCTGCCCCCACAGGTGAAATAATTACTTGGGTGAAATCCCAAACGACTTCCAGGAGACTTTGGTGTGCGATTAAAATGCGTTAATTTTTTTAACGCGTTAATATTTGTATGATTAATTAATCGAAATTAACGCGTTAATGTCCCAGCCTTAGTTTCCATATGTTAAAGTTACTTTTGTATAAAAATGGCCACAGAACTTCATTGTTTTTGTAATATGATGTATTGAATTGTTTTAACCAGCAAATAATACAGTACATGACCATAATAAGATAGTTATTCTGTTTCAATAATTTCTTTCAAAAATACTAAAACTAATACATTTTAAAACTTTATGATAGTTTTAATGACTTGGACTCCCTATAAACAAAAATCCCATATTATCATTTTCTGAAAATTAGAGTTTTTAACATTACTGATTATTAAAAAAATAAAAATAATGAAGAAACATTTTGCATTCAAGCTAATAGTTATCAGAAAGCTTGCTGATTTACTTCAGTTGTCCAGCCAACAGTCACTTACGTCTCCATAAGTAGGGCAAATCACAAAAGTTTATTGCTAAAGAAGCTGGTGGTTCAC
The DNA here is from genome assembly GCF_016077235.1 of Cyprinodon tularosa. Classification (NCBI taxonomy): domain Eukaryota; kingdom Metazoa; phylum Chordata; class Actinopteri; order Cyprinodontiformes; family Cyprinodontidae; genus Cyprinodon; species Cyprinodon tularosa. Next base: position 678,644 of record NW_024039585.1, on the reverse strand, counting down.
AGAGATTTATAGAAGCATATTAATATAAAGACGAGGAAATGACAAACATGTGGTGGAAAATGCTGCACTGCCCTTTGGACAGTTTTTGGGAAGAAGATGACTAGTTTGCAGCTGGAGCCATACCTACGTCAGGGAGACAAAGGACTTTTTGGTTAAAAGTCCTCTTTTCACAGGAAAGCAGATCCGAGCTGCTTCATTTCCTGTGTATATTTTCCACTGTCGGTAGGGAGCCAGTCTCCACTTGTAATAAGCTTAATAAGCTTAAAGTCAACACAATAAACCAGAACACTATAGAGAACTTCAGCATCTCCACAAGGTGTTTCATTAGGAAGAAGCATTCTTTCATTTCCCAGCAGGACGTAACACCTGCTACCACAGCCAATGGAACTAATACCTGCTCTAATGAACATTTATCAGCAGATTTGGCCTGAGTTAATCCCTACTGTTAAATACAGACCATCATCAGGAATGCATTCATCATATGGGTGCGTGTTCAGATAAAGCAGGGGATAGAAATTTTAGCATATATACAAAACATTAGACTTCTGGCTGCAAAAAGCAAAACTTTTCTTGGCTTCAGGAAAACATGCTTTTGTTTATCAGCTCTTTGGACTTAAAGGCACACTGTAACATTTTGCCAATAGGGGCGCTTGACCTTTAACTACCTGCATTTTGCTTCTACTAAACACCGAAAATAATAACAAAGATATATGACTGTATGCAAGGAGCAATAATAATGAGTCTAATAATAATAAGTCTAATAATAAAAGTTGAGATAAGAGAATTGAGGCAACAAACAAATTCCTTTTCAAGATTGACTTTTGTTTCTACTCAGGCATGATCCCTTTCACCCTTTCTCTATTTAGCTTCCTCGGAAGGTTTAAACTTTTTCCTTGTCTCAGCCATTACCCGTAGTCAAGCAGACGGAAATATAGTAGAGCAAAAGTCTTACCTCCATGATGATATAAGAGCCTGCAGCCATAAAGCGAAACATTCTTCCGGGTCACATGACCTGGCCAGTGATGGTCAACTTACATAGGTGGTTTTCAAGAGGGGAGCTCCACTCGTAGCTTTGATAGTGTCAAGCACTGTACATTGGTCTTAGGAATCATTTAAATTAAGTCTCCAGTGTGCCTTTAAGAAAGGACATTTTCCTATGATCCTCAATTAAATTCTATTTTTGTTGACAATGATTCTCACTAAAATGCTCCGTTGAGCTTTCTTGATGTTTAGGGAATGTCTGTAAATCCTCTAAAGAATTAATCCTCCTGAGGCATTAACTGAGCTGAGACAAATAAACAAAAACAAAACAGCCCATATAATTAATCTCACTGTGCTGTTACCTCTTACCAATCATTCTCCTGATTTTTTTTTCCTTTTTTTCCTCAGATAACTCGATGAGCTCAACTGACTGTAAGTATTTCATTTCTCTTCTGAGTCACAATGTTTAAACAAATGTGTTAGATGCATGAAAGTATTACATTGGAAAGTGTTTTTTTCCTATTCTGACAGTACTGATGAATGCTGTGACTACCCAAGCAGGTGCTGCAGATGCTCTGTACTTTCAGACAAACTTACCTTTTTCAATGTAGCTCTGCTTATTTGACTGGGGCTCATTTCTCTTGCTGATAAATCCTATCCTGGTAAAGATACCTTGCTGTGGCTTGATTCTGCTTTTTTTTATTTATTTATAATGAGTCCCAGAGAGAGAAAGTTGCTGTTACTGCTGAATCAGTGAGTGTATGTATAAGAGTTGATTTATTATGTATTTTTTACTTTTGTCCACAGCTCCAGAGATAGATGAGAGAGCAGTTATGCAGCTGGCAGAGATGGGTTTTCCGTTAGAGGCCTGCAGGAAGGCGGTGTACTACACAGGAAACATGGGCCCAGAGATGGCCTTCAACTGGATCATAGCTCATATGGAGGAGCCTGGTAAGGCAGCAACGCCGCAGACATCATGGCAACATTGTGCTAAGGAACAGGGGGAATGTTTGACTATCACATATTAAACAGGGTTCTTTACACAGTCTTCATTCTCTTTTAACAACATTTTGATAGATTTGAAAAGTTTTCTATATGCAAGTGAGAGGGCTTAGATAAAACTGACTGTATATGAGAGGGAACTTATCTCGGCTTGGCCAGCAAATTAAACAAAATGCACACAAGATTTATTGCCTTATTTTTTATTTTGATTTTTAGCTACTGGACAACCCTACGATTAAAAGAATATTTGACATATATAGGAAAAAATAAGAGTGATTTGATGATTTTGTTGAATCTGTTTAAATAGAAATATGTGAAATGTTGAGAAATTTTACAACTTGTATCATGAAAAAACTTCTGGATGTACTGGATGTCAACTCAGAAGTTATAAAATGAGAGAAAAAACTCCTAGTCAATAAATACATTTTTATTCTTGGTACATACTAATGGTGTTTCTACAGTAATAATTAAATTAAAATACAAAACAATATCTTAAAATTTCACAGAATAGATCTTACAGCAAAAGGTGAATATGGTCATAATTATATCTATCTATATCTACATTATATTATACACCATATATATATATATATATATATAAACTTTCCAGATAACTTAAAAAAAAACTTTGATATGTCATACGGACTATACATGATATACTAAAAAGTTGTGTTGCATGTGTTTTGTAATGCATGTAATCATCTTATTCATCAGAATTTGTACAGGAGAAAAATAAACTTGGTTTCTTTTAATATGTGTTATGACAAATTTAGGGCATAAAAAAATTGGTGCCAGATTAATTTTTTAATTGCATTTTGAAAAAATAAGATTTTTGTTGGCTTTCAGGTAGTTTGGGCGTATGTGGGTTACAAATAAAGCAAAGCTGATGTTTGAATATATAGAGACACAGTACAATTTTTTTGAAAATGTCAATGTGTCAAAGCATCAAGCTTCCTGCTTATGATTTAAATTAAGATTCTTCCTCACCTTTGGGAAGTATAAAGGGCAATTTGCAGACTTTTACTGGTCTGTTAATTAATATATAATTAGTAGGATTTTAGAGTAGATTATTGATATAGACTTTTATTTTTTAATTTTCCATTAAAGAATATTTCACTTGTACAAAACCAAAGACTGCGTGCAATTTCCCTTTTCTTTAACTGCAACTATCGTTAATGGTTGGTATCGTTATTGTTATTGAGTTTTAAGAGGAAAGTTAAAACTAGAAAAACCAGACAGCATAGAGGCTGTATCTTTAATCAGAGTCCACAAGCTTCCAGAGTGTGCAGAGAGGAGACTGACAAAGAGCACCAAAAGGCAGGGAAAGTTTATTTATTAGGGACCGTTTTGAACACAGAGGTAATTTGAAGTGATAGACACATCACATCTAATGTTCCCGTAGTCTGTATATATAGAAACTCTGGCGCTGTTATTGCTGGTACCACACTACCTCCCTTTCTGGGCTGCATGTATTTATCAGTGCATGTCCATGTATTTCTGATCCTCACCAAAAACTTTGTTGAAGTCAATCCAGAGTATCAGAGCTGCTCAGCAGTGAACTATCCCCTCAGGCATCAACTCGTGTCACTTTTTATTTCCCTTCCTAGATTTAAAGAGGCTTTGAAGAGTAGAAGGAAATTAGAGCCTCCTCCTGAGAGTTACTTTTTAAATGGGACCAGTGCATATGCAAAATACATGCCTTCTTTTTTTAAATATTTTATTTCTCTCACTGTATAATTTTGTTTCCCTGAGAAATTCAGGTTATTCTAAACATTCTGACTCAAAGTTGCACATCTTTCTGCAAATTTCTTTACACTCTAAAACTATTATTAAAAAGGGGATTAAATTAAATGATTTTTATTTTCATTAATTTGCACAGATCACTTAGAAGCTCTAGAGTCAATGTAGATCTAATAAATGTGAAGAAACATTAAAATTATTCAGAAATGTCTATTTTTCAGCCACATACATAACAGAAATATGTCCATAATTACCCTGTATTCCACTATGATGTTAATGCACATGATAGGGTGTCTGGTGTATTCATGATATTGCCAGCTGCTCAGATAATTTACAGTACATCTGCAGTTATGTTCAATATAATAACATTCCAATATGGCAACTCGGATAACAGCTTTTAGTAGAAATTCGATTTTTACATGATGGGTACCAGGCTGCGGTTGACTTGATGCCACACAGATGTGAAGCAGTTAATATGGAATCTGCAAGCATTTTTTCAACTGAAAAAGTAAATTTCTACATTGTAAAGAAAAATACAGGAACTTCAAATTCTACACTTTTCATAGATGTATATAATATAAAAAAATTTTAATCTTCCTTTATGTGTTCTGTATTAGAACAGCCATGCATCTCTTTCTATGGATTATTGAGAAAGTTGCATTATTAAAATGACTGATATATTTCAATAGTTTTCTTGTTTTTACAGATACTTCTAGGAAATTTTAAAGGTTTCCTTTGTATTGTGACTAACTAATTGAGAGTAGCATAAACATATAAATTAAGAAAATACTTATTTGCAAATACATGCAGTTTAGATTAGAAATGACTCCTTGTAAAAAAGACACAAATTATTTTTGAATGTGTAAGAATGGAGATTATTTACACACAGCACACTTTTTAAGATCTCCTTGTAGCTGCATCAGGCAGGGAAAACCAGTATTTACCACTAAACAGAATAATTCAGCATTGTCAGATATGTTAACAAGGTACTGTCTATCTGCAGATGATATGCGTGGTAATGAAAAAATGAATGCCCTCTTTTTATCTACACTTTATCTACCAGTTAATTATTTTTTTATCTTCTATTGAAAGTGTTGCTTTTAATAAAAGCAAACCATTCTCTTCTTGTGGGACCTGCTCGCCCTCAAGGACAATCTCGTATATTTAATCTACTATTCCGTCAGTGACTGCAGAAACATGCCTACAATAAGCCATAAAAGAATGGTTTGTTAACCTGGTTCAGATGATAACGTCTTGAAGACAACCAATTTCATGTGATTAAAAAAACAAAAAAGTATCAGTGATGAGAACACAAGACTAGAAAGCAAAGATAGAAACGAACACTGTGAGATAATTGCTATGATTTTTCTTTTACGTCAATGACTCTAACAGAGGCTCTCTTTAGTACCAGTGCCTCTATTCTCGAAAGCTCCTTGTTCCTAGTTGAAGGACATGTTGTCTAATGTCATTTGGTTAACGACACCTAGAGAACCAGCCTCTTTATAGCTTTTTTCCAACGTTAAACCTGAAATTATGTTACCACATTAATCCCCATTGACTCAATCTCTCTTTTTACTCAGAAATAATGCATATTAACTAGGATTTTGATTGATTAGCACTGAAACAATTAAATCAAGTTAATTGTGATTAGTAAATTATTAAAATAATTGTCAACTAATTTAGTAATCAATTAATTTTTAATTGGAGTATATAGATTGTAAAACATGCTTTGACAAAACAACCCAGTTAGAGCAGTAATTATAACAAGATTGTAAAAAATATATAAATATTTTGCATTTGAGATAAATGCTGCTGAGTGGAGTAGTGGGTAGCACTGCCGCCTTTCAGTAAGAAGGTTCCCGGTTTGATTCCGGAGTCTTCCTGCTTGGACTTTGCATGTTCTCCCTGAGCATGCGTGGGTTCTCTCTGGGTACTCTGACTTCCTCCCACAGTCCAAAAACATGACTGTTAGGTTAATTGGCTTATCTAAATTCTCCTTGGTTTTTTGTCCTGTCCGTCTCTGTGTTTCTGTGAGTTGCTGGAGGTCGGCACCAGCATCCCTCCCGACTTCCCTGGGATAAGCATGATGGAAAATGGATGGATGGATGTTGGCTGTCAATATGCTCTTCCAGAACTCCTCAAGTGGAAATGTTTTAGTTTCACCAGTTTTAATTTAATAAAAAAAAAAAATCATCTTTAAGGAACCTTTGGCTATCCGATTATTTAACGATAAGTTAAATAATCAATTTGCAACATAATCGTTAGTTTCTGCCGTAGTTTCCATACAACACAGATACGAAAACTAAAGGGTCTCAGTGGCAGAAAAAACATGATTGGTACCATTCAGTGCTGCTCAACTTTAGATAAATAAGCAATGTGCAGTCTTCATTCATTCATCATGCTTACCCTTGTAAGGCTGCTGGGCTTGACAGTGTGGCCCACATGAAGTGTGAATATTGCAAAAGCACTATGTTGTTTTATAACTTTTTGGTTGCTCTTCTCTGTCATCACGATGCTATACAGTGTAAACCTTAATGTTTGCATATGCGCTGGCACTTTCTGCACCAGGTTCTGAGTGCAGATTTTAGAAAATACATGGATGGAAACCTAATTAGGATCTGATGGTATCAAGGAGGAATTACTTTCCAGTTTATTTGCTTATATCAGTGACTGATGGTTGTCATTTCCTGCATTCTTGTAGAAGATTGTTCAATTATTTAACTGATGATTGGTTGACAGATGTGGGTATGAGTATTTTAAGTTAACTTACCTGCACTTTTTAATTCAACACACTTTCTTCTCAACTTAAAAAAAATGTTTCCATTTTTAACCTAATAAATGTATATTCTCCTAAATGCTTACATAGGGACTTATTTAAAGCTGTGCAAATTCCATCAGTCTAGCTCCTCAAATTGCTCAATCATGCATCTTCCTTTACCTAGTATAAAAGTGAGAGATTTGCACAAACTTTAAATTGAGAAAAGAACTGTGTGCAAAAACTTTGTGAAATATATTTCTTGCCTCCCATATTTTCCTTTGCTTGCAAATAATTTGACAAAATATAACTCTGGCAGAAATACTAGGGATAAGGAAAAAGTTATTTTCAGTACTGATGGTAGATTATTGATGTTAAGGTCACATCAGGTTTTTGGAATAATGTGCAACTTGAACATGTCTGTAGAATCACATTCCTATGTTTTAATGAATGCTCAGACCTTTCCCTTCCAATGCGGTTTGTTTTCTGTAGTTTTTCTATACTTAATTTCTATACATATCTTCTGTACGTTTTTCTTTCATTCCTTTATCTGCTAGTTCATGTGTCTGCAGAACTGGCTTGTTATTATCAAGGACTTGAAATGCTATATTTTTGATGTTACCAGTACTAAAAAAAAAATCCTCACTTTCTTTAAATTATTTTCCTTTTTTTTTTTTTTTTTTTTAACAGACTTTGCTGAACCTCTCACTCTGCCCTCAATGATGGATCCTCTTCCCTCCACTAGTGACAGCCCTGTAGGGGCCACTCCACTGGACAACTCGCCCCCTGAAGAGAGCGTCGCCATCCTCACATCAATGGGCTTTCCTCGTAATCACAGCATCCGTTCACTCAAAGCCACGGTCCGTCTTCTGCTAGCTGTTTTTATTTATTTGGTTGCTCTGCACTGACCCTTCTTCTTCCAGCTTATTAGCTTAATATTGCTTGTTTTTTAAATAAGAAAGAAAACTCTATTGTCGTATTTCAAGTGCATATTATCAAATTTTCTTATTTTAAGGGCACATACACTCATTCAGATAGATAATCTCATTTACCTGCTCAGATTAAGGGTGAAGACTTTTATCCTAAGAAATGTTTAATTCATTTTAAATAGTTTTTACAGTGTGAAACCATTCATTTTTAGCAGTTAGATATGAATACAGTGTCTTAGAATATTGCTTGTTTTTGTAGACTTTTGTCCTTTTTTCTTAGGAAATAATGGCAAAATTTAAAGTATTTTATTGAGATTTAATGTAGTAGAGCAACAAATAGTTGTGCGTAAATGTTAACTGGGTTAAAAAAAAGTGTTTTTTGGGGTGTTTCTGCCCATGAAAATCCTAATATACTTTAGCCCTTATTCTTTAAATCTTTGTAGAAACTGTTTCACTGCAATTGCTGCTGCAAGTCTTTTGGGGCATGATGACCAGCTTTGCACATCCCTGCAGCAGCAAAGTAATAACAGTAATAACAAAATAGTTATTTGAGTAAACATGTGCAGAGCTGAGCTGTCTCAGTGTGGGCAGTCACATCAGACCTGCTAAAAGAGTAGAAATTTTAGATTGGGAAGCTGATCCTTAGTTTGAATTAGTTGACCTTTCATATGAAAGTGAAAAAGTTCGACTTAAACAGGAGAAAGAATGTGGACTAATAACAGTCTAAATAGTGTGTTGAACATCTCTAAGGAATAAAGGACTAAAAGCACATCTGTAGAAGCTGTTTGGCACCATAACAAAACAAAACCAGCGCTTTGTTGAAACTTGAAGGAAAATGGGGCTAAACTTAAAAACTGAGACATAGCTTAAAGACAGGAGAAGCAGAAGGAGGGCAAGAAGTGAAGTAGCTTTTGAAAAGAGGGCAACAACAGAGCGAGGAGATGAAAAGCCAACCCTGTAAGTCATAAAAGGCTCTGGCTGCCCTACTTGTTCACTTTCCAAAGTACAGATTTGTTTGGCCCTGTGTGTCAGACTGATTAAATATGTCCGCTCTACGCGGTGTTTACAAATAGTCCTAACAGCACACCAACACCTCCTCCCCTCACCTCCATGTGGTGCAAACTTTCTGCTTGAGGGACAGGAAGTGTTTCGGGAGCTAATCTAAAAATTAGACGACTACTAAATGTGTCAAAAACATAAACAGTGTGAGAAATTATAAGCTTTGAGTTGTTCAACATTTCAAAGAGATTCCACTTCATGGACATTTATTCCTAAAGCCTTCAAATGGCATCTAGTTCTCACATTTCACGTGTCATATTTCAAACTGCCCCCCTCAGCAAAATATAGCCCAGTAAACAGTTGTTAGAAAACCAAAATAGATACTGGGCTTCTTGTTTATCATTAGCAAAGCCACAGTGTTCACTGGCAGCCATGCTGTTGCTGTTGTTAAAGTGGAGAGAAAACAAAGACTGCATATACCTCCCAAAGGAGGGAGGGAGGTATATACGACAGAGAGAGGGCTTGACAGACATATTTAGCGTTAAGGATGTTTATCTGACCCTAACAACCTCTCAGATGGGTAAACAGATGCCATCAGCCAAACCATCTCCACATACGCTCCCCAGACTCTCATTCTCCACCAGTCACACCTCTGCTGTGGATTCAGGCATCTTCAGGGAGAGTTTATCACAGATGGATGCCTCCCACCTCTGCAGTTAAAGCTTGCTCATTTATCGTCTTCATCATAAGTCCATACACCATAGCAGCGAAACTATAAGAGGAAACATTTCAAATCCTATTTTCATTCTCAAGTGCACCTTTCGATAACCAGTCATGCTACTATTTTAGATCCATGTATTTTATCTAGTGCTGTCAAAATTATCGCGTTATTAACGCGTTAACGCGAGGCCATTTTAACGGCGATAATTTTTTTAACGTGAGATTAACGCTATGTGGTTTTATGGTACAATTTTCCAAGTACATCCCCCTGCAGCCTGCGGGAAGGCGGGGCTATTTTCCCCCAGTGTATGCATTTCTCATAGGCTTCCAGAGCGGAGCTCCTCAAGGGAAAAAGACGCTCATACACTGGGTGACGCTAGTGCCTTTTCTTTAAGCCCCACCACCAACAAACAAGTTGAGTGTCTGGTAACTAGTAGCAACCTGAAATACGCTGAGAAAACAGATTACTGAGGTGAAATGGAATCTGCTACGGCACTCTTGCCGCATGTGTACGCCACAGCTCGGTATCGCGTGTGTGTGTGTGGGTGGGTGTGTCTGTGTGTGTTCTCATTTTTGTTAAGAGGCTGAAAAGTAACTTTCTAGAGCATAGAACGTCCATCTAGTGATGTCGGTCTATTGATTTTGATGTATTGATTGAAAATTGTTCATTATTATCTTGGTTAATTAACATCTAATGTTAACTCTACTAAATTTTATAGCAGTAGGGTAAAATGCTTGTCTTTGTTCAAAAGACTATTAACTGTAAAGACTGTCTTTTACATCAGCCTGTTTTCAGGGCCTTTTTTTTGGCTACATATTTGTTATTTTTTGCTACATGCCTCCCCATCTTCTTGCCATATGTTTCTATGGCATAAATCAGTATCTGTGACCTGTTTTCATTTAAAAAAAAGAACATTGGCACAAACCTAGCCTGTATGTATTTTTTTGTATGTCATCGGGAGTATTTAAATTATTTTCAATCAGGAAAAAAATGTGCGATTAAAATGCGATTAATCGCGAGTTAACTCAGGCATTGATGCGATTAATCGCGATTAAAAAATTTAATCGATTGACAGCACTAATTTTATCATATCATGGGGTAGAAAAACTCTTAAGATGTGATAAGAGTGGGGAGTACAACAAGTTTTATTTCTTTTTACAAATACAAATTATAAAACATTTTGTAACACACCTTTTAATTTATATACAGTCAAGTTCAGTCCACAGAATGTTTTTAAACTGACTCACCTTTTCTGTAATTTATTTCCTAGTATAAATTCAGCTGTTTTTTAAAGGCCTTGGGTTTCTTAGAGAGCTTAAATGAATCAAATGGCATCATGAAGGCCAAGTACCATGGCCGAGGCTACAAGAGAAGCTTTTTGTACATGTTTTCAAGGAAAAAAATAGTCTGGCATTTTCCCAAAGCTATCAATAACATAACTTTCAATTTTTACTAAGCAGGACAAGAAGGTGTTTTTTTTTTGTTAAAGAAAAGGCAAACATAATATTTATGGAAAAGTACCGTATTTTCACGACTATAAGGCGCACTTAAACGTCTTTTTTTCCCCTCAAAATGTGCGGTGCGCCCTTTGGTGCGGTGCGCCTTATGTGTGTTGTAACTGCGACTTTTGAGACCACCTCATTGAGGAGATGATGAAAGAGTGGCTGAATGTAAGGAGACCAGGTGTTTTTTTTTCCACTCATCACCATCGCTGTTAATATGTAACTCCATGCGTGCCCATCTCACAGCTGATGTGAAAAACATGGGGAAACAAATTAACGCTGTGCTCGCTGTTCAACCGCTCGACATCGGTGTGAACCGGACCCAGCAGGTGCAACAGAAGCAGCGAGTTTACATGCAAAGTCAATGGTTGACGCGCGTATAGGTGCAGCAAAAGGTCCTGCAGCGCGTTTTGAGCAGCAGGAGCGTTTAAGCATCTGCCAACGCGCTGCTGCTGCTCGAGATGGAAAAAATGAAGTTTTCCTGCTGGACGCGCCGCATCAACCAATCAGAGAAGCTGATCTGGGAGCTGACAGCGAGACAGACACAGCGCTCTGATGACATATGATATTAACACAAATGAAACGGGCTGGATGGATGAGGAGATGATGAAATCGTGGCTGAGGCAGGTCTATGTGAGGAGAACAGGTGTTTTTTTCCACGCATCACCATCGCTGTTAATCTGTGACTCCAAGCGTGCCCATCTCACAGCTGATGAGAAAAACATGGTGAATCAAATGGATGCTGTGCTCACCGTTATCCCGGGAGGTCTGACAAAGGAACTTGCGATCGATGGATGACAGACGGAGACCACAGTTTCAGGATAAGTGGAAGGCAGCGCCGGGCAAATTACGCCACCGTTTGCGGATGGATTGTAGATGCTTGGACTAACGTGTCTGCTGGCTCTGTTGTTCAAGCTTTCGCAAAAGCCGGCATTATTTCTGAGGAGCCGCGCTGCACGGAAAGTGACTCTGACAGCGAAGAATGGGAAATTGGCATGTCTGATTTAGCGCAGCTGTTTAATTCAGAAACAGAGGAGGATGACTTTGATGGATTTGATTAATACTTTGTAATAAATACATTAATAAAGCACAATCATACTCAGTTTTGCTCCCGCTCTATTTTTCTACCTGAAAACTTAATTCAACAGCAGCCTCTGGGCGGGTCTCCTCCTCTTCATCGCGGTGGCTGGCAGGTGTTTTTTCATCTAAATAATCTAAATCTTGCAGCTATATTTGCTGTGATCAGTGGGAATAAAGTAGTTTTAATATGTTTTTAAGTGAGAAAGTCCACCTGAAAACTTAATAATTGCAGTCAGTTCATCCAGATGATCTATTTCTGTCGGAGGCGCTCAGACCCCCACATACCAGCGGTGCACCGACAGCAGAAATCCCTTCATCAGCAGCCTCTAGGCCGGGCAGCCTCCAGGTTCACCGCGGCTGCTGGCAGGTGTTTTTCATCTAAATAATTTAAACTGCAGACACCAGGATACCGGCAATAAAAGCGAACAAATTCTTTCGGCAGGTTTCAGGATTTTAAGTTAATTTAGGAGTGATCACAGCGCTGTGTCATCTGCGATGTGTCTGTCTCACGGCCAGCACCCAGGTTTGATTAATAGCTACTTTGTAATAAATACATGAATAAAGCACAGTCATACTCAGTTTTGCCCCCGCTGTATTTTTAAATACGCAGTAGAGCTATTTAAAGGTAGTAGAGGACATGTACCTGTATATAAAAAACGCGCCCTATAGTCCGGTGCGCCTTATGTATGTGTTAAATACAGAAATGGGACACATAACTGAGAGTGCGCCTTTTAGTACGGTGCGCCTTATGGTCGTGAAAATACGGTAGCAAGAAAAAAAAAGCCCAATGTGGAGTTCTTCACTGGGAAAAGGGGAAAAGTGTTTATAGCTGCTGGGAAAAAGAATGGAGTTAAACACACAATGGTCCTAGGGGGAAAAAACAGAATAAAACTATAAGATGAAAATGTTTTTAATCTTGCAGTAAAACAACAACCCTAATTGTTAAACTGAAGCTGCAGTGGAAGTGTTTAGACAAAAGCATATGCCTGTATTGGAATGGCCTGGTCAGAATTACGTATATGGAAAATGATCTCTTCAGTTTAATGCAGATTTTGCTTTTCTAAAATGGCAAAAGAAAAATCAGCCACAATTTTAGTGTGGAAATTTAAAATATACAGAACAGACTTGAGCAAAATGCTTACAATCTTAATTAAATGGGGTTCTACAAATGGCTGATTAAGAGTTGATGAATACATTTGCATGCCACTTTCTTGATTTTTATTTTGTTAAAAAAATAAAATAAAACCATGCATCCTCTTCCTTCAACTCCACATATCCATGCTACTTCACACTGGTTAAGCAAAAGATTTCTAATAAGAAATGGTCTGGCTTTGTAAGAAAATATGAAAGCTACTGAAGGCTTTAAATGATTTTTTTCCCAAACTCAACACAAAAACTCTAGTCTTTATTTTCATTGCACAGTCATGCAGTGTACACCAGCTCAACGAAATTGGGGCACAGCTCTCTCCTCAGTGCACAGTCTTGCATAAATTTCAAAATAAATAACTAAACAAGGCATGCATTTACCAAAATAACACTTATGGAAGCTACTACAAATGTTTGCAATCTGGCAGCGTTTTGCAGCTGCATCTTATTTCACTTTTTCTATACTGCAAAAAAAATCTATTTGAACAATTTGCCTGTTTCCAGTAAGGTTTGCATTCTTTTATGATTTTCTAGAATAACAATCTTGAACGAGCGCTTGACTGGATCTTCACCCACCCAGAGGATGAAGAGAGCGATGCCCTGTCAGATATGGCAGACACAGAGCCCAATGACAACGCATTTTCCAACACCAACTCGCATAGCGACTCCACATTGTCTCCAGACAGAGAAACATCAGGCCCAAGAGTCAAAGATGGACCAGGACGTAAGTCTCTCATATTTCTGAGGTTGCCTCCTTTTTTTCTTTTCATGGAATTTTGTTTAATTATATTTAATTCTATTTTATTTTTAAAATTTTATTGAAATTCAATTCAAAGAATTGCAGCCTGATACTGGGCAGGATGCAATCTATGCAACAAGTCCAGTCATTACTTTACCTTGTTTCTAAATAATCCACCATCAAATGTCAGTTGTATATCATGTCAGTTATATAGCATTATAACAAAGTGGGAGAAATTGGGAACAAAATTGGGTGGAAAACCCCCCCACTAGTTTTTCTGCAAACTCAGTCAGTGGCTGTAGAACAGCTCCAAATGCAGTACAGTATATGGACTTCCAAAAATTCACAACGAAGGAACACCCGTAATATCGTAACCCTGGATAGGAAGCGACATGTCCTCAAACTTGGAAACAAAGTCCAGTGGATTGTTTTTTTTTTACTTTTTTGAAAGGAAATCCCAGAAAATAAAACATCAAGACTTTTAGACTTTCTTCGAATTTCAGAACAAAAGATTTAGAAAAAAAACTGTAAACCATGCAAATGTATGATACTTTAAAAGTAAAACGCTAAGTGCGTCCACAAACGCTACAAAATCCAGGGCATAACTAAGTAAAGAAAGCAGGTTTTCTATTTTTGAAACAACAATCTGAGGTATTCATTGGACATTCATGCATGAGCCTCTATTCTGCCTCTCCTGCCTGTATCTACGAAACATGCGCATGCGTACTGCAGTGGAACTCAAAGAATGACACACACACAGACACACACAGACACACAGAGCCACACACACAGGATGGAGGAGGAGACAGGAGCAGAGCGCCTTATCTTCAGAGATTTTGAAACTTGTTGAATCCTCTGATAAAAAGTACGTGTTCAAATTTCGGTTTTTGGCCATAGAGAGCTCATGTGGCCAAGACTAGCCATTTGTTTTACATAGCCAAACACTCATTAAAACAAGCAACTGCAGTCAATTTTTTGAAATAAAAATGAGAAAAATATATCAGCTTTAACTTTATTGGTGCCTTTAATTTCCAGATAGTTAAATCTGATGAGTGCCACTAAGATATTCTCATTAGAGAACAGTAGCCAAACTTAGATATTGTATTTTCATGGCCTAATTTACCAGACAGGATGTTTACATAAATCTGTTTTAAGGCTTTTTTGCACAGATAAGATTTTTTAGGTATGGAGGAACAGCTCTCCCATATATAAAAATAAATACATAGATAAATACATGCTCAATAAATAAATAAGCATTCAATTAATTACCCCCAAAAATACAATGAATAAATATGTAGGTAGAAATTAAATTATACAGTGAGACATAAATGTATATATATCTCTTAATTAGCTTCTTTATTTTTTTTTTACCTTTTCTGTAAACAGTTTCATTTGTTACTTGGATCGACTGTTTAATTGAGGTCTGAAGAAGTTTTCTCTAAGGGAAACCCTAAAGAAATCAGATGCCTTTTGTAGGGTTTTGTTTTCCCTAGAGATGTCCATTAACTGCAAACTCATAGCCATGTCTCGATGTGTAGAACACTACACAGTACCTTTCATTTGGTTCTAATAACAGCAGATTGTTTACTAGTTTGTCTACTAGTAAATACTTTAGTTTTTTTTATTATGCTGATCATAAAACAATTTTTACACTCTGTTATGTCATTGGCTGATCTTTAATAAATATTTTAACCAGTGTGTCAGACTCATTTTGAATTGATATTAGGTTGGTAAAACGTTAAGTAGCTTCTGATGTAGTTAAGCTACTGTTAACACATTAGTGTAACTTAGCTTGCTATAATTCTTTAGGTGGTAGCTTTGGTGTAGTGAAGCTTAATTTATTGTTGAGTAACTGATAGCTTAGCTCACTACACTGGACAAGTAGCTAGCCCAACACTGAGTGAGAGTTCCTATGCCAGGATGCTATGATTAAATCTGCTGTTTTCCTCCGTTAACTTGCATATATCCTCTTAGTCTGTGAATAATCAATGCATGCCAATCATCTGCCCACATTAATGCTCCTCAGCCCAACCTTACAGACCAGCTCCTCACCTTATCATCATCTCAATACATTTTTTCACAAGCATAGCTTGGCCCCTCAGTTCCAGTGAAAAGGAAAAGTTTGGACGATTTGGAACCTCTCTTACCTTTATTCTGTGGCAGTATAATGCACACGTATCAAACAGAAGAATTGAGAGTGTTTTTGTGGAAACAATGTCTGATACCTAGAGCTTGTGGATGTGTGAGTGAATGTGAATGGCTCAATGCATTGTAAAGGAATTTGGAATCCAAGTAAATCTGACATTGATCTCAAAATGCCTTTACTTTTTGACATTATGGAACTGTTCCATGTTAGTTTGTTTCTTATCTTGTTTTTGGCTTTTCTTCCCTCAAGGTTATGAGCTCTTTGCCTTTATCAGCCACATGGGAGCCTCCACCATGTCTGGACATTATGTTTGTCACATCAAAAAAGAGGGAAGGTGAGTTATAGCGGGAGCTTGCATCAAAAAAAGAACATACATTCCATTTTAAACAATTTGATACTATAATTCACTCTTTTTGCTTTAGCAACAAACCTTTATTTTGTAATCCCTCTACCCGTTGTTGCAGAATGGCTCTAAAGCGAGATTGTGTATAATTGACCCTTCGTTTTTCCTGTTCATTCAGGTGGGTAATCTACAACGACCACAAGGTTTGTTTGTCAGAACGACCTCCAAAAGACTTGGGCTACGTCTACTTTTACCGCCGTCTTTCGAGCAGTTAAAGCAACTGCCTCCCTGCAACCTTTAAATACCTTCAGTCTTTTACCTCCAAAGACTGGCAGACACCTGCAACGACAGCGGAAACGATGGAAGAAACCTCACAGATCAGCGTCTTGCCTTATCATCATCATCATCTCACACAGGAATGACCAGGAGTACAGGTCCCAAAAGGACAGCGGTGGGCTTTTTTTGTGCATTTATGTTTATGCTTTAAATGTAGATTTTATTATGTTAAAAGAAGGGAAAATGTGTAGGTACACAGGGATGCGTGCAATTTTTAATTCTGGAGTTCTCTGGAAACAAAATGAAGCAACATATCAGATCAGGCTTTTCCTCCTCTCTGCTGCTATGTCGTACTTTCAGAGCGCTACATTTTATAAATGTGTGCTGAGAGGGCAGTGCTTCACTACCAGCCCATAAATGCTCAGAACCTGTATCAAAAGATTAGTTATCATTGTACCGCTTGTGGCTTTGCATTTTGTTTTAAAATAAAATTGGTGTTTTGTCTTTGGGGTCACTTTGGATGTTAAGAAGAAATCCCCCCAAAAACACAGTTTAAGTTCCTAAATGTAAAAAAAAAAAAAAAAAAAAAAATACCAGAAAGGTTTGTGTTACTCCAACTGTAAATATACAGTATAACTGAAAACTTCCCCAGAAAACTGCAAACAAATTGTGGTTTTCACTTTCACTAACAAATCTGTCTCTCCTGTGGTGACATATAAAAACTAATTATCCAAAAGCACTTTTAAATATAAAGCGTGTTATATTCTGCACTTAATGCAGATGAAGTGGAGTAACATGTCTGTTCACCGATATATTCTAGTGAATGTGAAATCTTAAATTTTAGTTAAATAACTTCTTATACCGCAGCAGTATTGACTGGGGAGTCGTGGGTGAGCGGTTAGGGTGTCAGACTTGGATCCCAAAGGTTACCGGTTCGACTCCTGACCCGCCAGGTTGGTGGGGGGAGTAATTAACCAGCGCTCTCCCCCATCCTCCTCCATGACTGAGGTACCCTGAGCATGGTACCGTCCCGCCACACTGCTCCCTTGGGGCGCCATTGAGGGCTGCCCCCTTGCACGGGTGAGGCATAAATGCAATTTCATGGTGTGCAGTGTTCACTTGTGTGTGCTGTGTCACAATGACAATGGGAGTTGGAGGAGTTTCCCAAAGGGCTTTCACTTCACTTTCACTTTCACAGTATTTCATTTCAAATGACTGACTATAGCATGTGTTAATTTATTTAAGTTAGTGTTAGGTCCGTGCTTCTACAAGAGTTCTTTTTGTGACCTTAGTAAGCTTTTTTTTCTTTTTTTTTTGCCCAAATTGCAAAATTTTTGCTTTCTCTGCAAAATTGAACTCAGCTGCACCTGCTGCAGTTTGGTTCTTTCATCACGCTGACAGATTCAGACTGTGACCCAAAAAGGTGAAATGAATGTTTCGTTCACTTGTTGCCACCTTTCAGGATTCTTTCTTCATATTTTTTTGGAATACTTGTCTGGAGCAATATGCACTAAAACTGAACGGCAGAGCTGATCCGAAAGCTGCATACTGATCTGTATTATCTGCTGTTAAGCACTGCACATGCTTGTGCATTGCAGAATGTAAAAACTTTATGGTGCTTATTGTGAAACAGAACCTGCTTTCTAAAACCCACTAACCTATAAAAAATCATTCAATCTACTGTTTTTTTTTTTTTGTTTTTTTTTTTAAATCTCATTAGGATGCATTCAATATTCAGGATGCATTGAGGGCTGTTCTTTTGGTTTCTGTCAATCATATCAAACCTGGTGCTCAGATCGCTTGTTTTTCATTTCATAGTTTGCTATGGGTGAGTTACTTGTATAAACCAAGAGGTCAAAGAATGTTAACTTTACTTTATCAGTTTCGAGTGATTTTATTTTAATGGAAGAGAAAAAACTGGTTTATCTCCCCTCCCCCACTTGTTGCAGCATCCTGACTGCCATTGCAGTTTCAGCTTTAGTGTAAAATGAATATAAAGCAACCATTACTTTTTTTTTTTTGGCAAGCTAATATCAGCTTGTTTTACTTAGAAGACTCTTTAAAGAGCAGAACAGCAGGATGGTTTAATATTCCACATTTGGCAACTACTACTGTATTTAGTGATCACTTTTTTTTAATCAATATTCTTATGTTAGCAGGAGCAGGAATAATTGTATTTTTTTTCTTTATCTTAAGAAAAAAAAATCATTATTTTACATTAAGTTTTTTTTGGGTTGTTTTTAACCCAGTGAATCTGTGCTATTGGTTGCCAATTAGTTAACTGGAATGGAACTGGTTTTAGTGGATGCATCTCAACAGAAGACAATGCCAGATAGTGGTGGCAGTTATTTTGTCCATTGAAATGTTATGTGGTAACCCAGTGGAACTGGATGGGTGACATCTTTATATTCTTTTTAGAATTTAAAGTCGAAATAATAATAATAATAAAAAACAATGAATAAAACTGGTAAGGACAGTATATTGCGTCAGTATGCTCCTCTTTTTTGACAAACTAGTAAAGAATTAATACTTGACCTGTAATCTGTTACAATTATTTTTTTTCCACCCCGAGAGTGAGAAGCAGAAATGCTTCGGAACCACTGCAGTAATTCACTTTCAACTTTTCTTTTTAAAGAGGACCTCTGTGGTTTCAAAAGTTTTTTTTGTCCATCAAACATCAAGTCCAGCTGTTAATTGCTGACATGTTAGTTTCCATGATAAAACAGATACTAACTAATCAATGTTAAGTTATTTATAATAAAAATCCATAAACCATTAAAGCTGGTAACTGTAATATGATAAAGTTATGACAAAAAGCAGCAAAATGGCAAAATATGGATTCATTTCTAATCATATTTTAGCCAACTAGTTAAAATGATAAACCTTATGTTCCACTGTGCTCCTCTTTAACAACACCGTGCCTAAATCCTGACTCAAATTTCATCTTCTCGATTAACGGCTGCTGTGTTTCCTGTATTTGCCGCAGGAAATATTACTAAAAATCTCTATGCAAGTCCTGCGTTTTTTTGCTGCTCATCATCAGCTGATGCCTGATGAGGTGTTTGTCTGGCTTTGCTGCAGTCTGTTCTAAAAATGTCCACGTCTGTAAATTTTTTGTCATTTTGCTGGTCCTTCTTTTTCACGGGCCTTCCTGGTTAGACATTTTCTTTTGGGAGATCTTGTTTCGTTTCAGCTTTCCCTCTGCTCAGTCTGTTTTAGTCTTTTTTCAATTTGTTACAAAAAAAAGTTTCACATTCAGCATGTGCACTACATGTAGTTATTTGGCTTGTACAATGGTACATTTGCAGGTTTTACTCTTTTTCATTTGCCTAAATGTCAAACATGTTCTACCCTTTTTTTTTTCTCTCTGCTGCCTTTTTTTTCAAAAAGATTTGTGCCATTTCTTTAGTTCTCAATAGTTTTTCAGATGGGATTGTTTTAGGTTGACTTTTGTAATCTAGCCTTTAATTCTAATATGCCTTCAATGTACGTAAATACTGAACAGTATATCTAGTGGCACTGTTTACTTTATGTTTGGGTAATTTAATAAACACATTTGTTGAAACATGTTATATTTTATTTTTTTTTTTTATAAACCTGCAATTTCTCATCTGAGGATTTTCTTTCATTGTTTTAATAAAGACAAGGAAGTTTTAAAAGAAACCACATTTTACACAGAGTGTAATTTGAGTTAGAAAAGAATCAAATCCACATAAAAAATGCAGAGTATTACAAAAAAACCAACAACAAAAAAAAAAAACAACAAAAAACAATGCCTTAATTAAAATAAAACAAATTTTGACTTTTTAATCAGACACCAGGGTAGTGGTTAAAGTACTAGAGAACGCTCAGGACTCTGGTAGCTGCATATTGAAGGAGCTGCTGCTGCCGCCTGATATCTTTTATTAAAACCTGTAGGTGCATGCACCAGTACATTAATTTTAGCTTTTCTTTTTTTTAAGATACCCTTTATCCTAGCACTTTTTTTATATCAATAAACTTGAATTTTGTTATTGAAACTTATACAAGTCAGTGTAAGCAGCAAGGATTTTTTTGCTTGGTCTGTTGTCATGGGCTTGTCATGCAGTCATTCAGATTCCTGTTTCTAACCTCAAATCCTGAATTCAGACCCATAAACTAATGAATGCTTTTGGACACACTAGCTCAGTGATTGCAGGATACTATGGTCAAGTGGAAGCAATGAAATTTAAAGTTGTACATCATCAGCATAGGCAGTGGAGTCTCCCAAAGAAAGACACACAAGCAGAGAATATGTAACAATAGTTTATTTTAAAAGATCACTTCCATAACTTCTTAATTTAAAGTTGCTAAAGCTTTTCTTTTGATTATACAAGTCGAGTAATAAGAATTAGATAATGTGACTCAATAAATATTTGGACGTATAGAAAGTATATCAATTCTAGTTTCATTCATCAAAATATAGTTTTATTCATTCATGTGGGATGCTTCTATCAAATTAGCTAAAATAGCTAATAGTTTCTATACATTTTGCCATAAACAAAAAAACAACTGTAAACAGTGGGGATTAATGATATTCTTGAGCCCCGACCTATAAGCAGCTTTAAAAAGTGTTTTAAATGCTATAAAGTTACGCAGCAACAACGCCAGCATATATATTATTACATCTGCAAGCATCCAAATGTGTTCTAACCATTTTTGGAGACATGAAATACCACAGAGTCTTAAAAAAAAAAATCAAAGAAAATGTATAATGTAATAAAAAAAATCTTTTTGGATTCAATCTATTTTTTTGTCAATTTGTTTTTAAAGTAACCAGTCTTGTAAGAAGTTTTGCGCTTTAAATGAAAACAATTATTATAAGGTATTTGAAAGTACTATTTTTAAGTCAAATTGTATTCCAGAAAAAAAGGGTTATAGTTTTAAATATAAGCAGCTATTTTAAATAGTTTCAGTGAATTGGTTAGAAATATTTTACATTTAGAACAATTACATTCCCTATAACCATCCTACTGCTGAATCCCTGCCTTTACTTTTTCAAACATTGGGTTTAAAATGTTCCTTTCTTCTCAACTGATACACTAATGTTAA
Source organism: Cyprinodon tularosa (assembly GCF_016077235.1). NCBI lineage: Eukaryota > Metazoa > Chordata > Actinopteri > Cyprinodontiformes > Cyprinodontidae > Cyprinodon > Cyprinodon tularosa. The sequence continues at coordinate 657,215 of NW_024039585.1, read as the reverse complement.
ATTTGATTTGCTCTTGAGTTTTTACATGAGCATTCCAACTTCGAAATGTCATCCGTATACATCAGGCATAGGCACTACTGCTACAACATTAACACAAATACAACCCAAATGTTGCAGCAATGAAACAATAACATGTGGAACTTATGCTACACCATGCATAAAGGGTTCAAGTGGCTCCAACAGCTGACGTATGACTTCTGTTAAGGTCAAATTCAGTCAGTAGTTATTTTTTAGCACTTGGGCTCAATCATATACTGCATACAGGCAATAAGTAGGAAAAAAAAGGAGAAAATCAGCAACAAAAAAACAGAAACTGACATCAGTTCAATAGTGAATTACACCCTTTGTCCCCAAAAAGCTTGCACTATACAAAATGGGGGCAGCTAATAAACAACATGCAAACTTCATATACCGTAAAGAAAATAAGAGTTTTAGTTATGCTAGCAAACATAGCAAGATAGGAAAATGTCAGTGAAAACTAAATAGCAAGTGGTAAACACAACCACTTCCAGCTTTTTATCAGTATTATAATTTAAAAGAGAAGGTGATCTCTATGATCACTACCATATTTAATATTTTTTAAATAAAGCTGAATTGTTTTCTTTATTCTCATTGTTTTTTTGGTCCCAAATGCACCCTGCACAGTTTATCTTTTATGCCACAAACCATACCTTGTGTTTAATAAATACTAAATATATAAATATTGTTTTAATGATAAGGTTGCAGTACACTGTAGAAATATTGAAAGGGAACCTCCTCATGTGTTGAAGATGTTTTTTATATATATATATTAGTGATAGCAAAAGTGAGGATTTACATGCATTAAAATGAAGTATAATTCTGTGCCATAACTAACATGCTATCAGCCTGATGATTTCCCTCAGGAGCATGCGCTATGCTACTTCAGTTCACCTGAGAACATAGTTAGTTTTTACAAACTTAATTTACAGGATCAAAAAGTGAAAACCTAGAAAGAAAAAAAAACAAAAAGAAATTTAGAACAGATCTGAAAACCAACAAAAACACTATAGACCTCATGTTTTCAACAGTTTTTGTCAACAAATATGACAAACAGAAACAGGTAGTGGTTATAAAATAATTATAAAGAAAATGGTTTCCCTTTGCATAAAGTAACTAAAAGTTATTAAATATCAGACATGGTATGAAGGTGGACAGAGGACTGTCTAGAACTCTATTCTCTGTTCAACAACCATAATGTTAGTTGATGCATGTTGATAGAATCACCAGTGAAAACATTTCATTTGAGTGCTGGAAGTGTATACTTTCTTTTTTTATATACAATATATCCAGATAAAAAAGGCAACTAAAGCTAGCCAATGACATCTGTGATCCTTTTGGATAATTTCCCAGGGAGAATTTGCAACATGAACCTTTCTCTTCACGTGCACATCCCTAGACCTGTATATTTTATAGTAAGGTAACTTACAAGTTCATATATTAAAATAAATAATAGTAATAAAAAAAAAACAATAGAATTAATTTAAAGAATCATTTTCTCTGTGTATAAACCATTAGCTCTTTTGACAAAATGGTCCAAAGGCTGGAAGTGTCGTTTTGATTCATAAGCAGGCTGTACCAAACTTATCTAATAAAGCAATAGGTAAATTTATCTCATGATGAATTGAATGAATGAAGGAAGAGAGGCTCTAAATAAAGCAAATGTGTAACATTTCAGGCTGTTTAGGAGAATTCAGTGAGAATAATTCAGTTTGTGGATGATTTTAGAAGCAAAAGAAAGTTGCATGAAACAGCGATAAAAAGAAAACTAATAACAGTAGTACATGTATATAGTTTTGTAGTGCACTAGTAACTGCTAATGATCTTCTTAACTGCTGCAGTTAGTAGGTAACCTTAATGTAGAAACAAACACTAGATGATCTAAAATAAACCAGACACCTGTCACAATAGTAATAACCTGTGTTAACAGAACTGGCATTTAGAAACCTAGCAGTTAGCGTGCTCCCAAAAAAAGACTGCTGCAATACCTGTGTCAAGTACAGTATAAAACATGCAACATTAAATCCAAAGGCTTCAAAACCTTTGAGTTTTATTTGATATGAATCCAGATAGGGAGAGAGAAGTTTAGCATTATCCAACTATAGTGATTTCCTCATTAAAAAAACTAAACAAAAACAACCTTTGTTGGCCCATGAACATTTTGTAATAGATATATTTTTTTCTTTTTGCATGAAATCTGAATGGTCTTTAAGTGGTAATGACAACAGTGGCTTACAAAAATATTCATACTTCTTGAAAAGTACATTATAACCACAAAGTTCACTGAATTTAATGTTGATTTTATAACACAACGCATAGTATTGTTGGTGAAGAATAATAAACAGAACATGTGGTTTTATTTCTCCACAAATTCAGATCACAAAAAAAGGCACGAAGCCTTCAGTACACTGTACCTGAAATAATCCAGTGCAACCAGTTTGCTTGCAAAGTTACCAAATCACTAAATAGCGTTCACCTGCTCTGTGTAGGCCTTTAAGATCAGGGGTGAGGTAAAAATATACAAAGCAGGCTTAGGTTATCAATACGTTTAGAACATCTTGTGGAGCCCTGCTCATTACATCATCCAAAAAGTGAAAGAGTTTGGCAGAACTGCAAAGCTACCAAGGAATGGTAATCTACCTAATGGGCCAAATAAGAAGAGCATTAGCATTAGAAGCAGCAATCATAAGCAACCCTTATGACTCTAGAGGAGCAACAGAGATTCCTTGCTCAGGTTGGAGAGTCTGTTACTGCCAAATATTAGTGATGCCCTCAATCTGGCCCATACTGAGGAGTTTCAACAATGAAAGTCACACTGAAAGAAAGACACAGGAAGTCACATGTTGAGAGCAATTGAAAAATCTGGAGGAAGATGTTCAACATGCAATAAAACCCCAATACTTTTAAACTAATCCTGCTAAAAAAAAAAGCAGCTGTTAGCATCAGGATATGAGGAGGTTTCTACGGAGTGAATAGGACCTTAATACAAGGCAATCCTAAAATAGATCATGGTAAAAATACCACAACAGCTACAGTGGACTGGGTTTACACAGTTCTGCACCAGAATGGCCTAGTTAAAGACCAAACCCAACTCTTGCAAGACTTAAAGTTGCTTTTTACAGATGCTCTTCATTCAACCTGGCTGATCCTGAGCTATTTTGCTAAGGAAAATTGTAAGAAAGCTCAATCTCTAGCAAATATTAAGCTGGCAAAAAGAAAATGCTAAAAGATGGTTACACATAGAAACCTGGTTGACTTCGGGGCACTGGGAACACATTCTAGTTACTATTTTCTGATTTAATAAAATAAAAAGGACATAAATACATGTTTTTATGGTGCAACATATAATTCCAATAAAACACAATCAAAGTTGCAGCTGCAATGCGACAGATATGAAGACCTCTGCAAACAAAGACAAAAACGAGCTGAAAACTGTTAGAAGAAAAATGTGTACAGCTGTGAATTCTGTGTGTGCAGCTGCAGCCGCATATGCAATGCCATATGACAGAGTGTCAATGCTGCACTTCACCTGGTTCATGTTTGTTCTCGCTCAGCCGCCTGATAAAACACTCCTTCTAACACAAAGTGTGTCATCCCAGCTGCACTGTTTGGAAGATGAATGGTTCTGGTGCTGGTCTCTGGTCCCCGCTGATAGCATTCATTCAAAACACAGAATCAACACTTCCCTTTGGTCCACTGAGGCAGATGGGGACAAACATGAAACATGACCTTTTGCATAGAAGCTGACAAAAAAAACAAAAAGCTTTCTGCAGCACACCCAGACTGTGGACATGGCTGATAGACACTAAAGTGAGCAGTTCAGTCTACTGCACGGCAAACTGCATGAAGCTCACCTTACTTCCGAAATATGCTGACTAAAATATAAAAAATAAAAAACACATTTATAGAAAATACTCTGAGGTGCTGAAAAGCATTTTATCATAAGCAGGAGCTTCACTTCATTGTTTAATATTTATTAGGTAGTATGAATAACATTAACTCATTCATAATATCATTTTTTTCTTTTTGTGGATGCATATTAATGTAAAAGCAAACAAACAAATCTGTGCAACAGTTTAAGCAGTGCTCCATAAATATTGCATGTCGGCTGAGGGTAAATGATTAAATGAAATGAATGAGCCTCACTGCTGGTGGGGGAGCAGCAGAGATACAAATGACTGAATTAAATAAATTCATCAAGCTGCTGTCTCAGTCCTTGGCCTGTGAATGCACCTCTTTTCATCTGATGTAAATATGCGCTCTAAAAATGAATACAGTCAGCATAAATAGGAATTAGGCTTTTCTTTGTTGGGGCTTCTGAGAAGAGATATATTTTTAGAAATATAATCACTTTTCCCTCTGAGAGAAGTTCAAAAACACTATTTAAATAATCATTAACCCGCTCATTGTGCACATTCCTGTAGCCAGTCAGCATTAAGGAAAGAAATATTACACACAAACTGCATAAATATAGAAACAACCAAACTAATATTAGCTGATTGGAAATCTCACTGGTTATAAGATCAGCTTTTGGCTAGGTAATCTTAATCTGGTCTGAAAATGGCTTAGATATATTTTCTTCCTTGTTGCCGTAAAAATATTGTAAATAAATAAGGTTGGACACATGCATCCTAGTAAGGCTTTACAACTGCGCATTCCACTCAGAGTAAGTTATCTAAAAGTGCAAAGGGAAAACTTCTATAAGTCTTTTGGATCTATCGGTTTCTAGTAATTATTATTATTTTATTTATTTATTTTTTTTGCAGAACATTATGTCACAATTGACAGAGGTTAAGCTGAAGCCAGGAAGACAAACTGAAGCTCCGGGTTACAGGGTGCAGCCTTTATTGTTCCCTGACTGGATCCATCTGTCAGATAGAGATACAGACAGTCCTGAGTCAACAGTTCTTCCACTGAAAAAGCCTCTTCTTCTCTGCTGCAAATGGCTTGTGAGGGTTGCTCTGAGGGAGTCTTAAATCTGACTGTCACTCCTGGCTCACCTCAGTTCCACTGCATGAGTCAGTTTTTAATTGATGCGTCCTCTAAGGCATTGCTCGTACAATCTTTGCCCGTCCTTGTGCTCTTTAGGGAAATCACAAATTGCAGTGCAAATTCCATCACTAAGCAGTCTATTCAAATCCTTGGAAGAGCCGGCCCTCTGAACTGCTCAGAAGAAATTTAGAGCAGGAAAAATAATTTGACCTTTTTAGTTAATTTTGAAGTGTAGAAACTGAACACATGCTTGGGTGTTGACTCAAACACATGCACTTTGGGCTTTTGGCTATTGGTTGGATATCAAAGGATAAAAGATGGAGCGTACCCAAACATCGCTTCCATTGATTTCTCAAATGTCCAAGTTAAAGGCCCGCATCAGGAGATCCAGGTCGCCAATGTTTGCAGCCTGAAAGAGTTCAGGTTGGTCCATCATGGATAAAGCTATCCTCAGAGCTGCCCAGATGTTACCAGACATCACATGATTGGACTGCTGGCCACTCTGGCTCTTCCTCTGGAGACTTAAAGCTGTCAGGAAGTTACTGGCTGCCTCCCTGGGGAAACAAAAGGGATATATTACGTTTGACAGGCTAGATTGTAATAGCTCCAGCATGATTATGCAACTGTCTTGTTACATATTTTGAACAAATTATAAATAAATGTCACGTTGTCATAAATTACAAAGATTGTCATTTATTTTTGTGATTTTATGTGAAAGGACAAGTAAGTACACAATAGTGAGGTGTAAATAAAATTAGGTACAAATACAAATAAAATGTTTTGTGTACCTCTGCATTCAGACCTCTTTTCTTTGATACCCCAAAATGCAACCTATCAACTGTCTCTGCTGGAATGCATTTTGGGGTATCAGAGGAAACTTGCTAACACCAGATTCAACATTAGCTCTTCATTTTCATGATGATATTTTTTTTTTTAGTAATGTTCTCTAAAAAAAACTTTCCTGTAAAACTTGGGTTACTGTTAGGTGAAATACTAACACCATGAAAACTATGAAATAATGCATATTCTTTATAGGTTCAATATTATTCTACATTTGAAAATAAAAAAAATATTAACAGTGAGGCCCCCAGAGCATGTTTTTGTCATTTGTGCAGGAAATTTCCTGTCAGATTAGACAGACAGTATGGCCCAAAAAACTCCATATTTATTCCTATTCTTAGCGGGCTGTTTCAGCTTTCCATGCCCCCATCTTCCTGAAGGCTGTGAACCCAAAACCCGCAACCATGACAACCAGTCAGAGTTTCTAAAGATAGCAGCTAGGTGCATGGAATAATAGATGAAGGCCATAACTAGACCGATGGGATGCTATAGAACACTCTGGACAGCCTATTTCCCCTTATGATATCATAAGAGGAAAGCTTTACAAACAGATGATTTTTAACACACGTTAGCTAATAGGTGGAGAAAGGCAATTATAGAGGTGACAGGACTTTTACAAAATGTTTATAATGTGAATTTTGTATATGGGCCCATTAAAGCAGTGCTAGTAAGCTTCAAACACCTCATTCAGCAATGCTAAAGCTATAATCTATTACACAGTCTGACAGCATGGCTCAACAGCAAACCTACTAAGACTGCCAACCTTAACTGACAGTCCAGACGAACATTTATCTGGGGTCCGTTTCACGAACAGCTTTACTGAAAACTCTAAGTTGTCTAAACCTAAAAACAGGGAAACTCTGACTTTTCCATTTCACAAAGAGAGTTTCCTCAACCTTTATTTCAGTCACCGTTGTAACATTCTCCCCAGAGCTAACCTAGACTGTAGCAGGTTTTCTTCAGTAAACTCTGTCTCTGCTCTTCTTACAGACAATCAAGCTGTTTTATTTCCAGAAATAGTCACATTTTTTGTGCATAGAAAAAAAAAAAAAAAAAATCCTAATTTGTTATGCCTACTTCATGAAACGGACTGTCAACATAAAACTGTCAGTTGTGCAGAACTCAAACCTGCCCCTCATGGCACAGTTGAAATAAAAGACTCATTGTTTAAAAAAAAAAACAAAAAAAATCATTAGAAATTTTCAATAAGATGGTGCATTGTTCAGTTGATAGCAAACTTTTTGTCCAAATGCAAAATGCTTTGTCTAGTAGAAAACTAATACTGTTCATCACCCAAACACACTATCTTCACAATATAACATGGCAGAGGCGGCATCATGTTTTTTTTAAAAGATGGTCGAAATCACCCTAGGCATGGATAGCCTACAACAACTCCCGATGCTGTAACTAAAGCAATAGATAATTTAATACATAAAAGCAACATTAAAAGAAAGTTACGGATTTGATTTATGATGTGACAAAAGTTTAAGGATATTAGTATTTCAGCTTTTTTCTCCAAGTGTGAGTCTCTATAGCTCTCTATTTATGTTTTATGTCTCTGGGGAGTTCTCATTTCAAAGCTTTACTTAACTCTGTCCTCACAAAATGCCAATATTACACTCACCGGCCACTTTATTAGGTACACCTGTCCAACTGCTCGTTAACCCTTAATTTCTAAGCAGCCAATTAACATGGCGGCAACTCAGTGCATTTAGGCATGTAGACATGGTCAAGACAATCTCCTGCAGTTCAAACCGAGCATCAGTATGGGCAGAGGCGATTCTAGAGTCTGTGGGGGCCCCAAGCAAAAAAATCCTAGGGGGCCCTACTGACCAGTGTTCATCACCGTTATGTTAGGTTATAAATAATCTGACACCAATGAAAAATGTATTAAATAAAACCTTTTTTTATTCCAAATGTTCTAAACATGAACAACCTTGTTATTTTGGAAAATATAAAAGAATAAAAGTAAAAAATAAACTAATAAATTAAAATAAATGTATAATAAAATAAAAAAAACCAGTAAATTACTTTAAAAACCCAATATAAACTTTATACAAAATATAAAGTATAGTAAGTGTAGTGAAATTATTGGGGTCCTATACTGCTTCCAGAATTGCTGCTTACGGGCCTTGGCTTGTGCAAATGCAGACACTGAGGCCCCGTCCACACGAAGTCAAACCCTGGCCTAAACGCACTAATTTTTCACCAAACCAGCCTCTCATCCATACGAAGCCGGCGTTTCGGGGGTCTGTAAACGATCTTTTTTTTTATTAAGCCTTCAGAGTGGAAAGATTTTGAAACGCCGTTTTCGCGTTTCCATCTTTAAGCTCTAACCGCTTTTTTTTTTTTTTTTTTTTACACGCATGCGTCATAGCATTGCCTCTAAACACGCATGCGCGACACAGTATCACAACAACAATGGCGCCGTACTGTGTTGAATGGTTGCTGCTAATGCTACTCACCCTGCTGTCGGGCTTACAACAGAATCTTCTTCTTCTGGAATATCTCCAGGAAGAACAGAGCAATATAGATGACATAGTTCAGCACCTGAATTTGACTGAACCACGAAAATGGACCCGCAGGGCAACCATGTATAAATATTAGTGCGCATGCCCAACATTTCGTCGCCTATTTTTGCTTTGGAAACACAGCGCCAAAGGCCTGGCATACATTTTGCAGCGTTTTCATGCATCTGTGTGGACGATCACATTTATTTTACGTCTCCGTCTTTACGACAAACGTTCTGGAAAATATTAGCGTTTCGTGTTCGTTTTGACTTCGTGTGGACGGGGCCTAAGTCCTCCAGATCCAAAGACCTTCGCACGCTATACTCTATAGAAATAAACGCCAGTCCTGAAAGTCTCTCTTGAGACATGGAAAATTAATAATTTTCCTTCAGCTTAGTTACATAATTGCTTTCCAATTTACTGAACGATAGGCCTACAACGTCACCCATTCGCTAGGCTACGTTCATTTTCATTAAAGGCACACTATGCAACATTTTTCAGTTAATTAATGTGTTCCATAACGTTATGGATGATTAAATGATTCATTTCAGGTTGAACAAAGGTATTCTCGGCCGCCCTGGTGGTCTGTGGGGGAAATACTGCACTTGCAATTGCAGGAGCACCGACTCGCACCCACAGGCTCAGAAGTCTCGTGAGAGTCAGTCTTGCTTTACGGCAAGAACTGCTACACGCCCCCAGTTAAAAGCATTCTCGTTGCTAGCACAGTGGCGATCTTTGTGCAGTTATGCTACGTTCACATCGGACGCAGCAAAATCGGGTCTGCTGCTTCAATTTTGCTGCTTGTACCAGTTAGTTCTGACGCGCGGCTGAAGCAGCTTTGCTGCTCTGGCTGCGCGGTGCAAAAGTGTGTCTGACGCGCTTTGGGTGGAGCTTCACTATCCTTTCTCTGCCTTGCAGCTATATTTGCTGTGATCAGTGGGAATAAAGTAGTTTTAATATGTGTTTAAGTGAGAAAATACACCGGAGCCGCTCAGACCCCCACATACCAGCGGTGCGCCGACAGTAGGAATCCCTTCATCAGCAGCCTCTGGCCTGGTCGCCTCCTCGCGGTTCACCAAGGCAGCTGGTAGGTGTTTTTCATCTAAATAATCCAAACTGCATATTCTGCCGGCAGATTTCTGCATTTTAAGTTAATTTAGGCGTCAATAAACTGTTTAAGAGGAGTGATCATCAGCGCTGTGTCTCTCTCCCTGCGTCAGATGCTTAAACGCGCCCGATGCGCTGCTTCAGCTGCTCAGATGTGCTGCGCCTGCTGCTCAAAACGCGCCGCGGGACCTTTTGCTGCGCCTTGACGTTACGTTGCATGTAAACTCGCTGCTTCTGTCGCGCTAGCTGCAGTGTGAACGCAGCATTAGTCATTCGTTGCGTTCGCCTGTCTGCTAAGCTCAAAACAACCGCGCCTGGCTTGACGGAGAAACCAGGAGAACAGCTGTGCATATTTACGACAGTGCACTTTTACTTTCGCCCTCTGGGGGGAGCCTCGCTGGAAAATCAACACCGGTTGCATAGTGTACCTTCAAGGGAAGTCATCCACCTGGGCTGGGCAAGGCTGGATTTTGACTGGGCAAAGCCAACGTCAATCAACGTTCCATCCAATCAGAATTTTTAAATGCAGTTGTGCATCTCCTCAGTCACTATAGCGTTGCCACTTCATGCTCGCCTGTTGCTGTTTATCTACCGGGTGTACAGTAGCTGGCTCTCGGGGGGCCCCCCAGCGGCTCGGGGCTCCAAGCAGTTGCTTGGTTTGCCTGTTGACAAGGTGCGCCTCTGAGTATGGGGAAGAAAGGTGATTTGAGTGACTTTGAACGTGGCATAATTGTTGGTGCCAGAAGGGCTGGTCTGAGTATTTCAGAAACTGCTGATCTACTGGGATTTTCACGCACAACCATCTCTAGGGTTTACAGAGAATGGTCCGAAAAAGAAAAAAACATCCAGTGAGCGGCAGTTCTGTGGGCGGAAATGCCTTGTTGATGCCAGAGATCAGAGGAGAATGGCCAGACTGGTTGGAGCTGATAGAAGGGCAACAGTGACTCAAATAACCACCCGTTACAACCAAGGTGGGCAGAAGAGCATCTCTGAACGCACAGTACGTCGAACTTTGAGGCAGATGGGCTACAGAAGCAGAAGACCACACTGGGTGCCACTCCTTTCAGCTAAGAACAGGAGACTGAGGCTACAATTTGCACAAGCTCATCGAAATTGGACAATAGAAGATTGGAAAAACGTTGCCTGGTTTGATTAGTCTCGATTTCTGCTGCGACATTCGGATAGTAGGGTCAGAATTTGGCATCTACAACATGAAAACATGGATCCATCCTGCCTTGTATCAACGGTTCAGGCTGGTTGTGGTGGTGTCATGGTGTGGGGAATATTTTCTTGGCACTCTTTGGGCCCCTTGGTACCAATTGAGCATCGTTGCAACGCCACAGCCTACCTGAGTATTGTTGCTGACCATGTCCATCCCTTTATGACCACAATGTACCCAACTTCTGATGGCTACTTCAGCAGGATAATGCGCCATGTCATAAAGCCGGAATCATCTCAGACTGGTTTCTTGAACATGACAAAGAGTTCACTGTACTCAAATGGCCTCCACAGTCACCAGATCTCAATCCAATAGAGCATCTTTGGGATGTGGTGGAACGGGAGATTCGCATCATGGATGTGCAGCCGACAAATCTGCGGCAACTGTGTGATGCCATCATGTCAATATGGACCAAACTCCCTGATGAATGCTTCCAGCACCTTGTTGAATCTATGCCACGAAGAATTCAGGCAGTTCTGAAGGCAAAAGGGGGTCCAACCCATTACTAGCATGGGGTACCTAATAAAGTGGCCGGTGAGTGTATGTCTGAGTTCTAGTGCTGTGGCTCAGCTCCAATTGATAAAATTTTCCATTTTTTGCTGTTGGTAATGCTGGGAAGGAATTGATATGTGTTAAAATGTATAACTCACATCTGTGATAGTCTCACAGAAAAAAAAAACAGCTCTTACATTGTTATAAATGGTTTAAACAGGCTTTCAACCTTTGCGGAGTGTTATTTGTGGCCTCATACTATGAAGACAAATTGCTCTCAAAATGCTAAAGGTCACTGCTTCCTCTCACAAAGATAAGCACTTGGTTATTTTTTTGCTATAATCCAACAATTGTTTTGTTCAGTTACTTTCAGACTGTTTGATTTCTATCACTTCTGCCGAGAGGTTCATTACATTTCCAAAAACAGCAGATAAGGCAATTAATCATCCTAAAGCCAATGATCTGTTTAATGATGCATTGGTGGCAATTCTGTGTGGACCTAATGTCTTTTGGTTTCAGTGTTTATAGCATCTGAATCACTTAAAACCATCTCAATTTTAACTATAAATCTCACTTAATTTATGTTTGGCAACCTTACTTAAAGGACATAATACACATCTTAAACAGCTGCCTCAAACGTAACTGTGCTTTAACAATCATTCTACCTTAGCCTGTCAGAAATGCTCTCTCTGTCATAAAAGCTATGCTCTCTGGGCTTTTTCTCATAGTAGCTCCATCTGGCCTGTTCCTGTTTGGCTGTGACTCCATTCTAGAAAGAAAAATCAGCTGTGCTGCTGCCCTCTACACTTTTGTTTATAAATGTTGGAGCTTGGCCTGTTTTATCAGTGTAGTACTATTTCTCTGCCTGTGACTAACTGTATATGTTCTCTTCATCTTCCGTCATGAGAAATGGCTCGGAGCTCATCTGTCTGACTGTGTGTTTCCTGGACGGGTCTGCCTGTGAAGCTGGTTGACAGTTGCCTTTTGTATTTCTGCTTCTGTCTCCTTGAACTTCCGTGGGCCTCAGCAGGTGGCTGCTCACACTGAGCCTGGTTCTGCTGGAGATTTCTTCCCGTTTTTTGCTCTGGTTGCATACAAAGTTTTTCTGAAAAGTTTTCCTGTTTGTAAATTATACATTTTTCCTCTAAACACTTTTTTTTGTGCATATGCTCAATGGACAAACAAGGGAATAATGGAACTAAGCTAGTTAGTACCTTTAAATGGAGTTGAGGAAGTAATGGTAAAAAGTCCAAAATCAAGTGTTAAAAAGCTCAAAAAGATATTTGAAGAAAAGACAATGTTGGTTGATGTATCTGTTGTTGCCATTGGACTTTTTTGATAGTTCCACTGTACTGCCTGCAGATGGTGCACATGTCTGTCTATGTTTGCTTATCACACCCAGTGTGAGAATTCCAGTCAGGCTCAAAAAGGATAATCTAACAAGAATGGGCACTTGGTATGTTTTCCTGATTTTATTATGATGAAATGTTATCTTTTTAATCTTTTTTGTATAGGTTTGTAACGTGGCTTTAGGGACACCAAGATCAGCGTTTTTTTTTGTTTTTGTTTTTTTTAAGTGGTTCTCACTTCCGTCATATGGATAGGGTAAAAACTAGAGCAAACTATTTCATGGAGACCCAAGTCATGCATTTAAGAAACCAATTTACTATCAGCCTTCTAAGGAGATGTTTGAAAACTTGAGTTAAAAAGAAAAATCATCAAATAAATATCTAAAATATTCTCTCATTATTTGCGCATTTACAAGATCATTTTGGAAATACTCATTGACATGAAACAAGGAAAAGTGGAGTCTGTTTTAGGCTCTGACAATATACACTGCTAAAAAATAAAGGGTAACATAAAGAACAAAATATGACTTAAATCAAATTTTTGTAAAAACAAACTGTCCACTTAAGAAGCAGGACTAATTGGCCATCAATGTCACATGCTGTGCAAATGAAAAAGACAACAGGTATAAAATATTGCCAATTAGCAAGACACATTCAATAAAGGAGTGGCTCTGCAGGTTGAACCACAGCCCACTTATCAGTAACTATGCTTTCTGGCTGAGGTTTTGGTCACTTATAATGTTGACGGTAGCTTCAAACGGATTCTAAAACCCACAAAAATTCGCTCAAGTAGTGCAGCTCATCTAGGATCAGTGGCACGGGAAGGGGGGTGCTGCGGGGGCTGCAGCCTCCCTCGTCATAGTATCAGCCCCCCATGGTGGGGGGCTGTGGAGTAACATAATATTGTACTTAAAAACATGAAATTATTTATGTATTAATTTTTTAAGAGACGGTGTTTGATATGGGATTATAATGATGGGCTGTGTATAAGATATAAACTAATGATTCATTATTTTAATATTTCATAAAAAACTAGGCTACTCCCCCGGAAGTGCTTCCGCCACCTCACATTCGTTTAGGCATGGCTAGCAATAGGCAGCAGATACGTATTTCTGACTATTTCGAGGTAAGAAATGGTTTTAATTCCCCTATACTGCCGCAGAGCATTTATTTAGCGTTATTTATTTCTTATTTATTTCTATATGCTGTGCCTATTCATCGTAGTCCTGTGGCTGAAGAAGTCTACGCTAGAATAAGGCTGCATATCACTAAATATTATGTCTCTATTAAGCTATTTAATGATAAAATATGAAATTAGTTTTTTTGTGTGTGTGTGTGTGTGTGTGTGTGTGTTTTTGTTTCAGATATGAAATCATTCCCCATATCCATAGTCGAATGGACTTTCAAGACGTTCAATGCTCAGTTTAGGCTATATTTAGGCCATGTTTCATTCAAGTATTCCTGATCCTGTTGATTGGGAGCTGCTGTTTGTTTTGAATGATTAAAAGAGAAGAAATAAAGTTTAAAATGTTCATGCTTTGTTCCGATGCATTTTAAATGGCAGTTTTTGGCGACAAATGTAGGCCTACAATATTATGTTAAAAACGTCAGCTACAGCCCTCAACATAATGACATCACATGTTTTCCAACCCAGCCATCAGCCCCCCTCGCTTGAAACAGCTTCCAGCGCCCCTGTCTAGGATGGCATATCAATTGGAGCTATTGCAAGAAGGTTTGCTGTGTCTGTCAGCAAAGTGTCCAGAGGCTTGAGGTGCTACCAGGAGACAGGCCAGTACACCAGGAGATGTGGAGGAGGCTGTAAGAGCGCAAAAACCCAGCAGTAGGACCACTACCACCACCTTTGAGCAAGGAGGAACACGATGAGCCCTGTATTAGTCCTGCAAACCACATGAGTCCTGAAACTGACTCCATGAGGTTGCTATGATGGCCCAACATCCACAGTTCTCTCAGCCCAAGACCGTGCAGGACACTTGGCATATGCCAGAGAACACTAGAATTGGCAAATTCACCTCTTATGCCCTGTGCTCTTCCCAGATGAAAGCAGGTTCACACAGTCTGGAGATACAGTGGAGAGTGATCTGCTGCCTTCGACATCCTTCAGCATGATTGGTTTGGCAGTGGGTGAGTATTAGTGTGGGGTGGCATTTCTTTGGAGGGCCACACAGCCATCCATGTGCTCGCCAGAGGTAGCATGACTGCCATTAGGTACCAAAATTAGATCCTCAGACACCTTGTGTTACTGCAAGATGAAGGCATTGAAGCTATGGACTGGCCCATCAATTCCCCAGACCTAAATCAGATTGAGGAGATCTAAGACATCATGTCTCAATCCATCCACCAATGTCATGTTGCACCAAAGACTGTCCAGGAGTTGGGAGATGCTTTAGTCCATGGCCCTTGTCGAATTCATGGGCTGCGTCCTCAGAAGGCCAGATTCGAAGGACGATTACGTCATAGCGCGGCGCCAAGGTCTGTTCGGATCCCAAGGCTCTTCATTATGCGGCCTTAAAATGCTTCCTTCTTTTTGCCCGATTTAAAGGTCTGGTCCGTTGCATCCTCTGTATCCTTGGATATCCCAGGATTCATGGCGAGGCCAAGCAAGCTGGCTGATGTAATGATGTAATCATCCTTCAAATCTGATATTCGGAGGGCTAATCCCATGAATTCGAACAGAGCAAGAAAGAGAAATGGTGCAAGAAACATCCTTTTCGTGGACCTGGTTTAGCAAGAAGGTTTGGCTAGCAGCATGTAGCTTTATTCTGCTTTCCCTGCCTCCTTTTTCAAACGTCAGGATCTGACCCAGCATGGATAAAGACAGGTCGGATTGATTTAAAGCACTTTTTAAAAAAGGAAAAGAAGAATAAACAATCTGGGATTCATGTGGAAAATAATATAATATAGTGCACTTTTTTTAGGTTTTTGGTAATTTGCATAGTTGCTCATAAATAAACACATTGTCAGAAAATAGTTTTTTATATATTAAAAAAAATATAAAGCTGACTAATAGATTCTCCATTATTAAAGTGGCACATTATTTTTTTAGGTTTGTGACATCATATTGGACCATGCATAACACAGATTTGCCTTCACAAAACATCAGGAGGGCAAAATATATGTACAAAATGTAAAGCTGTTCATGAAATTATATATATTTTTTTATAATGTTTTTTTTTGTTGTTGGCATCCATATAAATATACTGGTGTGATAACTTAGTATACGTTTGACTGGTTTTTGGTATACGTCTATTTGGAATTTATAGCCCCATGGAGAAAACTCCACCAGCCACCACTGCTTCACTGGTTAATAGATATGATTTCCGTTGTTTTTTTGATGATTTTGCAGTCGCATTGAACTTTGTACAGAACAAAGCATTCAATGAAAATATTTCATTCATTCAGATCTATGATGTGTTATCTGAGTAGTATTTAGTATTTAGCAGTGTATCTTTTTATGCATTGCTTCTTGTTAATGTTACAACAAACCAGGATACATTTGACAGTCTATTATAAAGTCTATGGTCACTCACCTGTGAGCCCCAAGGTTAATGCAGCTGATGCCCAGATTATAGCGGGACCTGATAAACCCTGGATGTAGCTCGAGGGCTCGAGTGTATGCCTCCACTGCCTC
This sequence comes from Cyprinodon tularosa, assembly GCF_016077235.1. NCBI lineage: Eukaryota > Metazoa > Chordata > Actinopteri > Cyprinodontiformes > Cyprinodontidae > Cyprinodon > Cyprinodon tularosa. Next base: position 641,039 of record NW_024039585.1, on the reverse strand, counting down.
TTCACTACGATCCCCATTTGCTAGAGTAGCGCCAAGGCGATTCCATAACAAATAGTCCTGCAATGAAGAAAGAACAATTAGGTGATTAAGAGATGCCAGTAAAATGTTTTGTGGTTGTGGGTGAGGACCTAAGTGCAGAAATAAATGATGGATGAAAATAGAGATATTAATGAAATAAAATATGATACAAGCTTCCAGGGAAACAAAAGAAAAATAAATGTATTCAGAAAAACAGGAATTTAACAGGAGGATCCTGCAGAGAGCAATGGCCAACAATGAATTTATATAATGAACCAAGTGAGAATGATATTGGAAAAAAGTGGAATAACCTGGGTTTAACGAGGAGCAGCAGAGGCAGAAGGTAAGCAGGAAGGCTGGGATAAGAAGACTAATTAACAAGGAGGATGTCCAGTAAGACATAGTGACACTTTGACATGTCAGGCTCTGCAATATAGCCAAAACCTATATCTCAATGTATCTCTTTTAGTGGATAAATATCAAAACTGATATAAATAAAAGCCTTAAAAAAAACTACCAAGAATGCCCTCAACAGAATCCTCTACAAACATATGATTACGATTTTTCCACTCTTCCAATATAACATTTTAGAATGCTTTGTTTACAATGGGTTTAAAATAAATTCCATTTAGTCTACAATAATGTAAACCAAATTTGAAGAGTCTAAAAATTGCATTTTTTAAACTCAGCAGAGTAAAAATGCCTAAATTGGAGAAAACACTGGTTAAATAGGCTTATTTCTTGAATCGAAAGCTGCAATCCTAAACTTCAGCTTTGCATGTTTTTTATAGCAGATGACCATCTTCAGCTTCTCCAGTGCTAATGCAGGCGAGTACTCTCCTACTTAGTTGCACTAGCCGCTCAGTTACCAGTGCTGGCCTATCATTAATCATATCAGTAGCTGGCTTCAGATAGGATGTAGCCTCCTATGGATAAGCAGTTCTCTCAATTTTAAATCTAATAACATGCCATACAAACATGTCGTGTGTGCCATTAGTTGTAATGGCAGAATAACCCCCTCTGGGACACTGTTAGCACTTTGCGTGCCTGTATTGATATGCGGGCTTTTATAACGACATCAACACATGACATGTTTGTATGGGATGTAAATTGAGAGAACCGCTTATCCAGCATTGCCTACTTACTTGGCAAATAAAGCCACTATAATAAAAACAAAACCACTAAAACATAGTTAACCTTTAGGTAAGATAAATGGGTCCCTAGATATTTTGAAGAAAAATTTCCCAAATAGACAATCCTGCTGTATCTATATTTCAAATTTTGATTTTATTTGACTTTATTAATTTAATTATAACATTCCCCTAAGTATCAACAACAAAAACTTTTATCTAAACAACTACATATTGCTTTCAGATATAAAAGTATTCTGACAAGGTTATTCTCATGAAAGCCGAGTTACATCACACTGGATGTCCTTGTCGCTGTTTCCCACCTGCAGGCACACAGGCTTGTACGGAGGTCAGTGTAGCCTGCTCTGGTACTGGGGTCCTTAATCTCTAACTAAGCCAAGCAGCAGGATATAATTATCCCCCTTTTGTTTTCAGAGGTGATTTTTTTTGGCAGGAGAGAAGAAATTAGCAAGTCAAATGCAGGGGACAGGATTTTACAGTTATATTCATACCGGCTTGGGAAAGAGGAGGAGGTGTGGGGTGGTCAGTCTGATTCAAATGGAGCAAAAACATATTGCAGTGGATTCTGAATAATTCCTCTTTATGTGTATTTGCATTTCAGCAAAGGAAGTAAGATTTACAGATACTGTTTGGGGAAACATGCACTTGAGTAGTAAGACTTTTCTTTTGACAACATAACTTTAACACTTACGATCTGATCTAATTGTAAACCTTTGAGCCAGAAGTTTGTCTTAATCCATTGACTTGCCTGTCTTAAAGCTATAGTGGAGGATTTTCATGAATTTTTTAAAAGATCCGTCCTCTTCACTTAAAAAAAAAAACACACAGGCACAACCCTGTACCTGCTCCCGAGAGGAAACACCTATTAAACGTGTGCGAGAGAATGCAGGAGTCCCTTTCTCCTCGTGCACACTCTTTTTAAAAGTTGCTGTTTGAATCGCTCATACAAGCTTACTTTCCAAAGAGGATTTGCAATTTTTCCACTATGTCAGACTCACCACCGGTAAGTGAAAATGGGAAAAAGAATGTAGGACGGCCTTACGTAAACATATCACCATAATGATTGACAATTAGAATGACCACTTATTTTGATGATCCACTCGGAAAAAAAACATCCTCCACTATACCCTTAATATATCTCTTTGCAAGATGTGCATTTGTGATTGTCCTGGTGGTTTAATACTGTGTAGACCCAATTTTTGCAGGAATACAAGGCCCTGGTTCAATCAGCTTTGACAGCGGTGGTCTGTAAACATCAATTTTAAATCTTGCCGCAGGTTTTCCGTTAAGTTTAATGGACTTTGGTTTGGCTGATCAAACATACAACCATACTTTTAATTTAAACAACTCAGTTGTAACTCAATAGTAACTCAATCAGTTTTAAGTGCTTTGCAGACACAAGCTGCCTTATCAGAGAATGCTTCTCTGATAAGTGCTCTCCTTTCCCACCATGCTTTAGTAGGTTTGCAGTTGTGATATTCTATTTCTGTTTTTTGGGTGAGTGATAATAAAAGCTCTGTTAAATGTTCAAAACGTATGATACCATTTTAAAACATAACTTCTCTCTGGTATATTTTTTGATATTTCATAAGGTTTGTGCTCAACAATGTGCTTTAACTAACTTTTAAGGCCTTCAATCAAACAAGTGGACATTCGAAGGCAATTGGTTTGGACTAGATTTATTCCAAGGTTTCATAATTATGCAATACTTTTTGTTGGTTTATTGTGTAAAATCCAAATAAAAGCCACTGAGCTTCATGGTTGGAACACAAAAAAAAAAAAAAATCAACAATTTTTAATGATACATCTTTCCAATTTAGCCCTAAGAAAGGATGAAACGCAAATGAGATGTGTGCTCTCAAAGAAAACCAAGGCATCCCGTGTGTTCACCAACAGAAGCTTACAGTCAGCATCTAATGCCAAGATGATTCAGAGACACCTCTGGCTCTGAGCCTAATTACTTTCAGCTGCAGAACTGAGACAAAAATACATGTTTACTGAATGTGCACTAATTTACTCATCTGTGGTGCATCAACTAAAACATTCTGTGCTAAGAAGACAAAACAGGACTATCAGTTTATATAAAGTTTTGCAGCCCTTTATTTGTTTTGTATTTTTTCAAAACTGCATTTCAGCTGTAAAGAAGTTGTTTATGTAGATTTAATCCAATGCATGTTAGATGACTTCTTTTACAGCTTTGCCAATGTTTGAATCTCAATTTATGCACTTATTGGGTTGCTCCATCTGGAATCTTTCTATAAAGCTGCAGGCATTTTTATCTCACTTTTGCCAGCAAGATTTAGCTGTGCACAGAGAGACAAACGTTAGAACTATTTTGGACAAACTGCTCAAGAAAGATATCAGAACCACCCAGCGAGTACAAGCGACTTATTTCTGCAAACACCACAGTATGTACCCCAGGCTTATTCAAATGCACTTCCTCATTCAGATGCCGGCATACATTTGAGCTGCTCATAACCTTACACTAAAGAGTTCTGACTTCTTTAGAAAGTCAGAAACTGCACGTAAATGTATTTTTTAAATTACTATAAGCTGTATAAAATCATGACTTGGTTAACCCCAGAATCAGCAAAATAATTCAATTGGCTGCTTTTCCTAGAAGAACTCAAAGAGAGCAGACCTCACCACTAAGTAATTTTTCCTTACAATAAGTGCATTTTTCTTGAATTGAGGAGGTTACTTAGACACTTTGCCAATGGAATAAGACAATTTCAAGACCATGTTATCTAAATATCTTATTTTAGGAGGAAACATACTAAGGGTAAATACACTTAATTTACGAAATTTTTACTTATTTCTGTTTTTACAGAGCAGCAAATTCATTAAATTTGATTAGAATACATTCATAACTTCCATCCATCCCTCCATTAATTATCCGTCACGCTTTATCCCTGCTGGGGTCGAGAGGGGTGCTGGTGCCTATCTCCAGCTGTCTTTAGGCGAGAGGCAGGGTACACCCTGGGCAGGTCACCACTCCATCACAGGGCAACACATAGACAAACAGGACAAACAACCATTCACACACACACTCACACCTAAGGAGAATTTAGAGAAGCCAATTAACCTAACAGTCATGTTTTTTTGACTGTTATCCAAATGTGGAAGCAGAGTAACCGGGGAGAACCCACACATGCACAGGGAAAACATGCAAACTCCATGCAGAAAGACCCCTGGGCCGGGAATCGAATCCGGAACCATCTTACCTAGCCCTACATTCATAACTTGAGTGACTCAAATAATCCTGCCAACTAGCAAACCAAAACACACGGCCGAAAGCATAACCGCTTTGGCGGAGGACATAAAAAGCTGGGTAACCTTTAAAGGTGAATGTGATCCTATGAAACAAAATGAAACAATGAAAATGTAATTTAAAGGGAGAGGACAATCTTAGTTCAGTTTCGAGTTCCAAGGGGATCATTTTATCTATTGGTTGTCCTACTTCCCAGTCTTCCCGTCTCATGCTCGTTTCCTGTTGCTGTGCATGAGCAACTCCGATGTTGAAGTATCCAGTGAACTTCGGGTTTAGCCGTTAATTGTTTCTGCACTGCTCCCAAAGTATACTCTAAAAAATGGCTAAAATTTTGCAAGAACAAAACTGTCTTCCAATTTATGAGAAAAGATGAAGGGCTCAAAAGAAAGATAAAAGACCACAGTGTAGTTAGGAGACATTTTTAGGCCTTGTGCATTTGCAATTGTTTAAAAAGGGACTTGGACATTTCATGGGCATCCACTATAACTTTGAGTTTTGATTCATGATTTGAGAATGCAACCTCCGTCTAATGATACCCAAAGTAGAAAAGGACATCTTTAGAGTTCAGCTTTGATTAGTCTGCAAATTTCTTAGAGTCAAGAGAGAGGGACAGAGAGAGAGCGAGAGAGAACATTTTGGGTTTCTTACTTCAGGCCGCACTGACAGGGCTGTATTGAAAGCCTCTACAGCTTTGTTAAACTCGCCGCTGAGGTTGTAGAGCACCCCAAGGCCTGTCTGTAAATCCGGGTCAATGCTGTCCGAGTTTTGCTGTGCTGCTTCCAGGAAGAACTCCTTGACCTCTGGCAGCAGTGAGCTGAGAACACGAACAGAGACACACGCAGATCAGGATTAGTGGGACTGAAGGCTACTGCTGAATGAGCGCTCTGAAGTCTGTAGAGCTGTGCTGTACAATGTGCTACCATGTAAATATCCATTCATAGACTAGAAGAAACGGGTAGACTGGATACAATAAAGGTGGTGAAGTCAAAGACAGTTAGTTAAAAATGTTAAGTATCAATATTCTACTATGTTTACAAAGAAATCAGGTACATCTGATGTGCATAAACACATCATATTCAGTGGTTATTTGTATCTTTTTTTTTACTTTTTGATCTCTGTTCTAGATGGAGATAAAAATGTCACATCTTAGTTTAAGTTTTCCTTGAGAGGACCATCAGGAAAGGATAAAAGTTAAAGTAGAGATATCTTGGAAAGAAGAATGACTCTGAGAGCACAGTGCGGTTAAGGTAAGAAGAATGGTATGTATAGCCATAATGAAAAGACCAAGTGTGTTGTCCTACGGGAATGACACAGTAATTGGTTCTAGCTGTATCTCTCTGCACACGCTAGACGATTAATGATTTGATCAAATATTGCTTTACACTGAGAGAAAGGTTGGGCCTTTAAAATCTGATATACTTAACAACCTCATCCATTGGCCCACAGCCCATCCTACTTAAAAGTGAGATCTTTGTTACTGTCAGGATCCCAGTTTTTGTGTTCGTCTGTTTGTCTTGTCTTTTGTGTTTTTCCCTTCCACCACCAGGAGGCGCCTGGCTCCTGTTCGCCTCCTCACACACCTGCAAGCTGTTGCCTCATCACCGGACTACTCTTAAGCTGCTGGTTGCCACTACTTCGACGCCAAGGTGTTTGCCAGTTTGGGGAAGCCCTCCTGCAAACTGGACCTTTTCGGACCGCCTCCTCCCAAGTGGGATCTACTGAGTCTTACAATGAGGGACGGATTCAAAACAGGAGGTTTGGATCCAGCCACCTTTGAGCACGCTGAGATCTCTCTCTGAGTAAGGAAGTCATCTTCACCACGACCCGTTCAAGTACCACTGGAAAACTGAGTTGCAACCAGCGGCTGCATCATTCCCCTCCATCCAAGTTCTGGGTAAACCCTGTTCCGCCCTCCAACGAATCAAACAAACCCTGGACGACCAACACACAGACTGGAGTCTACATTTCTCCTCTTCTCTGGAAACATGAGTGGCAACAAATCCTCTCCTTCAATATTAACAACTCCTATTCCCCACTGGGCCTGAATCTAACAGTCTGTCTTCCCCGTCTTTCAGTTTTTCCGGCCGAGCAGAGTTCGGAGAAACTCTGCACCGAACTCTAAATATCTTTCAATAAAACCCGTTCAAACTTTTGCTCTGTGTCTATCTGTTTGGCTTCACTGCATGCGGGTCCGAGCTTCAAAATCATGACAGTTACAAGGTGGACACTCCTTGGCATTAACAGTCCCTGTTATGGTCCCTGTCCAGGAAACATACACTACAAAAATTTTTATAAAATTAAGTATTCTTTTTCTAAAGATAAATGTTTTTTCCCCTTATTTTGAGCAGGTAAGTTGAAGAATTTACCTATAAATATAATTTACATAAAAAAGAACGACCTCCATTATTTTATTGTATGTGCATATCATAAAAAAAATGCAATTTTGGCTGATCATATTACTTTTTTTTTTTAGACCTTTTTCTGTAGTATAACACTAAATGTATTTATTATCATGACATGTGTTGATAGAAGAGACCATAACTGAAATGTTCCTTGGACCAATTTAAATATTTAGCCGTTAGCCATTATTTCAAAATTGCAGTTTGCTTTAAGCTTTAATAGTGCCAAGACAGGATCACAGTTTTCATCTGTTTTATCCACAATCTGCAACCTTGGCTTTGTGGCTCACTTAATAAAGTAAATGATGTGTACTTGCCCTATTGTTTGCTTGTTTGTCCGTGTTTGTTATTCTTTTGTCCTGTTCCTTTATGAAAAAAACACTGGCCCCACCTTGGCCCCCTTGTAAATTTCATCTAGAACCGCCACTGCTCCCAGGTTTATGATTGGAATTTTACTAGTAAATTGAGGGTATGCCATCTTTGGGTATTACTTCTTTTAAAATACAGTAGGTTTCCAATAATATAATGTTAAAGGAGACACTAAATAAAAAAAAATTCTATAACTTTGGTGCTTTCATATATTAAAAATGAGTAGGTTTCGACTAATAGTAACAGAAAAAAGCTGATATTATTAATACTGCCTTTGACCTTTGGTCTTTGATGCATCACTTGATATACAACAATTTCAGAAAAATACAAAAGGAAAAATACATAAAAATAAGGTCAGGTAAGGGGATACATGAAATACACAATTTCTAAATGAATGAATGAGTGTTCTTCAGCCCCAAACTCATTCATTGAGTTTTATAGATTTGGCTTTTCTGCACTGGTACAAAGTCAGGTTAAAAAAGAAGCAGGCCTTCCAAAAACGTTTCTCCCAAGGCTGGGGGAGACACACTGAGAAAATAAATTGGTATTCAAATGTATGGAGAGTTCCTTTTTACTGAAACTAAGGAGGTACTAAACCCAACCACTAAAAAAACAGATCCATGACATAATCCACTCCACAAAACATCTCACGCATTAGACAAGCTGTATTCCTCTGGAAACTGACAAACCCAGACAGACTCATCACTAGACATTAAGGAATACACAACAGTATCCAATTTTTCTTTTGCACTTGGTAAAGACAGAAACTGTTGCAGCTTCTTGACCATGCAAGCCTCTTCCATTACATTATTTTCACATTGTATTTTATCTAATCTTAAGAACACATAAGGTTTGAAAGTCAGCAGCTACTGAGTTTCAAAAGTTCACAACCTCTGCATAATATGCTCAAACTTCCTCTGTGTTTTTACATACCATCCACTTTACAACTGAGTCACCATCATAACCAATTGCCCTCACTTTGCAATAACACCAGAAGCAATTGTCTGTAAAATATTTGAGAAAAAATATTTCCAACTGAAATTAGGTGGTATTCCTATCACAGCAATGTGATTATTGGATTTATTGAGCTTCTGAGGTTGTTAGTATTTTAACAAATGTCTGTAGAAACAGTCACAATGCTAAGGGCTGGATTTTGCATGCATGTGGCCAATGACATCATTGGATTAACTGTATTCAGTGATTTGACGGGATAACAAACAAACAAACTCTATCCAATACATTTATGGCAGAACACTGAACAACATTTGCTTCATCTAAACTCAGTCTTGGTCCTTGTTGCAGGCTTTTAGTTCTGATGCACAAGTCCAAACAAATCACTTATTTCTAGAATCTTCATCTTTGCAGACTACTTGGCTGAAAAATATTAATATAAGAAATTTGTATACACTTTCCATGGAAACATATTCTGTGTAGTTTTACTCCTTAATACATCAGAGAAATAAATACTGTATGTTCTTTAAAATTATTAAATCAAATTATTTCATTTAAAATCAGTAATTTCTATCAGAACCAGAAAGCTTATATAAACCCCAGCTAATTAAAGCTCTGAATGTGAAAAAAAACCAAACATGGAAATTATATCATCAATCAGGCCTTCTAGCATATAGATCTGCAGCACTGATTGCTCTTACTTAAAAAATAAAGCATTCTGACAATGTCAGTAACTGTCAGTAACTTAGAAAATGAATTGGGATCACATTATATTATTGATCCCATTAGATGTTCAGTTATTCTCTCGTCAGTGGTTCCTCAGTCAAATAACGAAAAATATATATTTTTTAATCTAATTATGCTCCAGAGAGAGCATAGTGATTATGATTCCTGAAAGTTTCTTTCAGCTCTAGAATACCGGAAATTAGCTTAAATGTTTTACCTGTCATGTCTGCCTGCATTTAGAACATACGACATCCTGCGCTGAGAGTTCGGGGAGCCCATCATATGAGTCTTGGACTTAAGCAGGTGCTTGTACTTGGGATTGTGTTTCAACCAGCGGAGCAGGGCCTCACAGGCGTCATGACGCATACCAGTGTTGGTCAGGCTTACTGCCAGAGCCAGGAGGGCTGATATGTTATTTGGGTGGAGCTCCAAACACCTGGACAGAGACAGATACAAACGTGCAAGAAGAGATGTTTAAATGTGTGTTTTCAAAGAGAAATGTAGATATGACAAACATTAATTGGGACCAGCTGAAGCAGAGGAACATCAGGAATAGATGAACTGCACCTCTTTCACCCTGCATCCTCAACAGAGGAGCAGGTTTTCATGCTGCCCACACCTGCTGGATTTGACTTAACTTTGCATTTATGCAAACTTATATTTAGTGATGTTATAGTAGATATGCTGTGATTACTGTAGTGAAAGCAGGACACAACAGAGTTGGGTGAAGGATTTGGATTAGTTAAGAGGTTACAGGCCAAAATAAGATTTGGGATTAATCAACGTTCAAGTTTGATCTGCTGCAGATAATCAGCCAACTTCCTTAAAACCATCAAAATCCCAGACCAACTAAATTATTTCAGCCTCCTGCTGGGAAGTGTTCTTGGTTAAGCTTGCAGAAATGCTTGTGTACAATGTTCAAAATTCAGAGAACACTTACAGGAATGTATCTTAGAAAAAAAACTACCTAGTTTATCTGTATGTATTTAAACTTCCTAAAGTTTGTCTGGGACAAACTTTATCTCATGTTCATGTTTTGTTTTGCTGACTCTGCTTGTGTTGTGTAGAGTTGTGAAGAGACACTTTACTTTCTAAAAGTAAAAGAAAAAGAAAAGCTATTACAGACACTATGTTTTTTGTAAGTAGTTTCAAACGGGGAACATGATGGTTGCCAGTTGATACAAAAACAGTGTAGCAGAGACAGGATTAATGCCAGCAAAAAATCTAATCTCCCTTCAGACCAAACTACTCCTCACAGATGGAGTGATTACATAATGTAGTAATAAGCCAACAAACAGCCTGAGATTTAAAAGATAATCATACTAGGTAAGAAAGAAAAATCAATCATAGATCTGTTTCTTATCAGTCAATCTGATAAGAATCAGAAATTATTTTAAAGCCTGTTAAAGAAAATTTTTTTTATGAAACACAACGATTATTTATCTTAGAAAGCATTTCCACTTGACTTATCAGTGTTCACACTCTGGGAAAGGTGTAATTTCCTCTACTGTAATGAATGAAACTGGGCCACCTCCCATTGAGGTCTCCAGTCAGAGCCCTGACTCTTGCAATCACCATCCATGCAGGGTTCCTCTATTTTAAGAAAAAGGAAAAAATTACATCAATTTTTTTTCCAATAGCTGGTTGATGGCAATTTAGTAACCAACTAGCAGAGGCCTGGGGCTACTCCCCCATGTGCAGCAACTTGCTCAAGTATTCATAGCTGTTTCATTCTTACTGTTTATCAAGTCACAACCACATCTTTCAGGGTATCAATTGGTACTTTATTTAACAAAGCAATGCAACATGGAATATAATTGTAAATAATGTTGAAACTTATGCAACTAATTTATTAATTTTATTCAAATAATATGCAGTTCTACTCACTGCTTTACTTTGATACCCCTAAACAAAATATAACTAATTCTGCTCAGGAGTCTGCCAATTGGTAAATAGAGTGCATGCAGTTGTAGTTCAATCTCAGTATAAACAAAACTGTGCTGTAAATTCCCAAGAAGTTTGTTAGAGGACACTGGTAAATTGTACAGTATAATGAAGTCCATAGAACACAACCAGCAAGGAAGAGGGTATCCAGAGTCCAGGAAACTCAGCAATTTCATATCCAAAATTTAAAGAGTTAAGTACTACTAACTCTACAGCTCTGACATTTAGGACCTATGTGTAAAATTCTATCTGTAAACATAGAACAACGCTTTCCCCTGAACACAAAAAAACCCTAAAAATATGGTGGTGGTGGTGGCTAACCTGGCAGTAGCCAGATTGATGTGTAGAACTGAGTTGAGTTCTATGTTATCAATCTGGGATAGCTGTTGTACAGTCTGTCCATGAACAGGAGGGACGTTCAGTACAATACTTTAAGTTGATTGGAAGAGGTGTCAGCGAGTACCCGCCTTCCATAATACGCTTTCAGCCAATCGTAGCAGTGAATCGTGACGTTTCAGACTTAATAGCTTCCGCAAGTTAGTTGTCCACCAACGGACATACAAACACAGGCTATGTCTGAAAGTCCACCCTAACCCCTAAATCCCTGAATCACAATATAGAACGGGGACTATATAGTGGACTTTATAGTGAACTCAGTTAACTGACTGTTCAGACAGATGATCACTGCTTTTTGCTCCCTGTTGGTCACATAACTCCACCTCCACTGTGCTGTGCCTGCGCCATCTTTATTAGTTGATGCTTTCAGGTAGCGATAGCAGATGGCGACAGCGGGCCACTGTGACAATAAATCCCATAATGCTTTGTGAGGAGAGCACTCCGCGCAAAGCATTCCGGAGTATATATTTGCTTGTCTAGTGACCATGGATGATCAGTACTTTTCAAGATGCATTTTGGGAAACTTTGAGTCCACTACTTTTTCCTCCACTAGACGTTCGCACACTCATCTAAAATAGCGTAACCACCATATAGTGCCCTATATAGGGATTAAAACGGACAGTTGGACACAGCCACAGACATCTTTCCCATCTACAAATGCACAAAGTGCTTCTCTTTTCACCTTTTTTAAATGAGAAATTGTCGCTATTTAAGCTAAAATCGAGTCACTTGCAGTATTGACAGGTGAGTCCTCCAGCGTTGCCATGTTTGTAATGCAAAGGCAAGGCCATTCCGACTGTCGTCATTCTTACATGTCCCAGCCAAAAAACACTGCTGGCATGTCATTGTTCTGACCCTGACTGAGATGGGCATATTAGCGGGTGTTTTTCAAGATGGATTTGTTGTGGGAATAAAAATTTTGATCTTGTGATAATCCAACTGGCAGCGCAAGGTTAGGTGGTGGCATCATGCTACAGGAATGCTTTAATTCAGAGTAGTTGGGGAAGTAGTCAGAATGGATAGGACATTAGATGAAACGAAATGCAGGGAAAACATGATAGAAACATCAATGAAAGCTAAAACAACTTATAAAGTCAGCGATTCACACTATCTGCCGCGGGAGTACACGGCTGTGTTCGTCACTGCTGTTTACATAGCACCGGATGCTAACGCTAACAACGCGCTGGAGGAGCTTTATGAACACATCAGCTCGCTCCAGAACAAGCACCCGGCGGGGTTTTACGTGGTGGCGGGTGACTTTAACCACGTAAAACTGACGGACACTTTGCCGAGATTTTACCAACATGTGAACATTCCAACACGTGGTAACAATACGCTTGACCATGTTTACACCAACATGAGAGACGCGTACAGGGCCTTCCTCCACCCCCACCTCGGACTCTCCGATCACATCTCCATCCTGATGGTCCCTGCATACCACCCACCACTGCACCGCCCCAAACCCACACAGAAGACCATCACTGTGTGGCCCAGCGACGGAGACTCGGTGCTGCAGGACTGCTTTGGCTGCACAGACTGGCAGATCTTCAGGGAGGCTGCTGAGACTGAGGGCGAGCTGGATCTGGAGGACTATACATCTTCTGTCCTCGGGTATATCAGCAAGTGTGTGGAGGACGTCACCACCACCAAGACCATGACCTGCTACCCGAATCAGAAACCCTGGCTGAATGCAGAGGTGCGGTCTCTGCTGAAAGCCAGGGATGCTGCCTTCAGGTCTGGCGACCCACAGGAGCTCAGGAGGGCTAGAAGAGAGCTGACTGCAGGAGTAAAGAGGGCAAAAGCTTCATATGCTCAGAAAATCCAGGGACACTTCAACTCCCAGGATCCACGGAGCATGTGGAAGGGCATTAAGTGCATCACTGACTACAAAACCAGTGACACACAATGCGCTAAAGACCCCTCTCTGCCTGAAGCCCTCAACGAGTTCTACGCCCGCTTTGAGGACCATGACACTCCACCCAGTACCAGACTCGCCCCCCCACCTGGAGAGGTGCCACTCAGTGTGACGCCAGCAGAAGTGAGGAGGACCCTGAAAAGGATCAACCCGCGAAAAGCTGCTGGCCCGGACAACATCCGGTTCTGAGGGACTGTGCTGATCAGCTCTGCGAGGTCCTAGCAGACATTTATAATGTCACCCTTTTTCAAGCGGCTGTTCCCGCCTGCCTGAAGACTGCCACTATCATCCCGGTTCCAAAGAGCTCCACAGTAATGGGTCTGAATGACTATCGGCCAATAGCCCTCACGCCGATAGTCACAAAGTGCTTTGAAAGACTGGTAATGACCCACATCAAAGCCTCCATCGACGTCACTGTGGACCCTCACCAGTATGCCTACAGGAAGAACCGCAGAAGAAATGGCATCTTCTGTGGTCCACACTGATCTCACCCACCTGGAGCGGAAGGACTCCTACGTCCGTCTGCTGTTTGTGGACTTCACATCTGCTTTCAATACAATAATCCCGCAGACCCTAATAACTAAACTCTCCTCACTTGGACTGAGCATTTCACTTTGCAACTGGGTCCTGGACTTCCTGACCAACAGGCTGCAGTCTGTGAAGATCCATAACATCTCCTCCTCCACCACAGTCCTCAGCACTGGCTCTCCACAGGGCTGTGTGCTGAGTCCCCTCCTGTTCACGCTGCTCACATATGACTGCTCTCCTCTCCATCCTGGCTGTCATATTGTGAAGTTTGCAGATGATACAGCAGTGGTTGGAAACATCACAAACGGTGATGAGTCCAGCTACAGACAGGAGGTGAAACACCTGGAGGGCTGGTGCAGAGAAAACAACCTCTGCATCAACGTCAAGAAAACGAAGGAGATGATTGTGGACTTCAGACAGAGCAGACACGCCCATCTCCCCCTGCTTGTCGGAGGATCTGCGGTGGAAGTTGTCTCCAGCTACAGGTACTTGGGTGTGCACCTGAGCAACAACCTCACCTGGAGCAACAACACTTCCGCTCTGGTCAAGAAGGCGAATCAGCGGCTCTACTTCCTCAGGCGGCTGAAGCGTGCAGGACTGGGGAGCTCAGTCCTCATCTCTTTCTACAGATGTGTGGTGGAGAGTGTGCTGTGCTCCAGCATCAACGTGTGGTACGGTAGCTGCTCTGCTGCAGACAGGAAAGCTCTGCAGAGAGTAGTGAAGGCTGCACAGAGGACTGTTGGAGTCAACCTCCCCACCACCACAGACATCTACACCTCCAGATGCAGGAAAAGGGCCTCCTGCATCATGAGGGACCCCACTCACCCAGCACACTCACTTTTTGTTCCGCTACCCTCAGGCAGGAGGCTGCGGAGCATCAAATGCAGGACAACCAGACTGAGAAACAGCTTCATACCAGAAGCTGTGAGACTCTCAAACTGTCCCTAACAATAACTTGTATTTGCAGTCTACACTCAGTCACTTTAAAATGTTGCACTGCTAAATTTATCTTTAATATACATTTTATTCTCTACTTCTTGTTTTTATATATCTGTAAATGTTTTTTATAAAATTTGATATTGTAGCTAGTTTTTATAATTTATTTTTTATATTCGGATGTAACTGAGGCCGTGACTCTCAATTTCGTTTACCTCATGTAACACGTGATGTGAATGACAATAAAGTCTCTTGAATCTTGAATCTTGAATCACCTGATTTGTTCTTTTCCTTTTAATGGCCCAGTTAAACTGTAAACCAAATTAATTTGATCATCTTTGGCAAAACTTAAAAAATTGATCGCTTCTCACAGATATGCTTCTTTCAATCCAGCTAACCATGACGTAATTTTCAATGATTAAATTTGCATATTTTTTGTTTCTAGATGTGCAAGTTCAATAGTAATATTGCTGAAAAGACTTTTTATAACTCCAGTAATAGGTGATTCAGTGATAAAATTGTGAATGCAAGCAGTTTCCTTATTTGCAAAATATAAAACCATATTTTTTTTTTCCGTTGCGTATGTCGACTACTTAAAGTATCAACAAAACACTATGAGCTTGTGTTTAAAATATGACAACGTTGAAGGGACATGAATCCCTTTTCTCTATGTATGTGTGAATGGATTTATTTTGTTTGTTACTTAGGTTGCTTGTGTAACTTGCTGTCAGAAAGTAAATATAAACTTCTTGTAGAATATAAAATTAGGCTCTTTGAAATCTGAACTGAACTCAGATGTTTCTCATTACCTTTGCAGGGAGACGATTGCAGCCTGCTCATTTTCATTTTCAGCCTGTGTGGTCCCCAACACCTGCCACGCCTGCAGGGAAGAGGAGAATACAGATATCACGAAATAGCGGGATGGAAACACCACAGCCTCTCAGGGCGTTCAAACACAGAAGGAATAAATAACAGATCTGTTATATAGCAAAACCTATCCTGCTGCTTCAGATTGACTGGCCAAAATGTTTTGCAGTGCATATTAATGAATAAAGCAGAATTCTCATCTCATTTTAAAGGAGTTGTAAACTGTATCTTTTTGTGCTCCCATTTTTTACCCATATTAATTCATATATATCATATAATTGTTAAAAATCCTGATTTGGCAAGTGTGCAGGATTCAATCAAAACAGCTGTGTAAAATAATTGCTTTACAGGTAGTGAAAGCAATTACACAAACACCAGTGATTTAGCATGTCAAACACAGAAATCATTCATCCTACCTTAATATTAGGTATGTTGAATTTCCCAGCAAGGCTGTTTTTTTTTTTTTTTTTTGTCTAACATGTTTTAACCTTAACACAAAACAACCCTGGTCTTGACATATTTAGAGTTTTTTAAAAATGCTTTTCAGATCTATGAAACATCAGAATTGAATAGTTCCTATTTATTCTTTAGATTGCCATTTCATTTTTTTTTTTTTTTTTTTTTTTTTTTTAGGTTTTGGCCTGTTTTGCTAATGGAGCTCTGGGAATCGATGTCCCAGAGCTACATGATAGTCTAACAGATTTGCTTCCCCAAACAGACCATTATGGTTTTTGTCATAAGGTGCTCAGTGCTGCTTGGTGCTCATATATGAAACTTTCATGAAAATGATTTAAGGATTAAAATCGTACTGACAGAGACAGAAAGGGAGGTGAGAAAGACAGAGGGGATAAGCACATGGAAAGAGAAAAACAAAAAGGAAATGGCAAAGGCAACACACCTATATGAGACAAGAGGGACAGAAATTAGGTGAAACCCATCAGAGAAGGGCAGATGAGAGCACCCCAAAGGGACCCAGTCCCAAAGGTCTGAGGTCCCATTGGGGCAAGCCATTGTCAGCTGGTCACTACCAAGGTGGATCCAGATGAGAGTCCAGGGGTTTCAGCACACATCCTCTGCCAGGGGAGCACGGCACCAAGTACCAGGAGTAGACCACAAGCCCACACCCGCCCCCATTCCATCATCAAAACCCAACCCCAGCTCCAATGCCCTGCCCTCCACCCAAGATAGTCAGTCCCTGGCAGGCACGTGCAGAGGGGGGGGCTAAGGGGGCTTGAGCACCTGCCCCTTTTGCTCCATGATCCCAATGTGCCCTTTTGGTCCCTTTTTTTTTTTTTTTTATTTATTTTTTTTTTATTTGACACATGTACTGAAATTACTATTATTATCTTTTTTTTGGCTAGAAAAACAATACAATAAGCCCTCCGGTCACGTTGTTACCTTTGACCTTTTGCCCGTGACGACGCACTTGCCTCTCGCACAGTCAGATAAGGCGGCTAACTGCGGAGCTAAAGGTAGCGAACATTCCACATTACACTGTGGCCGCTGCTCATTTGGCCCTAAGCAAGATCAACCATGATCAGACGGATGGCTATGTCTTCAGTCTGCACCGCCTCTCCAATGTCAACCTGAATAGAGATGTAAGTGAAACCAAATAAGCCCCATGGATGATGCAGTATTGTTTGATCTAAAACACTGTTTACTCTGTGCTTTTAGTCTTTTACATTGAAAATTATGATTTTTAATTCACAAAAAAACTGTTCTGTAATGATTACAGAACAGTTTTTTTGTGAATTAAAAAACATATTTTTTGGTGAAAATACTGGAGTAGGCTTGCTACTTGTCAGACAACGGAAAACTTTGAACGTTGTATGATTTCTCTACTTTAGCAAAGAGTAGCGGTTTAAACGGAGGAAAGTAATTCTTTCTCTGAAGAACTACTGAGCGGGAGGAGACAGCCAGGTGAGGAAAAGCTGTTCTTATCTATCGATTCAGTATTTTTATCATACAGACATTAGGCTGTTGTTCTTGTGCTATGAGCTAGCTGCTAGCTAATGACTTTGCTAGCAAAGCAAGATAACTAAAAAGCTTCCCTGTGTCATTAATGATAGTAGGACATTCTTCAGTATTACTTATGCAATAGGGGCACATCGCCCGTCAAAATCCTATCATCTCCATAATGGATATATGTCTGATTTTCTCATTTCCTTTGCTGCATGATGTACATTGCATTTATTCTAGCGTTAGGTAAATGTATCTTAAAGGAGAACTCATCCAGAATGATAGATATATGATAGATATAATGTATGAAGCTGGTGAAAACAAAACTGCGCAGCTTATGCAAGGAGGATCGGTTGTCAGACCTTCTTTTGTTGGCAATCGAGAAGGATGTGCCAATCATTCACAGTGAGGTTATTAACATTTTTAAAGACATGGCTAACGGAAAACTGCTGCTGTGAACAAAAGAGAACAAAAATAGCAAAAATGCTTAAAAGTTAGAAATTTGTTTTTAAACAGTTAAATCACCATGACGGAAAATAAGTTTTTGGATCATAATCTTGGATTTAGTTTGGGGGGGAAAAGAAAGGCAAGAGACTGAAATAAATAAGACATTGACCTTCACTCAACACAGAAAAGATGAGACAATGAGGAAAAAAAGAAAAGAGAAACTGACAAGAAAAAACGAAGAGGAAAGATTGAAGAAAATGTATATAGGTACTTACAAAATACACTAAGACACAAACAGAGTAGGCTTTTCTCATGGTGACATGCATTAATAAAATGTTTGATTTGTTCTTTTTTTTCTGCAGTTCTAGTTAAAGTTTGATGCAGCAGCTCTGCTTTTCTGAATGGACCGTCTCCATCTCCACTGTCAGTACAGCAAACCAGGCAGACATTCTTTTTTATAGATTACAGTACACTAAAAGGTTGCATTGTGCCCTTGTATGCATTTTTAACAGTTTAATTCTGTAAAGTCAAAATATGTCTGGTGGTCCAGCTCTGATTTACATCTTTGGCTAAATTGCAGGTTTGAATATTGAAATACTTTCCTATAACAAAATAGACCTGCAGAAAGAAATTACTAATAAAATATTTTACATGCATAGTTCTATGTTCTATGTAGAGATTTCCCTTAGCTTTGATTGTATGTCTCACAATTTTGTAATTTATCATTGTTCATTAAACTCTGAAAGCTATGTGACTTTGTTAATATTCTGTCCTAAAATGCGATAAGATGTGCCCTTTTTTTTTTTTGAGCACCTTCCCCTTTAGTGGTCTCTGCACGGCCCTGGTCCCTGGAAAAAGAGGGGCCAGAGACGGGGCACAGAGGTGATAGAGCACAGCCCTCCAACCCCCATGCAGGTGTTGCATGCAACAACAGAACGAACGTTGCAGACATTCCTCATACAAAGGGACTGGAATAACCAATCTCAGCTAAGGGTCTGAGCAGGTTGCCTGACAGGCCAATCCCGACCCCCATCTCCAACCCCTTCGAGGCCTCCCGTGGGGAAGTGAGGAGCTCAAAGCTCCCTCACCAGGTAGAAGCATCCCCACCAAGAGGTGGCCATAGGGGACCAGAGCCAATCCTGGATCCGCACCATCTCCAGTAATGTCTGGTCCCAGGCTGCCACATCCCCCCACCTCCTTCTAATATTTAATCACAACTTGTCAGGATGATCCTTTTTCAATTGGAAGTCGATGATTGCTGTTTTTAAGGCCTGGGAGAAAACACCTGCATGTAACTGCATGAAATGCAGCTGTTGGTGAGGAAACGAATGATGAGATCAAAAAGATCTGCTTTAAATTACTACTAGAAAAGCATTTTGAGAGCGCAGACCTAAACCAAGCAGCAAATTGGCCCAAATTTTGACTTACACCTAGAGCAAAAACTCCCACATAATCTGGATTGTTACCAAATTAATTGTTCCTTGGCATGAGGGACACCACTGATGAAAATGTCATAAAAAATTTTTACTTTTGAAGTTATCTTGTACACAGACAGGTAGACAAACACACACACACAAGCTCTCCTAAAAATATAACCTATTTGGCAGAGGTAAATATTTATTAATTCATGACACTTGCCAAATACTACAACATCAGCAGCAGCTTAAAGTTCTATTGACGAAGCAGATTTACATCAGGTATTTGTATTAGTAGAAGTGCATTTTGGAAAGATGGGATTAACAGATGCTGCTGACCAATGCTGTGCACTCAGGGTCAATATACTAATAACCAAACATAAGGACTGAGTGTATCTTTCGAATCAAAACAGACCTTATACAAACCTTAAAAAAGCTGTGGTTAAAATATATAAAATAAAGTTCTGTCTTTTTTTTCCAATTTTGTTTTTATTGGGGACATCAAGGCTGTTGGTCTGGACTTGAAATTGATGTACAGACTACCTTTCTATTTTTCTGAATTTTCCCTATAACGTTCACAAATTCACTGCAGATCCTGTAGAGTTTAGTTCAGAGGCTGTAGATGCAGGAGGGTTTGTTAAACTGTCAACTCTGGAAAACAGAGCTTGAACATTATCGATGCATGTTGATCTCAGAAAAGAAGAAAAGAAAGATTCCCTTGCAATCTTTAACTGTAAGTTAAATCTATGAGGTATTTTTTTTATAGATGGAGTGCAGTCTTTCAACACCTTGTTTTTTCTTCTACACTCTTTTTTTTTAAACTATTGATCAGTGGAGCATTTTATTTATGGAGATTTTTCTCTTACCAAAGACAACCTTTACAGAAGAAATGGAATCAACGATGTTTTAGAGTGGACGTCCCCTAGAGTTGCTCATCTACTGGGTAATACGACAAAATGGAAGAGTACATTTTAGATTCATTTGAACTGTCAATTTGAAGCATCTTCTTTTAACTTCCCTTTTGCTAATGGAGTCAATTTAAATAATAGTCTCAAAGACAAAGAGAAGAGACATCAGATGCAAAGAACTTGGACATATTTAGACTTCTACTGATGATCAATGTCCCTATTTGTGTTTGTTCATGTATATCACATAGGTCTTTTGCCTGTATGTTATGTGGGTTGTAAACATGGATGAAGAAGTCATCCACAATGTTATAAAAGTATTGGTCAACACATATCACAGATATCAAAATTCAAAAAATGAAATAAAAAAAAATTACTTTAGGTTTTGAAGGCCTCTAGAAATCCATTTGAATGGTTCAAAATGGATGCTTTACCTATAAAGCCAGACTGAGCGGATGAATAAAGATATCAAACTGGGTTAGAGTTGGCGACATTTGGCAAATACTGGTTTATTGCCAGGGGGTGGGGCTATGTGGAGAAAATGGGATGTTTGGGTGTATATTTGTGGATTCCGGTCTTATCAAGGTTTTTCATGTTTTCAGCATAATACAGGAAAAGGGATTGGAGAGGGTGGTCAGTGTCTGGGTGGTCCTTTATAGGGGCCAATGGGTGTATTGGGAAATTCCACTTATTGTATTGATGTAGAAGTAATGATTTATTCTAACAACGTAAACTACAATTTTAGAGTTTACAGGTAGCATAAGTGTTCAATTTAAATGCTAAATGATTATTGGGGGAAAATTAAGCATAAACTTAAACCTGCCAGAATGAAATGTGTTGGG